>NW_026606135.1:1381250-2071875 GCF_029834395.1 Sorex fumeus | reverse complement strand
AGTAGCTAGAAGATTGGGGGCAAGCATTTAAGTTGGATTCATTTTTTCTTGGTGTATATTAGTAGCAGAATAATAACCTAGCAACATATGCCAAACTGTATGAACCCTATGTTATGCCCTAGGGTCTTTTTGCTTGCAGGAATGGCTCCTGGTAAGAGTAGACATAAGGAATCAACATATACTAGTTTACTCATGTTGACTTAAATCATACCTCCAGGGAACTGTCAGTCTGCCATAGCCAAAGTTTCCAGTTCTGTAAGGTTCAGACATACTATTCAGAAAGACTAAACCAAAGAGTCTCTTCAGAGGGAATTGGTGAACCGTCTTTGCAACTGCCACACTCCCCTTTGTTTACGATTCTCTGAACCCACGTTATTTGCCCTGTAGTGACCAAAATGCCTCTTCTGGTTATGGTCACTATACTTTTCTGCCCCAGATAATATTCTAGAAGAAACTTTTTCCTGCAGGGAGAACAGTAAATCAAGAAATTAAAAGGCTGGCAAGCTTTAAGGCATCAATACTTTGCTACATTTTTTCATTCATTCATCAACTCTTAATTGGTATCTACTGCGTGTCAGACATTCTGCTTAGGGGTAATTAAAGGCAAAATAACTTCTTTTTTTTCCCCATGAAGTTTATAGCCTCTTGAGGGTGACCGATGAGTAAGCAGATACTTATGATGTGATAAGTATTTTTCAGGGGTAATTGGAGATAGGAGCAGAGAACATAACCAGGAGCAAACCCGGGGAGTGACTTTGGAATAAATTCAATGAGCCTCAGGGACCCTTCTCAGACCCAAGAGCAGAAGTGTCATGCATAGAAAGAAGCTTTAGTAGGGAATGTCTGGCAGTTTGGCCCTCTGGCTAATGGGTGTCAGCAGAAAAGAACATCTGAGACGAGCTGGTCCTTGGCAGTAGATTCACCTTTTCCAGCTGGCCAAGGACTGGTATGGCCTGGGAGATGGTGGAGGCCCAGATGGCGGGGCAGTTCACTTGGCTGACACATACCTGGTTTTTCATGATTTGGGAAAATGGGTGGTCCCAGTGTCCAAGGAGGAGTGATTGTCACAGTAGCTGGGTAGAATCTGGGGAGGAACATAAGGCTGGTGAGTTACAAGCTATCTGCGACATCTGTTCCCCAGTTACCCCAGCCCCAGGATTCAGAGTCGGGTTCTAGTCCCTATCCAGAGGGATAAAGGCATAAGTATTGGAAGGCTACACCAAGATGGGCATCCAGCTTTGGAACAAACCAGGAGCTGCTCAGGTTGGGAGCTTTAGTCAGAGGTGCCGTGTACCAGTAAGGTCCAGATGGACAGCAGAGCCTGACTCTGAGGGAGGGCTGTGCAGAGGGTAATGAACCCACTGTGCAAAGCAGCCAGAACCTCAGTCCTCCTATGCAGGGTCAACATTTTTCAGGCCCAGGTATCAGGCTGTACTTGAGCCCAATATAGTACAGGCCCAATAGTGGAGTGGCCCAGCTGTGGCAGGGGGAGGGAGATCACATTTTCCAGGTCTACCTACTCACTCGGCACAGACTGTCTGGACACTGCCTGTGATTTCACCGTGACATTGCCTGCATAGGAATGGTCTCTCCATTCACCCAGGGAGCTGCAAGACTCAGAGAATCCAAGTCACTTCTTTTGGTCTTAGTCATCTTTGGAGCTTCTGTGCTGTGCTCATTGGGACATGACCTACCAGAGCTGGCGGGCACAGAGGAGAGACCCTTTCTATAGTAAGAAGAGCCGGTCTTAGTGGCTGGAGCGATAGCACAGCGGGTAGGGCGTTTGCCTTGCACTTGGCCGACCTTGGTTCGATTCCCAGCATCCCATATGGTCCCCCAAGAACCGCCAGGAGTAATTCCTGAGTGCAGAGCCAGGAGTGGCCCCTGTGCATCGCCGAGTCTGACCCAAAAAGCAAAAAAAAAAAAAAAAGGAGCCAGTCTTTGCTTGCTCTGGCCATCAGAGACTCTCCCATGCTTCCTTGCCCTTCCCTTCCCATAGGAGGGCCAGGTTGGCTGGGCATGCTCCTTCAGGCAGGCTGGGGAGAGGCCTTTTTCTCGCGGCTGGTTTATTTCCAGGTTGAAAGCAGCTCGCTCCCAGTGCTCCTCCATAGCCGCCCTGCCCTTTGCAGCCTGGGCCCTGGGAGGCCATAGTGACATCCAATGCTCACAGCAGGTACATTACCCTCTGCACAAATCTCCTTCCTATCATCCAGGTCCTAGTGGGGGGGGGGGGATGCTAATCTAATTGGCCCTTTCCCCCTCTGTAATTACTGTAATCTATAACAATAATTACAGTCCATTTTATTTTAGTGCCACTTATCTTAATGTGGATGTGCACTACTGAGATTGCCAATAGAAATAGGCCCCTGGGGGTGGCAGTGCGGTGATGAAGGAGGCAGGAGCTGGTGGGGGATAGCGTGCCCCCTAAGTCCTATGGTAACAGCCTTTGCCTTGGGGAGCCAGTCACTTCCATCTGGGGTGCTCCACCTTTTACACTGGAGTCCAACGTTCCTGCAGGCGGGTGATCCATAAGCGACCACCACTGTGGGAGTAGTTGCCCAGGGATGGAGGTTCCCAGAGTGGACACTAATACCCAGAGGTGGGTGGTCTCTGCAGTCTGCTAGCAAATCTTTTAAAGACAGGGATAAGAACCTTGACAACCCATTTCTCAGGTGCCTGCCTCAATGTAGGGCACCTCAGTTGCCCAAGGTGTGTTTGGCAGAGAACGAAAAGGCAGCCTTAAAATGATTGTGTTCTTAAAACTGGGCTATTGAACAAGGCTGCTCTTTGTCTGTGAATTGTGTCTCACTGCCTCTGTAATTGGAGAAAGATGATTCTTTGGGCTAATAATTTGTGGAAAATCTTTTCATTTTGTGTTGCCTTCTGTTACTGTACCAGAACTAGTGAGTGTGTTGTGTTTGTGTATATTGTTGTGGCCAGTTTTCTTTTTTCCTACTATTACAGAGGAGCTCACCTTCTGTCTACAGCCTGACCTAGAGCCAGACTCATCTCTTGATTCAATTACAGAGTCTGGAAATCTGGGGAATGGTGATGGTTGTGTGGGTAGAGATTGGGCACAAACCATTTATTTGGGGGTGACTCATTATACAGTTTCAATAGGGATCATTCAGTGAGTGCCCTGGACACCAGGAGTGCAGAAAAAAAGTCACTATCTCCATTCTTGGGCACAGGTGGAAGACCATTCCATCACTGAGGTAATAATCCTCCTGGGGTCTGCACACCTCAGGCTCTGCCAGTCCTGCTCCTGTCAATAGGTTAAGTTCTCATTCAGCTGATCCTGGCACCCCAAAACCTCTTGTCCAACCCCAGAAACTCTGCGCATCTGGGGAAGCTTGTTTGTCTCAGTCATCCAACTTTCTCATCATTCTCTCTCCATGGAATTGATCTTGTGATCATTGTATCTCTGCCGTGTGGTTCCCTTTCCCCGATCCTCTTCTTCCACATGAAACCTGACTCTTGGTTTATAAAAGTGACCCAAATGCTGTTCTAGTAGTAGATTTTTAAGTAAAGATTTGGTGGTATTTAGACTTCATCACAAGACATTCCAAGTATTTAATTTCTAAGTCTAAAAGCTTTTCTACCTTGTGTCGTTTATTTTTCATTCATATAACACCCACAGTTATTCCGGACTGTGTGTGGATGTGTGGATGTTTGCATGCGTGTGAGATGCCCAGTCTGACTAATGGGCTGCAAAGTAGTACTATATGAAGGCATCTTGTCTGCAGAGATAGAGCAGGGGCAGAGGAGGGGAAGGGAGAATCTCTCTTCTGGACTTAGAAGTGTCATCTGTCACATCTTCATAGCAGAACTCAATCAGATGGCTTCACAAAAATGGAAGTGAGGCTGAAAACGCAATCTGACTGTTCAGAAAGAAAAGGAAAGGATTTAGTAATCTGTCTTGGGTAGCTCAGCTAAACGGATGAGTCAGCAATTCCTTAATATGCAGCTGACATTCTTTGGACCCCTTGAAATGGAGGAATAGGAGGGTGGAAGAGAAGGTCCACTTTTTTCCCCTTTCCTAGCATTTGCCATATTCACAAGGTATTTTTCCAGCTTTTTTTAGGGGGGGGCTCGGAGAGCCCGGCAAGCTACCGAGAGTATTCGATATGCCAGACACAGTAACAACAAAGTCTCCAATGGAGACGTTACTGGGCCCGCTCGAGCAAATCGACGATCAACGGGAGGGCCTTTACCTTTACCTTTACCTTTTTAGGGGGAGAGGGGAAAGAGGGTTCTAGAGCAAAATTTTCTGAAAACTCTACTTGATGGAGGGTGGTGACACCATGCAGGGAACTCTATAGGAATTGCAAATCATCTGTCCTTGGTCCTCAGTGGGCCAAGCCCCTCTCTCTAATGTGGTTTCTTGGGTGTCTCAAGGCTGCATTTTGTTGGGTGCTCTTAAGAGATTTTATTTTGGCTCAGGTGTCAAGTGGTAACAACTTCAATTTTTTTTTCAGTGTAACATGATTCAGACCATGCCAGATGAAAGGGAGCTTTGGGTCAGTCCCCAATTGCCCATTTGTCTGGGCATTGAGTTAGACTCGCAGCAGTCTTCTGAAGTGATCTTGGCCCTGCAGGTCTTCCTCCGCAGCTCAGCTTCTGAGGCAGACGTGCACATTGTGATTAAGGGCTGACTTTGGGGAAAGACATTTCTCTTTGTTCTGTTCCTGCCATGTCTCTGCCCACTCACTGCTCTGCTGGAGAAGAGAACGCTACACTCCAGGTGTTTGCTGGGCAGCACCAGCTCACTCCAGAGTCCACCATGGGCTCTGCCTATATAGCTGCTGTGAGAATCCCCATCTAGGAGCAGGAATGATACTTCAGTGGGCAGGGCATAGGCCTTGCATGAAATTGGGAGTTAGAAATAAACCCTGAGAATTGGGTGTAGCCCAAACTGGAAAGCAAAAACAAAAATAAGAATCCTTATCGAGTACAGATTTTCTTAAGGGTAAGAGATCTCTCCTTTCATATATATACATGTAGTTTGTTTGTGTGTGTGTGTGTGTGTGTGTGTGTGTGTGTGTGTGAGAGAGAGAGAGAGAGAGAGAGAGAGAGAGAGAGAGAGAGAGAGAGAGAGAGAGCGAGCATGTGCGCCACATATGATGGTGCTCAGGCTTTTCCCTGGCTCTCTGCTTAGGAATCACTCCTGGCCAGACTTGAGGGACCATATGAGGTGGTGTTGACCTTGAGCAAGGCAAGTACTATCTCTCCAGCCCCTCTTTTCGATATTTTGAAATGCATTGTGAAGTTAGCCTTTGTGTTTGAGGGTGATCCTTAAGCCCCTCAACACTGATAGAACTCGTTTGGACCACACGTCCTTTGTCATATAGGAAACATTTTTTGAGAACTATATATTAATTGTAGGGATGTTACTAATGATTGCTATTGGTCTCTTGGCTTCACAGAATCTGGGTTTATGATCTGCCAGTAGACAGTCTTTTCTGATTATAATGCCCAAATAGTCATAACCACTCAGAATAAGTTATTTGTGTGTATCTCCTTGAAATGATGAATTTGATTTCTAACAGCCTTTTTCCTGTTGGTTCTGTCTTGACATGTTGTGAACAAAAGTGTGAGTTTCACCTGCTGGAGATGTAGAGTTTACCTTTGATTTTACCTTTGATCAGCTACGTTCTGATTCTAGTTACTTCCATCTTTATTTATTTCCTTTCTTCTTTTGATCTCATGTTAAATGTATATTATTTTACTGCAATTTAATTTGTAAGTTGCCCATAATTCCTCCTGAAAAGGGGCACATGGGTATGCATGAGTGCGCGCGCATGCACACACACACACACACACACACACACAGACTTGTATGTGAATCTTTTCTAGAACAGTCTCTAAAGAAAATGTGACCTGGTTTCATCTCCTGATTCTCTGTCTCCTCTGTAGTGTCCCTGACCTGCTGGCTACTCCTTACATCTAGCAGGGAAGCACCTACCTCGGGGCATTTGCTATTCTCTGAGCCTGAAATGCTTTGCTTAGATATTTATTTGCTTTATTTCCTCAAATCCTTCAGGTTTTTATGTGACTCTCAGCCTTTCAAGATGCCTTTTTCATGTTTTTAAAATTCCAACTCCAGAAAATTTTCTTTCCCCATATAACTTTATATTCACCCATAATTTTATAAGTATTTAGTTTATGCAATTTTGGAGCTTGTCAGGTCTCAAGATTCTCAGGATGAGTTTGTGATCTGGAGACTCAGGAGCACCAATGGAGTAGTTCTGGTCTGGAAGCCAGAAGGCTCAAACCCCAGGAAGAACAGATGTTTCAGCTGGAGTTCAGCGACAGAGGAAAGTTGATTTCCCAATCTTGAGGACTGTCAGACAGAAGAAATTTTCTCTGGCTTGAGGAAGGTTGGCCTTTTAATTCTATGTAGGCCTTTGGTGGAATGGGTAAGTCTGTCTACTGGAGAGGAGAATCTGCTTTACTTAAATGTTATCATCCTCATGGAAACTTCCAGAATAATGACTGACCGAACTGTGGCACAAATGAGTTGACATATACAATTAACCTTCATACTGTCCTCTATTTACTTTGTTTTGTTTTTTGTTTTGTTAATTTTCCTGTCCCCCTTTGCTAGACTGTAGTGTACCGGAGGGCTCTAAATTTTGCTTGTTGTGTTTTTTGCTGTGTCTCCAAGGTTTAGATCAGTGCCTGGCATGCTCAACCCATGGTTGTCAAATGACTGAAGAAATTCTGTATTCAAGCTGCCAATAGATGGTAATCCTGTTCATCCCACAGAGATCTTGCAAACAGCTTTAATGGTCAGTCATTCAAATATTTTCCTTGGCAGGATCTTGTGATACAGATCCAGATCATGCATGCATGTGTATGTGTGTGTATAGGTGTTTGAAGGTCAATTGTTTAAGAGTATCACTAGTACCATTGCTATTATCCTCATTTTGTCCAAACTAGAGTAACTCCCAGACTTGGCTTGGTTTTTCAATTTAACAATGTCATGAAATTCTTGACTGAATATTAATTCAGATGTATTATAATTAAACTTTTCATTTATGCCTTGAGAAATACTCATTTTGAGACAAAGGACTAACAAAAATAGGTCAAACCAATGCTAAATATTGAAGTTTCCTGGCCTCCTGACTAACCAGCAAGGTCTGGGAGCCCTTGTCAGAAACCAATGATTATGATCATGACTTCAGAGACCAGACTTTTCAGGTTTATATTCAGTCCTAACTAGGTAGGCTCTGTGTGAAAGCAAGCTTGAACATTTTATTTCCAATTCACAATAAATCTTCATTTGCTGGGAAAGGAAGACAATGGTATTTCCTTTGTGGGTTTTTAAGTACAATCATTGTGTTATATTGGCCACATGGTCATTCTGTAGTAGATAATATATAATAGGTAGTCACAAAACACAGATTTTATTCAGGATGGTAAAGGATTAATTAGCATTTACTGAGCCAAGAGTTCCGGGTTGAATGTTTGTACCTCTCTGGATTGCCTAAGCTACATTATACAGACATTTCCTCATCTGAGCTGCATTTTTGCACTGGTCATCCACCAATATATTGCAGCGTATCCAAGACCATCAATAACACCACATGTTACAAAGGCAATGGTTATTAATTTGCCATAAGTACACTTAGAACAATAACAATATGAATTTCAGATGACAAAAATTAATTTCTGGACATACTAGTAGAGCTTATATGACTTATAGGAGCAAGTGGAGGTGTCTCAATATTTGAAGGGAAACATTCTTTCCTAAATGGTATTATGATTCAGAAGTCCAGGGGAATTAGCTTTTGTTTCTTTCTAGCAGAAGAAAAATTATCCTTGATTCTATATTGATTTTTTAAAAAATGGGTTCTGCTATCTTGCAATCTGTTGAGAACAGAAATTCAAATGTTGACTCTTAACCTTAAGAACACCTAGATTTGCATCTCTTTCCCCCCAAGCCTCCCTGTCCAGAGAACAGAGTATTGGAAAAAATTCTTCCTAACAGAAAATCATGCAGCCCACTTTTTAAAGTATATCTTGGCACATTTCAGAACCACCTGATATTCAAGCAGGGTGCCCATCTCCTCTGACTGTATGTTAGATATTACTTTAGATCTAAACGCTAAATAAATCATCATGGTGATGCTGTGACATGGAGACTAACACTTGCCATTTAATTTAGGCACAGAGAGATGGAGCTCACTCAGAACCACACAGTTTACAGGGGCATGTGATTATGATGGAAATAAAGAGGTTGGCTCTTGAAAATCATTGAGAAGTCTTATCTCATAGTGAACATGCCATGTGCTTACTCATAAAACACAGGGATTCTCAATCCTGGTAATCACTCCCATAGGATGAGTTATTGTCCACACTTTAAAAATAGGACAACTGAGACTGATTAGGTTAATCATTGTGTTCTAGGTTGCCTGAATTGTAATGGGGAGAGACAGGGTTGTAGTGGAGGTGTAGGATGAGAACCAGGCCCTTATCTTCTGCAGCACTTATTCTCACCAGATCTCCATCCAGACCTCCCCTTCAACCTCCTCTAAGTGAACCTTATTTGTGGTGCTGGGACTGACTGCAGGCAGGTGATTTCCAAACTTCACCTTTAGCTTTGGAATCTGTTTGGGGCTGAATCCCTTTTGGGAATCAAACAGCAAATTTGCATATTCCCCCCATTGCAGTGCTGCTACTATGATACCATCTGTTGAAGGTGGTGGTGAAGGTTTCTCTGCTTGGGTCAGGATGTGACTGCCTTTGCACATAGTCTGAGGTTGATGGAAAGATGCCTGTGGGGGTTCAGGAAGAAAGGTAATTTCATTTCATCATAAAGAGTTTGAAAATGATAACTTAAATACATTTCTAGATGGTGTTTAATCAGGTCCTGCTCAGACTCCTTAGATGCATTTTTCTCCTTCACACTTCTGTTATTTCCTGGGGATATGGCATTGCTAGACCCTCCTTCCAGCTAACCTCTACCATGCTCCCACTGTGAGGGACTGGTATTTTCTTTATCTCTAGCTAAGATATTTTTCTAAAGTTTACTACTTAGATCTTGTTTTTCCTCCTGGGAATTTTTGGTTTCTCATTGATTGTAAGTTAAAATTCACACCATCAGCAAAGAAGGCGGGCTCTGTCATCCTCATGCCCTGAAATGATTTCATGCGGTCCCTTCTATCTTTGAGAAGGTGAGCTCCAAGAGGTCAGGAACCACATTTTGTTTTCACTCTTCTCAGTATTCTGAGGGTTTCTGCTGATGAGCAGAGGATAGAGGTGCTCTCTCCCATGAGCTGCCTGCTCATCACTTCTCGACTTCTCCAGTCTCTGCCTAAAGGCATATAATAGTGATTGGTGGTTCCTTCATGAGTTTCTCCCCTTAAGACTGTGCTCATACCTCCTAGACCTTGTCTGCCTTGCTTTAATGCTTCCCTTGCTATGTAGAACTTCTTTTCTCCTCCCTGATAGCCCTTATCCCATTATTTCCTGTTTACATTCTCTGGTTTAACCACCTCTCCAATTCCACAGGGTATGTGACCTCTTATGTTGATATTAAGGCAATACAGAACTTGGTGCTTAGATTCCCAAGAGTTAGTTTAAGTTCTCAGATAAACCAGAGATAGAAAAGAATTGGAGGTTTGGATTGATTTTTTTCTTCAATGTTCCCTGCAATATCACTAAGTATAAATTTCTTCATATAAGACCATCTAACAATTGCTGAATGTCTGTGTACTTTGCTGTCAGCTGACATGATATTCCAAGCCATGTAACCAAACATCTCTATTTGCCTGGACAGAGGATTTTCTGGGAGGTGGGACTTTTATTCCTCAACCTGCTGGAGTCCCAGCATCAGTTCCTCCTCCTACGTGCGAACTGTGGTCACTTAAAAAGTATTCTTTGTAGGTAAAAGGCAAGTAAAGTTGTGTCTTTACTGCTTAAAGAATCTTTGCTGCCTCCTCCATTTCATAATTATCTCTCTGAAGACACACAATGAGAGCTTCAAAGAAACAAAGTAAAATAGAAATAAAATAGAGGTTACTAGGAGCTCCCATCCCATACTGCTCAAATTGTTAGTCTGGGGTAGGAGCCAGGTACCAGTCTGTTTTAAAGGATTTTTGAAAGCTTCTGATGATTTATACAGTTGGGACCCCCTATAACAAGGAATTGTGAAAATACACCGAGCTCTGAATGGCTGTGTTGATATGGATCAGTCTTTGAAATACAAAGTGCTGGTGACAAGATTGCAGGTTGCCTGGGAGAAAAGGAGGGCTGAATGTAGAGTGGGTCTCACGTTTCTTGCAAGAGCTGATCTCTACCCTCTGACTGATATCGGGAACATCTTCATCTCCATGGGTTTGTGTCCCACTTATTAGGGAAGAGGGTATAGGTGACAGGCCAGAAGAGCAAGTACCCAGCTATGATGGTATGTTAGGTGGAGCTGGAGAGTTCATGCTGACACAGTCCCCTTCCCAGTTATAATGAACTGCTGAAGAATTATATTGGTGTTGGCCACCAATCTGTTTTATCCAGATAATGATTCAAATTATATATGTATGTATACACACATATCCACACATCATAGTCTTTAAATTTGTTATGTAAAGGTAATTTATTTACAGTGGCATTTATGGTCCTGATGTACGCAGTTGCCTCACTTTACCACCACTAAAGTGTCCAAGACCTTCAAGTCAGACCCAGGGGTCACATCCCATTTATTCATTCCAGTATAATTATTTTACCCTAAACTGGTGTTTTCTTTTTTGTCTTGTTTTGATTTTTGGAGGGGTGCATAGCTGGTTGTGCTTCAGGCTTGTTCCTGGCTCTGAGTTCAGGGATCACTCCAGGGGTTGGGTGTATCTGAGATATTGGGGATTGAACCTGGGTCAACAGTGTGGGTCAACAGTGTAGATATGAGCCTTACCTACTGTATTATCTCTCCATCCCCAGTTTCTCATTTTTACTCCAGCACCTAGAGTGTGTTACCAGTTGATATAGCTGTATCCTTTATTTTGTTCCCACAGATAAGTAATATTATCTAGTGTTTGTCTTTACTCTGTCATTTTTATTAGCATGGTACCCTTCAGCTTCATTCAAGTTGCATCAAACTATTTATATACCATAGCTTCTAAATCCATTTGTCTGTTGCTGGACATTTGGGTTATTTATATATCCTGGATACCACAGTCTTACTGTACTAAAGGAACCAAATATGATTCTTTTGATGATACTATGTGGTTGATGGCCTTTCGTAGTCCTTAGAACTCCTGCTCTCTGAGAAGATCATATAGACAAGTGGACTCGGGTGCAGAGATTTGAGAACATAGCTGTTAACTTTGTACCTGCCTCTGCTCATTTTGACTTTGGGGTCACAAAGTCACAGGCCCTGTAGGCTGACCTCCTCCTCCATGGGGGTATGTTTGGTATCATAATGACTATAGTATTTGCTTGTTTGCTTAGAAGTATTCTAGTATCAAAGCCTGAGCTGGGACTGTGGTGGCCTTCAGGCTTGATAGAAGTCCTTAGCCTGCAAATGACTTCCAGACAGTAATCTGATTTCTCCTTGCCTCCCTCCCAATTCTTGGTGTGGCTGAAGTCTTAGTGCAGGCCACTGGCTTTTGTACATTTTCTGCAAAGGCAACCTTCAGCTCTCTTCTAGCCAAAAAACTAGTGCTGTGTTGTAAATGTGTGTTTTTATTTTTCTTCTAATTAGAGGGGGGAGACACATTACTTGTTTATTAACAATTTATATTTTCACTTTTATCAATTGTCTGATCCATGCTCTTTGTCAAGGAAATTGCGAAATTGATCTTATCCTCACTTAGATCTCTTATTTATAAACCAGGGTTGCTTTGAGATTGATTTTTATTTCTTGCACATATATTAAGTACTTATTCTTGAGCCCATTACATCAACAACTACTTGCCAAGTCTTTATATCTTTTCTTCAGAGCAACAAACAACACCATCTTCTCCAACATGCAGTACCCCAGGGAATTGAGGGATTTGACTAGGAATACTCATAAGTTTAGCATCAAGGGCAGGATGCAGGATGCAAACTCCTGTCTCTTACTCTGCAACTTCTCACTGGCCACTTCATCAGCCGCACCACCATCAGGAAGTATGTGACTATTTTTATGGTGTATAGAACTCAGGCAAGTATTATTTTAAAATTATATCACGTTAGAATTGTTTCAAAATTGTAAGTTATTTGGTTGTGAAATAGTACCAAAAGCTTTACTATTTTTTAAGTATTAAAATATTTATTAAAAATTGTCTTACTTCTAAGACTAACACCAATAAGTGGCCAAGATTAGTACCAGGAATTTGCTCCATGACTTGGAGGCCAGCCACACATGCTAGGGGAAAAGGAACCTCAGATAGAGAAGGGAGCGCCAAATAAAGGGTGTTGGGAGGATCCTCTTAGGATGGTAACAGCATGCTGAAAGTAGACTATAGACCAAACATGACTGCCACTCAATGCCTCTTTTGCAAACCACAGCACCCAAAAGGAGAGAGAGAGAACAAAAGGGAATGCAGCAGGGTGGGATGGGGGGATGGGGGGTGGGAGGGATGCTGGGACCCGTGGTGGTGGAGGATGGGCACTGGTGGAGGGATGGGTACTTGATCATTGTATAACTGAAACCCAAGCACAAAAATTTGTAACTCTGTAACTGTGCCTCATGGTGTTTCACTAATAAAAAAAATTGTCTTACCTCGGATCTTCTGCTTGCTTCTCCACCATACCAGATGAGGCTAGCTTCCAGTTGACATCACTGAGCCTTTCCTGAATGAAGGCCGAACCCCACCCCTCCTCACAGGGTGAGTCCCAGCAGCAGCCTCCAAACCCGACCTATACCACGTTAAGGGCCCACACCAGCTCCAGACTCATGAGGCTGCTTCTATGGCAGCACAACAAATTTACTCAATGAATTACAATTAAGTCACAAAATACTCAGTAAATTACATGTAATTTCACAGTTATTCTTCCTGTAATTCTATTGGGATGGGCAGAGAAGGCAGAGAGCAATATCCAGTTTAATCCCTCAGTATCTTCCAGGGTAGGGTAAAAGTGTTAACTACAAAGATTCACCTCCAGTACAACAGGAACACTAGGAAACTGATGGGGAAAATAAGTAGAAGCATATCTAAGTCAATGGGCTTAAACAACATTACCAAAGATACAAACACCACCAGTAAATGCTCAGGTAGTGTCTTGAATGATAGTATGATGGGGATGCTCAGTGAGTTCAAAGAAACTATAGCACAGGTACTCAGAAAAAAACACAAGAATATATGATAGTCTGATAGTCGAAATGAGAAAAACGACTACAGTCACAAATGACAGAAATGAAGAACATATAGGTGGTATAAAAAAAATCAATAGAAGCGCTGAACAGCAAAATAACAGAAGCTGAGAAAAAGACAAAGGAGCTCCAAAACTAGGAGGAGATTGGTAGAAAACAGCAGAAAGAAGGTGGAAAATAACCTGAAAAGAAGGGAAGAGCATAGAGAAAACTATGGGATGAGTTCAAGAGGAATAATTCAAGAATAATTCAAGTCCTTGAATAACAGGAATATAAATGTGATGAAGAAATAATAGTTAAAGAAATCGTGGATAAGAACTTCCAGAGTTGAGGGTTACAGCCAAGATCCAAGGCACCAAGATCCAAGAGGCCTGTAGAATCCCAGTGAAAATAGATTTAATTAGGAAAACTGCAACACACATTATACTCAAAATGATGAACTCCAAAGACAGACAGAATATTGAATGCAGCAAGATCAAACTTGGAACTTACATACAACTGAAGGCCCATTAGATATACAACATATCTGTCAAATGAGACTCTGTGAGCCAAAAGAATATGGAAGGACATAGTACAAAACTTTAAGAAAATGAAAACCTCACAAAAATACTCTATAGAGCTAGATTATTATTCAGATGTGAAGGAATTATACGGAGCTTCATGGATAGACAACAGCTCAGAGAATCCGTAGCCTTGAGAACAGTTTTACAAGAAGTGTTAAGAGAGCTCCTCTATTTTTTAAAAATTATTTTTATTAGTGAAACACCATGAGGTACAGTTGTAGACTTAAAATTTTTTGTGCTTGGGTTTCACTTATACAGTACAATGATTGAGTACCCATCCCTCCACCAGTGCCCATTCTCCACCTCCAGTGCTCCCAGTTTCCCTCCCACCCCCCATTCCCCCCATCTCACCCCACCCCTGTGGCAAGGCATTCCCTTTTGTTTTCTCTCTCCTTTTGGTTGCCGTGGTTTGCAAAAGAGGCATTGAGTGGCAATCATGTTCGGTCTATAGTCTACTTACAGCATGCATCTCTTATACTAGGAGGATCCTCCCAACACCCTTTATTTGGTGCTCCCTTCTCTATCTGAGCTGCCTTTCCCCTAGCATGTGTGGCTGGCCTCCAAGCCATGGAATGAACCTCCTGGTACTTATCTCGGCTATTCTTGGGTGTTAGTCTCCTATTTTGTTACTTTATGTTCCCCAGATGAATGCAATCTTTCTATGTCTGTTTCTCTCTTTCTGACTCATTTCACTTAGCATGATACTTTCCATGTAGTACCACTTGTATGTAATACAATTTCATGACTTCATCTTTTCTAACAGCTGCATAGTACTCCATTGTGTAGATGTACCAAAGTTTCTTTAACCAGTCATGTGTTCTTGGGCACTCGGGTTTTTTCCAGATTTTGGCTATTGTGAATAGTGCAGCAATGAACATAGAAGTGCAAATGTCATTTTGACTGTACTTTTTTGCCTCTCTGGGATATATTTCCAGGAGTGGCATAGCTGGGTCAAATGGGAGCTCAGTTTCTAATTTTTTGAGAATTGTCCATACTGTTTTCCAAAAGGGCTGGACCAGTCGGCATTCCTACCAGCAGTGAAGGGGAGTCCCTTTCTCGCCACATCCACGCCAACATGGGTTGCTTTTATTCTTTTGGATGTGGGCCAGTCTCTGTGGTGTGAGATGATATCTCATTGTTGTTTTGATCTGCATCTCCCTGGTGATTAGTGATGTAGAGCATTTTCTCATGTGCCTTTTAGCCATTCGGATTTCTTCTTTGGAAAAGTTTCTGTTCATTTCTTCACCCCATTTTAAAGGGCAGGAGAAATTCCATTCTGTGGCATTGAATATTGTGCTCACCATTGTTTCATGTGGTTGTTCTCTACTAGATTAAGAAGGGTTAAAACATGTTGCAGTTCATTATCACAAATTGATATTTATTTAGTTTTTGTTAATTTTGTTTGCCATTCCTTTAAGTTTATTGAACCAAGTAATATGAAATAAATTTGTTATATATATGCCTATGTGTTGGCACTGGTGGTGGTAGAAGGGAACCTGGTGATGTTAGTGGAGGGTTTGGTGTTAGAATGTTGCATAGATGAAACAACTATTATGAATAAATTTTTAAATCATGTTATTTTTTTTAAAAAAATATTCCTGAAAAAATTTTTCTACCTCCTCCCTACCAAAAAAAAAAAGGTAGCCCTCTTCATATGTTTCTCACTTTCTCTGTGTCTGAATAGAGGCCAATTGTTAATATTATTATATATGCTCACTTTTTAAAACCACATACTAAACGTATGAGAATATATAGGGACATTAATTTCCTTGTCCTATTTTGCTCATGTTCTTGTATTTCTTGTATTTGTTAAGAAAGAACTTCATGATCATTTTTATGAGGTTTTTGTTTATCTGGTTACAGTGGCATTTTTTGGTAGCAAATGTAGCATTATTTATTTTATAAAAACTGAGGAATATTTAGGTGGTTTACAAGATTTTGCTATTGAAAACATCATTGAATGAATAACACTGATAACATTGAATAGCTTGCAAATATATATGTGGGAATTACTTTTAGGACAGATGCCTAGAAATAAAGTTGGTGGTTAAAAACATTTTCTTGTGTATCATTTTTCTAGAAACATTACCAAGTTGCCCTCTGCCAGTGTTGAGTCAATTTCTACATCCACCAACCGTGTATGAGGGAACAAATTTCCATAAAACCTTATTAGCATAGTAGTTCACCAAACTTTGAGGTATTTACCAACATGAAAAATGTCAACATAGTATAATTGAATTGTAGTTCCATTATCCTTCAGGGGGATATGTTTCCTCATAAACTTTTTTTTTCTGGGACACCCAACAGTGTTTGAGGGCTCCTCCCAGTAGTACTTGGTTTGTGTGTGTATGTTGTGTATGTATGTGTGTTTGTGCGTGTATGTGTGTGTGTATGTTGTGTATGTGTATGTTTGTGTGTGTATGTGTGCGTGTGTTTGTGTATGGGGGATGGGAGGTGTTGAATACCGCCTTCTGTCATGTGAAGCATATCTGCAGACTGCTGTGCTCTCTTTCCTGTCCTCTAATTTTTAAGAATTATTTCCTGGGGCTGGAGCAATAGCACAGCGGGTAGGGCTTTTGCCTTTCACGCGGCCGACCTGAGTTCGATTCCCAGCATCCCATGTGGTCCCCTGAGCGCTGCCAGGAGTAATTCCTGAGTGCAGAGCCAGGAATAACCCCTGTGCATTGCCAGGTGTGACCCAGAAGAGCAAAAAAACAAATAATTATTTCCTGTCCATTAATAACCATTACTTTCAATTCATATAATTTTTCATGTTAAAAACTGAGCTACTGGTGTATTTCTTGTTGATTTTTAAAACAAATATATGCATTCTAGAAATTGTACTTTATGCCATAATCTCAACATTACCCGTATTTTCCCCAGAATGTTATTCTTTGTATCTTTTACTTTAGTTATCATTATTATTTTCTTTGCTACATAAAAAATTTATGAAGTCCAGTTACCATTTTTTCTCTTTATCAACGGAAGATTTTATTTATTTTTCTTTTTGGGTCACACCCAGCAATGCTCAGGGGTCACTCCTGGATCTGCACTCAGGAGTTACTCCTGGCGGTGCTTTGGGGAGCATATGGGATGCCAGGGATTGAACCCCGGTCGGCCGCGTGCAAGGCAAACGCACTACTCACTGTGCTATCGCTCTGGCCCCCAAGATTTTATTATTTTTTATATTTTCTCCTAAATTTTGTTTTGTTTTATTTTTATTTGGGGTCACACTCAGTGGTGCGCAAGGTTTACTCCTGACTCTGTGCTTAGGAATCACTCCTGACAGGCTTGGGAGACCATACGGGGTACCAGAAATCAAACCCAGATAGGAAACATACAAGGCAAATACCCTATATGCAGTTCTATTGCTCCTGACTCTTATAAATTTTTATAGTTTTACCATCTATAATTAAAGCTATGGTCCTATTTTAAATTTCATCCTGGTGTGTTGTGTGCCTGGAGGTGGAAAAGATTAATATTTTGCCCTAATATCGTTATGTTTATTTTATTTAGGCTTTCTGCTATAAAGACTGTAAATGGTAGGATTTCATGTATAAAGCAGTTCAGCACTACAAACTAATTTCTGCTTCCCTTCACCTTCAGGCTTGCTATGAAGACCAGTTCTCAATTTCTATTGACCATGGGCATTTTTATTTATATCCAAAATACGAAAAAGATTATTTTGTGTCTGTCCCTCTCCTGACTAACTTTATTCTTCAGATCTATCCATGTTACTCTTAAAATCTAGGCACACAGCAGCAAATTGCATGATTTCATCTTTTTCTTATAGATGAATAGTATCTCACTGTGTACATGTACCATACTGTTTTATCTAGTTATGGACATTTGGGTTGTTTCAGATCTCATATGACTTGTGATGGAATGAACATAGGAGTGCAAATGTCTTTTCTGAATAGAGTTTTTGGGCCGTTGGGGTAGATGCCAAGAAGTAGAATTACTGACTTTTACTGAAGCTCTATTCCAAGTGCTTTGAGAATTGTCCATATAGTTTTCTAAAAGGCTTGACCAGTCAACATTATCATTAGCAGTAAATGAGGGTCCCCTTTTCTCCACATCCATATGAACACTGGTTATTTTTGTTCTTTATGTTGTATGTAAATCTGTAAATCTCACTGATGTTAGTTGACATATCATTGTTGTTTTAATTTGTCTGTCCCGGACAAGTGCTTGGGAGTAAATTTTTATACCTTTTGATGCCTTTTATACCTTTTAGCTGTCTATATTTTTTTAAGGGAGTTTCTATTCATCTCCTCCCTCCATTTCTTTTGTGTTTTTTTTTTTACTTGTATTACCAGTGTTTTGTTTATCTTGGTTATCAGCCCTTTATTAGACTAATGTTGGACAGATATTCTTTCTTAGTCTCTGAGGTGTCTTTCTATTATGGTTTTTGTTTCCTTTGTGGTATGTAGGCTTTTTAATTTGATGTAATCCCATGTTTGTTTCTGTTTGGCTAGTAGCATTGAATCATTGAAGGTGCCTCTTGGCATTCAGTGTCATGAAGTGTTTTACCTATGTTTTCCTCAATATAATATGTGGATTCAGGCTCAATATTGAGGTTTTTAATTCATTTTCATTTGGCTTTTTGTGTGTGTATTATAAAGGGGTTTGAGTTCACTTTTTTTTCCATGTGACCGACCACTTTTCCCACACCATTTATTGAAGAGGCGTTCCTTGATCTACTTCATATTTTTTGTTTATCAAAAGACTGTCTATAAACCTGAGGATCAGTCTCTGGATTCTCAACATCATTATTGAAAACAGACAATATGCTATTGTATACAGATTATCTGACCCAAAAACCCAGTGGATACCTGAAACTGTGAATAGTACCAAACTATATATAGATATACCCATACTTATATATATAATGTATAGATATACAGTTATATATATAATATATAAATATATATATAGATATATATATTTTGATGCTATTCATAGTTTCAGGATATATAAAATCCTGTATATATAGTTTTTATGTACAAACTATTATAGTCTTTATATAAAAACTATTATAGTTTTATATAGTTTTATATAAAATATATACAGTTTATAAGGTATAAACTATATGCTAAAATCATGTATATATAATTTTTTAGTATAAAGTTTAATATTTAACTTAGATACCATAAAAGGTTAGCAGTAACTAATGATAAAATAGAATAATTATAAGATATTCTTAAATGCAAAACTGAAAATAAGGGAGCTAGTATAATTCATACTCTCGTATTTTATTAGAGTTTGGTTAAGGGCAAAACTTATGACTTTCATCCTGCTATAATGGATTTTAGCCGGGATTTCCTAGGAAGATGATTCATCTCTTTGCCAGTGCCTCTGGCCTTGCATTTTTTGTTCTGTTTGGGATTACAAGACACCTTTTAACTATGCCACTTACTTCCCACATCTTTGTGGTGGCCTCCTTTGTCAATAGGATTCTTTTCTTACAAAAAACCAAACAAACAAAGAACCACTTTGATATGCCTGCATCCTGGGTAAGCTCTAGCACTGTTCACAGCCCCTTTTAAGCAGAGAGTTTTCAGCAGATACCTCATGGCTTGTTAATTTCTACCAGAGATTCTGCCTCAAGTCAAGATGAATGTTTCCAGCCAGAAGAATCAGGGACAGGTGGAATAGGAACCACATTGGGGAATTGAGAGTATCGAGATGGAGGAAAATGTCAGCTGTCATCATGTGAAAAAATGACTGAAGAAATGCCCATCCTTCCCCTTGAATTCCACCTTGTCTGTTTTCTATTTCCCCTGCCGACACTTCTTGCCAATGAAATGATTTAACAACAAACTAAAAATTCCAGCAAAATGAAAATGACTCAGGACTTTGGGGCCCCATTTGTTTACTTATGCATATCAATATCAGTTTTATTTACCCTATCTAAAAATAAGCATGCTTGTATAAAGCTGTGCTTTTTTAGCTTATTTGCATATTTAGTGAATGTGATTCAATAAAGAGTAATAAGGGGTGGAAATGGAGCCCAGAGAATGGTGTACAAGAAATGAATAATGCTACAGGATGGGAAATTACAGCGTGGGAGAAGGATTACCTCACAAAAGTCTGAATTACATGGTCAGTACAATTGCAATAATGAACCAAAAAATGACATCACATGCCTAGCTGGTAGAGAAAAGGGAAATATTGTTTATAAAATTTATAACAGGCAAAATGCTGCACATAAGAAAGCCAGATAACCCTAATATCAAATCCTAGAGCTAGTTCTCCCAAAGGACCAGATGCTCATTATTAAGAAATTCTAGACCTCATTGGAATTGACAGTCACATATGTGGATTTGATTACAGGAGACAGGAGGAGCAAAAGCATATCTTTATCTGCTAGAGGAGTGAGTCCCTTACTTCTGGTTAGTTTTGCAGACAGGGTGGTTCGTTTTAGATTTCATGAAACAAAAAGTATTTGATAGAAGGAGGTAATTATTTAAAGACAAAAACAAGAAGTTGTTTTATTTGTTTGCTTGTCTTTTGGAAACACCTGGCAGTGTTCAGGCTCTGAGCTCAGGAACCATATTTAGTGGGGCTAGGGGGATCATTTGTGATACTGGGATCAAACCCAGGTCTACTGCATGCAAACAAACACCTTATCCCACTGTACTATTTCTCTGTGCCCCCAGAAAGGAAATTGTGAATAAAAATCAAATATCAAAGTAAAATTTATTAAGTGGGATAAAATTATAACACAAATCATAAAAAGGTATATGAAAAAGCTGAAAAATACAACACAATTATATACACATTGCCTTATATTTGTTTCTATAAAACTTTTATCCATTTTTCTGAGCTGTTGTTATTATCTTCATATGATAATCTTTTAAAATTTAATTTGTAAGGTGAGCATAGAAAGATAATCAAATATTTCTTCTGAAATAGTTGAATGGATTTTTTTAATGAGTAATTGTTTAGGTATGTGGTGAGAGAGCATGTGCTCCCGGGAGAGCACAAGGCAGAGTCTCCTACCCTGTGTCTGACTATCCTCGCCAGGGCCCAACAGCTGAAGACTTCCAGGCCCCAACCAAGGCCTTACTGGAGCCACTCTCCACACACTTGGATAAGCCTCAGACATAACCGAACTGGCAGAGGAACCCAGGTGTGTGGGACCCGGGACTGAGATCTCTAAGCCTGCACGGTTTGGGACTGGACCTGTCAGTAGCTAGACAGTTACACCCTCCAACTGCCGTGTAACCCCAACAAAGGCCAGGATCCAAAGATTATCACAACAAGCTCCCGGGAGCGCACGGCCGCATTTGCGGCCGCGCGACTATTTATTTAATAATTTTCAGGATACCTTAAATATCCTTAAATATCCAACCCACACGGCAGAGCCTGGCAAGCTATCCGTGATCTATGCCAAATAGACCAAATTGATATGCCAAATCCAGTAATAAATGGATCTCATTTCCCTAACCCTGATTATGCAGAGTCGAGAAGGATATGGAAGGAGAAGCTGATAAAACACCAAGGCAGACATGGGCTGCCAAAACGCAGAAAAACAAAAATGATTGTCTGTACTTTTAATGCTCGTACGCTGGCATCTGCTGCATCCATTGAAGACCTTATGGTACAAGCACGAAAGATCAAGTACGACATCATTGGTCTGACCGAAACGAGAAGACATCAATCCCATCATGCTGTTTTCGACACTGGAGAAGAACTGTTCCTTGGAACATGTGATAAAAGAGGCGTCGGTGGTGTCGGTATCCTTGTCAACACAAACTTAGTCACAAGCATTGATTCATTTGAATGCTTAACAACCCGAATCGGACGATTACACTTGAATAAATGTGGCTCACTACCGGCAGTTTCTATCTTTGTTGTCTACGCACCAACATCCAGTTATGGTGAAAAAGAAACTGAGAAATTCTACATGGAGCTGGAGAAATTCTATAAAGAAGATCACACCTTCTACAAGATCATTGTCGGTGATTTTAATGCCAAGATAGGACCAAGAAGATCAGTCGATGAACTCCACATCGGAACCCATGGCCTGGAATGGAACGAACAAGGTGACAGACTGTCTGAGTTCATCATGTCAACCAAAACCTTCCATGGTAACTCACAATTCCAAAAGGCTGAATCTAAACGTTGGACATGGGAGTCTCCCGATGGACGGTTCCACAATGAAATAGACCACATCATATTCAATCGGCGGTTTTGCCTAACCGATGTTGCTGTTGTCCCAAAATTCCAAACGGGATCAGACCACCGTCTTCTTCGTGCAAAATTCTACCTCACAGAACGAGGAGAAAAGAATGCAAGGTTTAAGAAGAAGACTCCCAGAACAACCACCAACTGGGAACTCTTTGGCTCTGTTGCAGCAACATGGGAAGATGCCGTCATTGACAACATTGATGAGGAATACGATCGAATGATTCAGCACCTCCATGATTGTGCAAGGAATGCCAAGAGAGAGATAACCACAAAAAACCGTCTTTCTTCGAACACTCTTGAACTTATTCGCCAACGTGGCGTGGCACGTGCCTCAGGCAACCACAAGCAAACGTCCGAACTGGCAAAACAGTGCAGAAAAGCCATCAAGGATGACCTCAAAAACAGGAGAGCAGCAGTACTGGTAGATGCAGCAGAAGCTGGGAAAAACATTCGTAATGCCCGCCTGTCCTTCACCAACTACAAAACCAAGATGACTGCCCTCCGACATCATGATGGATCTATCACATCTTCCAGAAGGGCAATGGAGAAGATTATTCATGAATTCTACTCAGATCTCTTTAATAGCCACATCCACTTGCCCACATACCACATACCACATGATGGATATGTCGTTCCCAATGTTCTCCCTTCCGAAATCCAACATGCCATCTCGTCGGTAAAGAAACAAAAAGCACCTGGCCCAGACAAGATCAGACCTGAACACCTGAAGAACTTACCTTCAGTACTCATCAATACATTAGCTCGACTCTTCACACGCTACCTGTCTGAATGCAAGGTTCCATCCCAATGGAAAACCAGCAAGACTGTACTACTATACAAGAAAGGAGACATCCACGACATTGGCAACTATCGCCCAATCTGCCTATTGTCTGTCATCTACAAACTATTCACTCGAGTCATCCTGAATAGGATTAGCAGAACACTAGATGAAGGACAACCATGTGAACAAGCTGGATTCCGAAAAGGATTCAGTACCATCGACCATATCCACACAATAACCAAGCTCATTGAGGTATCTCGGGAGTTCAAGATGCCGCTCTGTCTAACGTTCATTGATTTAAAGAAGGCCTTTGATTCTGTTGAGACGGAAGCGGTCATGGAAGCCCTAGCCAATCAGGGCGTACAAACTCAATACATCAGGATCCTTCGTGAGCTCTATTGCGGATTCACTACCAAGATCTCACCATTCTACAAAGAAGTAATCATCCATATCAAGAGAGGGGTTCGGCAGGGTGATACCATTTCACCAAAACTCTTCAGTGCCACCCTCGAGAACATCATGCGACGACTAGAATGGGAAAACATGGGAGTGAAGATAGATGGTCGGCAACTACACCACCTCCGCTTTGCTGATGACATCGTTCTAATAACACCAAACATCAGCCAAGCGGCACAAATGCTTGCGGACTTTGACCGTGAGTGTGGAAAGGTCGGACTACAACTGAATCTTACGAAGACAATGTTTATGAGAAACAGCCTTGTTCCTGACGCTCCATTCGCTCTCAACGGAACCACCATCTCCGAATGCAACAGTTATATATACTTAGGTCGAGAAATCAACATGATGAATGACCTGGCACCTGAGTTACGCAGGAGGAAGAGAGCGGCTTGGAATGCCTTCAAGAGCATTGAAGAAATAACTAAAAGGACAAAGAACCTCCAACTACGAGCACATCTCTTTGATTCCACTATTCTTCCTGCATTAACATATGCCTCAGAGACCTGGACCCTACGAAAACAGGATGAGAACACTATTCGGGTCTCTCAAAGAGGAATCGAAAGAACTATGCTTGGAATATCATGATTCACTCAAATGAGAGATAGAATCCGGAGTTCTGATCTTTGTCAACGCTCAAGAATCAGAGACTCTGTCTCATTTGCCAAGACATCAAAAATCAGATGGGCTGGACATGTAATGAGGTTTACAGACAACCACTGGACTAGAGCCATTACTGATTGGATTCCACGAGACATCAAAAGATCACGTGGACGCCCACCTATAAGATGGTCAGACTTCTTCGTCAAGACCCTAAATGATCGGTTTGAGGCTCTACATGTTCCTAAGACGAACAGATACCATTGGGCTACGCTAGCACGCAACCGGGATGAATGGAGACGTTACTGGCACCCGCTCGAATAAATCGATGAATAACGGGGATTAAGTGATTAAGTGATTAATTGTTTAGAAATGTTTATTCAGCTTTTCATCATTGTTAAAGTAAAAGGCCCTCCCGTTGATCATTGATTTGCTCGAGCGGGCCCAGTAACCTCTCCATTGGAGACTTTGTTGTTACTGTGTCTGGCATATCGAATACTCTTGGTAGCTTGCCGGGCTCTCCGAGAGGGGCGGAGGAATCGAACTCGGGTCGGCCATGTTGGCTGCGTGCAAGGCAGACGCCCTACCCGCTGTGCTATCGCTTAACATTGGTTTTACATTTGGATCTTTGTATCCAAGAAGTAAGATCTGAAGTTTTTCTTTAGTTACATTCTCACCTCATGTTTTTCACACCTCATCTCTCCTACTCCTTCACATAGAACAAATATTGCCAGTGCATGACCTCACCTATGCACCTTTGGAGTGCAAGACTAGGTAAGTCTGCATATAGACCAGGTCAAAGAAATCCAGATCACTTCTCAGCCATAGTGGTCAGTAAGCTAACTGAGCACAAAAGCTACATTAGATCACACATATGCAGCTCACTATCTCAAGTTTTCTAGTTAGTGTTCCAACAGCTGTGAAAGAAAGTTTATCTAAATAAGACTTGGGATGGAAACAGTGGTCTTGAGTTGAAGAATCTTCCTAACAAAAAACTGCACAAACCAGAGGGATCTGAGAACATATAACCAGTGCCTTTCCTGGTATTGTTTTTGCTAGAGCAACAGAAGGACCCAAGGTTCCAGTCTTACCCATTGGTAGAATCTCCCTTTGCCTGCAGTACCTCAGGGTGGGCATGATCATTTTCTAAGAATTCCATGTATTTTAACACAGGAGTTTTGGAGACAGATGCCAGGACCCAATTTGTTACAGTGTGACTTTAACTATTTCAACTTTTCTGAGCCTTAGTTTCATAAGCTTCAAAATTAAAGTTGTACTTATATGAATAATTGAATTGTTCTGAAATTTATATTGCCTATGTCCATTGCTTTGTACATTCCCTTATACTTCATAAGGTAAAAACATACTGAGTATGTTCAGAGATCAGCTAGCCACTGACTTTATCTTCTGTGGACACGAAACACATCTTTTTATTGAGGGCCCCAGCAGCTAAATAAAAATCATTGAAATTAAAAAAAATTTTATTGAATCACCATGAGAAACACAGTGAAAAATTCTTGTGAGGTCCAACAACCCTTCCTATTTTGTAACTATTAGCATCCTATCTTTGAACAAATAGAATTTTATTCTTTTCAAATTTATTCTTTTTCTGCCCTTGTGCCCATGCTCTGGCTAGTGTTCAGCATTGACCAGAAGTGTAAGCTAAAGTTAAAACCAACTCTAGCTGCTTTTTTGCAGGTGAAAGAATGTACTGATTTATCATAGATGGAGGAAGACGGGGAAGGTCTACCTCAATGATATAGGTTTGCTTACTTAGTTACAATAGATTTTCCAAGTATGATTTCAATAAACTTTGAAAATAGGTTGGATATTTATCTTCCCCTGTTTACCCATCACTTCCTGCACCCTTTAGTGCCTACGGACTATCTGCAGCCACACAAGTGACAGAGATTCTCCACACCAAGCGGGTTGGTTCTTACGGGGAGACTAGACCTGATTTTAGATACGACCAGAGGGGGTCCTTTTTTTTTACCCAGACTTATTCTTTCTACCCCTTTAAATTGCATTGAGGGCTTGAGAATACAGTCACAAAGTATGGCATGGTGCCAGGTAATACCCCATTTATTTCTGAGTTCATGAGGTGGATTTATTTGCCAGGTATACCTGTTATGACTTTTATTTTTCAAATTTACTGTTACTGCAAACAACGTAATACTGCAACCCCTTTAGAACATTTTTATATAAGCCAGCACCTGACAATGTAGAAAGACACCAGATTTCTCTGATTAACAAACACAACTGCCTCTTGATTCTAAAAGGATTTCAGATAATTTTACCCATCATAGAAAGGCTTCCCATTTTTATTTGGAAGGTGCCTGTCAAGGTAGCAGGCTATAGCTGGGGTGGAGGGAGTAGGAGAGGGAATCTGGGAGCACTGGTGGAGGGAAGTTATCACTTGCAGTGGAATTAGTGATGGAACATTGTATGTAAAAATCCCAGTTATAGACAACTTTGTAATTTATGGTGATTCAACAAAATAAAATTTTGGAAAAAAAAGACTTGCAATTTTGAAGGCCATCATCCTGTTTCTGAAAAACTCGGTACCTTTTCTTTTAAGTTTATGAATAACTCATGGTGGAACATCCAGTACTTTTCAGAGGTCTTCTCTCTATCCAACCATATAATTTATGTATTATTTAGTCTTCAAAAGCATACTCACAGAGATGGATAGATATTCCTTATTTGTCTCTCCACACAGAGATTAAATTATTCTCTGGGCACTTTAGATCATGAAATTGTTCATTTTAGAACTGAGAAGATAATGCTGTTTATGTATGAGTGTAAGAAAATTACTTTACTTGCCTGTAGTAACACTGATTAGATTGAAATATCAGCTAATGTTACCATTAGTAAATGTTCTACATATTCAAATCTGTCTAAATACTGAAGATTCTAATGAATGCAGAGGATGCTATTAAAATAGCGGAAATACTCAAATCTCTTTGTGAATGCCATTGGTGGTATCTATTTCCAGTGAATAAGGTAAAAATGTTTATTGTCAATGAGATCCCTGTTAGTGATACCTCCAGGTAATGTTTTGCTGCTTGTATTTTTTCTTAACCAGATGAATTAATGCGGTTATGAAAAATCAACCTAACATTTGGGAAATGATTGGTGAGAACAGATTGTGCTGTGTAAATCATAAATTGCATGACATAAAACTTAAGGATAAGGATGCATTCTTAGGGTGTGTGATGGAACATCTATTTGCAGGGGCCTTTGATGAGAATGAGAGCAATCAGTCTCCCCAAATTCTTCTTTCTTGCAGCCTTAAGAAAAAAAAATCAACCAGGGAACCTTTCCTTCTTCAGAAGAGAAACTGTATCGAGAACTGTGATCTTGGTGGGCATCCCTGTACAGACAGATTGCCATAGCATTCTCTACATCAAGAAATAAAATGCTGAACACAAGGGTGGGAAATACAGAAGGGTGGAGTTAAGGCTGAGCATGGGTCACTGACATCAGGCACCAAGACTCCAGAGCATCCTGCCTGTCCTGGAAATCAAGCCTTGATTTCTGAAGTACGGTACTACTTCCTTTGGCCACTGGTAATCTTTGCTTGCTTCTTGTATACCCATTCACTTTCTATAGGGCATCTTCTTGCTACTGTAGGTTTGAATTTTTCAGAAAACACATGAGATTTGTAGTTCCGTAGGTATTGTGGCAAATTTTGCCTAGGTCTAGAGAGATGTATGAGTTTAGCCTAGATTTTAATGCATTCTCTGTTTAGGGGCCTCATGTGTTATGGGAGAACAGATATATCTCTCTCATAGGATCGCTTTGTTTAATCAGTGAGTTAATGTATATCAGGCACCTGGCATATCACCTGGATCATAACAGAGTCTCAATCCTTCCCAAACTCCAACCCACCTTGGCACATTTTTTACAATATCAGAATTGGGGCTCTCTTTTCCGTGTTGCTCTCACTCTGTCTTGGCAAAGCCCACTCACAGTTTTTTTTGGTTTTATTTTGGTCATACTGTCTGCTGCAAGCAGTGTGTTCCCCCCTTTTTCTGGCACCTGCATTATCTGGAGGTTAGTTCGAAAGGAGGAAGCTAGCTGCAGCCAATTCCTGCATCAGGGCAGATGGGGGAATGATTCTCATGTTCCAACGCCACTGCAGAATGTCTGGGACAGCCCAGCTGGCATCTGTGGACAGGTAGCTCATCGTCCTAAGAGAATCCTAATTCGGTGGGATTTTACCAGCAAATGACTGTAACAAAGAAAGGATATATTAAAGTGTGCACTAGGGATTGTAGTTATTATAAATTACATTCTTTGAAATCTCATTTAGATCCAGGAACCAGACTGCATTTGGAAGGCTCTAAGGATTAATCCTTTCGGAACAATGAAGTGTCAGTGATCATTTGGAAAAGTAATTATGCCAAATTTAATTATCATGCACGTTCCTTTCATTGGCATCACCATGTACACCCCGAGGAATGGGGGGGAAAACTGCCCCAGAACACGCTCTTAATGGAGGAATGTGGTGCAGAATGACACATGCTGTAATTGAACATCACTTAATATGAGACTTGATGGATATAGAAATTGTGGGTGGAGTGAACGGGAGGGGGCATTTGGCCCACTCAGCAGATGTTTGAGATATTTGGAACGGCTTTTCAATGTTTTCAACATATTGGAGAGGAGCAAACTACATTTCAAGTAGGCTGAAAAATGTATTTCTCTGTCTTAGCATTTCTTTTGTTCTATGTTCCTATGGTATCTTCACCTCTCCTGAATTGAAGATTCAGTTGGGAACTCTCAAATTCTCAAAACTAAATGGGACTGTGAATGGGTGTGTATGTTTTGGGGAGGGTGTATGACCTTGACAGGAGGAGTCTCTGGTGGACAGATGGACCATGGTCACATGGACCCTACAGTTTTCAGGGCTTGTGTATTGAGGCTGAATTAATGGAGACCCATGTCAGGTTTATCAGCTTCCCTGTTCCCTCCCGTTTTCTTACCCTTACCCATTTTCTTACCACTTACCCTTTCAATGTCACTGTCATCATCTTTTTTGTAAAGGGCTACCCTGTGTCTCTGGGTTGGGTTGGGTTGAACAGGACAATATCACAACCCATTTCCCTGTCTATTACCTTGGTACACTCAGAGTGTTCACCATGAGAACCATGACCACTGTATCCCTCTGACTTGGAATTGGCTACTTAGCACCCAGTGGCTCAGCCCCTGTGTAGAAAGATCCCAGTAAATATGCCAGTTCTTCTTCTTCCCCATCCCTAATTGTGCTGAAGCCTGATCTAGCTGCTTTCATTGTTGCTGTCTTTGGTTTGAAGATGTGATGTTTAACACTAGAGGTCAGACATAGATCTTCCACTTGATGTGTAACCAGATACTCACAGGTGGCTTTTCTAGGATTTGATGAATATTATAAAACTGACGGAGGACTTTGTAGAGTGGACAAACTAAAGTAGTGATGAAGGTGCCTGGTAGGTGGCGGGTGCTCTGTTCTATTTGCTCTGGTGTGTGCATTTTTTTTTCTTTTTTAAAATTTGTTCTTCTGAGCCCACTGACTCTTTTAAAGATTGGGTCCATCCAAAATCCCAAAACCAGGAACTTTAATTTCAGGCTAAATCTTCAATTATTGGATCATCAGTCCCTTGGGGCTGACGCTACATCTCTTGTGGTATGATTGATAGGTCTGTGGGCAAATTTGATCGTCTTAAAGAAAAACTGGTTGCTTGAGAACCATGACCACTGTATCCCTGACTTGGAATTCGCTACCTAGCACCCAGTGGCTCAGCCCCTGTATAGAAAGATCCCAGTAAATATGTGAAAAAATAGCAAGATTCTCCAGCTGAGAATCTTGTTACTATAAGCCCTAGAGTAGGACACTTGCTAGGTTTGGCATCCATGAAATACAGCTTCCGCAGCAGGGGTATTTCACAGAGTTCATGATCCTCAAATCACTGCACACAAACAAAATAGCAAGCACCCTGCCAACTCTGGCATCACTCCTCCCTCACTGGAGAAGCCTAATAGGAATCCTGGGAGGCTGTGCTTCAGAAATCAAGGATGTGTTGCCAACATACACTGTCATTCACCACCTCATCCTCACTAGCTAATACTGTAAGTAAGACCAGTCGCTGATGCCTTTAAAACAGGGACAGACTTAAAGATAATCAATTATGAGAACCCTATGATTTCTGCTGAGTTAACCTGGTTTTCCTGGCAGCAAATGAATGGGTAAACCCAAAATTGGTAATGGGAGGGAACTGGATTGTTTTGAATGTGTCCAGTGTGCCAGAGAGATAATTGAGCACATTTTCTCATCAAATTTCATCTGATTCTCCCAACAAGCTGAGAAATAGGTGGTACTGAGTACTGTCTCCATTTGACTTGCCAAATCAGTAACTACTACTACTACTACTACTACTACTACTACTACTACTACTATCACTACTGCTGCTGCTGTTGCTGCTGCTGCTGCTGCTACTACTACTACTACTACTACTACTACTACTACTACTTCTACTACTATAACTGCTGCTGCAATGGCTACTAAAGCTGCTTAATTCTGTTACTATATTAATACTGCTATAGTACTACTAATACTACTATCACTACTATTGCTGATCAAATAAACTAATAAACTACTACTACACTAATTAATACTGCTTCTGCTGCTACTGTTATTACTATTACTTTCAAAGATACTATCACTGTCCTGAAATCTATCACCTGATTTCCATATGTAGGCATCTAATGAAGTTGAACCATATAAAAATCCATCTGTATAGATAAAAAAAAATTGAAAGTCAACACTTCCCATGATTTGTGGCTAAAATAACTTAAATCAGACAGGGTTGTTTGCCTGTTAATTATCCTATTGTGATACAGTCTCCTAAGGTGCTAAAGTGACAGTGCTCAGGCAAAAATGGATGTCAGAATGCCTTTTTATAGAATCATAATAACACCAATTGTTACTGTCAAGGTCCCCACTGAGATGAGTTGAACCTGGGACTTTTGATGAGCTGATAGTAAGGTGGAGCAACAGAACAAGTCCCCAGAGACCTTTCTTTGGAGAAAAGTTCCTTCTTGCTCTGATTCTTTACCTCACAGGGCAGAGTGTCCTCAGAGTGGAAGGCACCTTGGCTGTATTAAGTTTAAAGTGTCATCACTAATTAGCTAAGATTGTAGGCTAGGGCAATGTAGCACTAAGCCTGGGGACTTAACATTATAGACATAGAATTGAAGGGGGAAATACATTTTCCAAACTCATTTTAAAAATACTTTCCCTTGGAAATTAAACCATTAAATGTACATCATTATGCAGATCAGTATTCATGCTTTAAAGAAACATAATTTGCCTTCATTTAATTTGTTTCTCCAAGACCTAATTATAGACAGGATAAAAAATGTTATTTTTCTACCACTGTGCAAATCGCCTTTTACCACCCACGAGGGCAGTTCTTTCTGGTTATTGAGGGTTTTTTTCATACAATGATTAGGGAAGGAAAAGAATCACAGGGATTATTCTGAAATACAGTTGTATTTTGGAAATGACAATAAATACAAGTATGCACCTTTTCAGTGAGACAGAAATGGGATGGGCCTAGCTAGGGTTCTTGGTCTTTTCCAAAGATCAAATATATTCAACTGCTTGATCAAGTCTTGAAGTTGTGGAAACATAGTTGTGGTTCTGGCACAAGTCCCTAATATTAGGTTAGGAACTGAGCATTAGATATCTGAGTGCGAGAAGGTGGTTCACGGACCTTGGCAGACTGACGGGATCAAGGCAGACCGTGGTGCTTCTTTTGGAAATTGCTTTGTGGAAAATGCTGATGCTAATCTAGATAAGGCCTTGGAGATTAAAATTGACTCTGATTAGGATTATAAAGCTATACACATTTCAAACACATACACTTTGTATATAGTATACACGATTTTGAACATGTTGCAGACATCTGCTTACGTAAGCCTGACAATTCTGTGAGGAACGGGGACAGAGAGATAGTCCATCGTGTAGGACACTTGCCTTGCATGCAGCTACCCTGGATTCCATCTCCAACATCTCATATGGTCTCCAGAGTAATGCGTGAAATGCCAGGTATAATTCCTGAATATCTCTGGGTGTATGAGCATCTTCCCTAAACAAAACAGTTCTTTTTTTTTAAGTGTTGTTACTATCTATACTGTCAAGATGATCATTTTGAGATGTACAAGATAAGTAGTTTGTCCCAGGTCCATTGCTCAAAGTGCTGACATTCCAGCACTTTGCAGTATGAGCTCACAACTTCACAAGCACTGTAGATACACAGGTATAAGGAAGAGTGGGGAATATTCTTTTGGTGGTCTTCAGTGAATCAGCGTTAGGTATCTGTGCCTTTTGGCTGTCTCCTCCACTTGAACCTGAGCTGTGACCTGCTTTTTAATAGAACGTGCCAGAACTGCTGCTTAGCAGTTCTGGATCTCAGCTTTAAGAAATGAAAACCCTTACTAAGTTCTCTGGAGCCAGTTAGCTGTCCTGTAAGAAGTCTCAATACCCTGGGACACTGCTCTCAGCAACAAGAAGACACTATATGGAGAAAACTTAAGTCTAAACTAAAAACTCTTTCTGAGCTTCCAGATATTAGTCTCACTCCCCGGCCTTTCTGTGGATGAAGCCTCCCTGAGAATAGATCCTGAGCTCCTGGTTGAGATCATGTGAAGCAGAGATGGTACCTCACTGTCCCCAAACTGCAAAAGCATAAGAAAACAAGTCAAATGATTGAGAAGATGATTGAGAAGGATTTTTGTCTCAAGATACTAAGCCTGATAATACAGCAAAAGACAATTGAAACTTTACAGATGGACAATTCACTTTATTTATTTATTTATTTATTTTTTAATAGTTTATTTCTTTATTGAGTCACTGTGGGAAAAGTTACAGAGCTTTCGGGTTTAGGTCTCAGTCATGTAAGTATCAAACACATTTCCCTTTACTAATACTTATTTTTAACCGTGAACCCCAATAGAACCCCACCTCCCACCCCTCCCAATTCCTGTGAGGCAGATGAGTTCTAGTTAATACTCTATCTACTTTGACTAGATACATTGTTTCGATAGAAGATGCACAATTATTGTTTAGAGTTTACGACACCCCCCCCCAATCAGATATGCTGAAACAGTGTTGTGAAACGATTTGCTTTCTACAGCTTGATTTAAGAATAAAATGATGTCGCGCAGTTTTGGATTTCTGCTGTTTCACTTATTAACCCTGGAAGTATTTCTATTAAAAGTTAGATAGTTAAGAGATTGGTTTCTGTGCTCTGGAGTCGTGGCCATGCCGGAGAGCCGCTCGTGGAGGGCAGCCGGTGACCTCGGTCGGGCGTGAAGGACGGCCCAGAACGCCCCCCTTCCCATGAGGGACAATTCACTTTATAGGTGAAAAATAAGAGGCACCCAGAATGAGCTTATGTATATTTCCCAAATTAAAGTAGGAAGGGAGAGTTGTGTGTCCTTCTCTCCCAGAAGGGAGCATAACATGACACTTGCCACCATGCTACCAGTTAAACACCACCTGTTTAACTCAGGGTACCCCAGAGTGGGACGAGTGAGACTCATCCCTGCACCAAGGCACCCAGTCCCAGCATATGAAAACCTCCAGAATTCAATCACTGCCATATTTATGGCTACTCTTCACATACTCATATACTCACCCACCAGTGAACCTATTCCTGGACCTCACGGCCACAACACTTCATTTCACACACCCTACTTATACTCCAAGAGTATTGGGTTCAATGTAGGAGGCAAAGGGGTATGTTGCCAAGAGGTCAACCTGTACCTACGGGGCAAGTGCATCAGCAGCTGATGGTGACTTCAGGTTTCCTGACACCCAAAAATTCCACTGTGCTTTTGGTATGACCCCAACAATTTGGGACCAAGTTTACCAAATTAAATGGCCAAAAGTTAGGTATGTGAGAACCATGCCAAAAAACCACCTCCAACTCAGTTATATAAGCTCATTTATTGGCCTCCTTTCAGAGTTCCATAGATAAATTTCGAAAGAGACCAAAAGCCACAGTCAATCTTGGACCGATGGATGACTGAACAGACTGGGATAAATTGGAGGGGGGCAGGTTGGCCTGTGCCTTCCCAAGAAGAGCCCCCAGCAGCTGCTTGCTTCCATAATCCAAAATTGCCGCCATAACCCTGGCCTGACTCCACTGTCTCAGGCCAGACCTCATCAAGATATAATCTGCTGAAAACTTGTGTACACAGGTTTTATGACTAAAATCTCCTGGCTTTCACGGATTTGGGGTAGGCTACCTCCCCCCACTTCCCAATACACATGGAAGCAATGGCAATCATCCCCTTGAAACAACTCCAGCACCACTCTGTAAACTATTACTGGCCTTGCTTCAGAGATCCATAAATAAATCTCGAAGGAGATCAAAAGCCAGAGACACAGCAGTGAGTCTTGAAAGACACTACAGAGCTGGAGATCTCTTTGGACCACATACTGAGCTAGTTTCACCACGGCACCCTAGATGGAGCAGGTGCAGTCCTCCCGCTTACTCCAGATGAAATTCCGGTGACCAAGAGCTTCCACAAGGAAGGCCAAGATATGTGGGTTCCAGGATTAAATCTCCATGCTGCATGACAGCAGAGGTGTCTGGCTGTCCCTCCCCAGATTTCTACCCACTTATCGGCCTGGCTTTTACCCCCAAAATGTGCCTCCAGGTACCTTCTTAGAGCACCGACAGTCCTCGTTCAGAGATGCCCAATTGAATCCCAAAATGGATTAGTACCCTACAAAAATGTCTCTGGAGCCCAGACATTTATGATCTAGGATTCCAGAAGTGCATGGCCGCGACAAATTGTTAATAATAAGAAGTTGCGTTTGTTTTGGGGCACTAGATGTTAGGATCTCTTTTTACTTAGAACCTCTTAGTAAGTGAAACATCTGTCCATGTTAGACCAACATTGTGATACTAGACCCCATGGTTAGTGGTTCTCCAGTGTATGAAGTGAAGTTGCATTGTGTTTGAAAGTAAGCAACTCAAACATATGTCTTCTAAGAAGCCTCTAGGGGAGCTGGTGAGAAGAAGACTCAACTCTCCAGGCTACTTCCGATACCAGGAGAACTTCATGGCCAGAAAGACTGGACAAAAATATCTCAGGCTTTAAGAAAGTTAGTAACAATGATAAAAGAAAATTCAGTCCCTGCTATGTACTAATGCATTCTTTTTTTTTTTGTTTTGTTTTATGGAGGCAGGGTACACCCAGTAGTGCTCAGGGCTTACTCTTGGCTCTGTGCTTAAGGCTTATCCTGGTGGTACTCGGGACCATCAGTTGTGTCAGCAATTGAACATGTAAGACAAACACCTCAAAACCTGTACTATCTCTACAACCTGCGGTAAAAGTAAAGGCCCTCCCATTGATCGTCGATTTGCTCGAGCGGGCCCAGTAACGTCTCCATTGGAGACTTTGTTGTTACTGTGTCTGGCATATCAAATACTCTCGGTAGCTTGCCGGGCTCTCCAAGAGGGGCGGAGGAATCGAACTCGGGTCAGCCATGTTGGCCGCTTGTAAGGCGGACGCCCTACCCTCTGTGCTATCGCTCCAGCCCTGCGATAAAAACCTGCGGTATTTAATTTTATATAAACTTGTCTTAGACTTGAAAAGAAAGTTGAAGATATTGTTTTCAGTAGTTTGCAAGTAAATAAACAGAATTAAAGAGGTCGATCTTATTCAGGATCACACAGTGTATCAGAGGAGACACCTGAACTGGAACTTAAGTCTGACTCATGTCCAACCATCCTTCTTATGCCATATTTCCTCTTTCTGGCCTATTGGATGTAACTCCAGGAAATGTGCCCTGCCTTTTTTTACAGGGGTTGAGTGGGGTGGGGAGAAGAGGAGGGGTTACTGAGAGGTCCCTGAAGTTGGCATGTTCTTTCATCTTTACTTTGCATGTGATATTATTTTAACAGCAGTAGATGGCCTTTCTCTTGTTCTCTGGGGAAATCATATTCACTCTTTTAATATAACCTCACTCTGGGTGATCTACAAAACAGATTACCAAGCAGTGAGCAATGAGATAGAGAGAAATGCGAAGGTGAACTACAAGTAATATAAGGACAGTAATGGAGGGTCTAAGACACTTTGGTAGTGGTGAGGTACAGTAATTGTGTACATCAAACACATAAATCTTCACAATGTTGTATCAATGCTACCTAAAGCCTAGTAATAAAATATATATGTATATATACTTAGCTCTTTGTCACTTTCCCTAACCTTTAAGGCTCAGATGATAATTTCCCCCCTCTCTCTGAAATGCACTCTTGTAAACCATTTTCTCATATATCATCCATAATTTACTTTATCCATGTGCCTTTATCCCTTCTAAACTTTATATATCTCAAGTACAAGAATGGTGCTTTTTTGTCTTGTGACCTGTATCTGCCAGACCCTAACTTGTGGCAAGCTTTAATATATGTTTATTTAATTAATGAGTATATTGATGATTCAGTAGAAGAAAATAGCTCTGTGAACCATTGCCCAGATATGAAAAATGATACCGTGATGGAAATGAGTCCCATCCCTCTCCATCCTTTGAGCGTCTGTTGCTCTTAGGTGAATTCTGACACCCTGTAGGAATTACAGTAGATATCTTGAGAAAAATGGTCTATTAGTTGTAAAGGATGAAATTAAAACTTTCCTTTATAGTTTTTAAAAATTGATAATAATTTTCAATGGAAAATTAAGCTTTGTAATATTTACTGTATAGCTTGACACTGGTTCTTATAGAGCAATGATTATGCCATGTCCTAACTGCTTTTTGCAGACGCCCTGAAGAAAAAGCTTGAACTTTAATTGTATATATTTGGTAGAAATACCTTGTAAACTTCCTAGAATATTAAAAGATGAGAGGCCTGTGAGAAATTGATATAAGGGTATCTGCTTCTCCCTGTTTTTCTTGGGGGGGGGACTGTTGCGGGATTATTTCTAATGGGTTTTGAATTTCTAGTGGGTTGTACAAAGCTTTCTATATAACTGCAGGCTCCGCAGTTGCTTAGTGCCTGGGATGTGGCTCACGTGATAAAGCTTATGTTTTATATGCATGGAGTGCCGAGTGTGAGGCATGGCAGCACGAGATTCCCTGAGTACTGTAACATCATCATCATCATCATCATCATCGTCGTCGTCGTCATCATCACCACCATCATCAACAACAACAACAATAAGCAACCACTTAGCTGAATCCTGGGATAGGCTGCTCCATAGAAGGTCACCCCAGCATTTCTGTTACTGTCATCCAGACTCTTTTCCATCAATATGATAATTTCTGGTGTATGGTAGAGTGACCTAGGAGACTGGAATATTTGTCTACACTTCTTTCTCTGCCTATGTAAGTAATCAGCTGAGTCAGAATGTGGTTTGTGTATCTTTACTATCTTTATCATGTGGGCTTTGACACTACCTTCTTACAAGTGCTGCCTTGTCCACGTATCATTTGGATTGTGTGCCACAGATCATCTTTTTATCAAGAACTGCCTGTGTTGATTTTTAGTTTGGCATTCTATGGCATTTTTATAAAGTACAATAAAATGGGCTGGAGAGGTATTACGATTTGGTAGGCTGTTTGCCTTGCATGCAGCCAGCCCAAGTTTGTTCCTGGAAACCCATGTGCTCATGTGTAGCAATGCCAGGAATGGAAGAGCCAGGAGTAAACCTTAACATTACTGTATGTGCTCAACCACTCCCCCCCCCAAAAAAAAGATAAAAGCAGTATAAAGTGCAAGTGTCTCATTTCTATTTACATTGAATAGATTATGTAATATAATATGTCAAACTACTCGAGGCTTATTAATACTTGATATTTTTCTTTGTCCCGTTGAGGAGTAGAAACATTTTGTGGGCTGGCAGCAGTCCATAGATCGTACTCTAAGCATCGCTGATGTGTGGAATGTGGGGTACCCCAAGAGAAAAGAAGGGATTTTAGAACACAGATGGTTTGCCCAATATTTTTGTTCTCAATAAATTATAATGTATTATAATTCATATTGCTTGGTAAGGGATTTGTAGATAATACTAAGTTTTAATGAAAATAATCCTTAGAGAACGGGAGGAAATGGCTTAAAATTTCCCTTTTAATACTGCACAGGCTGAAAAATACTACTAATAAGGCAAATATAACTGAAATATGGAAATGACAACAAAGATATTTATCCAGATTTTGTTATGAGCTCCCTGACAGATTATAGATAAAAGCATGACAGTAAATTCAGCTGTTTGAGGAATTTGTTTTTAAAAACATCAAATTACCTTTAGAACTAACTAAAATATTAAATCACATATGTAAGTGGTTACTAATGAGCCTTACCTTAAGTATCTATTGGATCTTGAAATAATAATGGGATCTAGCAAGTATGATAAGACTTTTAACATCTACTTCTTCACTTTCAAAATTTTACTTTATATATATATATATATACACTGTATTGGTATGTGTATAAGCACATAACCATGAATAAGCATCCATAGATTTTTTTAAAAGCTATACATAGCTTAGTGAAATAGTGGTGGGTGTCCAGGAAGTGTAGTGTGAGTCACATCCCAAACTTTCTAAGCTTTTCAGAAGGTTGTAAATGTCCCTGAAAATGCAGGTCAAGGTTTCTGGACTTTAAGTCCAGAGTTATAGTACAGTGGGGAGGGCACTTGCCTTGCACGTGGCCAATCCAGATTTGATCCCCAGCACGACATAAATTCCCCCAAGCACTGCTAGGAGTGATCCCTGAATGCAGAGCCAGGAATGAGCCCTGAGCAACATGGGTTTGTCCTCTGTTGCGTCCCCCCACACACTCTGAAAAAAAAAAACCACCAAAATATTTCTGTACTTTATACTTTTGGGGTATAACTCAAAGAGCATGAGCTCAGTGCTCACCCTGGGTCATATTTCCCAACAATTCTAATGTGAAGAGCCCAAGTGCTTAGATTTTGTGGGGTTTGGTTTTGTACCAATTTTACAGGATCATAAAAGGTACATGTAAATTCTTTCTACAGTGTATCTCTCCAAAGCTCCATTAAAGAATATATATGATGGAAAAGCTATTTGGGATAGGCAGTAGTGGCTATACTCTGACCAACCAGAATAGATGGACCAGCAAGAGTGGGGGATAATTGCTTTTAGCTGGTCTCTGACATGAGTTTCAGGACTTCCTGCCTGTGGACACAGAACCTTTCCACAGAAAAACATGGCACGATTTAAAATTACAGTTATATTTTTTATTATGAAAGTAAGTAAAGCTCATTATGAAGCATTTTTTGAAAAATGCTTTGAATTCTTCAGAAAAGTTATTAGCATTAATTTTATTCTAAAAAAATCATTAACTTTGGAATCTAGCCATCTCTACATATCTATCCTTTGTTTCATATATATTATATTATATGCCATATGTAGCACTGTAGCACTGTCCTCTCGTTGTTCATCGATTTGCTCGAGCGGGCCCAGTAATGTCTCCATTGAGAGACTCGTTACTGTGTTTGGCATATCGAATACGTCATGGGTAGCTTGCCAGGCTCTGCCATGCAGGTGAGATACTCTCGGTAGCTTGCCGGGCTCTCCGAGAGGGGCAGAGGAATCGAACTTAGGTCAGCCGGGTCGGTGACGTGCAAGGCAAACACCCTACCTGCTGTGCTATCGCTTGATATAATATATATATGCGTGAGTAACTGGTAATAAATATATATGGCTATAATAAGAATGTAGATTTGTCAGTTTTTGTTTCTTTATAAAATCATGAATTTGTAATTCTACTCCCTTGACCTATAGTGACTCCAGAAGCCACTGAGGAGTTAGAGACTTTGTTTTACTGCTTCTATTTCTTGCCATAAGGAAAAGTATCTGCCCTAACAGGTGGGGGGTTTGTTTACTCAATGATGTGATAGGACCCCTTCAGTGGGCGGTACAGTGAGTCTGCTGTCCCCAGGCTGTCAGAAGCAGTGCTTCCTTATTCTGACTGTCTCATGATCTCCTCTTAGAAATGTCACCGTTTGTTTCCTGCACAAGCCTTTTCACATTCTTCCCCAGTCCTGCTCCAGTGCAGAGTTTTAGAGCTAACCCTGCTTTGCTCTAATATATGTTATTTCATTTGCCTCTGACTTGGCCCATTTATAATATCATTACTGAGAGAAGGAGGCCTGTAACCAGGGCAACCAGAAGAGGTGTCTTTGCAATCCAGACTTTCTGCTCCATTTAGTTGGATTCTGAGCCACTCTTGGCTCCCTTCTCTCTTGAGATTTTAAGAATATAAACACCCAGAATCTCTCTTCAGCTCATGTCATTTTCTCTCAGGGCTTTCCTTTAACCCACTGACACAACATATTCTATTTCTACTGATTAAATATTTCTTCAACAGTAACATGAAAATCCTTCTGATTATTATTACCCAACATTTAGGGTCATGATATTTTCTAACGTTATTACAATCTCTAATGATCATTTTTAACACTGCTTAATATTGTAACTGAGAATGTACCATAACTATGTAGCAACTTTTATCTAATTGGATTTTAAAGTAGTTCCATTTTTTTACCATTATATTTAGTTTTCTGATGATTATCTTTGTGAATGATTTTTTGCCATTAATATATAGAATTTTTCTTCTAAGATAGCCCTCTAGAAATGAGATGACTGGTCAAGAGGTATATTTCTTAGACACTTGATGCACACTACCAATCACCATTCAAAAATGTTAGTTATCTTGTTTTGCAATAAATTCACTTCACTGTATTATTTATTCATATTTTGCTTTTAAAATGTTATAAACAAGCAATAGCATTGCTTCAACTTGTTTCTTGTTTTTAGAATGTACTTCTATGCTTAGTAGGCATTGCATGTTGTGGAACTGTTGCAATATTGTGGAACTTAGTAGGTATTGCATTTTGTGAAATGATTTTTTATTTCCCCATATAATTAATCAACTACGTGTTATTTAATTACTTGTTTCCTTTCTTTTAAAGCTTTATAGATGTCTTATATTAAAATAATTTCTATATATGATATCAGAAAAAAAAGTTCTGGTTGTTGTTGTTTTTGATAAAAGCAGTATACTTTTCAGCCAGTCATGACTATGTTTAAATGCCCCAATTCTTGCCTAACACTGGCTTAGAAGAGAAGTGTATTTCTGAGAATAGTTAATTTTTTTTCTGCATTTTCGATGAAGGAAAGCTGTATGTGATTAGCACAGTTGGTAGGGAGTTTGCCTTGCACGTGGCTGACCCGACCGACCTGCGTTCAATTCCTCTGCTCCTCTCAGAGAGCCTGGCAAGCTACCGAGAGTATCTCGCCCACACAGCAAACCCTGGCAAGCTACCTGTGACGTATTCGATATGCCAAACACAGTAACAACGAGTCTCACAATGGAGATGTTACTGGGCCTGTTCGAGCAAATCGATGAACAACAGGAGGACAGTGCTACAGTGCTATTCTTCTATATTACTTGTAATCAGTGTGCACTGGGATATATAGACCTGTTGAAATTTAGCTAATTGTATAAGTAGGCATTCATATCTGCATTGTTTGTCATAATGATTGTAATAATCATTAGCTTTATTGAATATCTGTTCTGTGCCAGGCATTTGGATGAAATGCTGAGGGTACTTCTGAAATTAGGTCAAAATAATTGTGTGTTTATAGTCCATTAATAGAAGATCAACTATACATTTAAAAAATGCTAGCAATTAATAATATTAGTCAGATAATTTCATGTAGTCATACACAATAGTTAGAAATGAAACTGGAAAGTAGGTTAGCAAGGACATTCATACAGGAGTCAGTCTACTTAGATGTTTTGACAAAGAATCTCTTTGGAGAAAATGAGGACTGACTAGCTAAACAGTCAAGTTAGAATAGTTTTAAGGCAAAGGTATTCCTAGAAGAACATGTACAGTCTCTAAGCTGAAATGGTTTTGAGAATGTTTGAGAAACAGAAGACCAGAATACTTAATATAACCAGGATAAAGACAATGGATGTTACTAGAAAGCTAATGAGGGATCACACTCTATGTACAATGTTGAAAGTAATGCTTGGAAATTTAAATCTGATTTTAATTGTGAAATAAGGCACTGTTTTAAATGAAGGAGTGACATAAAATCATTTATATCTTCAAAATAACACTGACTGTGATGTAAAGATGAATTATTGGCAACATTGGCTAGATTATGTTGCTGTTTCAAGAGGCTCAATAAGTTTATTTATTCTTTACCCAAGTCAAAGACATCAGAGTCATTCTTGATTTCACCTCCTGCATGAAAGCTGTAAGTTAATCATGCTAGAATATAATTTCTAACAAATGGAGATGTCTGTAGAAATTACTATTTTGGGTCCATAATATACGAGTTTGTTTGCTTATCCTTCCATGTCCTCTTTAAGTACCATTGAAATCACATGTTGATAGGGTAAAAATCCCAGTAGATATATTACATGAATTCCTAGTCATTGGATTTAAAAGATGTTGCCTAAATTTCACTGAAATAAAGCTAGAATTTAGAGGAATATATTGATATAAAGGAGATATAATAACTGATATATATACAATATAACTAAGATAAAGAGGAATATAAACAGTAATGCAAATATCACTGTCACTGTCCTTCCGTTGTTCATCGATTTGCTCGAATGGGCCCAGTAACGTCTCCATTGTGAGACTTGTTGTTACTGTGCTTGGCTTATAGAATACATCACGGGTACCTTGCCAGGCTTTGCCGTGTGGATGAGATACTCTCAGTAGCTTGCCTCTCCAAGAGGGGCAGAGGAATTGAACTCGGGCTGGCTATGTTGGCTACATGCAAGGCAAACTCCCTACCCACTGTGCTATTGCTCCAGACCAATGCAAAAATATGTGTATATAATAACTAAGATAAAGGGAAATATAAACAGCTATGCAAATATATATATATATATATATATAATATAGCACTATAGCATTGTCCTCCCATTGTTCATAGATTTACTTGAGCGGGCACCAGTAACATCTCCATTATAAGACTTATTGTTACTGTTTTTGGCATATTGAATACACCAGGGGGAGCTTGTCAGGCTCTGCTGATATATATATATATATATATATATATATATATATATATGTGTGTGTGTATATATATGTATAACTGAGATAAAGGGGAATATAAAAGTCATGCATATTATGAGTAATATGTCTCCGTGCCAGGCTGTTTTCACTGGGTGCATCTCAGAAGGCTGTGGGTGAGAGCCCTCCCCACCTCAAGGGACCCAGCCCTGGCAGCCCACCTCCATTGCCCGTCGTCACGCTCCAGGACGCTTTCCACATGCTCGTGTCGAGCCTCACATATGAGTGGACATGTATATTCCTGGAGCGCGACACATCATAGGACACTCCTTACCCATTTACCATAATTACCACTCCATATTTGATAGAGAAATATATATATTTGATAGAGAAATGTATATATTTTTGATAGAGAAATATATATAAATATATATTTATGAGCGATAGCACAGCGGGTAGGGCATTCGCCTTACAAGCGGCCAACATGGCCGACCCGAGTTCGATTCCTCCGCCCCTCTCGGAGAGCCCGGCAAGCTACCGAGAGTATTCGATATGCCAGACACAGTAACAACAAAGTCTCCAATGGAGACGTTACTGGGCCCGCTCGAGCAAATCGACGATCAACGGGAGGGCCTTTACCTTTTACCTTTATATATATAAATATATATAAATATATATATGCCTCTCAGAGAGCCCGGCCAGCTACCAAGAGTATCCCGCCTGTATGGCAGAGCCTGGCAAGCTAGCTGTGATGTGTGCGATATGCCAAAAACAGTAATAATAACGGGTCTCATTCCCCTGACCCTGAATGAGCCCCCAATATGTTGGGAAAGATGAGTAAGGAGAGGCTTCTAAAATTTCAGGGCTGGGATGAATGGAGATGTTACTGGCGCCCGCTTGAGTAAATTGAAGAACAATGAATGACAGTGATGACAGTGACAGTGATGTATATGAGTTTGGGGAATTTAAGAAACAAATATCACAGAAATTTGTTTCCTGGCTTAGTCCTTAGAGATCACTCTTAGTAGTTCACATGGGATCATGTGATACCAGAGATAAAACCCAGTCCTTGGGTTCCCACATGAAAATCATGGGCTGAGATAAAAAGGCCATCCACTGAATCATATTTTGGAGATTTTTAACCCAGTGTTTTCTTTCAAATGGAGATGTCAGGCTGAAACTTGAACATTGAAGTCTGGACTAGAAAAAAATATGAAATAGTGGTATAAATTTGGAAGTAATCAGAACATTAGTGGATCTGAAACTCTTTAAGAATCTACCATCATACTATAATCTCTATTTTGAATAAAGTTTGAGACAAAAACAGTGGTTTTCTCATGGACATAATTTGCATGCAATTGAGGTAGGTTTCAAATTCAAGACTGGGCAAATTCATGACATAAAGATATGTTACTTTAGTGATATTAATACATGTCAACTCTTTATTCTATTTTATAGCTCACAGCCCTCTTTTTCATACATGATTTCCCTCAACATTAGAAGATATATAAGAGATCCACAGTGTTCAGTTGATGACAGTGAGATGTAGAAATTACCAGTTAATCATATTCTCAGGAAACCTTACTCTTGATTTGTAAATTTTCAACCTTATTCCAGTACTTCATTTTATATATTATACTGCATTGCTTGTCACTCAAGTCATATGGATATTCTAATCCATTTCATTTACTTAGATTCTGTGAAAATACTTGATGGGTAATTACTCTGAGACTAGTCTTTGGTGGCGCCCCCAAAGTCAGACACCCTCAAATGCTGACCTTTAAATGAACAGTTGAGATGGTAAGAAGCTCCTCGCTTTTGAAATTCATTTCTATGTGCATGATCTAAAGGACACCTCAGAGTTAGACCCCTTAGTCCTTTAATTTAGTATACTGATTGTTTTCACTTTTTGCTGTGGCAAAAAGAAAGATGCTGTATTTGATTGCCTTTAGATCTTAGCTACATGTATAATTTAAAGAAGAATAACTGTTATTGGATCAAGTATCATTTAGCATCTGATTATGGGCTTTTAAAAGAGGAAATTAGAAATAAGAAAAAATATTTTTCTTCTATACTATTTAACAAGATCAACCCAAATCTTTACTATTCCACATTATATAAAGTGTTTTCAAATATCTCTGACTCTTAGTTTTGATTTCAGGTATTTTTTACACACGAATACTTTTCAGGGGTAGGTTTTAGCCCTACTATTATCACCCTGTTATACATTTTTTAAGGTAAGAGTCATTGTTTGGTGCTGAGGAGAATAAGAGTCAACTTGTCTCTGTACAGTTTGGAGAGACCTTTAAAATCTGAAGTTAAGAGAAAGAATCCTTGATTCTATGGAAGTTTTCAGTGTAATGACGTGGCTGCCAGATTTAAAAATATTGGTATAATGGAAGAATGTTGACTTCAAGTGCTTACCTGGCTCTGTATCTTATCAGTATCCCTAGTCTAGATGAAATTGTATTACAACAAAAGTTAATAGCCTCTGTGACATTCTTCTTTTTTATTTACAAAAGAAATAAATCTATTGCTTATGAAGACTCTTCTCTGTGTAGAAGAATTTGATGAGGAAATCTAGTGGATTTGGATTCAGAAGTCTTTATTTTACCTTTATCTGTGTAGGATGCTCCTGGAAGTGCGTGTGGCTGAATTTGTGGCTGCACGACTCCTTATAGTCTAGTTCCCGCTCTTGGAGAACCTGGCAGGCTACCAAGAGTATCCTGCCCACACAGCAGAGTCTGGCAGGCTCCCCATGGCATATTCGATATGCCAAAACCTAGTAACAATGATGGGTCTCATTCCCCTGACCCTGAAAGAGCCTCCAATCTGGCACTTACTAAAATTTCAGGGCTAGGACGAATGGAGACATTGCTGGTGCCTGCTTGAGGAAATCAATCAACAATGGGATGACAGTGATACAGTGACAGTAATACAGTGATAGGAGACACACTGTAAGTCATATAACCTTCCTGACCCTCAATTTCTCCATTGGGAAATCTGAAGATCTGAAGTTCCTGTTCTATTTAACTCAAAGGTAAAGTGTGAGTTGTGCTTTGACAAGTATAAGCAAGTCCATCTGTTGTATGGGAACCATAGATAGATAGATAGATAGATAGATAGATAGATAGACAGACAGATAGATACCGTGAAAAAACAGCAACAAATACTTACTGAATGAATAGCCCTTGCCTTTAATGTGAGCATAAATGCATGAAAAACTTACTGTGGACACAAGTCTGGTATCAAAGAGAGCACACTTTATCATATCTCATAGGTTCTGCATCTCAGGACTTTGGACAGATTCTTCCTGGCAGTATCAACTGAGATCATTTTATGGTACTCAGCTGGGGCCAGATGGGCTAGTTTGGAGAATCCGAGAGGGTTTCACTCATTTTTCTGCACCTTGCTAATGACAATGAAAGGCAAAGCACACCCCTGTCAGGGTATAGTGGTCTTAGGGCTGCTAAATAGGTGGTCTGGGATTCCCCCAGAGAAAATGTCACTAGAGAATCAAGTCAACATTGTTTGGACATTTAGAATATATCCTTAGAAGTCATATAGTGCCACTTCTACCACAATTTATAAATTACAAGTGAAACTAGTCAAAATTCAAGAGAAAGATGGAATGGCTCTCTATGTTACTGGGAAGTGGTACAGCCAAATTTCAGATAATTTGATCTAAATGATGTTGATGTCACCCTTTGAAATTCTATAAACTGCATTTATTCCCCTAGCACAGTGATCCACATTCCTCTCAAATGAAAAGGTACTCTCATTTCTTTGCTCAACAAACCCACAGTCTTACTCCATTATGTCATCTACACAAGACTCAGGATCTTATCATCTAAATAAGGTCTAGGCAAGAAAGATGTTCCATTGGGTAAAGTCTCAGATAAAACTCACTAAGTATAGATATTCTCAAACTGAAAAGCCTAGTCTAAAAAAGATAGGTCATCTGACTTCCCAAACTCAATATACACAGTGGTAATAGAAGCAGTATGCATTCCAGTCCATAGGGAGGGAAGGAGGAGATCCTCTATATGGCATAGAGAAGAAGGCACAAAGTGATCACTGGTTTATAGCGCTCCTGGGCTCTTGTTATTAACTTCTTGATTAGGGTCAGTTGCTGCTTTTGGGAATGATTCTACATCTGATCTATCCTCTGAGCTCTTGATTCTACCTTTTAAGTTACTGTCATTTTTTTTTTAATACAAGGCATACCATGTTTGCAGCTGAATCATTTTCTCAGTTGCTTCCTACCCATAGAAGTTCAGAGATCTAAAACTCTCCTTTCATTTTGCATTCTCTTTGTCCCATTTAGTCTAACCTGGCTGTGCTTCTGTCATTACATTTCTTTTATAGACTGTGTGAGTTTTTCCTCTTTTTTTAAAATTAAATTTATTGATTGTTCACTGCATTAAATGAAAACCACGCCTACAATTTTTTTTCTAAGGCAGTCTCTTATCTGGCATGAGCTCCCTAGTAAGGCTGGTATGGAATTTTAGAGGCTTTATTGTCTAACAGGGAGGATCTGTGATACATGCCTCTCAGATTATAGAAAGTCATTTTTCTTTCTGAAAGGTCTGTAATATCTTTCCTTAAGTATTTGTGAGATTTTTAAGAAAGGACCTTACAGTTACACCCTTGATACATGTGTCCACATATTCTCAGTGGCCAGCAGGATTTGTTCTTTGCATAATGACTTCAATTCTTTGAGGATTTTCTACTTGAAGATACTGTAGTTGAGAAATAGGTTTATTTTTCAGTCCAACAAATATTTTTTTCTGTACTTCTCTAAATTTTCCTTAACTCTAAAGTTTCCTCTTTAGTTAACAGATAGACTGTCTCTACATCTCATCTTACATTATGATATAGCACCTAGTTAAAGCAAAATATGCTTCAAAATTTAGCTTGAAATATTCCTTGCAAGACACATCTGCTTATTACATAGAAATTCTATTCTCCATGTTATTACAAGTGAGTTTGGCTAAATTTTCTCCTCATATATCCAGAGTAACTTTTCCTCCAGTTTCCAATAATATTTTACTCACTTTACTTTAAACTCTCACAGACTCCTTGAGTCTCATTTTTCTTCTACAAAATTATCTTCATATTACTTTTAAGTTCCTCCTGCTCCTGCAGTTTCAAAGCCAATACCACATGTTTTACATTTTCCTTATATTGACACCATTCTTTAGGTTCCAAATTCTCCTTGTTAAAATTACCACTAATATGACAAATGTCCCCCAGCTTATCATTATAACCATAACTTTTATTATATGTCATGTGATATGAATGCCAGAAATATGGTAGGGGTTGGTGGTTCATTTTGTGTTAGTGAAGATCACGTAAATGATACCCCCATGGATGATGGAGTTCATTAAAGGTTCAAGATCACTTCAGTAATATAACTAGGCCTTAGGTAGGGATGCAAAGGATGGATTTATTTGCTGATATTGGCCAGAAAAATGTTTTGATTTTAGTCAGTATGCTATTGAACTTTCAGAATGGTAAATGGTTTCCCCTAGATAAATGGTTCTAATTTGGAGGTGATCTGGAAAGGGATATTTTTGGTATCCCACTGGTTGGGTAGGGAGTGAGGTTACTATTGATATGCAGCTCATAAAGGTCAGGGTTGTTGCCCAACATAGGACAAAACACAGGGCGACCCTCTTCCATCAAACAAACAAAGAACTTGTCAATGGTGCCACAGTTGGAAAACTGTCCCATATGGAGTGTCCGCAAGTGTCTTGATTTCCCAACAAAGCCTTGAAGGGGCAAGCAGCATCAGATGCAGACCAGATTTGACAGTAGAATAATTAACCTTTACTTGTTGATAGGAGGTGGTGCATTCACGTTACTAAAGAGCATGTGGGATGGGAAATATTGTCACAACCATCTTTAGAAAATACATTCTGCCACAGAAACTGTCAGGGAAATATGAATATGATCAGAACCATGAAAAGAAGCAAGTTTAGTTCTTTAAGGATGCAAGAAAATCTGTCATTTATGCTTAGTGGGATAAAATGGATTTTCTCGAAAACATGACAATTAAATAATTTTTTAAATTATAAATTAAACTTTAAAATAATGGTTGTGTTGTGAAAAGGTTAATTGGAGGGTAGAACATTCTAACAGCGAATAATATAAATAAAGGTATTATCTATTACAGATCAGCAAACTGTGGTTGTGCTGCCAAATCCAGTCTAGTTATTTATTTTCCAAATAAAATTTATTACAGCAAGCTGTAATTATTATTTAGTTAACCACAAGACCATATGGCTAAGAAACCTAAACTGTTTACTGTCTGATAATTATGAAAATGTTTTGGACCCATGGTCTAATTTATTTTTACATTCAAATTCATGAATTATGCCAGAAATAGTTTCAGATATTGTGTATAGGATGGTGAGAAAATATATACATAATTTCTATCATAAAAAGTGGTTTTAGGGCCTGGAGTGATAGCACAGCAGGTAGGGCATTTTCCTTGCATGCAGCCCGACCCGGGTTTGATTCCCAGCATCCCATATGGTCCCCAGAGCACGACCAGGAGTGATTCCTGAGTGCATGAACCAGGAGTAACCCCTGTGCATCACTGGATGTGACCCAAAAAGCAAAAAAAAGTGGTTTTAATAATCACCATATTTGAAAGCAATAAGGGAAAAAAAGTCCTATATTTGGCGAGAAATGAGTATTTAGGAAGAAAGATCTGGAAAAACCTTTACCAGGAGGATTATTGGATAAGAACTACTAGATAGGAAAGCATCAACCATGAGATATGAGGATTAGAGATAAGCATTATCAGGAAAGTTAACAGTGAACAAGCGTTCCTAAGGCAGGAGAGACTAGCTTGTGAAAATAATTGAAGCTGGCAATAATTGGTGATGTGTCGCGGGAAAGCAAGTTGAAGGACAGGTTTTGGCCAGGTTTTGGAGAATATTACAGGCTCTGAAAGGAGTATATGCATTTTTAAGCAACTTTAATAGACCACTTGAGAATTTTAAGAATAAAGGTGAAATTAAAACCTACTGAGAGGAGGCTGGAGCCATAGCCCCTCAGGTAGGGCATTTGCCTTGCTTCTGGCCAACCTGGGTTTGGTCCTCAGCATCCCATATGGTTCTCTGAGCACTTCCAGGAGTGATACCTCAGTTCACAGCCAGGAGTAACCCCTGAGCATCACCGGTGTGACCCAAAAAGAAAAAGAAAAATTGTACATAGAAATTTTGAAAGTAACCTCTGTGTTCTGGCCAGTGATTACGTAGGAAGCAGATCAAAAAGAAACTGAGAGATGGGTAAAATTGATCATAAAAAATTACAGGCAAGAAATAATGGTGGCAAAATCTGCAAACTTTCCTTCTCAAACTTATGGTGCTTAGTCATGATCTGGCATAGAGCCATCTCTTTATTGAAATCATTGCTAAGTGATTTTTTTGTTCTGGCTTATTTAGCTTAGCTTTATAGAAAACACTGTGTTCTAGGGTTAAAGATATTAAAGAGTAGGTTCTAAGAAAATCTCTTGAGTCAGTCATTCGTATTACTAACACTTTTCATTCAGTAGAAGTTTTAGAGTAAGTTTGTAATCAAAATCATCACAGCCCTCCCATTGTTCATCGATTTGCTCGAGCGGGCCCAGTAACATCTCCATCATGAGACTTGTTGTTACTGTGTTTGGCATATCAAATATGTCACGGATAGCTTGCCAGACTTTGCCTTGTGTGCGAGATACTCTCGGTAGCTTGCCGGGCTCTCCGAGAGGGGAGGAGGAATCGAACTCGGGTCGGCCATGTTGGCCGCTTGTAAGTCAAATGCCCTACCGCTGTGCTATCGCTGCAAAAGCATATGTAAGAAAAATCGATGCATGAGCCTTCAACCACTATAAATAAATCCAGGCTGAATTAGAAAGCTTTTTACAAAGCTTCAGATATGGAACATAACCTGGGAGATAAAGACTGAGAAAATCATGAGAGTCAAGCCAGCTAATGAAAAAGTGCCTGCAGAGGGTGATCAATCTCATTAATTTTTCTAATGAAATTTTGTTAAGTTAATCAAAATGAAGAAGAGCTAATAATCCCTGCCTTGAAATATACATAATATATTTGTGAAAGAAAGATACGGGACTTTGATATACCGTGAAGGGCATTTCCACTGTATCAAGACTATGGAATTGCCAAAGGGAGAGACTCTTGTTTTACATTGTGAAGATGAAACCCAGGAATATTCTTCAAAGGATATCTAGAGTCAAAGAACAAAGGAATCAGGAGAAAGAGAGGAAAAGCGTTGTTTTAAGGAGAGAAAATAGCTCAGAGTTAGGATATCACATGATGAGAGATACTTGCTGCCTTTCAACACAAGGACTCATAGCATGACTGTTGAGGTGTTTTGTGTTTTATGTATTGTGTATATAGTGTGTATAATGCCCTTACATCTAATCAGTTAAACCTAGCAAGAATTATGTAAGCTTCTAGTATGGGACCTAGTCTAAAAGAAAAATATATTATTGATAACAAACACTGGTGTCTATTCATAACTAGACAAATGAACAAAATAGCCTATAGAAATAATATAAAGAATTCAAGTAAAGTTTTAGAGGTCCTCCCTCTTCCCTGCAGCAAATAGTTAGAAGAAATAGAATTCCACAGTGACGGTTTCACTGTAGACACTGCCGTGCTGAGAATTTGCAGTTTATTTAGAGAGACAAAACCAATACACCTAAAACAATTAAAGAGAGATACAAAATCAACATTACAGTCATAAGCTAGATTGCAGTGCAATTTCAAAATGAAAACTGCTTTATTGTTTTTCTACTGATTGTAAAAGCAATGCTTCCTCTGTAAAACAATTCGAACATTCCAGAATTGTACAGTGCAACAGATGAACATCTCTGTCTTCCATTGCTCTGCCTGATGACAGAAGTACCTGCTTATTATCTTTGCAGACCTGTCTAAGGAAACGAGAAAATAGACATTTAGAGGTTAAATTATATATACATATATATTTATATTTATATGTCTGTTATTCTGTGGCTTTTTAGCTATAATATAGAAATACCATGTTACTGCTTTTTATGTCTTAAGAATAAGTGGAATTATCCCCATTCTCTGTAAATGTGACAGAAGGACTCCATTGCCAGTACCGAGTACCATGGGAGCCCATCACTCCTTTTGTCCTGTGTGCTCTGCTGAGCTCTAGGTGCCTTGGATTTGCAGGACTCACAAAGTCCTAAGTTCAGGCAAGTCCATGGCCTCCATCATGAATTGCATGGTTGCAGGTCGACAGTTCTGCTTATTGTCCTTGTCATCTCCTACACAAATGGGCAATGCCTTTATTTCATCCTTACTAATGGTTTTTAATGAAGCCACCTATGTGGTAGTTTTCCAAACTATTTCACTCTTCTTTCCATTTCTCATGGCTCTGCACATTCAGTACAAGTTCTGCTGGGGTTTGTTTTCAAAGCAGACAATGTTCACCAAAAACCAAATAACCTGTACAAGTGGACCTGGCCTCACATGGAAACTTATAATCTTCCCCTGCCTTATAGTGTGGCCCTCTCTCTCCTATACAGTGTGTTTGGGGTTTAAGAGTGAGCCTGGCCTCTTTCTCAGGTAGTGTATCTGGCTGCTGGATCACCTCAGGTTGTCTTGGAGTTTGCTCTAAGTGACCCTGGTAAGCTGGAATTCCTAGAATAAATTTTTAGATTATATTTCTGCTTCCTGGCTAAATATGATCATTTACTCTCAAATTTGCACTCTGTTCCTGAGCTGATTTATTTTCCCTGAGCATGCTGTGACTGCATTTTACCAAAGCTTAAAATATGCGATTGGTTATCTGAAATTAGTGCTTGCTGAATGACCCAGTTCCAATTGATTCAATGTATGGAGTTCCCCCTTGAACATACCCCTACTCCCACCCATAGGCATGGTTCTCTGAAACATATGTCAAACTATTTTATAATAAAATGAACAGATAGGGGCTGGAGTGATAGCACTCCAGCGGGTAGGGCATTTGCCTTGCATGCGGCCGACCAGGGTTAGATTCCCAGCATCCCATATGTTCCCCCAGGCGCCGCCAGAAGTAATTCCTGAATGCAGATTAACCCCTGAGCACTGCCGGGTGTGACCCAGAAAGCAAACAAATAAATTAATTAAATAAAATGAACAAACAAAAATATAATAGAGAACCTATTTGAGAAAAGCCCATGTAATGTCATGATGATAAGCTCACAGCGGTCATCAGTACTGAAGCTTGGTTCTCTGCAGTCTGTGCTCAGCCGACAGTACTCACTGGTCCAGGAGAATGTGGCTTACATGGGACACAGCTAAGGCTGCAGGTATAAATATGAAAGTACTGCTCACTCATCTATGGCGGTGCTGCAGTATGGGTTATTGACTTGTCTTGTTGGATATAGTTAAATACAATGTTTGGGATAAACCTAGCTAATTTTTTCCTTCCTTCCTTCCTTCCTTCCTTCCTTCCTTCCTTCCTTCCTTCCTTCCTTCCTTCCTTCCCTCTGCCCCTTTCCAGGACTTAGCATGGTTCTCTATATAAAATAGGTCAGATTCTTTCCTCTGGGTATAAAGTTTGATTTTTCCCTTTTTCTTTTCCATATCCCACATGAAAAGAGAAGGCACTTTAAGGAATTCCTCTAATTAGATGATAGATCAAAAAGTTCAATAATTTTTAAATTAAAACACTGTGATTTGCAAAGTAGTTCATAACAGAGTTGTCTCAGTCATAATTGTTCCAGCACCACCATTGTGTGACCTTCTCTCCATCAGTTTTCCAGCCTCACTCGCAAACCCAGCCCACACACTTGATCACATAACAGATTTACTTTATAAAAGCCCAACATCTTAAAGAGATTTATTAATTTTATTACAAATTATTTCTACTTACCCCTTCATTCCCCTTTTTGCTGATCTTTATTTGTTTTTCTGATCACCGTGGTTTCTATTCATTTGGTTGTCATGCTTATTTGGGATGCTTTTGGTTGGAGCAGTTGCATATGTGCTCACCAGGAGTCACACTCTTTTGTTTGTGGTAATGTTGTGAATTCAGGTTATAGTGCTTACTCTGGGTCACTGTGGTGCTCCCACATGAAGTTGCTTGGGGTCACATACCCAGGTGAAGTGTTTGCACAACTTTATTTGTTGTGCCTGACAGTGAGCCAAAGATCACAAACTCTTGTTCCTGGGTTCTCAAATGGCAAAACATCTGGGCTATGCTATATGCGTCTTGGTGGCACTGGGGATCGAACTTGAAGCCTCTTATTTCCCAAGTGCAGCTTGTCACAGAGCCATCTCTAGAACTCCACAGAGCCCAATCTTCTAATAAAGACGCCTGTCCTATTTAGTTCTGTATTTATTAAGGACAGATCACAAATTCCCAAATCCCCACTGCTCACAACTCAACACTCACATGATAAACACCCCAGTTGACTCAGGAAATATATTTTCCTGAGACCAGTGGTTTATGAAATTTATCCTACAACTGACTGATCTCTCAAAGAGTCGTTTGTCATAATCAGATTTTGAAATCATATATCTCCTTTCAAGTGATGATTGTACTGTAACCTCAGGCTCCATCCACATCTCTGGTCTAGCTAGAGCAGATCTCGGCAATGAATGGAAACCATCGCTGTCTTATCAAATAGTGGCAGTCCTCGTTCTGTTTCACAGTGCTGGAAATTCGTTTTTCAAGCACTGATCTTGACAGGTCAGCTGTCAAAAGTGGGTGTCTGTGGCCATAAATTCATCGATCCCATAAACAAAATTCTGTCTTCCAAATACAAGGGGAAGTCAGAGGAGACACACTGATGTACAAATGCAATGGTGTGCAGCTGTATGACTAAGTGTCAGGACTTTGTTGGGTGAAAGGTTTTTCTAGCTTCCCATTTATCAAGCCTATCAACCTCATTTGGCTTTTATTGACTGAAACTTTTTCCTTGGCATTCTGAACAGGGAGCTTCACGCACCCTCAAGAGGGAGAAGGAATGCAATTTCTCCTCTTCCTGATTAGCTGCATGTTTGGAAGTACATTTCGAGGCATTGCTTTATGCTTTTTAAATTTCATTCTTCTTTTTGACCCTGCTTTTCACTGTTCTGGCCTAATGCCGTAAGTGTAAGAGACACAACTTTGTTCAGAAATGATTCTTTACCTATCTGAGCTTGAGACATGGGCAAGGATGCATGACTTTGTGGAAAGAGGAGGCATCACACAGCCTCAGCCTCCTGGCTTCAGGGTGATGTGAGGGAATAATAAACTTTTCTGTCCAACTCAAAGGATTCCAGATCCTGGAACATGGTTGTACTTTGATGTGTTTGAAGGCAGAATTTTGGTTTCACTTTGATGTATTCTTTCTTTCTCAGAGTACAGGATGCCCAAAGGCCAGGGAGAGTGAAGTCTGTGTTAAAAAACAAAACCAAAAAAATGCAAACCTTTAAGACACAAGTACTTTCAGACACATCCACATACATGCGTGCACACACACACACACACACACACACACACACACACACCACAGAATATTAACTTGAAGACTTTTTGTTCTCATCTCCTGAGATTTTATTACTTTGATTTTTCACTGTATTTCTTATTGAGATGACATTGATTGACAATGTTGAATGATGTTCTATTGGTAACAGGAGCACAGCCTCTTACTTCAACTAGTATATATGTTGTATGACACACACTAACCATAATTCTAGTTACCATCCACCTTCAACCAACCTACTCTCACCCCTGACTGCTTTTATGGGTCCCCTATCTCTACCTCTCTTGTAATAACAGTTTTATCCTATCATAGCCAAAAGGTCTATCTTCGTATACTTTTTCAAAATTTGCTTTATTTTGATATTGCACATAAGGGTGAAGCCATAACTGTAGATGTCTTTCTCCTTCTGATGTATTTAGTTCAGCACAATCTCCTCAAGCCCTATTCATGTTGTGGAAAATGGTAGGATCCCATATTTTCATTAAATCTGTTTTTAATTTTTGTTTTTTGGCCACACCTGGTGTTCTCAGGGTAACTTCTGACTCTACACTCAGGAATTACTCTTAGTAGGGCTCAGGGGATGATTTGGGATGCTGGGGATCAAAACCAGGCTGGCTAGGCACAAAACAAGTACCTCACCCTATCCATTATTGCTCTATTGCTCTAGCACTTGCTTTCATCTTTGTAATAGCTGAGCAGTATCCATTGCAAAAAAAAATGTGCACATATATGCTACATCTTCTTTGACTATCCATCCTTTGCTGAGCACTGAAGGTTTTTTCCATATTTTGGTTATATGTAGTGTTGTGAGAAAACTGGGATACATATATCTTTTTTAATTAGTGCTTTCAGAGTCTTTGGACAGATTTAAATGGCTTTGCATTAGGATTGTCAATTAATAGGGTTAGTACTATCCCTCTTACTTCATGGTGCTGGGTATTAGCAGAGGCTGCTTCTGTGTTTCCAAACCAAGAAGTCTTCTGTGTTGGGTCCTATATCATCTTGGAGAAGTCACACAGTTGGATGCCATGATGAATAAACTAGGATTGTTCCTCCTCCAGAAGATGGGAACCATAACTGTGTCCCCTGACTGTCAGAGAAATCAGTTATTGAGTAATGACTCTCAAATTAGCCTCAGCAGATACCAACAAACATTTGGACTCCTTTTGCTCCCTTAGATTCAGTCCTCTCTAGTGTTAGTGTCAGTGCAAGTGATAGGATTTTTCTTGATCACTTCTGCTGGTTATTTTTATGGAAAGGTTACCTTTCTTCCTAAGATAGTGAAAATATGTTAAAACAAAAATGTGCAAATAAATAAAACTTTCACATTTCTTCCTACTCTATCAAATCCATATACAGCATTTTAATATTCCTCATTTCATTTTTACCACTGATCCTAAAATGCACAAAGTTGAATAAAACATGATTCTTTAATTTTTGTCATAGTTTGTTTAATATTATTTGCTACTCTATATGATACACAGAGAAGGTAGTTTTCTTCCATTTTGTATATAAGAAAGTGAAATTTCAGTGAAGTTCAAATATTTAACAAATACTTGTTGACTTCTTTTATGTATAAAGCACTGCAATGTATGGTAACTTTGTACATCAAAACCACAAATATTAACATCATTGAAACCATGTTAGTTGAGCTATAGCAAAAATTAAAGATAAGTCATGGACTATATTCTAGAACGTGCTAAAATTGCTCAGATTATTAAGTGATAGAAATACAACTAGAACATATGCTAATAGCACAGTTCAAGTTCATATTTTCTTTCCTGAACCCATCCTATTTTTAGTAAGTTTATCTTTGAAAGACAATGTTGTATTCAAGGAAGGTCAGTAACCTTGAGATTGGAAAAAACCTGGCAGAGTCCAAGAGACTGAAACTAGACTGTATATGAAGATACTGTTTTGTCCCCAGAGGACTCAGAATCACAGATATAGGGCCAGAATGGAAGAACCTGGAGATTAGTTTTACTAAAACTTGGCAGAAAAGTTTGAGGTTGAACCATTTCATTAGTTATGAGGAATGTAACAAACTACAATAATACCTTGGCAACTAGGGGTAATGGCATGAGCATGTATCTGCATGATCCCTACAACTTCAGCAATTCTAAAGCTATTCTTGATGGAGGCTTATTTTTAATCATTACCAGACCCAATGAAAAATGATGTTCTAAATAGAATAAACTATGAAAAGAGTCATGAGGGAATACGATCCGCTTGAGAAAGATGGGACTGGCGTGTAACGTGTCCGTCGCTAATGCTGCATAAACTGAAGGAAAGCTTACCATCAGTGTTGGTCTGGAATTAGGAAAGAAGCCATTTTATACCAAACTGAGAAGTGATAAGATTTATTCTGTATGAAATTGAAAACCATTATGAAATTATGATTAACATAATTCATCGTTAAGTTTATTAATTATAAAGATACATATCAGCACATTGGAGAACTGTAAGAGAGAAAGGATGGAGTTGGTTAAGATCATTAGGGAGTCTGGCTGGAGCCAGAAGTAGGGGGCAGCATAGACAGGTAATTGTGATGAACAGATCTTCTTGGAACTTAACTTAAACTTTAAGAGGATAGAACTTTATCTCAATGTTTCTTCCTGCCTCCTTTCTCTATTCTCACAAATGATTGCAGTTCCAAAAGAGGATCAGGTAAGCTGGGTTGAACAAATCCAAGCAAAGATCCATTTTAGGTACTCATCCAATCCAAATTATTACAAAATCAGGATGCCTCTTTGCTCTTACTAGGGAAGCTTTTTAGCCGGTGTTTAGAATTTAAGTCCTAGGGCTATTAGTGATAGTAGAGTGGGTAGGGCACTTGCCTCGCATGCAGCCAACCTGAGTTTGATCTCCAGCATCTCAAATGGGATCCTCAACCCCACCAGGAGTAATTCCTGAATTCAGAACCAGGACTAACCCCTGAGCATGTCAAGTGTGGCAAAAAAACAAAGCGAGATAAAAATTAAGTCCTGACACAAGGCAGAATATTCAGTGCTAGACCTGACACATTATTAAGACATGGATGCCTTGGTTAGTACCTGTGAGTCACTGAGGTGGTTAGAGGATATTTATAACACAGCCTAACCCAGGAAGAACATATATGAAGTTGGACCACATATCGGGGTTAAGCTGTTTCAAGCAGGGTTAATCTTTAGAGGGATAATGCAGATGGTTCAAACACACACCATGTTTTGGTTAAGCCCAGGGGTTAGAGTATCCAGAAAGTGCAGGGAATCACTATCTGGATGATTTTTATTTTCTCTTTGACTAGCATTTTAATCCAGCTACAGGAATTGATTCTGTGTCCTAGTGCTATTTCTTGAGGCTCAATGAAGCAATATCCATGCAGTTTCCTTCTCACTGTATCAGTGACCAGAATATGTAATCTTTGGTGTTTTGAATAAGACTTAGTAGAGTTTAATTTAGTATAAATTTTAACTTTTTTATTGAAATGCATCTCCAGTTTATTAGTGGTGGTAGTAGCAAGTGCTTTGGAGTACTAGGGCATGCTCTTAACTAAATGATTCATTCATTTCTTCCAGACTTTCTGTTGGGAGACTTGGGTAGAGTGGGTAGGGCACTTGCCTTGCATGCAGCCAACCTGAGTTTGATCTCCAGCATCCCAAATGGGATCCCCAACCCCCCACCAGGAGTGATTCCTGAATCCAGAGCCAGGACTAACCTGGGTCAATAGGTATTATGTCTAAAGTAACAAAAGAAGTTTTGAGTTTCCTTTCAAGCTGGCTCTTTATCTCAGATCTCATTCCTGTGTTCCTGCTTTAGGCAATTGTCAGGGGAATAATATCATCCACATGGGATGATGCCACATTTGCATAATCAAGGTGCATCCTGCTGTAGTTGTCAGGAGAATGGGGAGTGCTGGGAAAATAATGTTCCCTTAAAAAAGTTACGTTAGATAAATTGAGTGCCCTTAAAAGGTGTTATGTTAGACAAGTTGAGTTAGATGGAGAAGGACAAATGCCACATGATCTTAATCATCGGTGTTGTGTAGAGCAATTAAAGAGTGGAAGAGATAGCATCCAATGATGATAAACACTTTTAGCTGGATTGCAGAACTGAGACTACCAAGCATAGGAGGGAGTAAAAGGGGTAATGAAGAGGTGGGCTAGACAGAATATAACATAAGGACATTGGTGGAGGGTTTTGAGTAATTTGTCAGTGTTGAGGCCGGTGACCTGTGTACATCGGAAACATAAATGATAACACATGTGACCTAAAGTAAAACAAATAATAAAATATAATTACTCCTAAGATGGTTGGGTGGGTGGGTTGGGATGGTATTGACTGTTTCCTTTAGGGAGCCTGATAGTATGACCTAAAGATTTTGTGGGTTTTCCCTGACTAAGAGTAGATGCCACAGATGGTAATCTGATTCCTGACCTTTTACTACTGAAATAGTAGTCTTTAATTGAGCAGCAGCAACAGTACCTGAGGGTTTTCTCAGTGAAAATGATGTGACGTCCTGGAAATCAAAATGGGCATTTAAATTCCCTGAGGGATTTCTTTGCCCACTTTAGTTGGAGGACTTTTGTTTCCATTTGTAACAGTGGTTTACAATCCTGATTGTGCATTAAAATCAGCCAGCGGTTAAAATACATCCAGCCCACTACAGACTAACTAACCCAACATCTCTGGAGATGGAGTCTAGCCCTTAGCGTGTTTTAAAAGTCAGAGCTTTTGATATGCACCTAGTGCTCGAGAAAAATAGAGGTTTTTCAACCAGTATTTCTGGGGAAGTTGTTACTATTCCTCCTGCTCAATCCCTGCAGTTTGATTAAGTTGACTTGAAAGTGGGACCAGAGTCACAGTAGAGTGGACTTGCCTTGTATGCGGCCATCTGGTCTCAATTTCTGGCATTCCTTATTGTCTCCGAAGCCCACTGGGATCCCACCAGGTGTGGCTCAAAAAGAAACCAAAAAATTGATTTGAAATTGGAGTTAAACATCTGTGTTTTGTTGTTTCATCTTACCATTTAACGGTTAAATCATTGGCCAAAGGGCAGTGGACACAGGGAGGAGAAGAAGTCCCAGGAATATGTGTTCCTGTTGTTTCTGAGTCAGAATAGGGCCACCTTGAACACTTCAAGAGATTTTTGAGCAGGCATTGGGCCACTGGATTTTTGAGGAGGCATTGGGCTATTTTCCAGGTGGTATGAGGGCTGGACTGATAGCACAGAAGGTAGAGCATTTGCCTTGCACGCAGCCAACATGACCGACCTGAGTTTGATTCCTCCGCCCTTCTCGGAGAGCCCAGCAAGCTACTGAGAGTATCTCAGCCGCACGGCAAAGCTACCCATGATGTATTCAACATGCCAAACACAGTAACAACAAAGTCTCACAATGGAGATGTTATTGGGCCCACTCGAGAAAATCGATGAACAATGGGAGGACAGTGACATTGATGTCAGATGTAAGCACATATATTCTTGGTCTCCACCTGTGTATCAGGGAAAATGAAGAAGTTTGCACTATAGTAGAGACAGGAGGAAGTGGAATCATAACCCTGTTTACCTGTAGAGCTCAGGCGGACTACATGGGATGTTGAGGATCAAACTCAGGTAAGCCATGTGCAAGGCAAATGGCCTACCTTCTTTACAATGGTTTCAACTCCATACTTGGGGGTTTGTGACTTATTTTATTGTAGAGACACTGCGCCGCTAGGAGCAGTGTTTAAACTCAGGAGACCACCATTTTGGATAAGTTAGAAGAATAATTAAGAAAGATGACATTTTGTGGAAGACACATTGACAGAACCTCAGTGGGTGAAAAGTATAAAATTGAACATAAATATTTACCTTAAAAGAAGCAGTTTCCTTTACCAGCTGGTTTCCTTTTTAATCACATGGAAGGTCCTTGGAATCTAGAAATGCTGATGAAGAAGTGGAGCTTTCTCTTACACCTTGGTTATTTCTAAGATGTTGAGATGACTCTGACTCTCATAATGTTGCTTTCTTACTCCCCTGACAGGATCAAGATTCCAGTTAGCTGTGTGCTAGTGCTCATTCTGTACCTCACACCTCTCTTTTCCTTCACAGCTGGCAACGTGGGACTCTGAGAAGGGACTGAATGGCAGCCTGCAAGAGAGGCCCATGGGCAGCCGTCTGCAAGGACTGACTCTCAAAGTGGTGACTGTCTTGGTAGGATCATGGGCATACTGGGGAGGTTTGCCAGTTTGGGTCTTGAGTCAAAGACTTCACTCTATTTCATGCTGAGTTTGGAGATAAACGGATCATGAGTAGTGACTTGATCTTTATTTTCACTCACCTTTCACTGAACTAATTTTGTGAATAATGAAGAGAAAGGAAGATTGGAGATTCTTCTCCAGGACCTCGATGAGGCTCTTCAATTGGAAGCTTCTGAGGTGTTTTTGAGAAAACCAACTATTCCCTAACTAACACTGAGCTGTAGAGAAATGCAAATACTCTACTTGTTCTTGGGTGACCTTTAGACAGCTTTACTGGCAGCCAGCTTCCCCAGAAACATGTGGAAGGACAAATTCTCCAGCATCTAATATCACAAATGAGTCTATATTGGCACACAGTTCATAATGAAGCCCATTTATTGGTTACATTTTTTCCTGCACTAGTGACTGGGGCAGACAGGAAGAGGGATTGGGACAAGGGCTGGGGGCCAGGGTGGGTGGAGGTGGTACCTGCCCGCTCTTGTGGGCCCCACCCCCCCCATCCCCCACAGATGGGGACCAGCCGTGGCCCTGGAACTTCCTTCCCTGACTCTGGTAACCTGACAGTTTGTGGCAGGCACAGAGGAAGCCGAGGTCCTGAGACAGGACCCCGGAGCTGGTTGTTATCTGCCGACCTACTCTTTGAGTGGGGGTGTGAAATTCCCCTGGACTCCTGCCTTCCCTGCCTCCCCACTCCAGGAGGCTGAGGCCTACTTCCCCCGGCTGAGCCAGGACCAGGCGTGAGGGCTGGGCATCCATCACTGCCCTTGGCTCCAGGAGCCCTTCTGACTTCTGACATCCCCTGTGGTCCCGCCCCCCTGACCCCCCTGCATTGGAGGTCCCACCTATTTATCCCAACAGGACAATTTTTTTCTTTTTCTTTCTTTCTTTTTTTTTTTTTTGGCTTTTTGGGTCACACCACAGTGGTAGGGTGTTTGCCTTGTGTGCGGCCGGCCTGGCCGAGCCAGGTTCAATTCCTCCGCCCCTCATGGAGAGCCTGGCAAGCTACTGAGAGTATTTTACCCTCACGGTAAAGCCTGGCAAGGTCCTGTGATGTATTTGATATGCCAAACATACTAACAACAAGTCTCACAATGGATACGTTACTGGGCCCGCTCAAGCAAATCGATGAACAATGGGAGGACAGTACTACAGTGACTGAATCATAGGAGTTTGCATTTTAAGAGATTAGATGAAACTTTAAGCTATGGTTATTTTTTTGGTTTAGTTTTGTTTTATCATTTTGGAACAAGGAGATATTTTATAGATCATTGGCAAGCATGTGGTCAGATATGATACAGTGTTCCTCTCTGCCCAAGCATGCATTGGTACACCAACTTTAGAAATCCTCGGTATCAGTGTTCCTGCATTCTATATGCATACCATAATTTTTTTAAATGTAGAAGTACTGATATTTTATTCAGACACTGATTAGGCTGATTGAATTGGGCATGAACGCCACCTTTACTTTTTTTAATTTTTTATAATTTTATTTGCTCGAGCGGGCCCAGTAACGTCTCCATTGGAGACTTTGTTGTTACTGTGTCTGGCATATCGAATACTCTCGGTAGCTTGCCGGGCTCTCCGAGAGGGGCGGAGGAATCGAACTCGGGTCGGCCATGTTGGCCGCGTGTAAGGCGAACGCCCTACCCGCTGTGCTATCGCTCCAGCGATAATTATTTTTATTTAATAATTATTATTTATTTAATAATTTTATTTATTGAATCACCGTGAGAACAGTTACAAATCTTTCGGATTTAAGTCTCAGTCATACAATGGAACACCCGTACCTTCACCAGTGCCCATTCTCCACCACCAAAAACCCCAGTGTACCCCCATCCCACACCCTCGCCCTGCCTGTGGGGCAGATCATTTCCACATTACTCTCTCTCTACTTTGATCACATTCACTATTTCGACACCAGACCCACCATTATTATTTGGGATTTCACCCCAACACTCAAATCTGCTGAAAAGGCAACAGTAGACAATTTGTTTTCTATTGCTGGTTATGAATAACATATGATGTTAGGCGGCTGCAGTAGTGGCCGTGCAATTTTGAAATTCTGAAATTTTAACACTTAAATCTGGAGGGATTTCTGCCAAAACCTGCTGGGTTACGAGATTTGTTCCTGAATCTCTGGGATCATGGCCTTTAAGCAGCTTGATCAGGAGCCAGAGAGGCCATTCATGGGCAGTGACCTGGGGTCTTGTTGGGATGGGGAGAAAAGGGCCAGCTCTACCCCCATCCCATGAGGCCCTGTGTATCTTGTCACTGTGGGCCCAAACCTGACTGTCCAGTGGTCTCTGGAGGATGGTGGCCACAAGGCCGCCAGAGGGAACAGGCCAAGTTGAACCTATTCCCACCTTGGTTGGCTCAGCACTGGTAACCTACTGCAGGAACCGGATGCATTTCTGCCAAAAGCTGTTGGGTTCCGAGATTTGTTTCTGAGTCTCTGGGATCATGGCCATAAAGCAGCTTGATTAGGAGCCAGAAAAGCCGTTCATTGGCGGCGACTCGGGGTCTCTTTGGGGTGGGGAGGAAAGGGCCCCATGTGTCTCATCACTGCAGGCCCAAACCTGACTGTCCAATGGCCTCTGGAAGATGGCAGCCATCGAGCCACCTAGAAGGAGCAGGTGGAGGGACAGCACACTTTTTCCCCTGGGGTGGCCCAGTGACTGTAACATACTGTGCAGTTTGAACACCTTTATGCCAAAAGCCGTTGAGTTTCGAGATTTGCTTCTTAGTCTCTGGGACCATGGCCATTAAGCACTTCAATCAGGAACCAGAGAGGCATGCCTCCAATTATATAGCTGAGCTGGAGGTGGTTTGTGGGTGTGTCTCCCCCATATGTACTTTTGGCCATTTACCTTCTTGGTAAACTTCGCCCCATGTTTTTGGGGTCTGGCCAAAGGCACAGCAGAAATTTTGGTGTATCTGGAAGTCTGAAGGCGCCATCAGGCTGCTGATGCACTCGCCTCACAGGTACAGATTGACCTGTTGGCAGCACTATACCCCCTGCATGCCATGATTAAGCATAATACTCTATCTTCCCTGCCCTACACCAATTTAAACTGATGATGTATGTCTTCTGGGGTTGTTTGCCAAAAGTCCCCTTCTTTTCAGTTTCACAGACTGAACAAGAATAACTTGTTCAGTGGGGGGAAATAGCTGATGTGATTTCCAGATGACCATGTATCGTTCAGAAGCACATGTGACTCAGCATAAAATATGTGCTTTCACATGACAGGACCTTGGGCTTGGAAGCTATGGGGTTTAATCCTATTCTATAGTTTGATTTGTGATAAGAACTGTCACAATTAATCATCATCTATCCCTAACACAATCTGATAGAAATTAATACTATGTACTCTCAATCTAATGTCAAAGGGCTTTATTATCATTTATTATCTTGACTGAGAAGTAGGCACATGTCTTAAGTGAAGCTGAAAGAATTATATTATGACATTTCCTAAGGACAGACCCCACGTGTCGCAAATGAAGACAGGCAAACAAATCATGTCAGTACTAGAGATGTGGTTAAATACAATTCTGAAATAACATAAATCAGGGCACATAAATCTCAGTTCCTTACACTGTGAGGGTATGGAGAGGATCTTCCTCAACACTGCACCCTGAATATCTTTAAACTTCTTAAGGAAGATAATTTCAGAATAATTATGGTGAATGCAAGCATAAATATTCTAAAGTTATGATTCATCAGATTGGCCTCTCCAGTAATACCCTTGAACGTTCTGTTGATGAACCTGTTACTTAATCAAGGAACATTCATTCTGTTGTCCTTAGGAAGAACCTTTTGTGATGGTGGCTGAGAACATCCTTGGACAGCCCAAGCGATACAAGGGGTTCTCCATAGATGTCCTGGATGCATTGGCCAAGGGTCTTGGATTCAAATATGACATTTACCAGGCTCCTGATGGCAGATACGGTCACCAGCTCCATAACACTTCCTGGAACGGGATGATCGGGGAGCTCATCAGCAAGGTAGGTCCCAAAAGCAGGCCTGGAGAAAGGGTACTCTCTGATGCCTCTGGAATGTCCCTTTCCGTTATGCAGCTGAAACCTTGGGACTACTCTCCATGCACCAATGCCCTTTTCCCTTCAAACCTCTTTCCCCTCTGCTTAACTCGCTTGTGTTTTTGTTTTCTTAGTCTCTGGAGCTCTGTGTTTTTCCTTCTGTGCATATTGCTCTCATTCCTTTGAACCCAATTCCATGTGTCTCTTCTGTAATAAATCCTTCATAAAACCCATCCCCACATCTGAAATAGGAATGTAGTTCTCAAAGGGGTGAGTACTTAGTCTCTCCTCCATGAGAGCTCACAACTCAGTAAGAGTGTGTATGTATGTGTGTATGTATGTATGTATGTATGTATGTATGTATGTATATGCGCACATGCAGTGTACAGCTGCATGTGTGTCTATATTTATGTTTGGGTAATTTGGCATTATTCACCTCCTCATAAGAATTTCACACCATTACTCCTTCTCCTTCCTACAGGATCTGTGTCCTTATGGCATGAGGCCAGTTCACTATGCTATTTTATTTGCCACTATAATCCTGTGACCTCTGGGTCATTTCTTCACAATCATTTATGATAGTGACATCTGACTCGAGCTTTTCCTTTCTGGTGTTACTATTGCCACCAACCTTGTTAGGTTTTATCTCTTAAAAATGTTTGTGATTCCATTACTTTGAGTTCCTGACCTTCAGTGAACTTTTCTTTTGCTCTAGTACAATACCCCAACATTCTACATGTCAGCATCCTACAACCTCTTGTTTTTATGACACTAGGTTTTTGCTCCTAAAATATAACTATTTTGCTTTATAAACCCCATTAAAGCATCCGTGAGCCCCCAAATATTTACAATTTCTCCTAAATATAAAAATATCTTTCTTATAATTTATGTATTATAGAATTCACTCTTCAGATATACAATTTGTTTTTAGTACATCTATCAATTTGTGTAAAACATTGACATAATCTAATTTTTGAATTCTTGCATTACTCCAATAAAATCACTCATATTAATTTACAGTTAATCTCATTCCAATCCTAAATCCTAAGCAACTATCCATCTACATTTTTATCTCTTCAGATTTGCTTTTGTGGGCATTTAATTTAAATGTAGTTCTACAATGTGATCTTTTGTTTTGAGACATCCATTATACTTAATTTGAGGGTCTTCCTTTTTCAAAGTTAGGTGTTCTTTAGATGTTTCATTATTTCTTGCCTGGTGTGGCCTCTAAGATTGGCTAGATAACCCAATTTACCTTTTAACTCATTTGATCCTCCCTGTTTTTGATAAATTGTTTTTCCCAAACTCTGACTTTTTTACTTTATCTACCCTCTCCTATATAGGCTGTTTTATGCAATTAGAGAAGAAGGTCACAAGGAGGTCCAGGTGACTGTGTGAGAATGGGTGACTTTAGACCTCACCTGGACCTTCAGAAGACCACAAGTTCTTTTATTTAACCTCTGTTGAGTCCCTAGAATATACGTTTCTTGAGAGTATTTCAAAAGCTTAATTTTCTTCTCAATTATCTTTATTATTGATTAATTTATAAGAATGTTGTGTTTCTTCATTAGAGAAAGAAGTAGAGACTTCTGGGATTGAAATTAAACTTCTGTGTCATTCACATCTGCAGACTGACTCTCAATTCCATTTTCAGAAGGACGAGTGCTTTATTCCCGGTATAGGTTACTCCTCTAACTTGTGTCGTTAACCAAGTCCTTTGATTCCTTTGGGACTGGTTAAAAAAGTTATTTTTACTCCATCCTATATTGTTGACCATTCCTCTACATCTCTTACTAAGTCTTTAAATATGTTCCAAGTTCTAAAAACCTTAAAAATATCTCAGGATCTTGGATTTATAAGGTAGGAGATAAAAAAGCAGGATACAAATGTGGTAAGTGTGAGATAAGAATCCATATATAGTCACTTTCAGCATTTTTATATATCTATTTTATATTTTATATATCTATTTTATATATATCTCTATACCTATTTTTGCACCTCACGATTTGAAACATCGATATATCTTCCCCTTCTAGCTCACCTATTAATTATGAAAACATTTCTAGGTGTGGTTCCCCAATTTTAATATGTAAGTATAAATAGTTGTCATAATTAGTCATCCTAAAATAAACATGGTTCAGATGACATCTACTACTTTAGATGCTCAAGAGCCAAGATGAAGAAAGTCTCTATACATTTTAGTGTTCTTGTGGATAGTGATTTTTAAGTGATTGTGGATCCATCTCGCATAAAGATTTGAACCTGCCTCACAATGGGATCATAATCTGGTTTTAAATTTTAGGCCATCCTGCAGAGCAAAAGCATTAGGAGGTGGGCACTTCTGAGGTAATGTTACATCATTCTCCAGGGCTCCCTTTAGAGTATAGTTTCATCCTAGATACAACCATATATCTACAGGCCATCTGTTATAGGAGGTGAAAAATCAAAACAGTAAATGGTGCCCCCATTTTGTTTCTTGAAGATTTTACTCTCTGGGACAGAATGGGCGTAGAAAAATATTAGGGGTTGAAAAATTACAGAGAGTCAAGATATTTGTGTACTCACTGTGTAGAGAAAGACATCGATGTGGGCTAATGGAGTTTGGAGATATTTGGTGGGAGAAAGGGATTTCCTCTGTGGCCTTGGAGTATTGGAAGGCTGGGCATCAGCCGAGTATAAAATTGAAAATAGTTCTTGGTAGGGGTGGGGGTTGGTAGAGGGAAATACCTGTAAAAGAAAGGAAATAGTTGAAAGTTTCTGGAGAAAATCCTAAGAAGGTGAAACAATATAGTTCACACATAAGTGAAGATGCTTTATACATTTTCTCTCCCCAGAAGAAGCTTCAGAAGTCTGGGAGAAAATTGTTCAAGGCAAGTGATCACAGACAACTTACTGTTGGGTTTTCCTTACAGTTATTGATGTCATAGGGGTTAGTTCTTGAATTCATTTTCTCACAAAGCAGAACCTCAACAGGTGGATTATAAACCCTTACCCAGTGGGTGGAGCCTAGAAAATTACCACAGACTGCCATGTCACGAAATGGTTTTTGCCTTTCAGAGAGCAGATCTGGCCATCTCTGCCATCACCATCACCCCAGAGAGGGAGAGCGTTGTGGATTTCAGCAAGCGGTATATGGACTATTCCGTGGGGATCCTAATTAAGAAGCCAGAGGAGAAAATAAGCATCTTCTCTCTTTTTGCACCATTTGATTTTGCGGTGTGGGCCTGCATCGCAGCAGCTATTCCTGTGGTTGGTGTGCTGATCTTTGTGTTGAACCGGATACAGGCTGTGAAGGCTCAGAATGCTGCCCAGCCCCGTCCATCTGCTTCTGCCACTCTGCATAGTGCCATCTGGATTGTCTATGGAGCTTTTGTACAGCAAGGTACCTTCCTGATTTCCCAGTGATAGAATAGGATAATGGAAAACCTTTTCCATTGACAATGTTCTTAGATGCTTTTTACTATACCCCTTAAAGGAAATTTTATTTAGGACAGGCAGAATTTCACGGTTCCGCCAAAATTTCTCAGAATACCAGATAGAAATGACATGACATGACAATAAGGATCTCAACTTCACAGCATAATTTACCACTTTAGGTAAAATTAACTTTTGAGGTCTGTTTTGCACTTTGCTCTGCTCCCGAATTCAATGAATCATTATGTATAGGGGCTGCCAACTGATTCTTGTTTAAATTTGAAGTTTTAATGGGGGAAAAATCACAATTATTTTTAATCATCTAAGCAGTACTCCAGCCATTCTTGAGACCCAGCTCTCCTATTTCTGAGAAGCCTCTAAAGAGCACTTGGAGAATCACAGGATTGTGCAGTTTTGACCAGAAACAAGTTAACAAATTCTTACTGTGGGTATTGATGCTGTTTGCCCAATGGCAAAACATGTGTCACCTGTTTCTGAAGTTTTATAAGAATAGTCAGTTATAGTATTTTTTCTGCTACTACCTAAGGGACCTAGGAGAAATAATTGTCCTCAAAGAAGCTTCTAGAAGCCTGAAAGTCACATGCAATGATTTTTGAAAATCCTGGGGGGAAAAGTCATCTAGTGAGGTCTGAATATTAATAAAAGTTATATGGTGCATCTCATTTATGAGATTTGAAAGAAAGCTAGGAAACCCTCTGGGTAAGAGGTAAATTCCTGAGATGCTCAATGTGAATTTGAAATCAGAAAAAGACCTAAATCAGGTTGCTACTCTAGAAGTTCTTAACACTGTAGGGTGAATTCTTATAACTGGAGGATTGTTTTACATCCTTGTTCTATACTAGGCATTTTGGCAATATTCATATCCAAAGTGTGGATTCTAGGTTTCTTTCTTTTCTTTTTTTTTTAGATTTTGTGGATTTCATATATTTTCAAGATTGGGAGTCTTAGTATTCTTTTTCAGAACTGTCATAGTCCACCACCCCCAGCTGATAATCCATTCCCCATGCCCTAGTAGTGGTTTCCTTTGCCTGGTTATGGACAGGAGGATTTCCATGTGGATGGGAGTCAACGTGAAAATCCTGGACCAATCTCCTTTGCCTGACTTTTCAGGTGGTGAATCATCAGTGAACTCCATGGCTATGCGCATTGTGATGGGTAGCTGGTGGCTCTTCACCCTCATCGTCTGTTCCTCGTACACGGCCAATCTTGCTGCCTTTCTCACAGTGTCCAGGATGGATAATCCCATAAGGTAAGATCCATCTTTCCTTTCAAATTGGGGACCACTTTCTTGTAAGAGGCTGGAAACAGGAGATAGTGCTGCTCACACTGACCTGGTATTGCAGAGGCAGAGATGGACTTTGATCCAGTATCTAAAATTTCATGATTATCCTTTTAATATATGAGGAGCTTCATCCTTCTAGTACTTTTATTTCATGCACAATTAAATCAGTGTATAAATTAAATAATATTTTATGAACATCTAAATGCTGCTAATAGAGCTTTAATTTCACAAATTAAATTTCTCTAGACATTTAAACATTGGCTACAAACTTAATTATCATTTCCTAAATATTTCTTTATAGTTAATGAAAATCACAAGTCTAATATATTTTTCAAGTCTTCAAATACTTAAAATTATTCTAGAAAGTATGCCAATTATTTCAGTGATTAGAAAACGTCACTTGTATTTATAAAATGTTAAAGTAATTGAAAATAAGGACTAAAAATGTTAATTTCACCAAACGATTTTTTAAAAAGGTGTAAAGGGTTAGTTCAAGGTGGTGAAATCACTACAAATGCCTTTGTTTTATAATTAGATTCCCACAAAAAGTGTAAATTAAAAAGACTTGGACACAGTGATTGTGTGTTTGCTGTGTAGTTGCCAAAGGCAAAGATCTAGTCTATGCTTCAAGGGTACAATACTGACTTCAACATCATTTCTCATATGATACATAATTATGATTTTCTGAGTCCTCGTTTCCAGTAATTTCTCCTTCTATTCATCATACTTACTATCTTTGTATTGACTCTTGATCCATAGCCCTAATCAAGTCATCCATACTTTGCAAGCCACTTTAACTCCCAACTGCCTATGTGAAAGGTCAAACTCCCTAAACAGATATCAAAATTAAGAGTTTTTTAGTAATAAAATTTTATATTTTTATTTGATAATTGACATTTTTAAGTGAGGTAATTATAGGTTCACACGCAGTCGTAAGATACAAAGCAGAGGGATCTCATGATATCCTAATTAGTCTTCCCTGGTGCTTATATGTTGTATAAAACTTAGTTATCACAGCAAGAGTATTGATTTTACTACAATTGACTGATTCTATTCATATCTCTCCTATATACACAGACTTGTTTTAGTGTGTGTGGCTCTGTACACATAGATTTGGTTCTATACAATATTATTTCCTATGTTCATTTGCTTATTCATCACCAGAGCAGATAATAAAGTTTTATCTCCATAAGAATCTCTAGTGTTTTCCTTTATAATCATATCAACCTCTTCTTCCCTTGACATTCCATTTTAATTTCTAGCAACCACAAATGTGTTGTCCATTTCTAAACTTTTGTCATTTCAAATATGTTATGTAAATGGAATCGTACCTTTTGGGATTGACTTTTTCATCACTGTCACTCTCTGGAGAGTCATCCACATTGTGTGTATGAATAATTTATAGCTTGTTGCTGACTAGTATCCTGGATATCACAGTTTACTTAACCCCATCCCCACTGAAATACAGAATGTATCAAAATTGTTTATTCTTTGGGGTAATTTTGAATAAAGTTGCTACAAAGTTTTTGGGGGTTATTTTGGGGTTTTTTTTGTTTGATTTGTTTTGAGATGACATCAATCTATGCTCAGTGGTTACTCTGGACTCTGCTCAGGGATCACTCCTGCAGGCTCAGGACACCATATGGGAAGCAGGTTAATAACTTAGGTCAGAAGTGTGCAAAGCAAGCACCTTACCAGCTGTGCTGTCTCTCTAGCCCCTGAAAATTTGTAGGTTTTGTGTGAACATATTTTCATAAATATGTGATAAATATTTAATTGGTGACTTGTTAAGTGGTGATTGAATTTTGAGTTTTATAAGTAACTATTGCATTGTTTTTCAAAGACTATCATTTCTGCAACTGTATATAGAGAATGATGTTTTTTGGAGCGGGGTCACCAAGGATTCAATCTGGATTGATGATGTGTATAGCAAGAGCCTTAGAAACCTGTACTATTTCCCTGTACTGTTCTCTAGATTGGTTTTTATTATCTTTGCCAATGTTGTCACAATTTTTAATTTTATCATTCATATAGGAGCATAATATTATTTCATTGTGGTTTTAATTTTCATTCCCCTGATAACTAACTATATTGAATATCTTGTCCTGTGCCTCTTGCCATCTGTATAACTCTTTGGAAAATATCTCTTTGGAAATATACCCAAAATGCTTTGGGTATATTTTATCTATTTTCTACTTGTCTTATTTGATTATTACTTCAGGTATTAGCAATCATCTACATATTTTAGATATTAGTTTTTTGTGAGATGTTTGGTTTTAGAATGTTTCCCCACTCTAGTTTATAATTTTACTAATTTTGAGTTCATTTTTATTCAGAGTTTGATTGGGCATTATTCTTATTATTTGCCTAGTATGTGCCCAATTGCTCTAGCACTATTTATTGAAAAGGATAGTCTTCACTTAGTATTTTGTATTTCATTCTTATATATTTTGTCAGAAGCCAGGTGACCATATTTGTATCGGTCTTTTTCTTAATTGCCCATCCCTTGTTGTAAAGTTACAATGACCCACGTACCTATTTTTCTTTAGCACACTATTTCTTGTAACTACAGACTAAGCCATACTTTTGGGGAAAGTGCAGTGATTTCTCCCAATGTATTGTTCTCTGAAATACAGTGTTCATTGGATCAATGATATAATTTAGTAGTGTGACCCAGATTCACCCCTGACCCTGAGCACTGGTTGTCTGAGCAATGCCGGGTATGACCTCTGAGTATTGAATGAGACCTGCACCACAGCACTGCTGGTGTGGCCATAAAATTAAAAAAAAAAACCACCAAGATTGTGTTAATTATTCTAGAACATGCAGCTTTCTGTGTAAATTTAGAATAGATTTGTCTATTCTATAAAAACTTTGCTATGGTTTTAATATATTTTATTTTTTGTAATGTGACGCCATACCCAGGGGTGCTAATGAGCTTTTCTTAGCTCTTTGTCCAGGAATGACCCTGGAATTGGTCAGGGGATTATATGTGGTGCCAGGAATAGAACTGGGGTTAGCGTCACATAAGGCACCACCTTTACTCCCTATTCTATCTCCCTGGCCCTGCTGTTGTTTTAATAGTGATTTTATTAATTATAATTAAGTAAAAACAATAGATCACAATGCTATTTTGTTGAAGATTTTTGTATCAAACCTTATTATTGACCTGTAATTTTATTTTTTATGGTTTATTTATTGATGGCTTTGACATCAGCATAATGCTGGTATTCAAGAATGAGTAAAGAAATGCTTCCTGTTGATTTTTTGTATGGTACTTTTATTTAGTGTTATTATTTCCATTTTTTAGTATATGATTAAATAATACACATTAAATTTCCTTTTCTAAAAATTTTGAGACCTGATTTTTTCTTATTTATATCAATTTTTGTTTTATGTAGTTAGTAAAATATTTGCTCGAGCGGGCCCAGTAACGTCTCCATTGGAGACTTTGTTGTTACTGTGTCTGGCATATCGAATACTCTCGTAGCTTGCCGGGCTTTATTTGGTATGTATACATTTATAACACATACTACATTAAGATATTGTTTTTAATTAATATTAAAGTATAATTTTTCCGATTTTGCTTTTTTGCTTTGTAATTTAAAATCTATTATTTCAAATGACAACATAGGTCCTAGTTCATGCCTCTTTACTTGAAAATATCTTTCATATTTGAATTCCTCAGCTTTGGGTATTCATCCTTAGCAATATGTAGATTTCTGATACAATTTTATTAATTTTGTCCTATAAAGGAAATATTTATTTTTTACAGTTAGTACAATATAAATATCAATTTGTTCTCACTACTATTGCCTTTACTTATGCATTTTAAATTGTGTACATGATGTTTAGCAGACAGCCGTTCACCATTGTAATTACTATGGTCCCCTCCTACTCTTCTCCTTCAGTACTCTGCAAGTTCAGGCTCAAATATGCATGTAACTCACTTCCCTTTGGAATAAGTAATGAAACAATGTTTGCTATCTTTCTCTGTGTAACAGATATTTGTTGATACCTTTTTTCTTCTTTCACCTACTTAATCATTGTATGTTGATAAAATCTGAGATTTTAGAAATTTGTTATGGCTCTTTTTTAAAAAAAAGTTCGTTTTTTTCCTACAATATATATTGGAATTTTTAGTTTTTGTTTTATATTTTCTCTACTTATAACCATTATTTTGACAGGTTTTCATATCACAATATGTTTAATGCTAGTTGAATGTCTATTCTATGATTTAGCCATTGTTCATTTCTTTCGTTTCATGAAATTTTATTCATCTAGAGTATCTCTTTGAACTGTGTACTTAACAAGCATGGTATATTTTCCGAGACAGCTTTTCAAAAAATCATTTTCTGTTTTGTTTTCATATGAAAACTAACACGATGTTTTCTTTTGATATTCTATAGAATTTTCTATTAGACTTCTTATATGTAATACTAAGAGAAGCAGAGTAATCTGTACACCTCCTAATTTTCTCTTTTATCTTTCCTACTCACTTCTCTGTTCTTGCTACTTTCCCACTTTCTATTTCTGTCATCTTCCTCCTATTCCTCTTTCCTTTTCTCTTTCCCTCTTACTTCTCTACTCCCCTTTTATACATCTCCTTCTTTCTGTTCTCTCTTCCTTTCCTCATTCTTTCTTTTCTTCTTTCTCCTTCCTATCCTCTCCCCTGTCTTCCTGTTCATCCCTCTATTTTTGCTACTTCCTTACCTCCTGATCCCCTTTCTCTCTCATCCCTCTCCTTATGACTTTCTTCTTCCTCTTCTCTTATCTTTATTCTCAACCTTCCTTCTTTTGTTTTTTCTCCTTCTCTCTTCCCCGCTGCTGATTTCTTCTGATTCTTTTTCTTCTCTATTATGTCCTTCTTCCTTTATAATTTTCATCTTCCTCCTCCACTTTTTCTTTCTTATACTTTGTCCTTTGTAATTAATGTAGCTAATGTCTTTGAATTTAAAACTATTCATAGAGGCTGGAGCAATAGTACAGTGCGTAGGGCATGCAGCTGACTTGGTTCAGTCCTCCACATCCTGTATGATCCCCTGAGCCCACCAGGAGTGATCTCTGAGTGGAGAGCCAGGAGTAAGTCCTAAACACCTCCGGGCATGGTCCCAAAACCAAAATAAATAAATGAAACTGTTCACTAATAGTTATTGAAAAGTCAACCTATTCATTATGCTTAGAACTATAGGTCATTTTATATGTAAAATTAGACTTGTACATTAGCTCGATGATTTTGTCATCTTTTAAGTCTTTCCTTAGTTTACTAACTTTTTCCTATTTATCCTTGTCTTATTTCCAGTAGCATTAAACTTTCACATGTTGGAGCTGTGATATTTCATATATATTGTAATTTGTTTTTTAATTTCTTTATCTTTCAGGAAGAGTTCTTCTGTTTGTTTATAATATTTCTGACTAGATTTTCCCCAGTGTTCTTAGAATTTTCAATAATCCAAATGAGTATATAAAACTGTCATGTTTTAATATGCCCTTCATTCTTTTTTTCTGCAATGTTAGTGCCTCTTTAATTTATTGACAACTATTTATATATATATCCTTTAAACATTTTCTGCGAGTCCTTAATTTTTATGAATTATACCTTCATAAAAATGCATGTTGAAATATTTACAGTATTTAGCATATATATTTTCACTATGATTTAGTATCTAAAATACAATATATGAATGCTTATTCATGATTTCTTATGCATTCTTTCATTGTGCTTGCATGTTCTTTTCAATTAGTCTGCTCTTTCTTGAATCTAGAGACCCACCCCCAAAAACATGTCTTATAGTCAAATAATAGAACATACTGCAGGTAGAATCATCTTTTCATATCTTAATCTGGGTTTGTGATTATGGGTACAGACTGATGTAAATTCCCATCTCTAGTTCTGTAAGTTAGTGGAAAACTTTACTTTTTGAATTTTTTTGCTTGGTGATAAATTTTCTAAGTTTAGAATTCTAATTGATTCAGCCCATACAATAATAAAAGCCATGCTTTTCTTAACATCATTTCTGCCTTTACTGAAATCAAAGACAAGTGCCAGTGAACTGGGATTTCTGCACAGAGTACCCTGCAGAGCTCAGAGGAACCCAGGGGCCTTCTATTGTTGTCTCTTGAACTGCTCTGACTATGTAGATACATATAAAAGGAAATCCACTGAGATGGTGCACACTTAAAGAAAGATTAATTTGAATCTCCTATTGCTATTTCCCTCTAATTTCCTCCTCTTTCCTCCAAATATCTTATAAGTATGTGGTATTTTTCATTAGGCTCATAATATATGACTTCCTATAGTTAAAAACATTTATCTGGTCTGCTTTTTTGGTGTCTTTAAGGACGAATGCTTAACCATATGCCCTATATTGATGTATATTTCTTATCAAAATTATATTCAACCTATATTCTTTAAAACTAGTATAAAATCATTCAACACTCATTGAAATTTCCCATGTAAATGTAACTGTCAGAATAAGTGTTCATAGCTATTGTCCTAGTCTTTGAAACCGATGAATACCTTTATTTAGAAAATTTATAAAATTTAGTATAGGTGATATGGTTATACAAGTGTTAAGATTTATAGAAATTCTATATAAATATATAAAGTTACTGTACACCACGGCTACCAAAGTTCCTATGGCACTCCATTATGAATCCTATAAAAACTTTTCAAAAGCACAGACTTGAATACAAGAGAGATTAAAGTTTTCTAGAAAATACACCTCTAGTAAAAAATTATCTTAAGCAATTGTTGGATTTTTCATTTAGAGTGGGTCTAAACTTCATTCAGGGAGGAAACCAGATATCACTTTTCGTTTGCTAAACATGTCTTTAGATGCTTGGAATTAAATTCTCTTACAATCACTAATAAATGCAGAATCATTTTAAAACAACATGGCAGGTGGTTGGGCACTACTGGCATCAGTGTCCTGTATTTAGGAAGTGATTTGGCTAAAATCCTATGAAAGTAATTCCTTATGTTCAAAGGAATAGCATATGGCATTGGGGCTCAAATTGGAAAGCAAGAGCACATGGCACCACTCAGAGAATAACAGAGCAGAGACGTTGGCATGTGACTGCCAGGTTTCAAATGATTTTTCCACTTATTGTATGATCTTGGGCAAATCCCTAGTCTCTCCATAGTTCACGTTTATTATCCACACATAGCTTTAAGAATAAGCTTTATCTCATAGGGCTGTTAGGGTGAGATGAGGCAATGTTGGTAACAATTGAAAACATTACCTGGCACATGGAAAGGACATACTTCTGTTCACAAGCCCAAGGTAGTCAGAGGATTTTTTAAAGGAATAGCTCTTAGGCTTGGAGTCCTGGATTTAGGATAACCAGCATAACTGGGAGATGGGCAAGAGAAGATACTTCATAAAGTAGGGAACGCTGATGTGAAATTGTTACCAGCTGATTGTATGATGCTAATCGCTTGACTTATCTATAAAATGGGGAGGTTTGTGTGAATTGGCCAGTGATGGGATTTAAGATTTTTATTATTCTGTTTTGTTGAATTTGGAAACTCCAAATTTATAAATTAAAACAGGTCACTTCTTTCTGCAGAGAAATAATTAGACCAGGGTAAGTAAAAATAAGCAATAAATAATAAGAGCTTTATTTTTTTGACCACACACCTACATATTTTCAGAGAGGAAAATAAAAAGACTATTACTCTAATTTATCCCAAGATATTTTTTCTTCCATTTATTTTGATGTAAAAAATCGCTATTCTTAAAAAAACTTGTAAACTTTTGATATTTAGTGTAGCATTATCTTCAGTGTTATAATAAACTGAAAACTAGACAGTCTTGGCCTTGTTTGGAATTGACTTCTTAAATGCAACCCCCAAAGCATAATAAATAATAGAGAAGATTGATAAATTGGCCTTTATTAATATTAAAAACTTGTGTGACAAAGGTATTGGCAAGAGAATAAAAAGGCAAGTCACAGATTTGGAGAAAGTCTTACTAAAATAGATAACAGATAAATTTTTAATATCCTAAATATACATATAACTTAAAATTTTGAACAATAAAAAACACATTTAATAGATTTAGCACACTTACCTATCAGGGCGATGTCATGATTAAGAAGTTAATTTTTGCAGGGTGAAGCTTAACCATTGTTTTTCCAGATGTTTTGACCCTTGCAATATCCCCATGTGGGAAACTGGACTACATTATTTATGGTTGTAGGTGCTGTATTTGTACTCTTTTTGTTTTTCCTCGCTTATAAAATAGACTTATGGAGCTAAGAAGATAGCTCAAGGTCTGGAGTGCATATTAAGCCTGCCAGATCCAAGGGTTAAATCTCAGACAACACAGAGTCTCCTGAACCCCCTTTCCTTAAAAAAAATAGCATTAGTTTGGAGGTTTTGGAGGAAGTATAGTGTGGGAGGGTCTCTGTTTAGATTGGGAGCCACTCCAACAGTGTTTAGAGTATGTTCCTGGATCTGGGCTCAGAGACCACTGCTGGCTGGGCTCGGGGACTTTTCTCAGTGTTGGGGATCAAACCTGGATAGGATGCATGTGAGGCAAGCAGCATACGTGCTATCCTATCTCCCCTGCCCAGAGTAATGTTTTAAATATTTGTAATTAATATATTTGGTGGTGCTGGCACACTTCGGTCAGTTTCCATCTGGCTCCATCCACCACCCTTTGTTTTATTACACTTGTCTGCATCACATTCTCACTGGCCTTCCCTTCTAAGTCATTCAATTTGGTGATCTCTGATAAAGATTTGAAATAATTATGTGAGTTAGAAAGTCCTCTGAATACATGCTGTTCAAAGTGGGGTGCACAGAGAAGCATGTTGGGTATAACCTGAGCAAGTCTTACTCCAGATCTCTTTGGTGAGAAACTTAATCTGCTTAGTTTTCCTACAGAATTTTATGTATATTAAAGTTTTGGAAATTGCTGTCATATTTGTTTTTAATATGTAAAATTCCAACAGCTTGAAGCAGTTGACTGCCTCGAACAAATGTTTTGGTACAGAGGTAGACATGAGCTCTTGCCTTTTTAACAACAATGCTTAAATAGGAAGGCGGTGCATATTAATAGTACTTATGGCAAAGAGCCTGGCCCTTGTACATAACATGATAAAGTAACTGGCTTTAGACTAGGCTTTCCATCATTAATAACTGTAAAACCAGAGGAAATGCTGTGTGTCAACATTTTAAGCATAAAGATAAGGTAGGTTGAAAAGGAAGGGAATTGGGGGTGGAGCGATAGCACAGCGGGTAAGGCATTTGCCTTGCACACGACTGACCCGGGTTCAATTCCCAACATTCCATATGGTCCCCTGAGCACCGCCAGGAGTAATTTATGAGTACAGAGCCAGGAGTAACCCCTGAGCATCTCCGGGTGTGACCCAAAAAGCAAAGAAAAAAAATGAAGGGAAAAGATAACTATGCAAACAATTGCATTATCAAGCTAATGATGATATCTCAGTGGCAGGCAAAGTACACTTTATGCCACATATTAGTCCAAGGAATAAGAAGGACACTATGTATTGAGAAAGAATCACGTTTACCAGAAATTCTAATTATGTATATGACTAATAATAAAACATAAAGCTTCTGTGATAAAATCTGACAAATCTTATGGTAGAAAGAAAAGTAGTCAAAATTTAGTTTCAGTCTTTTAGAAACTGGCAAAACGAGTGGGCTGGAGCGATAGTGTGTAGAATGGGTAGACCACTTGCTTTGCACTCCATGGACCAGGTTTGATCCCTGGCAGCACATGTGGTACCCCGAGACCTGCCAGGAGTGATCCCTGACTGCAGATCAAGGACAAGCCCTGAGTATCACTGGAAACAAAAACAGAACAACTAGAAATTGATATAACAAGTAAATAAAATGGCAGATAACACTATCAACTGACTTGTCATGTTTAAATTTATAGAATCTTATTTCCACCAATTTCAGGATACATGTTATTTTCAAATATGCATGAGACATTCACCAAAACAAGTCAATTGAGGGGCCATAAAGTTAAATATCAGTCAGTTTCAAGAGAAATTCTAAAGAGTATGTTCATAACTATATTAAGTTAAATTTGTAAGTAAATGAAAATTTAAGGGATCTAGAAAATCTCTAGTGAAAATTAAATAATATCATTATAACTCTATGGATGTAAGAAAAAAATCACAGAAAAAAGTGTAAATATAGGACCAGAGCTATAGTTCAGTGGGTAGGGTGGTTTCCTTGCATGCAGCTGACCTGAGTTCAGTCACCAGCATCCCATTTGGTCCGTCAAGCACTGGCAGGAGAAATTCTTGAGTCCAGAACTACAGATCCAGGAATGATCCTTGAGCACCACTAAGTGTGGCCAAAAAACCAAAAGAAGAAAATTTAATATTGTAAATGATAGTGAACATATAGCACATCAATATTTGCAAGAGATAACAAAATTACAGAGTGACCTAAATGGTGGCTCTAACATTATGACTATAAAATAACACTAGTCTTTCACAAAATTCTTCTAACTTTGTAAAAAGAAAAATGTTGTGCTTTTAAAAGCAAAAAATATAGTACAGAGTAGGAACTCACTAGCCACTATCCCCCATTAACTTAGAAGTAAACATACTTAACAAAATAGTAATAGATTTTCACTGGTAATAGCAATAAGCAAAAAGAATAAAACATCGTATCTGAGAGGAATTTTATCTTGTAAGAAGCAACAATATTTTAGTGTTTGTGAACCAATTACTGTTACTCAGTACATTAATAATATAAAGGATACAAATGATATTATTTCAGTTTATGCAGATAAACATTTGACAACATCTGGCATCCATTCATGAATTTTAAAAATAATAAAAGTAAGCTTTACAAAAAGATAGGGAACACAAAAAGAACTGATTACTAATAATAAGCATAATGATGTATATTGTCCACAATAGCAGGGACAATTTTATACTGCATACTTTGAAAGGAAAATGTAAAACTGTATTCATTTCCTGATAGCATAATGATCTTTGTGTAAAGTACTAGCACTCTTCCAGTAAAATTAAATATCATCTATAAATTTTCATGGATAGCAGATAACAAATTAACTAAAAAATAAATTGTTTCTGTATATATGAACAAGCAATAACATATTAGAAATTCTAATAGCATCATATACATAAATTCTTAGGAATATATATTTAAAATATATGTATAAAATATGAAGTTTGTAAAAAACTTAGAAAAAATATTTCTGAAAGAAATTTAAAAAGGCCAAAATAAAGGGAAATGTATCCAGTATTCATGGATTGAAATACTCAGTGTTCTTGAGAGGACAAGTCTTCTGAATTGAGTGGTAATTTTAAAACAATATATGTAAAAATCCCTGACATATGTCAAATATAAAGACAAGATCATTCTAAAATTTTATATATAAATAGGAGGGATCTAGAATCAGAAAATACATTTTTGGAAAAAAAACAAAATCTTTTTTTTTTTTAACATTCAATTTCAAGACATTTTAGAAAACTGTGGGAACATTTTTGGTGGGGCTTAGGCCACACTTAGTCGCCTAAGGTCTAATTCCTGGCTCTGTATTCAGGGATCACTCCTGGTGTAGCTCAAGGGACCACATGGGATGCCAGAGATCAAATCTGGGTCAGTCACATGTGAGGCGAGCACCTTACCAGTGCACTGTACTGTCTCTCCAGCTCTGGGAACATATTTATGTCCTCTCTGACTGTCAAATTTTATCTCTAATACTTTTGTTTCTCTGACTTCTTTGTGCTTCTCTAACATCACAGGTAGTTTTCTGCTCTGTAGTTTTCACAATAACTAGTCATATTTTTGGAACACTCTTTTAACTACCCACACTGACTTAAATTTCACCCCAAAGTGGTCTTATTGGGTACACCTAAGTTCAAATTATTCCCTTCTATTTTTCTCTTTTATAGATGTCAGAATTTTTTTCTAGTCAAGTTATATATTTTATTTTTTTGTTTATTATGTGCCTTTTCTTCTAGATCATTAACCTTGTGGATCTGGGGACTGGATTTGTTTGTCCCCTACTATATAATCAATGCCAAGCTTAGTCCTGACACAGCTTGGTTGCCATAACAAAAAAATGGTGTAGACAAGGTGACTAAACAACAGGGAATTTTTCTCACAGTCCTGGGGTTTGGGAAATCAAGATGTTTGACCCAAAGAAGCTATCCATCAGATTTGGTTCTGAGAGAGAGAGAGAGCCTTCTTTTAGGCTGGCAGATGGCTGCCATTTCTGTAATGTATCATGTAGAGAAAGGGAGATGTTGTCTTCTTATAATCCCACTCTGGAATCATAATTCCTCCCTGGCTCTGCCCTTGTTCCTTTACATAAGTGCACTTATCGCCTAAAGATACCATCTCCAGATGCCATTGCATTGTAAAGGTTTCTGCATAAAAGTTGGGTTTGTGAGAACAAATGTGTTAAATAGATGCATTAGTTATTGAAGGTATGCATTTTTAGTTCATATGTAGAGAATTAGGAACATGGGTAGGACAATTCAACATATAGTATTTATCTTAGGAAAAATATTCTTCTTTGGGACATTAGACCTGGGTAATGTTGAGTAAATATTCTTTGGAAAGTCATGGACGACACACTCCTAGACATGTGTGTAATAACTAGGAATTTTTTAATGCTTTTCCTGAATTCTAAAGTCATGTATTCTGTGCTTCTTATTCTTTGGTCAACCTCCAAGTGTAATTTTGTATTCAGAATGAGATGTCTTTGTCTTGTTAAGTTTTTTCTGTTTTTATTGTGAGGACAAATTCTTATATTGTGTGTACATATCAGTCACCTGCCAGGTAAAGTACTGACAGAACACATTTTTTTGTGTGTGTCAAATTGAGGATTTTTCACCTTTTTAAATTTTTCTACTGCACCTATATTTGTGGATGTTAGAATACTAGGAAGTTCAGTTGTTAGTGTGTGTACTGTTTCACATTTGAACCTTGAGATTCGTGCATTGAAAAGCTTCAGATTTTATAGCTGTGATAAGTCATCCATATGTGCAAACTGGATATCGAATTTGTATTCATGCTCAGGCTTATGATGCACAATATATTAACAAGGATTACATAATTCAAGCAAATGGAGTTCATAAAGGGCAAATGAATTCTGCACCTTCTGTGATGGGATGCATGGCTACTTTTCTCCTGTCACATCTGCAACTTCAGAGTGCTGTTGAAAAGAATATCAAAGCCAGGGGTCAAGCTTTCTAAAGCAGTTACTAGTTCCAATGAAGGCATGGGCACAGGGCATCCACATGCTTCTCTGTAGACTGTGTTCAAGAGATTGACTCTTTATGGGTAACACAAAGCTGCTCTACCAAAGGTGATGAGAGATTTCAAAGTGATATTTTTTCGATGTCCCATTTTTAAAAAATGCAGACTACTTTCTACCTGTTCTGGATGTATAGAGAAATTAAGTGGGAAGTTCAGTTTCCTATGTTTCTTCACCCAATTCCCCTACTAACATGTTTGCATTAGTATTTCCCATTTGATGAACAAATATTGATCTATTATTAGCTTGGGCTGGAGCGATAGCACAGTGGTAGGGTGTTTGCCTTGTGCACAGCCCCTCTCTGAGATTCCTCCGCCCCTCTCGGAGAGCCTGGCAAGCTACCGAGAGTATCTCGCCCGCATGGCAAAGCTTGGCAAGCTACCCGTGATGTATTCAATATGCCAAACACAGTAACAAGTCTCACGATGGAGACGTTACTGGGCCCGCTCGAGCCAATCGATGAACAATGGGAGGACAGTGCTACAATGCTATTATTAGCTTAGATCACAGTTGCGTAAGGTTGATTTGTGTTGTGCATTTCTTAGATCTTTATAACTACATTGTGGTAAATATATTCACATAGTAGTAGACATAGTAGCTGTTTACAAGAGTTCAAATGTTTGGGGGGGTGGGGCTTGGGGATACAGTTACTACCCATGCCAGCTGCCAAAATGCCAACATCCTTCTATGTCATTCCACTGGTAATCTCTGTTCTTTGATAAGAATCTGAAGGTTTATTTTCATTAAACATTATTTATTCCCTTTCTTTCTTGCTTTATATTCCATATATGAGTGAGACATCTACTATTTATTTGTCTTTCTCCTTTTGACTTAGTTCATTAACCTGGCTTACCCCAGTTCACTTCTGTTGTTGCAAATGGCAACATTTTATAATTTCATTGCACATATGAACCATATCTTTGTCCCTCATCTGCCATTAGACAGTTGGGTTATTTCTAGACCTTGACTCCTATAAGAATCTATGCACTTGACTCATGTGTGTATATATCTTTTCAGATTAGTGTTCTTTAGCTAGATCCCAGGACTGGACTTGCTGGATTAAATGGTAGTTCTATTTTTAATTTTTGATAAATATCCATGTTTTACATAAAGTCTAAATCAGCAGTGAATATGGGTTCCTTTTTTTCTATATTCCTGCCAGCACTAGTTATAACTGGACATTTTTATTTAGGTCAATATCATTGGTATGAGGTGATACCTAATTATCATTTCAATTTGTATTACTCTGATAATCAGTGATGATGAGCAATTTTCCTTGTGCTTGTTGGCTCTCTGTCTGGTATCTGGAATCATTCTGAATGTGAATCTGATCAGTATTCCCTACCATTACTCTTCCAGTACATTCTATCCGTTCTAATTCCTAAATCTCTTAAGTATGTGTTATTTTTATATTGTTTCTGCTATGTTTTGGTCCTGATAACTACTTAGGTTATATTTAGGGAGAGAATAGTATTTGGTGGTGCTCAGGGTATTGCATGAGGCACCAGGAATCCACACGCGCCAGTACTGGCTGCATGGAAGGCAAGCTACTTACTTCCTGCACTACCTCTCCACCCCTGCCTACTTAAGTTACTGACCAGCTCTCTGATTTTCTGTTTTCTCTCCAATTCTCACTGCTTCAAAGTCTCTTCCATCTTGCTCTCACAAATATCTTTGCAAAATAATTTCACATTAGATCCATTTTGTGCCGTTTATTATTCTTAAAGAGTTTCACATGACTTTTAAGATAAAATTCAACTTCTTAAATCTTAAAGAAATTCAACTTTTTAATATCTTCATAGTATCTTCACTATGCATAGTATCCTTACTTGATATTCTTGGTTGCATTCGCATCCTCACTTTATAACTATATATATATGTATACATATATATATATATATGTTCTATCACAGTCACAGTCCTCCCGTTGATTATCGATTTGCTCAAGTGGGCCCAGTAACGTCTCCATCATGAGACTTGTTGTTACTGTGTTTGGCATATTGAATACGTCACGGGTAGCTTGCCAGGCTCTGCCGTGCGGGCGAGATACTCTCGGTAGCTTGCTGGGCTCTCCGAGAGGGGCAGAGGAATCGAACTCGGGTCGGCCTGCTGTCAATAATATGCAATATATTATATACAGCATTTAATAATACAAAATTAGTTGTTCAATGTCAAATTAACAGTTCGAAGTACAGAAATAGAATGCATAGCTACTTTATTGCAAATTTAATTCATGGTCAGTTCAAAATGGTCTGTTAAAATCTTTCTCATTAAATAATTTTAACAAGTTGGATCCTGCTCTTAACCACGACATTTCTCGGAAATTATTAAAATTATTATATAATTAAAAAATATCTAGGTTTTTACCATCAATTTAATTTTTTATTTAAATATTTTTATTTTTCTTTATATATTTTACTTTATTTATTTATTTTTATTGAATTACCATGAGATACATTTAGAAAGCTTTTGTGATTGAGTTTCAGTCATACAATGATTGAATATTCACCCATCCACCAGTGCACATTTTCCACCTCCAGTGTCCCCAGTATCCATCCTGCCCTCTTCCCACTTCACTCCCTCCCCCTGCCTCTATGGCAGACAGTTTTCTTCTTACTCTCTCTCTACTTTTGGGCATTATGTTTTGCAATACATTATGTTTTGCAATAGCGAGGCCATCATGTTTGATCTTTTATCTACTATCAGCACACATCTCCCATTCATTATATATTTCAATGTAGACAAAAGCCACTACTGTTGAAACAATTTTTGAGTTGAAATTGATTAGATAACAAAGTTCCCATGTTAAAAATCACTGTCACTGTCCTCTCGTTGTTCATCAATTTGCTCGAGTGGGCCCAATAACGTCTCCAATGTGGCAATTGTTACTGTGTTTGGCATATCAAATACGTCACGGGTAGCTTGCCAGGCTTTGCCGTGTGGGCGAGATACTCTTGTTAGCTTGCCAGGCTCTCCAAGAGGGTCGGAGGAATCGAACTTGGGTTGGCCATGTTGACCGATTGCAGGCAAACGCCCTACCCGCTGTGCTATTGCTCCAGCCTATATTAAAATTAATATATATCTAAAGTACTTAATGTGAAAATTGTTATCGAATCCATAGTTGCTAAGTCCTTGTCTAAGGACTTACTAAGCTATTTGTTTCTAGTTGAACCTTCTGTGTTACTGTTTTTGTTTGTTGAGTTTAGTTGGCGTCTATATTTCTTTCACATCTAATTTGTTATGCTCCTACTGGGATTGCAGTACTGAGGAATTAGAAGGTGTTGTGCAGCTGCATATATATGCACATGGACCAGAGACTTCAGGATCAATGGTTTAGCCCAGTGAGTTGACATGGCACGAGCTGTGGGAGTTGGCCATAGGTGCTGGGGCTTCTGGAAGTATGGGGGATAAAAGAAATCTGCCTTCCTCTGCTTTTGAGAAGACCTCAGAATTCTCAGGCTGAGCACAGGGTACCTTAAAATTTTTAGCAGTTCAATGCCTTTGCAGAGAGTAGTAATGAAATGGTGGAGTTGAGTCATTGGTGTGGCAGCAGTGGTGAGGGGTGTGTGTGTGTGTGTGTGTGTGTGTGTGTGTGTGTGTGTTGCTGCCTGGGCTTTGGAAAGGCAGATAGATGGCCTGCCTACCTCCTGAGGGGCCCTAGATTTTTCAGCCAGGGTTCCTCTTTGTCCATGAATTTTATTACTTGGCTTTCATCTCCTTGAAGATTAACTCATTTATTGATAGAACAGGGATGGTGGGAGAGGTTGATATGGTGGTGGCTGTTGGAGGTGAGCATGTCTCTGTTAGATTTAAGTTCATATTATCTCTATAGGCAATGAATTACTAATTTTGCTTTCTCCTATTTGGATCCATTTTCTTGACTTTGTTGGCTAGAATTCATGTAGAACACTTTTTTTTTGCTTTTTGGGCCACAACCAGCGATGCTCAGGGGTTTCTCCTGGCAGTGCTTGGGGGACCATATGGGATGCTGGGGATTGAACCCAGGTCAGCCGTGTGCAAGGCAAATGTTCTATCCACTGTACTCTCTCTCCAGCCCATGCAGAACACCTCGAACAAATTTTTATTAGAATATATCATAGTGATTTTTATTATATTCTTCATATTTCTTTGGTACAACACAAGCCCTTCAACTTTTTTTGCCTCTGTAGTTTGTTTTTTTTTGCTGTGATTGGGATTTTTTTTCCAGTGATAATTCTGGCTATTATTTCAATTGTGGTTATTTACCTACATCTTAGCAACTCTATTCCCAGGGTGATGCACTGGATTTTAGCTTCTGTAACTATCAGTTTTTAATTCTCACTTTAATTCTGTTTCTTTGTTCTTTAACCCTGGATTCATAGGCACCTTTTGATGTGTGGCTTTCATACTGTCTGTTGTATTTTCTCTACTGCTAGTGTGTATTTCATCTGATCAGTTAAACTCCCACCCCTGAAAGCTTCGTTAAAATAAAAACATCTTTTATGCCTCTCATTTTGTTAACTTTTCACTTCTAGATGTTTTCTTTTTGGGCTTTATACCAAATAAAAAAATGTGAGGAAAGGGCATGTTTGCTATTTTACAGAGTTTAATTTTTTAGTGATTGTGTAAATATTTACCCTTTTAGTATTATTTTATTAGAGAGTTGGGAGATTTCCACTGGTGGGGTAGTACAGAGGGTATACTACATCAGAGGGAGGTGCAGAAATATGGTAAAGTATTATGCATGAAACACTATAAATACCTCTATTGTAAACCACTAGTGCATAAAAAAAGAAACTAAATATTGTGGAAGGTAAACTGGAAAACGGGAAGTGGACACTGGTGAAGGGAGTGGTTTTGTAACATTATATGCCTGAAACTCAAGCATGAAAAGTTTTGTAAATCTAGGTGCCTCCATTAAAATAAAGGTGGGTAAAGTTAGGAGAGTAGTATAGACTACACAGATACCATTTATACCAGAAAGTTGGGAATCGCTAATATGTTGATTTATAGAACTAAGACTCTAAATGATACCAACAAGATAGAGCAAAGTAAGAAAGCCAGCAGGAGAGACAAATGAAGTCTGACAGGGTACCTAAAAATAATCAGCCACTTCAGTGTAAAAATAGGGATGCCTGAGTTGGTGTACGTCCATGTTTACACATTCAGCTCATAGCTTAGGTTACTCTTTTGTCCTCCCAAGGCAATCTCTTCCACTCTGAAAGCTTCAATTATCAGCAAATGCTAAATAAGTGAAATCTGTGGCCGAGTCCAGGCCAGACATCTAAATTCAACTATTTAAAACTGAGCTCATTAGTGTGACTCTCAAACTAGTATAGCACATCATTTATTAGTTGAAAAGCATCCTCCTCCACCTGGTCACTTCCTTATTCATAACTCAGGCTGTCCCCATTTCCCATTGGAAGTAATTTACCGTCTATAGATTTAGTCTGCCTCATAAATGTTTCTCAAAACCTTCCCTTTTCCATTGTGCTCCCGGAGCAGGTGCTCAGACACCTGGATAATGTCCTCCCTTTTGGAAGTTTTGAAATCTGTCTTCGGCATTTCTTTCACCACTTACTCCTGATTATTCTGTTAAAGAAACATTTGGTCATGCTATTTTCTAGTCACATTCTACTCCAATAAAATCCCTTTAAGGATTTTCTGCTAAAAGTCTAAACTTTCCCAGGAAACACTGAAAGAGTCTTTTCCTATCCTTGCAGCTTCAGTTTCAGTCTCAGAAGTATTTTATATTTAATTTTTTTAAAAAAACCATATTTTTGCTTTGGGGTCACATCCAGCAGTGCTCAGTGCTTCCTTCTGGCTCCACACTCAGAGATTACTCCTGTCGGTACTGCATGGACCTTATGAGGTGCCAGAGATGGAACCTGGGTCATCTGTACTATCACTCTGGCCCCAATGTTTATTTTTTTCCATCACTGTATTAAACATTTTATTTATTTGTTTAATTTATTTATTGAATCACCGTGAGAACAGTTACAAAGCTTTCAGGTTTAAGTCTCAGTCATACAATGATCAAACACCCAACCCTTCACCACTGCATATTTCCCACCACCAAGAAACGCCATATACCCCTCATGCCACTCCTTCCCATGCCTGTGAAACAGATTATTTCCACTTAACTCTCTCTCTCTACTTTGATTACATTCATTATTTCAACAAAAGATGCACCATTATTATTTGGGAATTTCTCCCAACAATCAAACCTGTGGAAAAGTCATCATGGAAGAATTTGTTTTCTATTATTGGTTATGAAGACCATATGATGTCGCGCGGCTGTGATAGCAGCCACGAGATATTGGATTTCTGATATTTTACTAAGTAAGTCTGGAGGGATTTCTGCGAAAAGCCATATAGTTCCGAGATTGGTTTGTGTGCCTCTGGGTCTATGGCCGTACCGGAGTTCCACTCGTGGGAGGCAACTCATGGGAGGCAACTCGTGGTCTTGGCAGGGCAAGAAGGACATGACGGTTCAACCCCCCCATCCGATGAGGCTACAGTTGCCCCATCACTGCCAGCTCATTCCTGGCTGTCCAATAAGCTCTGAGGTGGTGGCTACCATGCCACCAGTGGGGGAGGGGGGAAGGAAGAAGAGACAGACACCCTTTCGCTCCTGGAGGGGGGGGGGGGGGCACGGTGCCTTAGCTTAATGCATAGTCCATTCACATCTCTGCCCAAAGCTGCTGGGTTTCGAATTAGGTCCTTGTGGCTCTGGGGCCATGGCCGTGCCAGAGAGCCATTTATGGGGAGCAACTTGTGGTCTTGGCAGGGCAAGAATGATGTGCCAGTTCTGCCCCCCATTCCATAAGGCCACAGTTGCCCCATCACCGTCAGCTCATACCTGGCTGCCCAATAAGCTCTGAGGCAGCGGCCACCATAACGCCGGGGAGTGGGGGGAGAAAGAAGAGACAGACACCCTCTCCCTCCGGGCCGGGAGGAATACAATATTCCAAGGCCACACTTTCCACCAGTGTCCACTTCCCTCCCACCTTTATCTCAGCGCCTTACTCTATCCCCCTTGGCCCCCCACTCCCGCCCCCACAATTTCTAAGCTCAATTCTGTAGACAAATTCCCAGTTTCTGTTGCCTTTGGCAATTTGTTATTTCCTTGTTGTATTTCTATATACATCCCACATTTGGGAGAGACCCTACTGTGTCTGTCCGTCTCCTTCTAACTAACTTCACTCAGATGTATTTTAATCACAAATAGTCTCTTTTCTATTTTGTGAAAAACAATTCCAGGTTGCTTGAAGTTCACTCGTAGTGAATTTTCTTGGACTCCTTCCATTTGGTAATCCTGTCTTTAAAACATGTCACAAACTGTTGGTTTCTAGCATATTGTACTTCATTCTCTTTGATTTTGTCTCAAAATAAGAATGGCTGTATTCTTTTTAAATAAACAGTTCTCATTTTTACCACATAAATTCAAATGTAAAAATGTTTACAATCACCAAAATTATTCTCTTCCTAAGTAAGCGAGATTTACATTTGGAGAAAATATGCTTTTGTCGGGAGATGAGAGGGGGTACCCCCATGCTATACCCAGCAGCGATCCTTGAGCACACTGGCCAGCAGTTCAATGTGAAGGCAGACTGGGGACACGTTGACTACCCTTGTGGTGCTGGGGACCTCTGGCGTCTCATCCAGAGCTTCTTGAGTGACCGTGTGGTGTGGTGATTTGAACCCAGCTCCATCCTAACTGCCATGATATTACCTGATCCACAGAAAAAATTATTTTGTCTGATTCTCTATGTTTATGGAAGTATAAGCATAATCTGGGAAACAAGAGATCATATGATGAAAGTTTCTTAGTAAACCTGTTTTTACTTAATATTAAGTGAGGAAATATAATATGTCATGTTAAACTCCTCACTTTAATAGTTTTTATTTAATAGTATTGTGTCATGCTAAAGGCATCTCTTAAATCTGATAGTATTTCTTTATCATGGGAAATATTAGTTTCCAAATTATCCCTATATGGTAATAAAATTTAATTCTAAAAACCTGAACAGTTTCAAATACTTTTAAACTACCTGTTTCAAGTATTTAAATCTCTACTTTGGAAGAAAATAGAATTATAGTACACAGATATCTTGCCATTACCCTAAGCATAACTTTCCATTTTGGTAGTTATTATATTTATCTTTAAAATTTGCTTATTATATTTTCATGATAAAATTTCATGAAATTTTCATTTCTTTTCTGTAACTACAAGAACTCAGATTTAGCAAATATTTGTTCTTCAAGTAATTGAATTCAGAAGTGTTTTATATTTGTATTTTTATTATCATTCACATTCACTAGCTGTATAATTTTTCTACAAAAGATTTAAACATGAAAAAAGTGTAAAGTAATATGAAATACATGTCTGCCTCATGATTTTCATGTAACAAATATTACTTTATCATTTGTTTCAAGTAACATTTCTGAAATAAAATCTTGCAAATTCATTTGAAACACTTAAATCCATTCTTAGTTTCATTGTCTTCTAGTTTACCCAGGTCATTTTCAGACTTTAATTTAGAGTTTTGAATTTGTGCATATAACTTAAAATTTTCTCTAATATAATATGTATTTATAAGTAATGTACAAGATTAATTTCATGCATTTAAGATTATTATAATACATTTGAATACATAAATAATATTAAATATAATGTGTGCAATATATCTTAAGTATAAAATCTATATGTTTGCCCTTATACCTGTTATATATGTCTAGTTCATTTTTCAGATGTTATATAGTATGATCTATTTCAACAATAAAGTATATAATTATCTATTTCCCTGTTATTTAAATTATTTCCAGTACTTGCCAATATTTATAGAACTGCAGTTGTATTTTATATTTGTCTTGTGAATGCATTTATTTCTCTTTTTTCTTAAGAGTTTTTATCTTATTTATTTTTCTTTTTTTTAAATTTTTATTTTAGTGAATCATCATGAGATACATTTACAAACATACAGACTTTAATGATTGCATTTCAGTCAAACAATGTTCAAGTACCCATCCCTCCACCAGTGCCCAATCTCCACCACCAATGTTCCCAGTATCCCTCTCTCCCCACACCCCTTCCCACCTCCTGCCTCTGTGGCAGGCACAATCCCTCTTACTCTCTTTGTCCTTTTGGTGTTATGGTTTGCAATACGGGTAAAAAGCACTCATCATGTTTGGTCCATAGTCTCCTTTTGACATGCAACTACTATCCTGAGCGATCCCTCCAACCATAATTTACTTAGTGCTTCTCTCTCCGTCCCAGCTACCTTTCCCCCCAGCGCATGAGATCAGCTCTCAAGCTGTGAGTCAGTCCTCCTGACCTTTAGCATTTATTTCTTGAGATACATACCTTGAATTAAAATTGCAGACTCATTTGGTATAGATATGTTTAAGTTTATTAGATGTCATATTTCTCTTAACTATGACTTTATTAATTTACATTTTCAGTAGCTGTGTTAGAAAATCAATGTGAGCATTTTATTTTTCATACTCTAATTTTGAAAATATGGTGGGTTTGACCTGACATTTTGTGGCTATTAAAGTTCAGTTTGCTACTTATAAGTGAGGTTGAACAATTTTACTTCTGCCTTTGCACTCAGGGTTTATTGCAGATGGGGCTCAGAGGTCCATATTGCGTGCGAGGGATGGAATTTGGGTTGGCAACATGCAAGACAAATGCCTATCTGCTGTACTATCACTCTGGCCACACTAATTTATATATTTGCTTGCTTTTAGTTGGTTTATTTTAATCTTATCAATCATATATTAACTGTCACATGTGTTTATAAATCTGTCTCCTTCTTGTGGCTTGTATTTAGTTTTCTTAAGTGTCTTTTGCTGTGAAGATTTTAATTTCGTATAGTCAGATTTATTGGATGTTCCCTTTAGAAAATTTTTTTCCTATTTCTTGTTCTTTAAACATATCTTTGCTAACTTCAGGTCACATAATTAGTTTAAAAATTTCACAGTATTGACTTTCACTGTGGGCCTTTTATGCAACTTGAGTTAATTTGAGGGATATCATTTAGCCCATATGAATAAATGATTTACACTACATTATTTATTGAGGATTTCTTGCTTCAATCTTTTAAAATAGCAATTTATTTTATAAAGGCTGATATTTAAAGAAAAGTTGAACAAAAAGTAGAGAGATTTTCTGTATACTTCTCACACATTTTTTGTTACTATTAACATCTTGCATTATAATGGCTCATTTGTCATCAAAATCTAACATTTACATATTGTCATTTATGGGATGACACAATTTATTTTAATTTTACCAGAGTTCCCAATATCTTTTTTCTGTTCTAAGATTCTACCTTGAATATTAATTTACATTCATTATATTATGATGTTTTCTTAGTTGTTTTTGGTTTGTGATAAAATTTTAGATATTTCTTGTGTTTCAGGACCTTGACAGTTTTGAGAAGTACTCTCCAATTATCTTGTAGAATGTTCCTCACTTCATGTTTGCTTAATGGTGTGTATGCCTGTGTGTGTATGTGTGTGTGTGTGTGTGTGTGTGTGTGCGTGTGTTCACTCACATGCATATTTTTATTGGATGGATATTTCTCTTATCATGTTTTATCAGTTCAACATTCTGTGAACATATTTGTTGCTGTTGGTGTTAGCCTCCATTCTCTTAAGTTAATGTAGTGTTTGCCAGATTCTTTCAATGTGAAGCTGTTTTTCCTGTTTTTCACACTTTGCCCTTTAAAGGCAAGTCAGTAAGTATAACCCACAGTGATGTTGTGTGGATATTAAGTTCTACTTTCTGGAGGAGGTATTTCCTAAATAATTCATTTGAAAATTTTCCCTAAGGGAGATTAATTTCTTCCCTCCCCATTCATTTATTTGGTCATTAATTTATATTAGTATAGACTACTGAATATTTTATACTTCAAATTATGAACCCATCTCTCATATTTATTTTGCTGCTCAAATTATTTCAACTTTTTCTATTGGAAGCTCTTTTGGTCTGCTTCAGTGTGTCTTTGGTACATCCCTATATTTAACTTACTGACTTGCCTTTAAAGGACAAAGTGTGACAAACAGGAAAGACAGCTTCACATTGACTTAAGATGATGATGATGATGGTGAAGATGATGATGATGATGATGTAATTTCCTTGCTTACTAGTACTATCAGATGCTCTAGGATCATCTATTAGACTCCTCACCCCAGTTGTAAAATTAGGTATTTCCCCATGAGTCCTAGTTCATTTTGTCTGAGGCTGATATTAATGTATTAGCTATGGGCATTAAGTGTCTTTGTTGTTACTGGAGCATCACTGAATCTAGGCACTCTCGAGGCTAGAATTAGGAAATAACAGTTCTCATACCAAGTCATATTTCAGTAATTGTTTAATTACTGATCTTTACCTATATCTTTACTAAACATGAATTTATACTATTGTCCCCTCCAATCATCATAATTTTCATTCTAGTTTTCTTCCTTCACACATCTCTTTTCAGTAGTCAGAAACCTAAACCCCACTATCTACCATCCATTAAACTATTTGTTCAATTCCAGTTTGTATGCCAACTTCAGAATTGAGGCAACTGTTTCCTGAGAGATACATTTACCAACTAAGACACAGTGTATTTGGACATTTTATTTTTGTTTTTAGCTCTATACCTTGTGGGCAGACTTCATTTTCCAGAGTTCTTTCGGTAAGCGTCTTTCCCCCCAAGCCTTTTAGTGGTGTTTATATGTTTGTTCCACAATTTGAGTTCTGTGACTACAATTCAGTTTGCATTCTGGACTCCCCTAAACATCTGGTAAAGTTTTAAAAATTTTTATGCATGAAAGTTTACTTTTTCTGTTATAAAGTTATGTATGTTGTGACAAGTCCTTTAAGGAGAATTTTATGTTACTAGAAATATTTCTTTGTCTTCATTTCTCTTCCTGTGATCTGTTTACCTGTCCATGTACATGGAAATACTTTTTTAATTGCCACGATCATGATCATGATCATCCTGTTGTTCGTCGATTCCCTCGAGCAGTCACAGTAACGTCTCCTTCATCCTAGCCCTGAGATTTTTTAAAAAGTGCCATATTCAAGGCTCTTTCAGGGTTAGGAGAGTGAGACCCATCATTGTTACTAGTATTTGGCATATTGGGTACGCCACGGGGAGTTTGCCAGACTCTGCTGTGTGGGCAAGTTACATTTGGTAACCTGCCCCGATCCGAGTAGGCTTGGAGATCTCAGCCCCGGGACCTGCGTGCCTTTGTTCCTCTGCCATTACCTTCATGCATGTGGAGAGTGGTCTCAGCATGGTTGTGGCTGGTTCCAGAGGTCTTCGGCTGCAGGGGTTCTGCTCAGGGTGGGGAGGGAAACTCAACCCACCCCCCTACAAGGGGCCCTGGGGAGGAAAGCCAAGCACGGGGGCATGAGGCTCTGCCACACTCTTTTTTATTTTTCTCTTTTAGAACTTTCTCAGAGTACTTGATTCTTTATTATGCATTAAAAATCAGCTTCTTAGATTTAACAAAAAACAAAATAATGGTATATTTGTAGATATACTGTGGAATTATTGGTACTTTAATGATGGGAGTCTGTCTATGAGAATAGTATATCTTTCCTCTTATTTTATTTTTCAGTAATGTTTGTTTTATATTATTTATTTATTTATTTTTAAAATTTTTATTAGTGAAAAGCCATGAGGTACAGTTGCAGACTGACAAATTTTTGTGCTTGGGTTTCAGTTATACAATGATCGAACACCCATCCCTCCACCAGTGCCCATTTTCCACTACCACTTATCCCAGTATTCCTCCCATCCCCATCCCCCGCATCCACCCCGCCTCTGTGGCAGGGCATTCCCTTTTGTTCTCTCTCTCTCCTTTTTGGTGCTGTAGTTTGCAAAAGAGGCATTGAGTGGCAATCATGTTTGGTCTATAGTCTGCTCTCAGCATGCATATCCCATCCTGGGAGAATCCTCCCAACACCCTTTATTTGGTGCTCCTTTCTTTATCTCAGCTGCCTTTTCCCCTAGCCTGTGTGGCTGGCCTCCAATGCGATCCCTATATTATCTTTTAATAAATATCTCTTAATATATATCACAACACATCATGATTTTTAAATTTCTATTCACTATTGATTAACCAGGATAATAACAACTGATCTTTCATAAACTGCCCTCTTACATAAATGGTATGTATTTGCAGGATATTTCTAGGTTTTTCTACCACATTTATTTTTTGTGGTCCATTTATTTATAATTTTCATATCATTATCATTAAACTTTGTATCTGTTATATTAATTTCTCAAATTTAATTTTTCTTTAAGGTATTCTTATTTCTATTTAACTTTTTATTTTGGTTTCTGTGCCACATCTGGAAGTGCTCAGGAAATGCTCCTGGTTTCGTGCTCAGGGGCCACTTCTGGTGATGCTTAGGGAACCTTATGTGATTCTTGGGATCAAATCTAGGTTGACTTGTGTACAAGACAAGTACCTTAACCCCTGTATCATTCCTCCGACATATTCTTACTACTCTTGGCTCTTTTCATTTTTTAACATATTTTTCTTTCGGATTTCACCAAAAAATCATGGTGACATTATTGATTGCATTGAATTTACACATTGATGTGAAAATAAATTGTATATATATAATATTATATATTCTGCAACATTCACTGGTAGTCTCTTCATTAAGTGTTCTTTCTCTCAGCTTAATTTTCTACATAATAGTGTTGCCATAAAGAAATAGTACCTTTTAAATAGATTAATTATTCATACCTGTATGTTTTCAAGGTATTGTAAATTAAATCTAATAATTTATTTTGTAAATTTTATACTGCTAATATATAAAAATCTTTTTGTACATTGATTTTTATTCTGTTTACTATTCTGAATAGTCTTAGTAATTATAATAGTTTAGCTATTGATTCTCTTATTATTTCTGTGTGATTTATGAATAATCAGGATTTCATTTTTTTTCCACTCTGTAGATTTTTACATCTCATTCAAATGCACTAAATAGGTGCTCTAATACAGTGTTGGATAAAAGTAATGTTAATGGGTGCTCTGGACTTAATTGTGGCACTTGAAAATTCACATTGAAACCACACTCTCCAATATGATTTTACCTGCAGAAGGTATTTAATCTAAATTAGGTAGATTTTAGTGATGGGAGTCTACTCCAACAGGACTATGGCCTTATAATAAGAGAAGAGATCTCATTTTGTCTGACATCTGAGGACACTGTAAAGAATGGCCATCTTCAAACCAGATGAGAACTATCTGTCACTAGAATTAGCCATACGGGTAGCCGATATCAGAGTTCTAGCCTCCAAATCTAAGAAAATTTATTTTTAATCCACCCAATTTATGGTTTTTGTTATAGTATTCTAAGATGTCTAACAGAAATGTTTGTAGTAGAGAGATTGTGCCACTATAACAAATTTTCCAAAATGTTAGAAAATTTTTAAGATACAGAATATAACTATGAAGATAAAATAAATTTTGATGATATTTCTGAAAAAGAAAAGAACATATAATTGAAAAATGGAGAAAAGATCGTCCTTGTTATAATGTGTCAAAGAACTTTACTGAGTTAGGTACTAGTATTGTTTGAAAAATAAGAATTAAAAGCAATGAATACGGGATATTTACTTGACTATATTTCTAAACAAAGTTTGAAGGAGAAGTGTGGATCCTTTTTGACTGGTTATGTATAAAGTGTGAAAGTAAAAATAATTTAAAGCAAATTGGGCTGGAGTGATAGCACAGTGGTAGGGCATTTGCCTTGAATGCAGCCAGCCCGCCAATCTGGGTTCGATTCTTCCAGCCCCCTCGGTGAGCCCCGCAAGTTACCGAGAGTTTTCAATATGCCAAACACAGTAACAAGAAGTCTCAAAATGGGGATGTTACTGGGCCTGCTCGAGCAAATCTATGAACAACTGGAGGACAGTGGACAGTGGACAGTGGTAAATGCTGAAAATATTTGGAATTGTTTTAGTCTACTGATATTTTAAAACTGAGAAATCTTGGCTTGAAGAGAACACCAAAATTATGAATAAACACTTAATAAAGTACAACTATATAGGGTCGGAGAGATTTATGGTGGATAAAACATGAACTTTACATGTGACCAGCCCTTGTTTTATTGCTGGCTCTGTCTATAGTCCACTGAACACTGTGAGGAGCACAGATGTAAGCCCTGAGTGCAAATCCTCAACTATTTGATAAAGACATCACAGAAAGAATTTATGGACTTAATCAGTGATATCAATAGAAACAAGGCTAGAGTATGATTACACTGGCATTGCTACTTTTAACAAAAGGGAGTAGAGAAAGTGGGATGGAATGGAGGAAGTCAGTTAGACATCTTTGGTTCTGTATAGCCAGGCCACCTCAGAGCTGCTCTTTGGGTGTGAATGTGCACCATTCTTCAAATAATGGGAATGTTTATCCTGGAGATTGTTCACAGGTCACTGGAGATGTTACTTCCATCAAGAGTTCAAGGAAAATGGATGTTTTCTTTCTAGTTGGAAAGAGTGGTAGCTATTTTCCCCTTTACATTCAAGAAAGTCACACCCCAGCTGCTCTACAGGGCCACCCTTGTACTTAAGACTCTCAGAGTCCCTTAAGGACAGGGGTGACACCACAGAGCTGCTGTAGTGGCAAACACAGTAATCCTGAAGGGCAGAGTATCTAACCAAAGATTAAATCTTCAGCCTTAAGATTCAATGAACTCCACCTTGCCAGTTTTCAGACTTACTTATGACTTTTCTTCTATTTTGTCTTTCTAAATTCTTCCCTTTCGAGTGAGAACATCTACCTTATGTCTGTATTACCATAGAATTTTGGAAGCACACAACTTGTCTATTTTATAAGTTTACAGCTGCTGAGGATTTTTGCTCCAGAATGGCTTACACTTCAAGACTCACTCATATTTGACTTAAATACTTAAATATACTTTGTACTTTAGACTTTAGAAATTGATGTTGGGATGAATTAAGACTTTGGAGATTATTAGATGGAATAAATTTGCCTTGAGTACTATAAGGAAGTGAATTTAGGAAAGGCTAAATGAAATTTTGAACAGAATTTCCTGCCCTTCCCAATGCTAAATTGACCATAATCTCCAGAACTATGAGAAAATAATCTCTGTTGTTGAATCCATCTAGTCTTTTGTATGTTGGTAGGAGAAGCCAGAGTAGACTAATCCAGTGGACTTATTTGTCTTGTTTCAAAGGGAAAACATTCAGTATTTTGTCATTTAGAACTATGTTTGATATGCTTTGTAGATACCCATTATTAAGAAACACCTTTATTCCTGTAAAGCTAAGTTTTTGTTTTGTTTTCTTAAGAGGAATAGTTGCTGCATTGTATTTGCTACTTTTTCTTGTCTATGAAAATGCTCATAGGTTTTCTTTCTCTTCTTTAATGTGCAAATAAGGTAAATTACATAATATTACTAATGCTAAACCAATGCTAAACCAAATGCTAAACTTAGCATGTTGCAAAGAAACCCAATTAGGTTATAATGTTTATATGATTATTTTAGTTTATTTTATTGAATCATTGTGAGATACAGTTACAATCTTTTATGTTTGAGTTACAGTGATACAATGATCAAACACACATCCCTCCACCAGTGCACATTCCCCACCGCCAATCTGCCCAGTATACCACCCCCCTTTCTCACCCTCCCCCTGCCTCTATGGCAGACAATTTACACTATATTCTCTCTTACTTTTGGGCTGGAGCGATAGCACAGCGGTAGGGCATTTGCCTTGCACGCAGCCAACATGGCCGACCCGAGTTCGATTCCTCCACCCCTCTCAGAGAGCCCAGCAAGCTACTGAGAGTATCTCGCCCGCACGGCAGAGCCTGGCAAGCTACCCATGACGTATTCAATATGCCAAACACAGTAACAAGAAGTCTCATGATGGAGATGTTACTGGGCCTGCTCAAGCAAATCGATGAACAACGGGATGACTGTGACTGTGACTGACTTTTGGGCATTATGGTTTGCAGTAAAGATACTAAGAGGTTATCATGTTTGGATACTATTTTCAGCACACATCTCCCATTCCAAACAATTCCTCCAACCATCATGATCCCTTCTCTATTGCAGCTGCCTTCTCCTCCAGCTCATGAGGCAGGCTTCAAACTATGAACAATTTTCCTTGCCCTTGTGTCTACATTTGTTGGGTGTCAGTCTCATATTATGTTATTTTATATTCCACAAATGAGTGCAGTCCTTCTGTTTTTGTCCCTCTCTTTATGACTCATTTCACTTAGCATGATAATCTCCATGTCTATCCATTTATAAGCAAATTTCTTGACTTCATCTCTCCTAACAGCTGCATAGCATTCTATTGTGTAGATGTACCAAAGTTTCTTTAACCAGTCGTCTGTTCTCAGACACTCGGGATGTTCCCAGATTCTGGCTATTGTGAACAGTGCTGCAATGAACATATAGGTACAGATGTCATTTTTACCATGCTTTTTTGCACCCTCAGGATATATTCCCAGAAGTGGTATTGCAGGGTCATATGGAAGCTCAGTTTCTAGTTTTTGAAGGACTGTCCATATTGTTTTCCAGAAAGGCTGGACCAGTCGGCATTACCATCAACAGTGAAAGAGCATCCCTTTCTCCCCACATCCACGCCAGCACTGGTTGCTTTTGTTCTTTTGAATGTATGCCAGTCTCTGTGGTGTGAAATGATTTCTCGTTGTTGTTTTGATTTGCATCTCCCTGATGATTAGTGATGTGGAGCAAATTTTCATGTGCCTTTTGGCCATTTGTATTTCTTTTTGAGGAAACTTCTGTTCATTACTTCTCCCCATTTTTGGTGGGGTTGGAGGTTTTTATCTTGTACAATTCCACTAGTATCTTGTATATCCTGGATACCAATTCCTTATCAGATAGATATTGGGTAAATATTCTTTCCCTTATTGTGGGCTCTCTCTGTATTTTGGTCACTGTTTCTTTAAAGTGCAAAAGCTTCTTAGTTTGATGTGGTCCCATTTGTTTATGTTTGTTTCCACTTGCTTGGTCAGTGGTCTTCCATACTTAAAGATGCCTTTAGCTTCAATGTTATGGAGGGTTCTGCCTACATTTTTCTCCGGGTACCTTATGGATTCATTTATGATATTAAGGTCTTTAATCCACTTTGTTCTTATTTTCATGCCTGGCATTAGACAGAGGTCAGAGTTTATTCTTTTGCATGGTAGCTATCCAGTTTTCCCAGCACCACTTGTTAGAGACTTTCCTTGTTCCACTTCACATTTCTTGCTCCTTTATCAAAGATTAAATGGTCATATATTTGACAGTCTGTGACAAAATATTAAACTCAGTTTCATTGGTCTGTGGGTCTGTTTCTAGCCTAATACAGTGCTGTTTTACTGCTGCTTTGTAGTACAGTTTGGAGTTGGGGAAGGTGTTGCCCCCCCATCTTCTTTTTTCCAAGGATTGCTTTAGCTATTCGTGGGGGTTTATTGTTCCATATGAATTTCAGGACTGTTTTGTCTATTTCTTTGAAAAATGCCATGGGTATCCTGATAGGGACTGCATTAAATTCAAATAGTGCTTTGGGAAGTATTGCCATTTTGATAATGTTAATCTTCCCTATCTTTGAGCTGTAAATTTCTCTCCATTTCCTAGTGTCATACGTTATTTCTCGAAATAGTGTTTTGTAATTTTTCTAGTATAGATCCTTCACCTTTTTATTTAAGCTGATTCTGAGTTACTTGATTTTGAATGGGATTTTTTTAATGTCTCTTTCCTCTCTCTCATTATTTTTATATAGGAAAACCATGGACTTTTGGGTGTTGATTTTGTAGCCTGCCACTTTACTACATACACCTATTGTTTCTAGGAGCTTTTCTGTGAATTCTTTAGGATTGTCTAAATATAGTTTCATATCATCTGCAAATATTGATAGCTTAATCTCTTCCTTTCCTATCTGTACACCCTTGATACCTTTTTCTTGTCTAACTGCTATGGCCAGAACTTCCAGTACTGTGTTGAATAGGAGTGGCAAGAGCAGGCAACCTTGTCTTGTGTGTGGTCTTAGAGGAAAGGATTTTTGTTTCTCTCCATTAAGAATGATGCTTTCCATGGGCTTGTAGTAGATGGCTTTGGCTATATTGAGGAAAGTTCCTTCGATGCCCATTTTGCTGAGTTTTCATCATAAATGGGTGCTGGATCTACAAAGAAAGAGAATTACAGGCTAATATCCCTGATAAACACAGACACAAAGATCGTCAAGAAAATCCTAGCAAACAGAATGCAACAACTCATAAAAAAGATCATACACCATGACCAAGTAGGATTCATCCTGGGGATGCAAGGATGGTTTAACATTCACAAGTCAATCAACATAATCCATCATAAAAATAAAAGATAAAAACCATATCATCATATCAATAGATGCAGAGAAATCAATGTTTATAAATATTTTAAATAGCTATTTTAATTTTTCTGATAACTTATTTATAATTTCACACTGATATTGAACAAACTTGATATCTAATTTTCTATTCCCTGATCTTTGTCAGGTTTTATTTGAAAATTATGCTAGTTTCATGTTGGGGGTATGTATATTTGTCAAACTATATTGTAGCAATCATAAAATGTTTTTTTAAAAACAAAATTTCTCTTTTAAAAAATATTTTTGTTGAATCATGTAAAGTACAGTTACAAAGTTATTCATGATTGAGTTTCAGGCATACATTTTGCCAAAATGTTTTCATACAATTCACTGTGGCCTACAATAGCCCTCCAGTTGACTTCCCTTGGTATTTTCCTTGGCATTGATTAAGATAGCCATAACATACACATTGTTATAAAATTCCCATACTCAATGCATTGCTTCTGAGTTTGCCATGTAAGGAGGGAAAAGTATATGGACTAAAATTTGGGGCATAATCCTGAAATTGTATGCATAATTCTGCCTATATGCCATTAATCTTAATGGAAGGCCCCAAATTAACTGCCATAAAGATTGCAGCATGAAGTGGGATATTGTGTCTAGTAAGAAGAATTAGATTTAGGGACTATATGAGACTTCATATCATCGAAAGAAATCTTCATGGGTTATTATCTGCAAATGTTTGTTGAAGACTAAAACTTCTTAATTCTTAGCTATTTTGCAGAGCATTACAGGATAGCAATCTTGGCCAATAATTTTCAATAAGGGAAGGCAAAAAATTAATTTAATTTCTTTAATAGATGTAGGATTGACTAATATTTTCCTATATTTTAATTCAGATTTTACTAGAGACAAATCAATACATTTTCAAACATTAATTCACAGCCAATGATCATGACAGCTTCCCATTCTAAGGGGGAAAGAAGTGTAGGCATTTGCTAGTTAATTTCATAGTCCCTTAAGTCTACAGCTTCATTGTCTAAGATTAGCAGTCATTAAAACTATTCCTATGTCCCAGGCCATGTCTTTCCTATGAATTCTCAAATAACATCATGAAGGTTTTTTTTTTTTCATTTTCTTTGGAAAATCCAAAGTTTCCACGATTCCACCTTTAAAAGCTCCAAAAGATTATTTCTTCCACTATATTAGTATATTGTCCTAGAGAGAGAATTGGAACTTAGCCTATCTACTTAAACACATACATTTCTCAAAACATGTCAGTAAAAATGAAATGACCTTCACTCTGCGCAGATTCTGATTTGTTCCTCAGGGTATTTTTTTCCTCACATGCCTACAAGGTTCTATAATTTTCTTTAAAGGCAGGTCGTTCACATTGAGTAAGTTTCAGAGGGAGATCTAAGGAACGTGTTGGAGTTTTTGTTGATCTAAGAATGGTGGTGACCTGCAGGTGAGGATACCAGTTCAACATGGTGCCATGGGAATGTAGTATCACTTAATACTAGTCACAGAAAAGAAGTTGCTTTACCAATATGGCTTTGAAAAACTGGTGAAATAAATCATTGAAGGAAATGTAGGACAATTTTATATTTTTGGAAAATGAGAAACAACCTCAATGAAAGGCACTTTAGCAATAAACCATCCTACCTTGAAGAAGGATGTTGGTAGGACGCTCTTATTGAGTACTTGAAGATAATTCTCAGAACAAACAGGCTGTTATTATTTCCAAGTACTAACATTTCATGAATGGGGTTTCAACCTAGATTCGCTGTCTCATCCCCAACAAGTCTACATTGCTGAGGCCATGAAACCAATGAAACCATCCTCTTCCAGATAGGGTGCCTGAGAGAGCATCCCATTAACACTTTAGTATAAAGTGAGAGCTAGGTTTTCCTTTTTTTTTCTCACCAGTGAATTCTGTCTGTCTGTATTTACAGAGAGGTGTCAGGAGTGGCAATGTAGGAACATTGTGTGTATCTGAGTCACAAGCAGTGGTGTGTTGAAGCCAGCTTGTCATAAATCAGTGCTATCATGAGGCTAGCTTCCAGCTGACCCTGATCTAAACTCTAATGATGGGCAAACTATACAATTCAGGTATTTTTGCTTTCTTATTTTTATATTCTCACTTGGTTTTGAGAATTTATTGTTGAACATTCATCCCAGTGGCCATAGAATGCACAATTGCTTTACAACCACCATGTGCTAGAATCCCTTATGCTTTATAAACAGGACATTATTTTATCATCTTACCATTATGAAAGGCAAGTATTATGTTACTCCTATTTCACTGAAGAAGAAATAGGATTCGAGAAATTAAGAAACTTGCTCTCAGTTATATAATTGCCCAGGGCCTGGACTTCATTCTACACTCCTGTTATAGTGTCTCATGATCATTATCTGACATTTTTCTCTAAAACCATTAGCTCTTGGTGCAGAGAAGCTGATGGTTCAGAAAAAGCAAGTCTTCCTTTCCTGTCCTCATTTTCACAGGACCTGTTTCTCTACTGTCCCCAAACCTAAAGAATATTCTGTGTCACGCTGAGAGTGCTGGGTTGTTCTCCTTGTGCTTGACACTACAGGAGCTCTGCCATGGATTACAGTAGAGAAGAGCTTCAAATAAATTTCCTAGACTACCGTGATATGCTTTCAATTCTGATTATTAGCTCTGCCTATGCACTGTGCTGAACCCATGTGGAGAGGGGGGCATACATGGTTCTTGGAAAGGACCCTCCATTAGAGAGATTGATATTTGACATGGGAATTAAGAGAAGCAGAAATTCTAACAGAACAACCGGGAGTGATGTGTCAGATGCGTGGGCCAAAGGCAGTGTGGAGGAAATAATTATTCTTAGCTGAGGTGCAGGAAAGGAGCTGGGCCGTGAAGGAGGTGTAACATTTAGAAAGTAATGGTGAGCAGGGCATTCCAGGTGAAGGGGCAATGCATGTTGGGTAGGAGCAGAGATTGGACTCTACAGAGTTTTTGGGAAAGCGTTAAATTGAAAGCATCAGAAAGGAGCAAAGATGTGGAATTTGTCAGATTATGTTAGCACAGCAAGTAGGGCGTTTGCCTTGCACGCCGCCGACATGGCCAACCCGAGTTCGATTCCTCCACACCTCTTGGAGAGCCCGGCAAGTTATCGAGAGTATCTCGCCCGCACGGCAAAGCCTGACAAGCTACCTGTGGCATATTCGACATGCCAAGCACAGTAACAAGTCTCACAATGTTACTGGGCCTGCTTGAGCAAATCGATGAACAACAGAGTGACAGTGACAGTGATGTTCTGATTACCTGGCATAGAAATTAATCTCTAAGACTTTACTAAATTCTTAAAAAGTTTTTTCCAGGAAATATATTATTATCTGCTCTATGATGGTTATTTAGATGGTTCAGAAAATGAATGTCTTTAAGTGTTGAATGTAGGGCTGGACTCTGACAAAGTGCCAAGAAAACTCATGTTTTGTTCTTTTTATCTCATCCTGAGTTTATGTTAGTTGGAGAACAAGGCGAGTAGATAAATTGGAAATAAAATGTAACCTAAGGTTATACCAGGTCTTGGATGACCTTGCTCAGATCAAGAATTTTTCTCGCTCATAGTTAAGTGAAGGTATCAATCAAAAGTTAGTGTTCATTATGGGGACAAATTTGAGAGAGTTTGTATGGAAAGGTAGGAGAGAGAAGGTATCAATTCCTGAACTGCAGAAGTGGTGAGGTTATGGCCTCTAGGGGTCAGCCCAAGTAGGATAATCACTAGTGGAAGATGGAATAGAGAGTAGTTGGCAGAATCTTGGTGTTCTAGGATGTAGCCTGGAAGCTGGAGGAGAGTGTCAAACTGGGCTTTTTTCAAATCTGTCTGCTGCCCTGCTCTGCTGTCATATTTTGTATCTCTTTCCCACTCTATGCATTTATTCTTGCAGTTACCCTTCAGTATTACTGGAAACTTCAGAGCTCCCTTGCAACAGCTTGAGCTATAGGTCTGGGCATAGAATAGAGGGGCAGGCTATTGATCACCATCACTGTCACTGTCCTCCCATTGTTCTTCGATTTTCTCGAGCGGGCCCAGTAATGTCTCCATTGTGAAACTTTGTTGTTACTGTGTTTGGCATATCGAATACCTCATGGGTAGCTTGCCAGGCTTTGCCGTGCGGGTGCGATACTCTCGGTAGCTTGCCGGGCTCTCCGAGAGGGACGGAGGAATCGAACTTGGTTCGGCCATGTTGGCTGCGTGCAAGACAAACACCCTACCCACTGTGCTATCACTCCAGCTCGGGCTATTGATACAGGCTATTAAGTTACCTAAGGTTGCGGCAGATTCAGTAGAGCCTAAGTTACCTTCCCAAAGCTACAGAAACCTTCTGTGACCATCCATACTGACCTTCCAATCCCGTCCCTAGACCTTGAGAACCATCAGCTGCTAAACCTCAGAATAATACAGACTGGACTATGATCATTACATTATGGTGAATTTTTTCAAAAGCAGTTGGCCATTCTGTCCTGAAGCTAATTTACAGACCCTTCTACCTTGGTTATATCAGGAATTTTTTACTTAATCAAGTAGCATTTCTTTAGAAACATTCTTGCCTCATGTACTTCCCTATTGGCTTGGTAGTTAGGCTTTGCTGCTAACAGGCCCTTAGTGTGATAGGAACATGTGCAACTAGAAAGAACACTAGATTAAACGACAAATTAAATCATCAGCATTCATTGAGAGCCAGCTTTCTCTTATGGCAGGTGTAGATTACCTATAATGATGCATGTTAAGGAGCAGCGTGGGACTTGGCTGAGTGTAGCACCCTCTCCTTTATCCATTGAGAGAGAAATTTAGTTGCCTGTTAAGGGTGTAATTTAAATTTCAAGGAGTATGAATCAAAGTTGAAGAGGTAAAGATATATTGTTACTGAGAACTTAAATGGTGAGAGGCAGGGGAGAGATGGTGGCAACTTGTGGGGGGGTTGGGGGGCGGTAGTAACAGGCTTGGGTGGAGGGAGGTTGGTTGGCCAAGGAGATCTCAGTGTCATAGCTGTTGTTGTTGAATGATAATGTTATTATTTTATTTTATTTTAAATTTTTATTAGTGAAACACCATGAGGTACAGTTATAGACTTACAAATTTTTGTGCTTTTGGGTTTCAGTTATGAATAGCCGAGATAAATACCAGGAGGTTTACTCTATGGCTTGGAGGCCAGCCACACATGCTAGAGGAAAAGGCAGCTCAGATAGAGAAGGGAGCACCAAATAAAGGGTGTTGGGAGGATCCCCACAGGATGGGAGATGCATGCTGAGAGTAGACTATAGACCGAACATGATTGCCACTCAATGTCTCTTTTGCAAACCACAGCAGCCAAAAGGAGAGAGTGACAATGTTTTTAGACTGAGTGATCACAGCTAAGAGAAAGAGGAGCCGACTAAGGGGGGAGGGGGTCTCTAAGAAGACTAGAGAAAGCAGGATTAAAGGTGAGATGCCAATGGAGAAGGGAAATAGAAAACAGAGGTACAAAGACCTTTTGTAATAGTGAAATGTGTCCATGGGCTACCAGCTATAGAAGAAGTTAGACTTCATACCCGTATTTGGGCATTGCATTTTCTAGAATACCGCTTGTCTTCACATTAGAATTTTTGCTCCTCAGGCTGAGAAAGGGCAGCATGGAAGTTTGTGGTCATAGCTGTCTTTGAACATGTTTAAAGTCGACTGGGGAAGAAGTAGAAATGAGTGCATCATGCCAAGCCTTTGAGCCTTTCCTTTAGGACATTAGCTAGAAAAAAACCCTTTGCTGCTAAATCATCCCAGTTGGCCTTTTTTCCTGATGCATCCTGGCCAGCAGGAAGGTGATCATTTTCTCTTGGCACCCCGCAGAGCCTCAGAGCCTTACCGAGGCCTCAATTGAAAGGCTCATCAGTGATGACCTCATTCTTGCCAGGAAACCGGTTCCAGGCCTTAAAGTCTGGGTGCAGAAATGGTGTGGGGGGTGCTGGTGGTGGAGAAATAGGATTTTGGACTCAATGCCATCTGACTAAAGATGAAATAAAGTATCCTGTTTGTCCATGTCCTTGTTAAATCTGTCACTCATGTACTTTAATTTCTGCATGGGTTCTATCTCAATCTTCTTGTTTTCTTTTATTCTTCTTTTGTCTTTAGAGAAAGATCGTACTTGTTTCTAGTGTCACCTCTTTGTGAAGTGTATCATGTCCTTTATTCCATTATTGCTCTTACTCCTGCTACTCCAAAATATTCTGAGTTTATTTACCCCCAATATTCTAATTTTCATTCACTGCTCCGCTCATAAATACAGCTTTCAAGGGTAGATTCCAGTGTAGACTCAAGGCTCCATTCTTTCCAGGGAGGATCCATGCAACTAGGCCTCTAGGAAATTATTGTGAGCAGAAAGAACTGTTGTGGTGGGATGAAAATCAGTAGACTGGTACTGATTCGTACTTATAATCTAAGATCTTTTCCATGGGCTCTTAGAAATACAAATACTGTTTTCACAAAGCTGTGGAAAAAAGGACAATAAAACCCACCGCGTGAAACATTTATAACATGATATATTTTCTATTAAAATTAATATTTTATTCTTTTTATGTACCCGATTTAACAAAATGGCTAGTTCCTGATCACTCAGAATATACTGCCCTTTTTTCTCTACTCTCCACTCTACCTCAACATTTGAATCATAGTGGGATTCAGGTAGACCCTCCTCTTTCTCCACAATAGCCACATAGTACTGGACATGCTGACTGGTGGGGGCTTGGGGAATGCTGGCAGCTGTCAGACTTGGACCAAGGTCTTCATTAAATATAAATTGCCCTAAGACTCACTTTATCCTTTACTCAGTTGAACACTTTGGCTCTTGATATTTTTCTCTTAGAAATAAATTCCAGGGTTAACACCAATGTGACCCTGACTGTTTGAGAGGTCAGGAAGTTCTACTGGGTGATAATCAGAGAAGACCTGTCACACAATCCAGAATCATTAAGATAGCTTAGCATTTACAGTACAAATAGGTGGCGGACATCGAAAAATTGGTGTCTCAAGTTCTCTGCAAACAGTACCCATTTTGGAGTCAGGTTTTCTCCTAGCCCTTATTTATTTTATTTCTTCCCCAAGCAGGAAAAATGATGGTTCTGATAACTCTGCCTGCCATTAACTAATGGCAAACTCAGTGACTAATTGTGCTTGAATCTGGTGAGCAAGTGAAATTAATTGTCCTTGTAGATTCTGGCTTCTAAAGACTTGGGGGATAGCAGAAATGCAGGCATGCAAAGAGCCAGCCATATGAAAATAAGGGGCTTTATCAATCAAATCAAGCCTACAGGATTAATGGATATGCTCAGTTCTGTGCCTTATAGCTTGCTCTGACTTTCAAGTATGTGCCTTCCCAGCTTCCAGCTGCCAGACAGAAGCAGACGAAGCTCAATGGAATACACATTTCTATAATGTGTCGTTGATTCCAAAGCTCCTTGCCTCTACCCTTCCATTGATATCCTTATAAGAAGACTCTGAGTCCAAGATTCTTGCACATGAGGTTAGGGACATGGAGATGAGATGTGAGAGCTCAAAAGAGCAAAATGAGGGAAATAAAGTAAGGCAGTAAAAATTGCTCTGGTGTGAGAATTGGACCACAGAGTTAGCACTACTATTCTTAGGCAAAAGGGCTGGCCCTTTACTGTCTCTGTCATTGGTTGTTGATGGTGGGCTTCCCACTCCATGGGCAATTAAAAAAAACAGAAGTTAATCAGTGAAGAGGCAGCTCCATGGTGGGAGTATCCCTACACCACTAGTAGCCAACACTCATGGGAAGGATTTATGTTTATCCTAGCTAAAAGAGATCAAGGTAGGGTTCCAATAATATTCCCTAAAACCCTGACTTACCTCTCTTCTGTGTGCATGGATGTGGCTTATACCTGAAGTTTGCTGACACACGAAAATTCCCCTGCTCTAAGCCAAGCTCTGTGGCACAGCACAGCCTTTTTAGTGAGTCGTACCCACATCCTGGTCACAGGCAAGATAAGAGGCAGATTATTTTCCAACATTTTTTGAGAAGCCCAGGAGTCTAAATCTTCACCTGACTGTGTATGGATCTTCTTTTTTCAATAATAGCATTCCCTGCATGTTCTAGCCCTTGTATACTGCCTGGAATCCGTGCAGCACTTCTTTATGGGCCCCCAAGTCAACTCAAACAAACCTCAGTTTCTGTCTTTGCCTGATTGATAAAGAATTGAGTCTTTCCATCTCATGCACACCTGAAGTTAACACCTGCAATTTTGTCTGTGCATGTTGATATCATACCAGGCACTGATGCATTTTCATAGCATGATTCTGCCAGCTATAGAAAGAATATTATCCTTTTTATCAGTGAAGTTCAACTGCTGAGTTGATTTTGTATATAGTACTCCTTATTTTAGACAGAGAAAGATAGAGAGATAAGGTATTGTTCTGCACCACACAAACACATTTTCATTAATTTTCTTAGTCATTCTCTCAAACTTCTCTCATAAAGATCCTGAACCATTCTTCTGAACTAAATCAGGGCAACTCCCCCATTGCTAGCCAGGCAACAGGTAGACAATTACATTCTTCAAAGCAACCTACATACCAACAGTCAACATACATCCTGTTTCTAAGTTCAAATGCCCCATATGTCATTTTGTTCTGAATGAATATGTTACTGTTCTCTAACCTGGAAAATACCTGGGACCGAGGTGTAAGAAGGATCGAAGGAGAGACTTCACTTTTTAAACTAAATATTCATATCTATTCCCACTCCATAGTCAATTAAAAAAAACAGAATTCCTAGCCCTAGTACGGCACATTTTCCCCACCTGGCCATGATTTTTATGCTGGGTGCTGGCCTAGGTGGAGGGAGACACGCATTAAATTCTTTCTAGATCCTCTAATAGTGTGAATAATTTCTGAAGACTTTCTCTGAGATAGGTTTCTCTTTTTTTTTTTCCTGGGCAATTTTCCTAAGATGAAATGACACAAACCAGCAGCACTGAGCCTGATGGATGGTCTCTTATCTCCTCTGAAGCAGCTGTAAAACCATTGATAGAGTGTTGAACATGAACCCAAAATGAGCTCTAAAAAATAATCTTCAATAAACTCCAGTGGAATATATCAGCAGTTTAGGCAGAATGATTTTCCACATTTCTAGTTCCATGTTCAGGGTTTGTCCTACATATATCTCCTCCTGGGATGAAAGGTCAGGTGTGTCTTTGAATGTGATTTGCATTGATAATGAATAAGCCTCTCATTAAAGTACAGTGAGTTTACAGTACAGGTAATCTACTTGCCTCTGCTTATGGATATGTAATACCAAAAAGAAATCTCCCATGCCGTCTCTTTAAAAACCTTGTGCTAACTGATGTGATAGAAAGTCCTAGTCTTAGGGATCCACAACATATTTATTCTATGGTTCTAAATAATCGGTAACCTGCCATTGCTTCCATTTTATCCCTTTTAAATAAAGATCAATTAATTGCTATTGATTTTATAGGATAATTCTGCTGACCAATCAATGGAATATATGTTCTGGTTTCTAGATTTTTTTGTTTTGTCTTGTTTTGGAGACACACCTGCTGGTACCCAGGGCTTACTCCTGGCTCTGTTCTGAGGGATCACTCCTAGTGGGACCGGATGGGGTACCAGGGATTGAACCATGGGTCTACCATATGCAAGGCAAGCACTCTACCCACAGTACTATCTTTCAGGCCCCAGAGTTATAGAATTTGATAAACTGCTGTATGAGATATTCCATCCAAACATACATAGTCCATTGATTGTGAAATAGGCTTTATAAACTGACATTTCTAGGACTTTTTGCTGTGCAACATAGTTTGCTGAAGATCTTCTCTTCAGTTTTCTCCTTAACATATATTTCCTACTCACTAGGTCTGTGGGAAAGCTTCTGAGGGATATCTAGTTTCAAAGGAGAAATTTCATTATTTCTCAAGGTGAGCAGAGAGGGAAAACAGACTAATCTACAGATTTATAAATGCTGAACAAATTCTAGCTTAGGAGCACAGAAGAGGCCTGGAGAGAGAGGCAAGCTCACACATCCAATCTAGAAGAGAGGATAGAAGTGGGTTAGAGAGAAACATTTGCTATGGGACAGATAGGAAAAGTAAGAGAAGAAGAGAGACAAGAAAGAAAAATAAGCAAAATTTTTATATATAAGAGAAAAAGAAAGGATCTATACATTACGAAGAGAGAGCTGAGAGGAATCTGTGATTGTGAAGTAGGTACCAACCCACCCCACCTTCCGCCCCGGGTGGCTTATGTGAGATGAAGAGGAGAGAGTCACTTCTTCCAGTCTACCTCTGCTGGTTTACCTCGGGAATAGCTGGGAAAGCTAGAACTGATAAAGTCTGTGATGAAACCCTGCACAGCATGGGCCAGGGCCTCACCAGCCCCACCAGGTGATTGTCAAACCATACCTCATGTCGATGTTCACTTTGGGGTGGGAGTTAATCTCTACCACCTGATTTCTTAGGGAGCTGTGGACTCTGGCTGGTGCAAGGAATTGCTCTTTGCAGGAAAGGAAAGTCAGTCCTAGTTCTTACCCAGGGTTTCCGGGTCCTTGTCTTTTCTCTCAGAAAGGAATTTCAGGAGGAGACGAACAGTGAAATAAAATAGATTTTTATTTGGAGGCTTTTAGGAGGAGGAAGAAGGAAGAGAAAGTGAGAGAGTAACGCACTCAAGAGATAATGGAGAGAGCCCCAGTGCACATATCAAGAGGGGAGATGCAGGTGACACATATACCACATGTGCTTGGCCACATGGGCACAATCAGCACATGCGCTTGGGCATCTTATGCGTGTCTTACCTTTGTTCAAGGTGGGTTTTATAGGGTTTTCCCAAAGCGTCTCACTTGGGGATTTCTAGCTAGATAAAAGTTTGTTGTTAGAGTTGTTGTCAAGGGGAGTAGAGTTGGGATGGTCTTTGAAACAACTTTTCTTGACCTTTTCTCCTGCTGGCTCTTCTCTTGGAGGGCGGTCCAGCCTTCCCTGGACTTATCAGGCCTTGCTTTCTGTATTCACAGGGCTATGTGGTTTTACTGCTCCCTAGGAATTCCATGACAGTGGGGGACAGGGGTTGATGGTGGGGAAGGTTTTCCTATCTACCTGCCTGTCTGCATCAGCTGGACTAAAGCAGAGAGAGATTGGAATAGGGCAGGACTGAGAGAGGAAAAGTGCCATAGCTCGGTGATAGGTAAAGAAACTAGAGGGGTAGCAATAGGAATGAAAAAATGGACAGTGGTTTTGTCTGCCTATGGTTCCAATGAGATTGGGAAGCCCATGGTCTGGGTGAAGGTGAATTAAGTGAAGATGCAGAGGCAGAGAAGAGCTACATGAGTTTTGCTTGTGCCTTTATATTCTTAGCTGTCCTCAATTTGTCTTAATAGATGCAGACACTGTCTTTATATTCTCTTATGTCTGTGACCCCTTTTAAACTTATGGTATTGTTCTTGGCCTTTTATTCTGAGTTATCTTCCTTTGTTATCTCCTTTCCTCAAGGAGAAGATTTCTTTCTGTTAATTATTCAAGAAAGGAAAACAATGGGATTGTAAAGGTGAGGGGTGTATCCTAAACGATCTGTTTCTAATGCAAGGCTGACGTTGATTCAGCACTTGGTGCCCAGTTGGAGTCTTCTGGTCTAGACATCAGTTTTTCCAAAAAGCAATTTCATAGCAACTCCAGTTTTCTCAGGGGATAGAAAACCAGACTAAATAAAATTAGAAGTTTACTTTAAAAGGTCTTCTCAGAGTCTGTAATAAATGTGGCATAAGTCTCCAAGAGGGAGCATTTCACAAATATTCACTATTAATACCTTTGCTTTTTTGTTGTTGTTGTTGTTTACAACATGCAGGGCATAGCTATTCCCATTTTGAGCTTGAGGTTCACTACTGATGGTGCCCTGGGGACCGGACAGTGCCAGGATTAAATCCTGCCTGCAAAACATACACTTGACCTGTTGAGTGATAAACCTTTTAATAATGAAATTTTTTAAAAAAATGAAAATATCTGTTTTTAAAAGATAAGAATTCATTAAACTATTTTGATGGAAATATATCCTCACATTGTATACATTTTGGAGAGAAATATTCCTGTTTACATGCCTGGAATGGGAATGATATGCCCATCCTCTGGTGGGATCTAGGGTAATACTAACTCAGGCAATATTTCAAAACACCCAGATCTGCCAGTGATAACCCACAGTGGCTTCCAGGGCTCTTGGCTCCTCTGGCCTGCTGACAGTCAGAGCCTCTAGACCACAGTCCATTGTCATGTCTTGGTTTCTGCAGTCACAGGAAGGGTGATGAGTTGTTGATAAGATGCTGAAGAATGATGTCTCACATTGAGTGGTCTTCTTTCAGGAGCTTTCTCTTATTTCCTTTGCTGAAATGTGAGGTGAAAATCTACCTTTAATCCTGGCAGATTCAGTAGCAGCCCCTCAGGCTTTGCACAGTCTGCTGAATGCCATCAAAAAGGTCTGGCATACCCACCAGCTGTGCATTTTTAGGAAACACACTGTTCTTTCTGGACCTCATTTTCTTGGGGGAATTTTATAAGAAACGTTTTCTGTTAGTCTGTGAGATTATAAAAAATGCAGCTCTGAGTATGATCTCGCAAAGCCATTTCACAGAACAGCTAAGAAGTGACTTCTCTGAGCTCAGCACTTTAAGAAGAGGAGACTTCCAGGTAAGATCAGGAATAGACCCCACTTCTTTCTGGCACATTAGGCGTCAGCATCAACGCACAGACACGATTTAGAGAGACACACTTGTACACACATCTTGCCCCTGCACTCTGTTCTTATACAGAAAGGAATTTGGTCTCTTTGTTCATTGCCTTCATTTGCTCCTCTGTCTGATTTTCGTTGAGAAGAGCATGGCTGGGCTGCATTTCATTCCCCAGAATTTTCTCTTGGAGTCTCAGTGTGGGAGCATCCCCGCCTCCTTTGTCTGACAGGCTGTGGGATGTGTGTGTGTGTGTGTGTGTGTGTGTGTGTGTCTGTGTGTGTGTGTGTGAGAGAGAGAGTGTGTCTGATACCCTCACATGCCTAATATGCCTTTTATCATCATAATGATGGTCAAAACACACAGCAGGTTAGCACAGGCTTTTCCTCTAAACACAGGGAGAACTCATCACATAGTGCATGTGATCTCTGCATACTGGCCTTTATCTGGGGCTCAGGAATGGTGGAAATAAGAAGTGCTCTCCTAATGGAAACACTGGCTCTGCTAGAATGGACAGGGAAGTTATTTCTTACTGGGGAAAAAAGTCTCTTCTGGGGTTATGAGCAGTGGTGGCTTCCCAGTATTGACATCTATTAAGGACTGCTCTTCATTGATTACTTAATATGTGTTTAGTTTGGAGGGGGGCAAAACTAGGGGAAAATGTATCTATAGAGTATTTTTTTTTTTTGCTTTTTGGGTCATACCTGGCGATGCACAGGGATTACTCCTGGCTCATGCATTCAGGAATTACTCCTGGTGGTGCTCGGAGGAACATATGGGATGCTGGGAATCGAACCCAGGTTGGCTGTGTGCAAGGCAAACGCCCTACCTGCTGTGCTATCGCTCCAGCCCCTGGCGTATTATTATTATTATTTTTTTTTGTAAAATTTAGAGCCTGATGTATAGTTAGGAGTTCAGACTAAGAAGTTAGATTGCCTAAGTTTACAACCTGGCCCAATAATTTCTCCCTTGTGAATTGAAAGAATAATGATCCCTACCTATCAGGATTGTTATACAAATAATTATAAATGAGCGCTGCATCGTAAGCACCACAAATAATCTTAGTTTTCTTCTTGTTAAAATAACAGCTTATTAAGGGACAAGCAAGCAAATAAGAATTGATGCATTTGCATATATATGTTATTTATGTCATATAAGTGTCATATTATTACTTTGGTTGAGAAGGCACTGTCGGTATATACCTGTCACAACCTGGGAGTTCCTAGAAGGACCAGGGCAAGGGTCTGCTATTTCACATGTGTATTGCTAATCTGTCTCAGTCCTCTATCTTTCTGCTCTTTTATTTTTTCTTACTACTCTTCTTTTTACAGCCCAATGAACATTCTCTGTATTTTTTTTAATAATGTAGGAGCACTGCTATTTATTCAGCCACTGATTAAGCTGATTGACTTGGGCATGAACTCCACATTACTTTTTTTAAAATTTTTTTAACTTTATAGGTCAATTCACAGTGTTTGACTGCATTCAATATTCAAACACCAATCCCACCACCATTACACCTTCCGAACACCAAATTCAGGATGTTTCCATCCCAAACCCCAATCCCTTTCCGAAAACACAACTGAAACCGTACATTTCGTACTGTCTGTGAAGACAGCCTGGCGCAGGGTCAGGCCATTCTGCAGCACTCTCTTTTGGGAGTTTTAGTTTATAGTTCCTGGGTCTTGGCCATTGATGAGATTACATGGCCCTGGGACCAGTTTGTGGGTGTGACTACCAAGGTACTGGAAAACTGGGGAACTTGGGGGAGGAGATCAAGTCCCGATCCAAGCAGGCCTGGAGCTCTCTGTCACAAGTTCCTGCCTACCTCTCTGCTACAGTCCCTAAGTGCATCTTTTTTATCTCTTTTGAGATTTATGGGTCTCTGAAACAAGATCAATAAACTGAACTTATATAGCTGAGCTGGAGATGGTTTGTGGGTGTGTCTCCCACATACCTAACTTTTGGCCGTTTAATTTCTTGGAAACTTGGCCCCAAGTTGCTGGGGTTTGGCCAAAGGCACAGCAGCAATTTTGGGGTATCTGGCAGTCTGAAGGCAACATCAGGCTGCTGGTGCACTTGCCCCACAGGTACAGGTTGACCTGCTGGAGGCACCATGCCCCCTTCTGTATATATTTTTTTAATTAGAACAGTGACACTATTGGAGGAGGGAAAATTAAGAAATTTTGAGGAGGCCAGCTAGATAATGCCTAGTGAGATAGAGGAGAAAGGCTGAAGTGAGCGTAAAGGGTAGCCAGGTACTGGCTTGAGAGTCTGAGTGACTGAGAATGACTGTAAATGGCATAAAGAAGACGAGAGAGCAAGCTGAGCTATGCACAGTGAGGACCAGTTGGGACCTGTAACTTTTATATCCCACATATATCTCTGGGGTTATTCCTAATATGTAAGGAAAGAGCTTAGCTTGAGCTGAGGTCTATATTCTATAGTATTGAAATCAGAGCATACAGTCAAGTTCACTGTTAAAACCGATTTACTGACTACAGCAAAAAATGACCTGAATAGAATAGTGTAAACTATAGAGCTTATTTTTTTCAAAAAAAAAAAGCCATATACCCTTACCTCATGCCTTTGAGTTAGTCCCCAGTAAAGTATATTTCTCCAGCTGAGGTTGTCAGTACCTACCTGAACCCTCCCCACCAATGGGGATTAGGGGGATGGTACAAAAATTTCCCTAGCTTAAAAGAATCTCCCTGGCTGGGGCCCCAGCAGAGCCTTTTTTGGTGGATAAAGCAGCAGCAGACAATAGACTTGTTGAAGTAAGTTCTAACCCTGGACAGATGTCCCATCAGGATATCTATCACAGGACCTTCATCTTAGATGTCTCCCATTTTATTTGTTTTATTTGGGAATAGGGGTTCCAAGTAGTGCTCAGAGCACCCAAGGACTATTCCTGCTATACTTGGCTAATCTGATCACACAATTCAATACACCTTTATTTTTGGCTCCAGGAGGAGGTGGGGGTTAAATCAGACTGGTAAGAGAATGCAGCACTGTCTGGTGCTGTGGTTTGGGGGCCACCACCACCAGAAATACATCTTGTAATGCTTGGAGAGTCATGAGGTTCCAGGAATTCAACCAGCAATGGGTACATGCTTTATGTACACCCTGACCCCTGTCCTAGCTCTGCACCCCAGATATCACCTATTTTATCTGAGAAGGATGGGGAAGTAGGTTTAAGTAAACATGGTTTTAAGTTCTGATTGAGTCAGTGACTAATCATCCTAGACTTCAGTTTCCCATCAATAAAAGGACTCCACTGTGTTTTCTGTTAGTATATTCGTATTAGCATAATAACCTTTGAAATGAGTTGCTCCCCAAGTCCCATCAGGGGACATTTACAAAAATTATGCTCTATGCTCTAATTTTTTAATGAAAAGTAGAGTCTCATATAGTCACTTTGCTAGTTTCCTTTCCTTGTTTTCCTTGTTTGGTCGGTTGTGGCGGTACTTGCCAGAATTGAAAACACGACCTCCCGGATCTAGCTGTGGACACTTATGCTCCCTTGGGTGAATTATGCTTATCTTGCCTGGCAACACGCCTCCCTCTTTGAGACAGTCTGGAGATGCATATTTATGTATTTTCAGTCATCACCTAAGAGCTCAGATTTTCCTGTCCTTGGTGTCACTTTAATTAATACACTCCCTTGTGCTGGGTGACAAAATTAGGTTGCAGGGGTGGCAGGCGCTTATATCACGAAAGGAGAGAAAAAGGTGTTTTGCACCATTTTCATTCCCAAGCTCCATTATTAATCTTTGCAATCAATACTCCTTTATTTCTGGCTCCAGGAGGTGGTGGGGTAGAATCAGACTGTCAAGCAATTTAAGGCCACATCTGCATAAGTAATAGAGATGGCTTGTTACCTTCACTCTAGGTGAGAACACGCGTCCCTGGCCAGATGCAGCAGGACTGGGTTCTGTGATTCTCATGCCAACTTTATGATATGTTTGATTTAGGTAAAGTGCCTGGAACCTGCTGGGACTAAGTTGTTATTAAACACCATCTGCAGTTTTCACTTTAATTAATATCATAAGAATTAGAATCTCATGCTTTAATTGCCATGTTAACCCTTTACAAGCATGGGAAGGAGAGAAAAGTGAAAGTGTGAACAAGAATAGTTTGTTAAGGCCTGGGAGCTATATATTAAGACCTCTGACCCTGGGTCTGCTGGGATTTTCTTCTCTGGAAAGGAAACTAGAGTGTTTGGGCCTGAAGAGAAGAGGCGTCTATCCTATTATCAGTCACACCCATTTCCCTGACTCTGGAGTGAGGAAAATTAGTCCAACAGCAACACTTGTAATAATAATAGCAGTTATAATAATAATGGTAATTTTAGTGAATACCATTTATGGTAAATTATTATTTTACTATATTATGTAGCATGTTATACTGCAGTTAGCCCTTTATTGAAAAAGATATACATGTAGGGGCACAGAGTTGTCAAAACCCATCCTTTGCATTATGTTTTATTATACAGTGTTATTATTTGCTAGCCATTACTAACAAGTTTACTTAAATTTTGTCATTTAATATTTACTGTATTGAACAGCTACTGCTGATAGGGCAACTAGGTAGAAAAGCAGTCCACAGAATGGTATTCAGGAGAGCCTGCATTGAAATATAACCTTGTTTGAATAAAAGTCAACGATTTTACTGACAGACATCACTTATAATAGTCACCTTGGAAAGATGAAAGTCTTCAATGTGAATGACTACCTGAGTTACCCTTCCTTTCAGATTCTGTTACATCTCCATCTCCAAGCTACCCCCTTGTGACTGTGTCATCAAGGTCAGCCCTTAGTGAAGAGATTGAGTTCATGGCTTGGGTTTCCCAAGTATATAGCTCAGGTTTGTTGAGACTTTGAATATGCTGCACCCAGCCTGTGTATGATTAGACATTATGAAGAACAGAAAACTGAAACATAAACTGTGAAGTGTAAGAAATACATATAGCTTTAAAGTATTTCTCTAATCCCCAGGAAAGAACATTTTGGAAACATGTAATACCACAAAGAAATCTTTGTCCACACCTCTTCTTACTAAAGGACACAGACAAATCCCCTATCCCATATCCTCCTCACAGGAAAACGGAGATGTACATACTTAGTTGTCTTGGGTTTTGTGGGGAACTGACAGAGCATATGACATATGAGAGGCAGGTTTTTTTTTAATATTTATTTCTTTATTGAATCACTGTGGGAAAAGTTACAGAGCTTTCGGGTTTAGTCTCAGTCATGTAAATATCAAACACATTTCCCTTTACCAATACTTATTTTTAACCGCGAACCCCAATAGAACCCCACCTCCCACCCCTCCCAATTCCTGTGAGGCAGATGAGTTCTAGTTAATACTCTATCTACTTTGACTAGATACATTGTTTCGATAGAAGATGCACAATTATTGTTTAGAGTTTACGACCCCACCCCCCAATCAGATATGCTGAAACAGCGTTGTGAAATGATTTGCTTTCTACAGCTGGGTTTAAGAATAAAATGATGTCGCGGCCGCAATAGCGGCTGCGCGGTTTTGGATTTCTGCTATTTTACTTATTAACCCTGGAAGTATTTCTATTAAAAGTTAGATAGTTAAGAGATTGGTTTCTGTGCTCTGGAGTTGTGGCCGTGCCGGAGAGCCGCTCGTGGGGGGCAACTGGTGACCTCGGTCGGGCATGAAGGATGGGCCGGAACGCCCCCCTTCCCATGAGGTCCCTGCTGCTCCCACCACCCCCGGCTCAAACCTGCTGTCCACAAGGCTCCCATGTGGCCGCCATCTTTCTTTCCAGAGAGGAGCGGGCCAGTGGGTCAACACCCTTTCCCCTCCGGGCAGGCATGCTGGTGCGGTTTAACACATAGTCCATTTGCTTTTCTGCTCCAAGCGGGTGGCTCTCTGTGCTAAGTCCTTGTGCCTCCGGGGCCGTGGCCGTGCTGGAGAGCCGCTCGTGGGGGGCAGCTGGCGACCTCGGTCGGGCGTGAAGGACGGCCCATTATGCCCCCCTTCCCATGAGGCCCCTGGAGAGGCAGTTTTTGAATCATGTTTTACAAAACATTTTACATGTGAACTCTTAGACTAAGTGATCCAGGAGACTGTGACCTCCAAATGCCACTTAGGAGGTTCACCACAGCATAGAATCTCTGTGTTCCTTCTGTCTACATATGGAGACCATGTAATTGTTCCATGTGGTTTAGCTTCCTCTAAGGAGTACGATGCCTAGAGTAAAAGTGTGCCTTCTATATTCTGGGACCATCTAGATCTTCTTACAGGCTATGAAGTTGACTCCACTTATTCCATTCTTTTGACCATCAGTTGGACATTCAGTAGGTAAAGTACTCAGGCTGTACTAGATATGGCTGGGGTAATAGTACTACAGTAACTGTGAAACTGGCATAGTCATCCTATAGCAATGTTTACTCATAACCAGGGATTATCCTATTAATTAATCCAGTCACTCATATAATTGAATTAATTGCTATAACAAAGAGATCATTTGCTCCTATTATGTTTTTGGCATTGTGTCAGGTTCTAGAGAAAAAAAGTAAGAAAAATATAGTCTCCACCGTCAGAGAGTGGCATTATCAGTTCAGGGAAGTAGGTGGGCAGGTGACTCAGTGATGTGGCAAGTGCTGTAATAGGGGAAGTATCATTAATTGTCAGAAAACATGGGGGTGTAAGATTATCCTAGAGCTGCTGTAGTAAGGTACTACAAGCTGGGGGTGGGGAGGTTGGGGGATAAGGCTTGAACAACGGACATTTATTGTCTTACCATTCTAGAGGCAGGAAGTCTGGGATGAAGGAGTCACTGGACTTGGTTCCTATTAAAGGCTGGTTCCTATTTGTTGTTTCACATATTCCTCTTGGTTTCTGATGATTTGCTGAATGCCTGACATTTGCTGGTTTATGCATGCTTTGCACAGATCTCTTATTATTCACATGATATTTTCCCTGCACACATGACTATGTAACAAATTCCCTGTTTAAATTTTTTTTTTTGGTTTGGGGGGGGCCACACCTGACAATGCTCAGAGATTACTCCTGGTTCTGTTCTTGGGAATTACACCTCAATGCTCCAGGGACCATATGGTGATAGAACCTGCGTCAGCCAGTACCGGACCCGCTCTGCCATCTCCTTGGTCCCTAAATACCCTCTTTTTTTTAGACTTACAAATTTTGGGGTGGAATTTCAATTATACAATGATCGAGTACCCATCCCCCCACCAGTGCCCACTCTCCACAACCAATGATCCAAGCATCCCTCCCACCCACACCCCCCCATCTCATCCTGCCTCTGTGGCAGGGCATTCCCCTTTTGTTGTCTCTTCCCTTTTGGGTGCTGTGTAAATACTCTATTTTTAAAAGAGTATCCTTCATGCTGGTCTAGGAGTCATATTATAGGACTTATTTAACTCAATAACCTCCCTAAGGACCATATTTCCAAATATGCTCACACTCTAAGATACTGGAGAGTAAGTAAAGTAAAGTAAAGGCCCTCCCGTTGTTCATTGATTTGCTCAAGCGGGCCCAGTAACGTCCCCATTGGAGATTTTGTTGTTACTGTGTTTGGCATATCGAATACATCACGGGTGGCTTTCCAGGCTCTGCCATGTGGGCGAGATACTCTCGGTAGCTTGCTGGGCTCTCCGAGAGGGGCGGAGGAATCGAACTTGGGTCGGCCATGTTGGCTGTGTGCAAGGCAAATGCCCTACTGCTGTGCTATCGCTCCAGCCCTCCAAAAAATTGTTGAAGGAAGCAGTGTTGATGGGGGACACAATCCAAACTTTGATAAGTGGTATTTCATTTGACTGAATGCTGGAATCAGTGCTTTGTACACCAAATCTGAAATATGAAATGTGGCTCTGTTTTGAAAGAAGTATTCAGGTGTCAGGTGAGAAGGAGACAAAGCAGGGTGGGTGGCAGGATATATGGATAAATAGTCTGGCTAAAGTCTAAAGTATAGGGGTTGTAGTGGAAGAAATGAATGGGCCTAGGTCTTACAAGTCCTAGAAAGTGGTTTTGGGAAGGGGCACCTTCATTCTGAGGGTAAGAGTAGACTCTTATACTTGACACGAAACATGTCGGAGAGGAACATAAGGAGAGTGAGGAGTGACCAGTGTGCAAAGCTGGAGAAAGGTGATGACCTTTCCTTTGAATGACCATGTCCCTCCCAGGACTCACTCACAGCCCCTTCCTATTTTCTTTGGCCCAGGAAGTCTCATCCTTCCTCTGAGCCCTCTCCTATCTTGTCATCTTCTCATACCAGCCTCTGTCTAGTTCCTTGGTTTTTTCTTTTCATCCAGATTTTTGGTAAACCCCATTTTTGGTAAAGGCCTTCGGAGAAAATTGCAAGCATCTCTCTTTTTTTTTCCATTTTTTGGGTCACACCCGGCAATGCACAAGGATTACTCCTACCTTGTGCACTCAGGAATTACTCCTGGTGGTACTCAGGGGACCATATGGGATGCTGGGAATTGAACCCGTGTCAGCCGTGTGCATGGCAAACACCCTACCCCCTGTGCTATTGCTCCAGCCCCTTTAAGCATCTCTTATAGGCATAACTGATTAGACCCTTCAGAAGCAAAAGAGAAAAAATATAGATGAGTTATCAGAGTTGTGTGGCTGACACATTATTTTTCCACTCAAGAAAATTGAAATAGATATTTATTGAGTGACTATTGTGGTCTAGAAATAAGGACCCTGGTACAGCTTGGTCTTGCTGCTGTAGGATCTTTATCCTGAAGGTGACCAGTAAGGCAGTGGACTCTCTCCTGCCTGACCAGCTGTCCTGTGTCATTTAATGATCAACTCTTTTTCTGGAAGACAGAGCAACCTGCAGATAACATGGGCAGAGGACACACCATCTCTGAAGAGTCTAGTCTTCAAGAAATTCCCTGAGACAGTCATTTCCCTTCAAGATAGAAGGCAACTTCCTCCTGAAATTCAATATTGAGTCTATACTGAGAAATTCTTCTTCCCTATCAAGAAAAGTTTTGGTTTCGCATTTGGATCTGTGACTTGTGTTTGTATATTGAATATAATCCCAAGGCATCATGGGGGCAATCACATGTTACTAAGAGTCAGGAAAACCCACAGAGACATAAGCAGATGCCTTTGTAGTACTTAATTTACTTTGCCTGTCAGGTGTGGTGTGGATGCAGCCTTAGTGTGATTTGGAGACAAGCTCCTTCACCCTTTTCTTCTGAGAAGGCAGCTGCAAGTGCCCCTCAGGGGCAAAACTCCTGGTATCCAGACAAACTGGGTTTTAATTGCTAGAAGCCAATTCTTTGTGATCTCCTCCCCCATGGTAACTCTGAGTCCCAATAGACACGGCAAAATGAAATTCAGAGAAAACAGTCTTGTTTCAGAGAAAACAGTCCATGGTGCTGCTTTGTCGAGTAGAGAATAAAAATAAGGATGTTTTGAGTTTAGCTCAGGCCATAAAATAATGAAATACCATAGAAGAGGAAAACCCAAAAGACCATCTTGTCCAGGGGTTTTAATCACAATGTTTTCAGAGAGAGGTAGAGAATGTCTATTGGTTCTAAGACCAAAGACAGTGCTGGGTCTTGCAATAACCCCCAGATCACTTGTTCAGGTTAAAAGCATTCAAATTCAAAATAGTCCTCTATCCAAACCAACCATTTCTTTACCTGTCTCAAAACCATTTTGTAGCTTAATTATTTTACTGAATACTCTGGATAACTAGAGCAACCCCTTGTTGACTACCTCCCACGGACAAGCACTAGTCCTAGTTCTCTGACTAATTTTCTTTAAAAAATTTTTTTTATTGAATCATCATGAGTTATACAATTACAAAGTTCTTCGTGATTGGGTTTCAGTTATATAATGTTCCAACAGCTGTCTCTTGACCAGTGTACATTTTCTACCACCAATGTCCCCATTTTCCCTCCTGCAAGCCCCCACTTCTCTGACAGGCCCTCCTCCTCCTCCTCCTCCTCTTCTTCTTCTTCTTCTTCTTCTTCTTCTTCTTCTTCTTCTTCTTCTTCTTCTTCTTCTTCTTCTTCTTCTTCTTCTTCTTCTTCTTCTTCTTCTTCTCCTTCTTCTTCCTTCCTTCTTCATTCTTCCCTCCTCCTCCTCCTCTTCCTCCTTCTCCTCTTCCTCCTCCTCCTCCTCCTCTTCTTCTTCTTCTTCTTCTTCTTCTTCTTCTTCTTCTTCTTCTTCTTCTTTCGTCTTCTTCCTCCCTTCTTCTTCCTTCTTCTCTCCTCCTCCTCCTCCTCTTCTTCTTCTTCTTCTTCTTCTTCCTTCCTTCCTTCTTCGTTCTTCCCTCCTCCTCCTCCTCTTCCTCCTCCTCCTCCTCCTCCTCCTCTTCTTCTTCTTCTTCTTCTTCTTTCGTCTTCTTCCTCCCTTCTTCCTTCTTCTCTCCTCCTCCTCCTCTTCTTCTTCTTCTTTCGTCTTCTTCCTCCCTTCTTCTTCCTTCTTCTCTCCTCCTCCTCCTCCTCTTCATCATCATCATCATCTTCTTCTTCTTCTTCTTCTTCTTCTTCTTCTTCTTCTTCTTCTTCTTCTTCTTCTTCTTCTTCTTCTTTCTTCTCCTGTTCACCTCTTTATTCTCCCATTTCTCCTCCTCCCCCTCCCCTTCTTCCTCCTCCTACCCCTCCACTTCCTCTTCCTCCTCTTTATCCGCCTCTTCCTCACCTTTCTTCTCTTCCTTCTCCTTCTCCTGCAGTCCTCCTCTTCTCCCTCCTTCTCCTCCCCACCTCATTCTGCTCTCTGCCCCCCAGCCCTCCTTCTACTTCCCCTCCTTCTCCTCCATATTGTAGATGATAAAACTGATGAAGCAAGAGGCCCTAGGTTATAGATCTGAAAAAAATTAGTGGAGAGAGATAGTCACCATCATCGTCTGACTGCAGCACTGAAGTTCTGAACCTTGCCCTGCACTGCCTTCTTCTAGTGTGAGCACTCCCCAGGAGGAGATAGCAGATTGCCTGGACAGTGCCTCCCAATATCATAGCACCAAACTAGACCATGCTGATTCTCTAATTTGTTCTTTTTTTTTAAATTTTATTTATTTATTTATTTATTTATTGAACCACCGTGGGAAAGGTTACAAAGCTTTCAGGTTTAGGTCTCAGTCATGCAAATATCAAACACATTTCCCTTTACCAATACTTATTTTTTACCATGAAGAACGCCAATAAAACCCCACCCCCCACCCCTCCCAGTCCCTGTGAGGCAGATGAATTCTAGTAAACACTCTATCTGCTTTGATTAGATTCATTGTTTCAATAAAAGATTCACCACTATTATTTAGAGTTCCCCCCCCCCAAATCAGACATGCTGAAAAAGCATTGTGAAGTGATTTGCTTTCTACAGCTGGGTTCAAGAATTAAATGTTGGTTTTGGATTTCTGCTATTTTACTTACTGACCCTGGAAGTATTTCTACTGAAAGTCAGATAGTTAAGAAATTGGTTTCTGTGCTCTGGGGTCGTGGCCGTGCTGGAGAGCCGCGAGTGGGGTCAACTGGTGGCCTCGGTAGGGCGTGAAGGGCGGACCGAAATGCCCCCCTTCCCATGAGGTTTTAGTCGCCCCCACTCCCCCGGCTCATACCTGCTGTCCACAAGGCTCCCATGCGGCCGCCATCTTTCTTTCCAGAGAGGAGAAGGCGACTGGGGCAACACCCTTTCCCCTCCGGACAGACATGATGGCCTGGGTTAACGCATAGTCCGTTCACTTTTCTGCTCCAAGCTGCCAGGTTCTGCATTAAGTCCTTGTGCTTCTGGGGCCGTGGCCCTGCTGGAGAGCAGCTCGTGGGGGGCAACTGGTGACCTCGGTAGAGCGTGAAGGACGGACCGGAACGCCCCCCTTCCCATGAGGTTTTAGTCGCCCCCACACCCCCGGCTCATACCTGCTGTCCACAAGGCTCCCATGTGGCCACCATCTTTCTTTCCAGAGGGAGGAGGGCGGAAGAGACCAACACCCTTTCCCCTCCGGGCAGACATGATGGCCTGGATTAACGCATAGTCCTTTCACTTTTCTGCTCCAAGCTGCTGGGTTCTGCATTAAGTCCTTGTGCTTCTGGGGCTGTGGCCGTGCTGGAGAGCCGCTCATGGGGGGCAACTGATGACCTCGGTGGGGCGTGAAGGACGGACTGGAACGCCCCCCTTCCCATGAGGTTTTAGTCGCCCCCACACCCCCCGGCTTATACCTGCTGTCCACAAGGCTCCCATGCGGCCGCCATCTTTCTTTCCAGAGAAGAGAGGGCGAATGGGGCAACACCCTTTCCCCTCTGGCAGACTTGATGGCCTGGATTAACACATAGTCCTTTCACTTTTCTGCTCCAAGCTGCTGGGTTCTGCATTAAGTCCTTGTGCTTCTGGGGCTGTGGCCGTGCTGGAGAGCCGCTCGTGGGGGGCAACTGGTGACCTCGGTAGGGCATGAAGGATGGACCGGAACGCCCCCCTTCCCATGAGGTTTTAGTCGCCCCCACACCCCCGGCTCATGCCTACTGTCCACAAGGCTCCCATGTGGCCGCCATCTTTCTTTCCAGAGAGGAGAGGGCGAATGGGGCAACACCCTTTCCCCTCCAGCAGAATTGATGACCTGGATTAACGCATAGTCCATTCACTTTTCTGCTCCAAGCTGCTGGGTTATGCATTAAGTCCTTGTGTTTCTGGGGCTGTGGCCGTGCTCCAAACTTAACTATGATTTTCAGAGAGAAACGTTGGGTGGTTTACTTCCCATGGATCACTTTGTATATAGAGAGATGTTTTGAAAAAAAGTCCTAGTTCCCGCATACTCAAGCTGTGCTTGTAGAGGCTTCTGGTCACCGGGGTTCCATCTGGGGGAGGCGGGATGTGGTACCTACCCCATCTGGGACTTCCCGATGATCTCGGCTCTTTTTGGAACCTGTTTTTTTTTTTTCCTTCGGGATCTGTGGATCCCGCCCTCCATGTAGTCCTTCTCTTCGGCTGAATGCTGTCTCTAATTTGTTCTTAATGTCCAAGGTATATAACTAGGTTTTTCACTTAAAACAAACATGCTCTGTTCTCATAATTATCCTATTGGGTTTTGGTTAAGTAGGTGTAGGTCACAAAGGAGTTCACTTCCCAGCATCTTGATGTGATGAGAAGAGACTGTGATGACTTCCCATCAGAGATATTATGGAAATCCACTGAAATATGGTTTTGCTTGTGTTTGGAAGCCCCCTAAATGTGCCTGAATGCCAGGGTTTTGCTCTTTATCTACCAGGCTATTATAACACAATGTTCTCGTCCAACAACTTCTCCATGATGATTTATATAGTGTACTTCAGCTGGGGTGTTTTGTATCCATCAAATAACTCACGGTTGGACAATGACAGAGTTATCCTGAGTGCCCAGATGTTATAAACTAATGGGTTGAATAATTAGGTAACAAAAAGCAGGACATTGTCCATGACTCCCAGCATCCAGGAGCTACAGCTGTAGGCAGTGTTCTCTGATTAGGGTGCAGGTGGCACTGATATTGGCTGCCTGGGGAGTACAGCAGAGAGTCTCTGTCACCAGAATGCCTGGTCAAAAGCCATATGGCTCTTGAGGATCTTGAGACTTTTATGGTGTTGTGTCTGGCACCTAAAATTGCTCAATGCCCTGTAAAAGCTTTTTGGTTGAACCGGCTCTAACTGAATGCTTTGTGGCATGGGTATCAGCCTTAGCTGGAGCTGGTTTGAAAAGATGTCTCAGGCATCTTAGAGATGCAAGATGGGCAAAAGTGGGCATCAGACAAACCCATAGGCTTAAGTTGGCTCTAGCTAGGATCAGCTTTAAAAACTTCATAATTTTTCTCATCTGTAAGGCGAGATAAATAACTTATCTGAAGATGAAACAAGCTAACTCAGCCTCCATCTGGAATACGTCCACCTCCTGAACCTAAAGAAGACTCATAAATAATAGAAAACAACTTTATCCTCCTTACTCCTTTCTCTAGCCTTTCTCTCAGAGTCTATATCCGTGATAAAGTGATTTTTCTGCAAACTGATTAAGAGGAGCTAACATCTTGTAACCTCAGATTTGATTACAGCTGGTTTTGTATTGTCCAATAACAGGCTCATGTCAGCCAGTATTTTCTCTTCAGCCTTCTCATGTGGGAGAGGCGCAGGTCTCTGTTTTTCTGCACTCTGAGTGCTGATTGCTCAGGTTCATAAACTAGCTCAGCAGGCATATGTCTTATGTGCCTTGATCCTCGTTCTTGTGGTTGATTTCTCTGTCATGTAAATCTGCCCTCTCTGTGGTCACTGTTTTGCCACTGGGGAACCCAAAACCACTCCTTCATTTGAAAGGTTGGCATGGGGAATAACATTCTTAATATGTGTATATTGGCCCTCCCCAAATCTCTCCTTTCTTCCTCCTGGAACCTCTTCACACATACTCATATATCTATACCCAGACTCTAAACACGTGTGCACACATACGCCTGCACACAGAGGTGTTCACACATGTGCAGACACATGAAAATACTGCTGCTCCTCACCCCTGCTTTCAAATACACCTTTCAAAGCTTCTGTAGATCCTTCTTCACTCTCCAAAGTCTGGGGCCTGTCCACCTGCTCATGTCACACATACTCAGAACCTGCGCTTTTCTAGGGAAAATCATTTCTTCATTTATCATCATTGTTACACTTCCATTCCATTCTACCATCCTCCACTTTATAACTTTCCCCTATCCTGTCCTAAGTACTTGCTAGTTATATTAAGCATCTCTTCTTTTTCCTATTAAACTTCTTCTTAGAAAACTCCTTGGTAGTTCCCAGCAGGTTCCGTTTTCTCAAGACATACGTAGTTTGAAGTTGCTGTCATTTATTTGTGAGAATTTATTTTATTCCTTTCCTTTGTGTTGTTTGCCAACTTCTATTTTTTTTTATTTTTAAATTTTTAAATCTTAACTCTTTCTGCTAAACTTCTGTTCTGACTCTTGCCCAATGGCTCTTCTCTGCTGAGCTGGTACAAGTTCAACCTTGTGTTTCAATGACCCTGTGCTAATTTGTAGCGATATATTTTGCAGAGTATCTTTGATTGGGTCTTTTTCAATCATCTCCGTTTAGCTCTTGATTACTTTTGGATAGCAGTCAAGCATATGGATTTGGGGGGGCATCACACAGTCCTAAGTGAGTTGTGAACTCTTATTTGTGGTTTCTGGAACCTTCCTTAAGTTACTTAGTCTTATGAAGCCTTACCTTTCTTTATCTGTAAAGTGGGGAAGAGTTTTACATTTATGAGAAAGCGTGGCCAGTGTTAAATGAAGCACTGCAAATGAATTATTAGCACAGTCTCTGGAAGTTAGCAATATCAGAGCTTTCTTCTAATACCAAACAACTGCCTGCCGGGGAAGCTGACATAATGGTGGGGCTCAGCCAAACATCTGCAAAGAAAGAGAGGAGGGAGGGAAGAAGGTGAAAACAAAAGCCAGCAGGAAAAGATTTCGGCAATTTCTCTGATACTGAGATAGATGCAGGCTGTGCCAGGAGGCAGTAAGCCACCTTCACAGCCTCCTGAAGGGCTGCAGCTTGGATTTGCATCTCAGTCACATTTATGACAACCTCATAATGGATTAAGAGCCTCAGCACTGATATATTAAAGGTTAATGGTGCATACTGCTTTTGTATTGATTTGTGGCAGCAAATATTGGTGGGTGTTGAGAGCTGAAAACCAGCCATGTTCCTGGCATGGAGCTATTGCTGGGTGGTGGAGCTATTTGTGTAGGGGATTCCACTGGATGGTAGGGGCTTAGGAATTTGGAAAGCAGAGGATGTTTGCTCAAGATCTGGTCCAGGAAGGCAATGCTGATTTTCATTAGATCCATATGGAAGCTGTATTCCGAAGCTTCAAGATCCTGAAGAGGGCCTTGGATATTTGTTGATTTTCTGACTACATGGATCCATGCTACACCTCCTGACCCAGCTTCCCAGGCCATTATTATGCCTGTTTCTCTCAAATATCTGACCCAGAGTTGTCCTAAAAGGAGACTGGCCAACTCCAAAGACTTCTGAAATAGAATGGCCAGCAGATATTTGGAGAAAAACATCAGTGAGGAAGGGAATAGTTTACTAATATACTGCTTATGCATATAATTAATGTTTATTAGACATAGACCCCTGAGCATCGCTGGGTGTGACCCCAAAAACAAAAAAAAGGAAAAAAGAAATGTTGGCGTTTTCAGTATCAATGCTGCAAACCAAAATGCCAAAAAGAAGAAATAAAAGGAGGGAGGACATAGTTGGAAAAAGATTGAAAAATACTGGTCTCCACAAAAGGTCTCCACACCTTTTTTTTGGGCAAAGAATAAGTACTTAGACATGTTAAATAAGTAAATGAATCATATAGACATGAGTCATTTCAAGATATTCTATAATAATCTGATTCCCTATAACTTTGCATGAAATATTTCTTCTGCTTTGATTGCTGATAATATTCCAATTTATGTTACTTGTGAGTTGTTTGTTCATTTTAAGTTATCATCCTGCTTTATTAAAACATCTCAGTATTCAACTATCTCATGTCTGTGTATTTAAAAAAAAGTTGGGTGATGCCAAAACCACATTCAACCAAAAAAGAAACAGATTGTTTGTATTTATATTAAAAACCCAAACAAAGTTATGAGCAATACCATGAAGAAAGTAAAAGGATAATCCAGAGAGGGAGAGAGATTTGCCGGTTGCATGCCAAATAGACAGCAGTTTATTGGCCTAGTTGTGCAATCATTAAAACTCTTTTCCAGTTCCAGAACATTGTTGTCACTCATAGAACATTCCGTGTTTGCTAACAGCCACTCCCTCTTGCTCTCCTCTTCAAGTATTGTCCACTGTTTTCTCTTTAGGGTTTTCTTTTCTAGGAATTTTATATAAATGAAACTATACATGTGTGTGTACCTCTCTTAGCATTATGCTTCAAGATTCATCTGTATTGTAGCATGAAACCAAAACTCGTCCTTGTAATGACCAATATGTACAAATACATCATATTCTGTTTGTTCATCAACTGATGGAAATTAGGTTTGCTTTCGCTTTTATTATAAAGTTGCTTTTAAGATTTGCATGGCATATAGATTTTGTGTGGAAATATGTTTTTCTCTGGAACATACCTAGGGCAAGACCAGGGATGAACTTCCATGGTAGAAGTACCTGCCTTGCTTGTGTAAGGTCCTGGGATCAATCTACTCCCACCTTTATATTCCTAAAAGAAACCAAGAAGTAAAAAAAAAATAGGGGCTGTAGCGACAGTACAGCGGGTAGGGCATTTGCCTTGCATGCAGCCAACCCTGATTCGATTCCCAGCATCCCATATGGTCCCCTGAGCACCTCCAGGAGTAATTCCTGAGTGCAAAGCCAGGAGGTAACCCCTGAGCATTGCCACGTGTGACTGAAAAAAGCAAAAAATAAAATAAAAATAAAAAACAAACTATATCCAGGAGTACGATAGTTGGGTCATCTGGTAATAGTTACATTTATTTTTTTTGGGAAACTGGCTGGAGTGATAGAACAGCGGGCAGGGCATTGCCTTGCACGCAGCCGACCTGGACGACCTGGGTTCAATTCCTCTGCCCCTCTCAGAGAGCCCTGCAAGCTACCGAGAGTATCTTGTCCTCACAGCAAAGCCTGGCAAGCTACCCGTGACGTATTCCATATGCCAGACACAGTAACAACAAGTCTCACAATGGAGACATTACTGGGCCTGCTCAAGCAAATTAATGAACAACGGGAGGACAGTGCTACAGTGTTATACTATATCATAGACACTGTTATAAATAATTATCCTGATTTAACTGGCACATTCCTGGTTTTAATAAAGGTCTCTGTCCTATGCAGAACAGGATCATTCAGTTGAGGCACTAGAGATATGGCCATAACCCAAATACCATAATGAGAGGAAGAGCTGGCATTTTGTGCCTTTTCTGTGCTTTGTTTTTAGCGTAGATTTAAGGAAGATGGTGTTTTATATAAGGATGCCAGGATCTTTGATCAGAGACAGACCAAAGACATTGATGAAGTGAGCCAATTAGAGATCTGAGGGAAGAGTAGCATAGGCAGTGTGAAAAACAGATACAAAACTCTAGGTGGGAAGGCAGGGAGACCAGTGTAGTACGAGAACAGAGAGGTAATGTGGGGTGGGGGGCAGTCTCTCTTATGTGCCATATTTCTTGCCATTTGTGAATTTTGGATATTTCTGAGAGATGAGAAATAGAGGGTTTTGAGAAATGAGGTGGCATGATTTGATTTATGTTTTGAAAAGATTCTCTGATTTTCTCCCAGTGAACCAATTACGGAGTTTACAGGTAAAAAGCAAGGAGGCCATTAGGAGACAAGCTCAGTATCCAGGTAAGATGCAGAAAGGTTCATGGTGAAAATGACAAGAAACAATTTTATTCTGGATCTATCTTGATGGCATAAGAGATCAAGAATGCTGGAATTATATGTGTTGTGTGCAAGAGAGGTACAGATCAATAGTGATTCCAAAAACCACGGTATTTCAAAGAATAAAGTAACTTTGGCTCAAATAGATGAATTAGAGGAAAAAGAAATTTGGTGGTGGGTTTGAGGTTTACAGAATTCAAAAAATAGGGTTTAAGAATAATCAAACTGAGACTCTATCCTAACGAAATAAGGTGGAAACTTGCTAGGAATTGATGGGGTAGTCAGGGCTGAGATGGTCCATTGTCATCTTCAGTCTATAGAATTGTCACTGTCACTGTCCTCCTGTTGTTCATCGATTTGCTTGAGCAGGCCCAGTAGCATTGTGAGACCTATTACTGTATTTGGCATATCGAATATGTCACGGGTAGCTTGCCAGGCTTTGCTGTGTGGGTGAGATACTGTAGGTATCTTGCTGGGCTCTCCGAGAGGGGTGGAGGAATCGAACTTGGGTCGGCCGTGTTGACCGCTTGCAAGGCAAACGCCCTACCCACTGTCGCTCCAGCCCAGTCTATAGAATTATCTATAGCTAATTGACTTATCAACATTGTGGTGAAGTAGTGGTGTGGTATAATCACTAGTGAAGAGAAGGAGTCTGGGACAGGCTGAAAATGACCCCCAAAACAGGGTTTTTTGGGAAAGTTACTTGGGGGACGATAGGTGAAAATGCTTGGAAGATAAGAGAACTAAGAGTAATGTCCTAAAAGCAAAGTGAGATATGCGTCTTCAAGAAAGACAATGACTGAAAGTTAGTCACAGCCTGCTAGTGAGGACTAATAGTAATCTGCTACCATATTTAGGATATCATCAATGACTTTGACAATAACACCTTTAGGTGCACTGGGATATAGTTTTTTTTAGGGGGGGCACATCCAGTGGTGCTCAGGACTTACTACTCTCTCTGCACTAAGAAATTAGTCCAGGTGGGGCTCAGGGGACTATATGGGAACACCAGGGATCAAACCCTGGTCAATCAAGCTTTACTATTGCTCTGGCCCCAATAGTTTTAATCAAGGTAGGTTTGTGAGAAATGTAGAGAGAGCAGTGAACTATAAAGAACTTTCGGGAATAACTGGAAGTGGCTGGAGGAAAATATGATCTCAAAGAAGGATTTGTTTGAAATATATAAAATGCATGTGTTTTCATACCAATGGAAATGACCTGTAGAGAGAAGCAATTTCATGATATAGGAATTAGAGGAGACAACAAGAACAATGTACTGGAGAAGGCAAGAAGGGCCAGGACCCAGGAAACAGAGTGTGATAAAAAATAAAGAGCAAGGACAGAGAGGCCATTTTGAAATGAGAGCAGCAGGTATTGGTGCCTTCAGAAAGGGGGATTTTCTAGAGAAGTGAAGTTTCCTACTCCCGGGACTTAGGAAGCAGGTTCATTATCTGAGAATTGTCTAAGAGATTGGGAAAATAGATTGATCAGGAAGCTTAGGCATTTGCAAGGCCATATTATGGTGCACTTAAAGTAGGAGGTTGTCATTCTAAAGCTAGATCCATCGCTCTGTTCTTCTCCAGCCCAGATTCTCCCAGTTGTATTCTGTTAAAAACCTAGAGTTGTTTTAATCAGAATTGAAAACATGAATTTAGGCTCTATTGTATGCAAGACCTCTGTGGAATGACAGGGATACAGTGTTGGGCAATCAGGAAGCTCCCGCTTGAGGTAGAGAGACACATCAATATTAAGTGAAACACCAAGAAGTAAACATACATAAGCCAAGTCAGGAACACGTAGAGAAGGAATGATCCTAGCTAGGGATATGAATTTATCTGTCCTCCTCTCTGGAGGAAGGTGAATTTGAGTGACAGTATAAAGGCAAGCTACTGTATAGCATACACAGTGAGCCTCTGTGAGGGTTCCTTGGCATGAGCGAGCCGGACATCTAGCAGATGGATCCCAAGAAAAGTATTGAGGGCTGAAGTTACTATAGCCTGGAAACTATTTGCTTCTGGTCTTAGCGATCCCTAGATCTGCTTACGTGAAGTATGTGCACACTGAACTTCTATAACATTAAAATTCAGTAATCTCACTTGGTGCCTGGACCACTATCATCTTACCTGACTGTGAGGAGCTCATAACTCCACTTTCCACGTCTCTGACTTATCCTTGCTGACTGGGTCTGACAGCTTCACCCTGATCTGCTTTGGCATTGTAGGCTAAACACAGGTAGATAATTCAAAAGTGTGGAGATTTGGTCCTGTGGGCTCTGGGTGCCTGTAGTGGCTCATGCTCTCTGTATTAGTCTAAGTCTTCCTCTGGAGAGCAAAGATAGAACCATTACAAGCCCTGAAATCCTGTTCCTTCTGCAAGCAGGGAGGTCTTTGATGGGGGAGGACAGAGCCCTTTCTCCACCAGAGGCTCAATCTTGGATCATGGCTGCTTTGGGAGGTTGGCAGAAGATACGCACATGGAAAGAATGAGAGGCAGAGAGAGTGAGAGAGACACAGACAGTGACTGAGAGAGAGACAGATAGACAGAGACAGAGAGACAAACAGAGACAGAGAGACAGAGGAAGCATAGAATGCCATTTGCCCAAGGTCCACACTGTCACTCAGGCAGTATCAGGATTTTACAATCATTCTGATGTTATTTGTATTTAAAATGTAAATGAACAATTTAAACAATTAAAATTTTACAGAAATGTTTGCAGTAGTGGAAATCTAACCTCTGTTTAGTACTTATTCCTCCCACTTTTGTTCCCATGTTTAGTAATGGTTACTTTATTCAAGAATGCAATTTTACTATTCAAAAATGCATGGAGTTCCCCCCTCCCCCCTTCATAAGAATTAATTTGGACAACTTTTCACTTCAACAAAGTGAGGTTTGGAGAGAAAATAATGATCTCGAGAGAACTTTGGGGAATAGGGTGGGACTCACATCTCTATACAGTGCTCTGTGGCCATCACGCAGGACACATGTTTACAGAAGGGCCATTGTATATTGCTAAGTGTCCTCATATGAGGCTTCCTGACAGTTCCCCAGGATGGAATTTAGATCTAATGTCATGCTGATGGCAGATTTGGGATGCATACCAGCATGGTTTTCCTGGAAGGTACCTGGCAAATGCTAAGCAGACTTATTGGGGTGAGGAAGACTTTATTCCTTGGAAGGAAGAGCCAATCTTTACATTCTTCACTCTGCCTCTCCTCCCTCCCTCCCTCCCTCTCTCTCTCTCTCTCTCTCTCTCTCTCTCTCTCTCTCTCTCTCTCTCCCTCTCCCTCTCTCTTTCTCTCTGCCTAGCCCAAAGAAAATTTTTGGAGAAAGACAAACCCTGAACTTCAGCTCCAGTGACTAAATCATGTCAGTGCATACTTTACCCAATCAATTCATCCCTTTTCTCTATAGCTCTGCAGTCCCTTTTAATTAATCCCTATGGAAGATTTCATCACTGAATATATGACGTATATGACAGAGCTGGCACTTGATGCCCTTACAAGCCATTTTTGACCTGTAGCCTATGATCTCTCAATCTTAAAGCTAACAGTTTTTAAAAAATTTTGGAAACATTTAGAAATGTTGTTTTAAAAACAAAAACACAAAAGAAATACACAAAAGCAAAAATAAACATAGAAGAAAAACCACAAAATTATATGGCACAGAATGATGTAGAGCATTCATTTCCCACAGATGTATTGCCTGTCCCTTTCCAGAACATTCATAGTATGACATAATTCACTGTATCACTGTTATTCTGTTGTTCATCGATTGCCTCGAGCAGGCCCCAGTAATGTCTCATTCACCCTAGCCCTGAGATTTTAAAAAGTGCCACATTCGAGGCTTTTTCAGGGTCAGGGAATGAGACCCATCATTATTAGTGGTTTTTGGCATACTGAATACACCACGGAGAGTTTGCCAGACTCTGCCGGGTGGGCAGGATACTTTTGGTAGCCTGCCAGGTTCTCCAGAGTAGGAAATAGATAATAAGATGTCGTGCAACCGCAAATGCAACTGCGCACTTTTGGGAGCAGGGTTTTATAGTCTCTGGGTCTTGGCCGTTGATGGGATTACACGGTGCCGTGGCAGTTGGTGGGTGTAACACCAACCTACTGGAAGATGGGGGACCTGGGTGGAGGACGCCCCAGTCCCAATCCGAGCAGGCTTGGAGATCTACGTCCTGGGTCCCGCACACCTTGGTTCCTCTTCCGGTTCCTTCATGTGTGAGGTTCCTCCAAACATGTGGAGAGTGGTCTTAAGCATGGCTGTGGCTGTTAACGGAGGTCTTCATGACATAATTACTTGTGCTTTTATTGTTGTTGTTCATATATTTGTTTTCCTTTCCCCATCTCCACCACGCCAAGGGCACAAGATTGAGAACTTTGTGCTATTCAGATCTTATCACTAAACCTTAGAGCGATGCTAGAAATTGGCAGGTGCTCAGAAAAGAAGCTTTTCTTTTGCTTTAATGAAATAAAGAATGAAAGGTACTTGGGAAATCTTTCAGAGTCCAAAGTTAAGAAGCATCTAGGTCTTCCAGGGGTTTTTTTTGCCTGAAATACCATTCATTTGTACAACCCAAATGGGGAAGGAAGGTATACAAAATGTGGCAAAGCTTCTTGAAGAAAAATCCAGCATGAGAGAAAGATCAGAGAGAGAAGAGGCACAGAAGGAAGCCTTGGCAAAAAGAGCCAGCAGTGGTAAGGACATGTATACCCAGGTACATGGGAGAATTTGTGCCCATAATTTATAAATACATCTTTATTTGGTCTCCTAAGCAGGTGTGGATACCTAGTAGGTAATCCCTATTGATAGATAATCTCTGGTAGAGTAGGATATGGAAGATATAAAATTAAGGCTGATGGGTGCTATTTAAGAGGATCGATGGGTATCTTCCCTCTCTGAAGCCTCTTGGGCCTCACCATTTCCTTCTTTACTCCTAAAGGAAGAATAATAGAGCGTTGTGGATTCACCACGATCAGATCCATGGTGTAGGCAACTGCAGAGTTTGGGAATTTATTTCCCATGTACTGTACATTGATTCTTCTCTTGTTGCCAGAGTATTTATCTCCATTACCAATGTAAATATTTCTGTAACATGCAAAGATGTATTTGTAAATTCTGTATTATTGATTTTTCTCATGCTTCAAGCACATTTATCTCCTTATAGATGAAAATTATCTAGGAAATAATGAGATTGATTTACGGATAAACATCTGGAAAGGGAGGGAGTTGATGCTGAGCTGGGTAGATTGTCCTTGATCATGGCTGAAACAAACATTGTGACCTCCAGAAGGTGCATGGATATTTTGAAGGAAACTGCCCTCAAGATACAAAGTCCTTTAGGTATACAAGCTGATGTCCTCATAAGAGTCAGCCATGATTTCTCTAAGGAAAGATTTCCAAAATCAACATCTCAGACCAGTACATGCAGAGAAACAGCTCACATTGGTCCAAATTTCAGTTTCAGCAAGACGTGGTTGAATGACAGATACTGGCTCGATGAGAGACTGAGAACTGCCATGGGAAGGTTCCAACATTTAACAAAACTAAAGTAAGGATATGTGTCACGATACATCATAAGACACTCCCTACCCATTTTCCATAATTTCCACACCGTATTTGATATGTAGTAGGCAACAAATCAGAGGGAAATATCAGAGAGCCTGGCAAGCTACCGAGAATATCCCGCCCGCAAAGCAGAGCCTGGCATGCTCCCTGTTTTGTATTTGATATGCCAAAACAGTAACAATAATGGGTCTCATTCCCCTGATCCTGAAAGAACTTCAAATACAGCAGCATTAGGAAAGATGAGTAAGGAGAGGCTGCTAAAATCTCAGGGCTGGGATGAATGGAGACATTACTAGTGCCTGCTCGAGTAAATCGATGAAAAATGAAGATTCAGTCTTTTTTAGATTCTCATTTTAGATCGTGATGACAGTGATGAAAGAAAGCAATAGACTACACAAATAGGGATCATGCTGCAAAGTTCCCACAGTTATACTCTGACACTTGCTTATCAAATTCATGCTCAAATGGACAGCCTGGGGCTGACTTTTTTTTTTTTTATTGAAACACTGTTAGAGCAGTTTCAAAGTTTTCAGTTTAAGTCTCAGTCATACAATGATTAAACACCTGACCCTTCACCAGTGCACATTTTCCACCAACAAAAATCCCAGTATCCCCCCCATACCACACCCTCCCCCTACCGGTGTGGTGGGTGATTTCCACGTTACTCTCTCTCTACTTTGATTACATCCAATATTTCGACACCAAACCCACCATTATTATTTGGGATTTTACCCCAACCCTCAGATCTGCCGAAAAGGGAACAATTAAACAATTTGTTTTCTATTGCTGATTATGAATTGCATATGATGATATGCAAATGGGTTGGAGTGATAGCACAGTGGGTAGGGTGTTTGCCTTGCATGCAGTCGACCTGGCCAACCCACGTTCGATTTCTCTGCCCCTCTAGTAGAGCCGAGCAAGCTTCCGAGAATATCTCGCCCGCACAGCAAAGCCTGGCAAGCTACCAATGACGTATTTGATATGCCAAACACGGTAACAAGTCTCACAATGGAGACGTTACTGAGTCCACTTGAGCAAATGAACGAACAATGGGAGGACAGTAGTCAGTAGATGCACGGCTATCAAGGCTGCACAATTTTGGAATTCCAAAGTTTTAATAATTAAATCTGGAGGGATTTCTGCCAAAAGCCCTTGTGTTCCGAGCTTTGTTTCTACGTTTCTGGGATCATGGCTGATAAGCAGCTCAATCAGCAGCCTTGATCCGGGTTCGTTTGTGACTGGCAACTCGGGGTCTTGTGGCAGGGGAGGGGATGGCCAGCTCCACTCCCATACCATGAGGTGGGGCTGACACTTTTAAATACAGTCTTTTCTAACAAAATTTCTTGCACAGGTGCTCACGGTTTTCCCATAGGAGAAATCATCTGTTTCTGCTAAGCAGATACCATGAATGATCTGCATATATACATGCCTGAATTGTCTCATGCTCATTCTAAGTTCAGCCTTCTTTAGATTCTCATTTTAGACACCATGGTTTCCTAAAATGTATACTGTCAACAAGGAGCAGTTTGGTTCTGAGAGGAAGCATTTGCATGTACCTTGGTACTCATTAACTGTGGAACAATGACTTTAGCCAGTTATGTCATATAGAGATTCTTTTTCTCCCAGGCAGATCCCTTCATTTATCTGTGGCAAGTGAATCTGTACTCTTTCTATTAGTTGTTGCTGAGGAGACTAGCTTGAGAAACATGCTTAATTAAGAGTTCTTCCAGTGTAGCTAAGCATCCTTTGCTAGCTTGGATGAATGTCCTTTCTATCATGATTGTCTGTCTTGGATTTATTGCCAGTGTTGGCTTGTAGCCTGATGACAGACAGTCCTGTTCTCCTTTATTTCTCCCCATGTATCACTTCCCCTAGTGCACCTGACAAAGGGCTGAGTGCACCAGCAAGATGATGACTTTTTTGCAAGAATATAGTTAGGTCTCCCTTGCTCACACCTCCAAATCGTATTTTGTAGAAATATTAACTCTAAAAGGTGATGGTACTGCCTACTGTGTGCTGATAATATTAGCGAGTGTGGAAACTTCCTGGGAAGAAGAAAAAATGCATCTGAAATGAGAAATAATCCTCTGCTCATAAACATGGGCCATAGAAGGGAAGAAGGACCACAGGGATGAGGCATAAGGCTGATCCAGTGAAGATAGAGGTAGTGTTTGAGGGAGAGGAGAATAAGCTCTATTGGAGCAGAAATGGATATGAAGCCATAAACATTCTGGCTGCAGGCTTGTCATCTGGAGATGATGCTCCCTGAGCCTCTGACCAGGGGCACAGTCATGAATAAATACCAGGAGGAGAGAGGAAATCTCCATTTCAAATGTGGAGATGAAACAGTAGTGCTAAGCTCCTTGGCAGTTATGCATTCATTCCATACTCATAGAAACTGCAGCAATTTAGAACAGTTCAGTATTTAGGCTCAACTGTGTAATTTATCCTGATGTTTCCCATTCATCAAAGCCTTGTGTTTGTTTGTATTACCATGAGAAAAATAAAAAATGTGGGAAAAAATTATGCCCCTCCTTTCATTACAGGCAAATTACGATTGAGTTACAACCCTTGGGGCCTTTTAAGCAAAGGAACATCTTGCTTCAATTAGATATAAATAATGAACAATAATTAGAAAGATTTCTTCATCGAATTTATTTTATGTTTCCTTTCATCTGTAATGTAGTGGAATGGCTCCTGAGCTCTGTTTCTGGGTCATGTAACAGGAATATCATAGAGCACGTTTCCAAAGAGGAGGGAGCCTGCAGTGTTGATACCTCTGTATACATACCCCAGAAGCTGTGTCAGTCCTGGATCTAGCACTGCAGATGCAAATATGGGACAGCTTTGTCTCCACATCCAATCCATTGTAGTCTGCCAGAGGATCCAGCCTTATCATAAAAGCACAGAATGATTACTACTAAGCACTAAGTTTGCTTCAGGCACTGATGTAGGAATTCGATACACATGGCGTTACTTAATCTTCATTGTAGTCCTTTTCTCTAGGCTGTACTTCTAGGCTTATTTTTTTTTTTTACATTTTTGGGGAAATTGGTCCACACCTAGTGGTGCTCAGAGTTTACACCTACCTTAAATCTCAGGGATTATTCTTGGGGTGCTCAAGGAATATTTTCAGTGTCAGGGATCAAACTGGGGTTAATTCTTTGCAAGGCAAGGCACCTTTCCTCCTGCACAGTTTTCCTCTGACCCCTTCTAGCTTTATTTTTGAAGGATTTGGAGATCAAGGCATAGAGAGTGTGTGATGCCCAGATCTACATGTTTGTGATGCCTGTGAAGCTGGGAAATAAGAGAAGTAGTTGTACTTCAAAGTCTCTGGTTGCTTTTGCTCAGGTTGGTGCTTCTCTGAAATCAGAATGAGGGCAAGCTGCCATAGAAACTATGTATGGTATGGAAATGCAGTAGAGGGTGGTAAAGGCCAGCAATGGTTGCCCCGGGATCTTCAGAGACTTGCAGATATGTACAAAGTAGATAAATGATCTGGAATTCTAAGCAAAGGGCACATTCTGGAGCTGTATATAGGAATATATGGGATCTCAACATTGGCCCTGGAGCTATGTGGGGTCTAGAGCAATAATTGAAGATGAAAGCAGAGATGGAGATTGTATAGGGAAGATTCAAAAGATTGAATCGCCTCATGGAAAACTTCATTTGGTGAGAGGAGAGAGAATTTAGAAATGAAGTAAGGAATAATCAGATTGGAGAGATCCTGGCTCATTGCTGAGTTTTTGTTGGTTGGTCTTGCAGTTCATTTCTATGTGTGACATTCTCTGTACATGGAACCAGGTCCCGCTTATCTCAGGAAAAGGAAGAAATTTATGACAGTTGGTGCTTCCTGGTCTGACTATTCCCTGCACTTCAGTGAAGACAATTTCCCCTTCTTTGCCCGTAGGTCAGAAGTCTGTTGTTGGGCTGCCATGAGCTTTCTGATGCCTTTCCTCTCTCTACTTACACTGAGCTATTTTCTTCTTTTAACCTTAGTCTCTCAGATATGCTTTGTGCTATCTTGACCACATTTTTTACAATTTTCTATTATTAAAAATTTAGCAACTCTATGTAAAACTTCAAATTTCATGTTAACATATTGAGAGAGATGTAAAAAAAAGCCATTGGGCAAAACTCCAAGAGGATGCAAGGCTTGGAGGGGTGATGCCTCTCAGTTAGGACAATCTCTGCCCCCACTCTCCCTTAATGGCAGATCCTTGTCAATCTTGCTGGCATGTTTTACTCTTCTGTGTTCTGCAGGTATTTTAGTTGGAGATTTTCAAGATGCTATGCAGCCTCTTCTGTTGCCCTGGTTCTTTCACCTTCTGGTTGTCTGTCTGTTTCTACAACTAGACTGGATGCTCCTTTAGAGTAGTACTCATGCTTTTTTCAATATTTTGTCCCTTAAATTCAGTCTAAGATCTGGCTTTAGGTTCACAGTGGCCATATTGCATAATCTATACAGCAAAAATATAACAGTGATAGAATGAGGCCTTAACAATTTTATACTCAGGACCAAGGGACTCTTGCTGCTGGGGGTTGGATGTGAAGATGGTGGCCGTGGAACACAGACTGTCTTGGACACTAAGAGAGCCTTACTGTCCACTGATATGCCTAAATAGGGCAGCTTGCAACCATGCTTCACTGCCTTTCTGCATTTCAGGACATTTCAGGATCTTTCTAAACAAGTGGAGATGTCTTACGGCACTGTGCGGGATTCTGCTGTGTATGAGTACTTCCGTGCCAAGGGCACCAACCCACTGGAACAAGACAGCACCTTTTCAGAGCTCTGGCGAACCATAAGCAAGAATGGAGGAGCTGATAACTGTGTGTCCAGTCCTTCAGAAGGCATCAGGAAGGTAGGTGGAAGCTGGTATTTGGTTGTGCACTTACTGTGACAGGGGTCCTGGGAACATTCATGCCTGAAGTAGACAACATCCTCCCAGAAACATCTCTTTTGAATGCCCTGACAACCTTTAGGATAATCCATCTTCAGCCCATTTGGAAGGTATTTATCAAAGGTATGTGAAAAGTAAGGGATGCAAACACACAATTGTTGTAATTAGATGCAACAGCAGATTCTTGGAAGCAGCAGCAGTAGGAAATCATACAGTATCTGCACTTTTAGTGTCCTGGTTTGAAAGGGTCAGGAAGAAAAGCATATTAAGCCCAAGATGTGAACTTCTTTATTCAGGGTATCATAGGATGGTGGCCCAGAGGGACCTGCCCACCCACAGTGAGAATAATCAACAAACACTGAAGCAAAGAATCTAGGTGAGAGGAGAGAGAAGCAGAGGGATAAGGTTCAGGGTGGGAGAGTGTGTGTCAACCAGTGGGAGGTGAAAAGCCACAGATAGGAGGAGGAGGCTCTAGGAAAAAGGTTAGCCAGTGATCTGGGTGTGTCTAGGAACCCATGCTGTGGTCAGGAGGTGTGCTTTCAAGAGAACACTGTAGAGACTTTATGGGGTGTGTTTGAGATGGGTGGGGAGGAGGAACTAACGGAGGGCATAGGGGGGAAGAGGCTAGGACTAGAGATGAAGGGAGAGGAGTCATTACTTCAGCAGGGAGTTAGAATTTGCTAATTTACTTCCATTAACTTCCCACAGTGACCTAAATTAAGCATCCAGTTATACAAATAAGCTCATAAATATGGGGCCCATTTTTAGTCAGGTACTGGTGTCTGGGATTCATGAATGAAGAATTTGGTATTTATCTACCGTGTGTTGAGGATCCCTTGAACCATGATGGTGAAGAAAAATAAGGATGGTGGCATTCAGATCTTGGTGGTGATGGTGTCCTCTCCAGTGACCTTCACATGCATTGCTGGGCTGCTGTCCATGAGAGCAGTAGTGAATGATGAAAGAAAAACATGCACCTGTGGCAGGCACGGCTTCCTTTCTGAGCAAACCAGCACCATCTGCATTTCTACCTTATTGTTTCTTTTTTCCCCTACAACTAGTTCTGTGGAACCTTTATACAAACATGCATACACGCACACACACACAAACACACATACATGCCCCTGGATTTCACATCCTTAGCTACTTTGTGATTGGGTAGCTATAGTAAAGAGGGTACTGGATATAAGTATGAGGAAATCTTGAGAACTCCAGGTCTTATTATCTTCAGGATGGCAAAGGTAATCAGAAACTAGCCAGCATTCCCCCAGGTCCCCACTCAATGCCTCTTTTGCAAACCACAGCACCCCAAAGGAGAGAGAGAACAAAAGGGAATGCCCTGCCACAGAGGCAGGGTGGGATGGGGGCGATGGGGGATAGGAGAGATACTGGGACCCGTGGTGGTGGAAAATGGGCACTGGTGGAGGGATGGGTATTTGATCATTGTATAATTGAAATCCAAGCACAAAAATTTGTCAGTCTACAACTGTACCTCACGGTGTTTCACTAATAATAATAATTAAAAAAAGAATAGCCAAGGAAAGAAAGAAAAACCTGAGACTCACTTCAAATACAGTGGAGCATCATGGGGAAGAAGGTTTCTTTGCAGATCCCTGTTGTGGTAATTTACCACAATAAAGCCAATCAGATTGGCACCTGTGACCTCTGAACAGCAGGGTCTGTTGCAAATGGTAAGAGAGATGGTCGCAACTGGCATGTCCAGATTGCAAGCTAGCCTTTACAGTCCCAAATAATGGGATAAACAGGTTATTTATTGAACACAATTTCTGTCCTCCAACCCTGGCTCCAGACACATGAGCCATAACAGGTACTTTAAGAACCTTTCGCAGGTACATAAAGATAGTAGTGCTCATAGTGTAATACAAAATCAGTAAGAACCTTTAAAATATAGTATTAAAGTCATGGTCATTTCTTATTCTATTCTTGCCTCCTCACAGGTTTTCTGACCTCATTACAAACTAAACTAAAGTTTTACTCATGGGCACAATTCGGACCTTACGGTTTTTGTTATGGGGACAATTTCTTACACTCTCTGTGGACTAGAAACCCAGTAGGCATGGATTTTTCATAGGTGTTAGCTCAAAATGACTTTTCTTCATTGTTTATCTGAATCAATGGGAATGTCTCTGCTCCTGCACAATTCTTATTCCACCACTCACCAGCTCCGCAAGATATTTCTATGTAGAAATCTCTCGGAGTTGAGAGGGCCTGAGAAATTTACCATGTTGGCTTTTGCTTATTTAAGTTGTTTATCAGAATGTGTGATATTAGATTTGGAATGTTTACTTTTAACAAAGTGATCCTTAGCAGTATCACAGCAGTAGGGCATTTGCCTTGCTTGCAGCCAGCCCAGCCGATCTGGGTTCGATTCCTCCACCCCTCTTGGAGAGCACAGCAAGCTACCAAGAGTATCTCTCCCGCACAGCAAAGCCTGGCAAGCTACCCGTGACATTTTGGATATTCCAAACACAATCACAATAAGTCTCATGACGGAGACATTACTGGGCCTGCTTGAGCAAATCGATGAACAATGGGAGGACAGTGCTACAGTGCTATCCTTAACAAAAATACTGGAATGCGACAGCAATGTCCTATTCTCATGCTCTCAAGACTTACTCACACCTCTAAATTATTATTGTACTACAAGAACAGGGCTCTGACCTGAGGTTGCCGAGTCTTCTCTATCCCTAACAGTGATTATACACAGTTAACAATAACTTCATTGGAAAATAATGAATATAAATTTGATTTGAGGCGTTTTATCAATATGAGAACATGGGCAAGTGGCCTTCAGGTTTCCTTTTTCTGCTTTCTTATCTCTCATAGAGAGCCATAACTCACGTCCACATAGGATTCTTCTAAAGATTCATTGTAATGGTGCTATAAAAAAGGCATTTTTTTAAAGAAAAGATAACTACTTTGACTACATATAACTTTCATTAATTAAAACATAATTTGATGAAAATACAAAGGAAGGTCATACACTGGGGAGGGAATATTAACAGTGACTATGGCCAATTAGGATTAGTACCAGTATTAATTGATTATTAATTGATAATGATATCAATATGAATAATTTTTACAAATCAGTAAGGAAAGCTCAAATTTAATTAAGAAATGGGCAAAAAAAAATTTGCAGTCTTTTTCTAGAAGAGGCAATGCATATGGCCAGTAATCATATGAAGAGATGTTCAGTGTCATTAGTGATTCAGGAAATGCATATCCAGATCATAAAGATATATTATTTTGCACCAATTAGACTGACACAAAATGAGAGGTGGTGGAGACGATGGTACTAACAGGTGGTTAATTGCCGATGGGAGTGTACTCAGTACAGCCTCTTTGGAAACAAGTTTGTCATTTTCTTATAAAACAGGATATCGACATATTCTATACCTAGCAATTCCACTTCTATGTGTGTACTCAAAATAAACTTCCACAGCACTCTAGAGATTAGAAAGGCCATGATAGCATTTCTTATAGAGCTAAAAGTTTGGAAATAATCCAAGTGAGCATTAACAAGCTAAAAATTATACAACCTGCAATGAAATGAATGCACTATAGACTCATGGAGTAGAATAGAGTAATCTTAGTGGAATAATATTTATTAAAAAATCAAAAGGGAATTTTATATGAGTTAACATAAAATAATATACAAAAATACTCTCTCTCTCCATAATATGGTACCAGAGTGATAGTGCAAAGGGTAGGACATTTGCTTACATGTTGCTGACCCAGGTTCAATACCCAGCATCCCATATGGTCCCTGATACTGCCAGAAGTAATTCCTGAGTGCAGAGCCAGAAGAAACCCCTGAGTATTGTTGGGTATGATCCAGAAATCCTATACATATATGTATATGTATATGTGTGAATATGTATACATGTATTTTATGTTTATATATGTATTATGTATATATTATGTATATACATGTATTTTATGTATATATATTATGTGTACACATGCACACACACATGCCCAAGTAATGATAAAATCCAAGATTCACAGTAGTGATTACTACCAGTGGGAGAGGCAGAGCAACAGAGAAAATTGCAATGTATTGTTGAATTTAAGTTGGGCCAGTAATAGTTTTAGTTTTATAGCATTTACATTTACTTTTTTTTACTATTTACATTTTTTAAAAAATTCTCACTATAGTAAGTGAATAATTGGTTGGTAAAGCAGAAGGACATTTCTGGACAAGAGTATGGGTATCCTGAAACAAGAGTTGTAATTGATTATTTTATGTGAACCTACTTTCTCTTCACATAAGCTAATGGAGGCAAGTCAGACAGGCTGTGACTCATACAAATGCTACCCCTTTCCCTCTTGCAGGACCCCATACATCTTCCAGCTCTTGCTCCTGGTCTACCTTAAAAGAGCAGGCACCACCATTAAAACCATCTAGAGGTTGATAAATGTGGAAAGAGGTTATCAGGGAAGTATCTCATTATTATCCTACTTACCCCTAGTCTGCTGCTGGGCATATTAGAATCATTCACCCTCCAGTCATACTGACAATCTTACTCATGAATAAAACAATGCAAAATATAATAAGTAGTGAAAGGTGCAAACTGAAAATTTCTTATAAGTGCCTATAGCTTCATGGTAAGAATTTAATCTTTGGGGCTGGAGCGATAGCACAGTGGGTAGGGCGTTCGCCTTACAAGCAGCCAACATGGCCAACCCGAGTTCGATTCCTCTGCCCCTCTCGGAGAGCCCGGCAAGCTACCGAGAGTATTCGATATGCCAAACACAGTAACAACAAAGTCTCCAATGGAGACGTTACTGGGCCCGCTCGAGCAAATCGATGATCAACGGGAGGGCCTTTACCTTTACCTTTACCTTTACCTTTTCACTTTATAAAATATGTTCCTTTTAGGATACCTTTCCTTTATAATCACAGCCTCAAACAGACTTTGGGGTCAGTTATCCACCTGTTGCATTCTGATCTCTAAGGAAAAAAGACTGACTACTAGTACTAGAAAAATATGAAAGGCTTTCATAATGATTTTTATTAAAATAAATTTATAGTATTGTCAGAAAATGGAGTACATTGCATTGTTTTTTGTTTTTCACTAGAAGGAAAGCTCTCGGAGTAACTCTCAGATATTTTTTCTTCATGTACCTATTTGCATAGAAACTGTACCTAAATGTCCGAAATTTCTCTTCCCTTTTTCTATGGAGTCTGCCATCACCCTCAGGGCTGCTTCAGAAGCTTTGTGAATCCTAGGCCCAGTGCAGACAAGACTGGAGTTAACTGTGCCCAGAGTGAAGGTCATGTTCTTAATCCTAAAATCAGAGGGGAAATCCAACAATGGTAAATGTGAACCCCATCTGACAGCTCCAGAGGACTTGATTCTCTATATAGCAAATAGAGCCTGATTATGGATAGTGTAGGCAGCATGCCAACTAGGTGAGGAGGGGACGCCCTGAGGAGATGTCAGATGAAACTCTTTTAAAATTTAAAATTTTATTATGGTTTAAGTTGCATAGTTTGAATACTATTAACATCGATGATTTAATGTGCAGTTAACCTCACTGCACCACCACCAAGGGGCCCAAACAATTACCACTGTCTTTTATGGCACTGTAGTCTACTTCTTTGATCTTCACTCCTATCCTTCTCTGTTTGAAATCTCAGTTTTTTCAAACAAGGATCAAGGGTTTTCCATCATTTAATAATATCTGTATTCTTATTTTGCTTCATCTGTATACTAAATGATGAGTGAGATAATACTTATAATCGAGAGAGGAATATCTGCCCTTTACCCTTTGATACATTCTGTTTAACATGGCGCTCTCCAGTTCTATCCAAATTGTAGAAAATTGTAAGATTTCATCTTTTCTCAAACCTGTGTAATAGTTTATTGTGTATATTACCACAACTTATGCATTTATTTATGTTGGATTTTGGGTTGTTTTCATTATCTATTGTTCTAAGTGCTTCAATGAACATATTATGTGGCTATATATTTTTGAGTTAATGTTTGTGTGTTCTTGGACTAGATGCCAAGACATGGGATCACTAAGTCATGTGGATGCTGTATTCTTTTTTAAGATTTGAGATTCCATACTATGTCCATAGAGGCTGAACTAGATGACATTCCTACCAACAAAGAATGAGGGTTCCTTTTTTTCTCTACTATCCCACCAAAACTGATTTTTTCCCACTTTTTCTGATATGTCTTTGTATAGATTGATAAATGCATTCTATATAGATATTGATATATATTTGCCAGTCTCACTGGCCTGAAACAATATTTTTGTCATTTTGATTTTCTTTATTATGTCATGGTAAACTTCTTGAACATGGAAGGAATGAACCTACTTATCATTTTCAGTTACTCAGAGTTGCTGAGTTACTCAAAGTAACTACCATTTCCGGATAGTTTACTGTAGAAATGTAATTACTAATAAATCAAGGGGTTTAATTTTAAGGATAACCTCTGAGAGCTGCTTTTATTTTTGTCGTTTAATGACTTGAGAGAGCTTTTAATAACTTGAGACTGATTGAGATGGGAAATACTTTCTTAAGTGTGGAAGAGCACACTGGACAGTGCTCAGGGCTTACTCCTGGCTCTGTTCTTGGTGATCACCCCCAGTGGGGCTTGGAAGGCTATATGTAGTGCCGAGGATCAAAATCAGATGACTGCAAGCATTACTGCTCCCACCCACAGATGGGACATTCGTAACAGGAGGTGATCAGTGTTGCACCCACTATTATGACCCACTCCTTTATGCCAGTGTCCAATGCAGAACTAGAGAGGACAGCCCTCTCTAGGCCAGGGGTCAGAGACCAAGACAGAGTTTGGAAGGGAGGGACACTGATTTATTTATTCGAAGACTAGAACCTTTCACAGCAGACTCGCCTGGAATCCACTAAGTCTCTGTAATTCTAGGATTTTCAATCAGTTAATCATCTTTGCTAGCTAATTAAGCAGAAAAATATAGAATGCAGACAAAGTTGGTGCCATCATTTTGGGTGTTAACTTCCATAAATCACTAATAGGAGGAACAAGAAGTAGTTTTTTGTTCCTTCTAGACTTTTTTGACAGCCATCTCTAAAGGAAGAGACCCTGGGGGTCTTCAGAGAGAGGAAAGGTTGCCTTCTTTGCACTCAGCCACAATCTCCTGTCAGCCGTGAGGAAAAGTTACCCCAGGAGTTGGCTAACTACAGCTCAAGGGGCAAATCTGGTGCATTGCCTGTTTTTTGTTTTGATGGAATTTTGGTTTTGTTTTGTTTGGTGGCCGACATTGCTGAAGGGTTACTTCTGGCTTTTCACTCAGGACCCAGTTCTGGCAGGCTCAGGGGACCATATGGGACAAAAGAGATAGAACTTGGGTCAGCCATATGCAAAGAAAGCACCCTACCCACTGTAGTATCTCTCTAACCCAAAATCTGTGTTCTACAAAATGATATTTTTTCTACTTTTTTCCTGTTTTTTTGTATCACCCACCCGGTACAATTTCTGGATGAGCTGGGAAGACCATACAGGTGACAGGGATCACAACCAGGTCGACTGCATGCAAGGCAAGAGGCCTGCCTGCTGTGCTGTCTCTCTAGCTCCCATTGCCTCTACTCGTAAAGAACATTTTATTGGAACACAGCCACACTCATTCAGTAACATACCATTTAGGGTTGATTTCCTCTGACTTTGACAATGTCGGTAGCTGCAACGAAGACACAGATCCTCCAATATAAGATATTTATTGCTTGGCCCTTTATAGAACATTTTAGGATCCCTTGTCTACTGCAGTCAACACCCCAGGATTACTGCCACCAGATCTATATCATTAAATAGCACATTGGCAATTCTAGGAACTTCTTTGCCCTGCACCATGGATAGTACATAGACATGTTCAGTAATACATTGTCTAGCTCAGTATCATCTAGAAGATTTTAGTGTATCTAGATGCCGGAGTACATCTAATTAAGTAGCTTACCCTCTGATAGCACATAGAGCCATCCAGTAATGCATCATATAGCATTAGGCATTATAATATATATAATGTACATATCTAACATGCAAATATATCTAATAGGGTGTCATCTGGCTTTTTATCTACTAGTTTTTGATTATACACTAGATTTCTTGTCTCTGGTAGTGCAAAGACTTCTGAACTCTTCCTGCACACAGATTTGTTCCTGTCTTGGGCAAACCTTCCATTCAAACCTATTAAGCAGCATTTATATACCAGGCACAGTTCCAGATGGTCTATATACATTATTTCTTTCATCTAAACAGAACCACTTGATTATTTTTTCCCATTTTGTAGATATTGGACCTGAGCCTCTTAGAGAGTAAATAAAATGCTCAAAGTTATATAAATGTCAGCAAGCATGTTATAGCCCTCCAGCATTGCTTCTTCCCATAGTAGCACCAAATTTCTATACCCTAGAAGTATAGAGAAGTGCATTTCCTTCTTGCAATCTTTACTTGAACCTTCATTCTCTTTCTTATTTTCACCTAATAGGCAGATATATGCCTGACTTTCATTTAAAAAAGTTTTACTTCTTCCATATGTTATAATAAAGCTTATTTAATCCTATCTTGATTTCCAAACTATTAAAATATTAATTAAATACGTTTTTACATGATGAATTGAGCTGGCTAGTGGTTCAAATTAATATGATCATAATTTTGTCACTTGAAACAGGTCCTTAATTTTTTTCTTTAGCTTGATCAACTCTACCAAGTACCATCCAGCATAACCGAATCTCTGGGCAATGCCATGACTGACCAATTTATTAAGCCTTTCCATAAATCAGTCATAATATTTAATAACAACATCAAGTAGAATACAGTGTTAAGTAGTTTAAACGTCAATCTTCACAGCTCATTGAACTCTTTGAATAAATAGACAAGTAGCATTTTTCAGATCCTATCACTGGAGATAGTATTTGTCACAAGTAGCTTTTGAATTCAGCAGTTGTAATAGAAGGCAGTTTTCTTCACTTACTGAATACTGCTGAGGTCACAGAGTGTGAATGCAAATGCAGGAAGAAATCTGACCCACAAATCTGATTTATTTCCACACTTACCTAATGCTTGTCTGGTGCCAGATTGTGTGTGGGTATCACACATCAACACCTGCCTTTGTTCCTTCCCCCTGCTCTCTACACTCTGATCTTGTAGCACACACTTCCTTCCAAGTGTCAAGGACCAGATGCTATAGTAGACAGTCTGTCCACAGAAGAACTGAAGTCTTACCTGGGAGCATCAAAAACCTCAGTACCATGGCATCCTCCATCCGAAAGGAGGGTCTAGAAAATACCCTCGTTTTAGAGAAGTGACCGTGTTTAGGGGAAAGATGCTTATAGGCAATGGCACTCTATTTTTTTTTTTTTTTTTACTTTTTGGGCCACACCTAGCGATGCTCAGGTGTTACTCCTGGCTCATGCACTCAGGAATTTCTCCTGGCGGTGCTCAGGGAACCATATGGGGTGCTGGGAATTGAACCTATGTCGGCCATGTTGGCTGCGTGCAAGGCAAACACCCTACCTACTGTGCTATCGCTCCAGCCACGCAATGGCACTCTATTCTTTGAAAATGCTAAATGAATTCTTAGTGCAGAACTGGTTTGAACGTAATGGATCTATAATATGGAAAAAAGCAACACAGTTCATTGTAGCATCACTGAAATCTTGTAGGTATCTCCAAAATACATGTTTTGTCCTTTCTGTTTTCCAAGTCAATGCGAATCAGGATTTGGTATTTCCTAACCGCTGACATTGTGTAATGATTCACTGTATATCTTTTATACTTATTCAAAAGGCACTGAGTGTATTTATTTTTTCCCAAGTTGAATAGTTTCATTTCTTTATTCATTTATTCATGTTTATGCATCTATTTTAGAGTATAGTTTTAATAGTTTCTGCCTAGGAATATGAAGATATAGGTTATTAGTTCTTCTTTCAACCTAATTTAATCCGTAAATTTCGTCAAGTGAGTTCCTCTCTCTGAGATTTTTGTGAGTCTGAGAATAGCCTGCTCAGATGTATGTGCTTACCAATGCGTACTGTGAAAAGTATCCAGTATGTAGTATAAACTAAGGTTAACACTCACTACATGTCAGCCAACTGTTCTAGCAACTCCTTTGTGTTAGGAAAAAACGATAATAAAAATAAAAATACAAATAGCAGTAATTTTTATGTATGGCATATTAGCAAATGATAAAATAAAGATTTACTATATTTCATAAGATTAGAAAATTACACCAGCTATATAATCACTAGCACCCAAAGTAAGATAGAGTATTTCCATCACCTTGAAAATTATCTTATATTACTTTATAGTTACTTTTCCTTTTTTCTAGAGTAACCAATTACTAATTTCTAGTTCCACTGATAAATTTATCTCCTCTTATAAGTAATACAAGTGGAATGATATAAAATAGGTATATTTGCTTGGATTATTTTATCCAAAAAATGTGAGAACAGAAAGTTGTGGATTTCAGTATGTTTCCTTTCTTGTTTTCTTTGAGAGATATTGCATTGTATAAATAAATGTCAATATGTTTGCCCATTTTCCAGTTTACATGCACTTCAGTTGTTACCACTTTAAGGCTGTGATGAACAAAACAATATGTTCATTCTTAGGCAAATCTTAAGTAGCTACATTTATTAAATACAAGTTTAGAATCCCTGGCCATTGAATAGATATGTTACATTTAGAAGAAACTGCTTGATTGTCTTTAATGGGATTATGCTATTTTAGAATCCTACTAATAATATTCTCCCAAGATGCTTGTAAATTTCTAGAGCTGGACATCATTCTAATCAAGATTTAGTGTTGTCAGTCATTTTTATTATAGAGAATTTAGTGGCTGTACATAGATAACTCATCATTTTCCATTGCATTCTTTGGTAATGATATTGAATACTTTCACATGCTTATTGAGATGAAACTACATTCTTTAAAAAAATATGTGGAGGCCAGATATACAGTAAGAGGGTTAGCCACTTGTCTTGCATGTGGCCAACCCAGTTTGATCCCCAGCACTGCATATGGTTCCCTGAATACCACTGGGTATGGCCCAAGAACTCCTCCCCTGAAAAAAATTGTGCACAAATAATTTGTTAATTTTTTCTGGCACTTTCTTTTTAATATAGGTGAATTTCAAAAATATACATGGAATATTTTAGCGCTTGATATAAATTAAGAGTAAAAATATTATTTCAAGTTTTAAATTATTCTTTCATTTTCTTAATGGTATCTTTTGAGAACTAAAAATTTTAAATTTAAAAAATATTCTTAGTTATAGTAAATACTTACTGTTTCCTAAGAAAAGTAGGGGGGGTTTTGTTTGTTTGTTTTTTTGCTTTTGGGGTCACACCCAACTGTGCACAGGGGTTATTCCTGGCTCTGCATTCAAGAGTTACTCCTGGAAATGCTGGGAATCAAACCCAGGTTGGCCGCGTGCAAGGCAAACAGCCTACCTACTGTGCTATCGCTCCAGCCCCAGAAAAGTAAGTTTATATATGGAATAAAGACATGTTCAGGGTTCTTTTCACCGCATACACTTGTACAATTGACCTAGATTTATTTATTATCTATCTATGTACTTTATTCTGCTCCCACCAGTGCTTGGAGCTTACTCCTGGCTCTTTGCTCAGGGGTCATTCCTGGTGGTTTTCAGGGGATATGTGATGTTAGAGAGCACATTGGGCCTGAGCTGCACACCAGACAAGAGCCTTAACCTTTGGGCTATCTCTCTTACTCAAACACCATTTTTAAAAAAATAACTGGTTCATTTACTTCATAAATAGACTTGATGATTTGAGTGAAAATGAATGGACACTAGATTGTTCTATTTATGGATTATCTGTTCTTCTGTTTCATTGACATATATATATATATATATATATATATATATAATATTCTTTTGCTTGGGGGCCACAACAGGCAGTGCTCAGGTCTTACTCCTGACTTTGAACTTAGGGGTCACTCCTAGTAGTGCTCAGGGATAAAACCTTGCAAATTTCTTACAAGCCAAGTGCCTTACCCTTTGTACTGTCTCTGTCATCTGTTCTTATGCAGTACAAAAAAAAGTCTCAAACTATAGCTTTATAATAATTCCTTAAATGAGTAGTTATATCCTCCTCTGACTTTGTTCCTCTTTGAGTGATTGCTAAGGCAAATCTAGGTTCTTTGCATTTTAATTGAAATTTTAGAATTATCTTATTAATTTGGGCTGGAGCGATGACACAGCGGGTAGGGCATTTGCCTTGCATGCGGCCAATGTGGGTTCGTTTTCTCCACCCCTATCAGAGAGTCTGGCAAGCTATCCAGAGTATCTCACCTGTGCACGGCAAAGCTTGGCAGGTTCTCTGTGACGTATTCGATGCCAAAAACAGTAACAACAAATCTCACAATTTGTTGTGAGACATTACTGGTGCCCACTCAAGCAAATCAATGAACAACGGGAGGATAGTGCTACAGTGCTACAGTTCTTATTAATTTATTTTAAAATTCTTGACACATATTGGTAACTTATTAAAGTCTCTATAGTTCATATTGGGCAAAATTTATATTCCTTATATATTGAATTTTGAATCTGTTAATAACCCATCTTTTCTATCAATACACCAGAATTTAGTATTATTAATTTCTCTGTTGTTTTACTGATTTACTTTTTGTTAATGATTTTTAATTTAATTTTTATTTGTTTTTAACCTCTTCTTAATGTTGAAATTTAGATCACTGTATCACTGTCATCTGTTGTTCATCGATTGCCTCCAGCAGGCCCCAGTAACATCTCCTTCGTTCTAGCCCTGAGATTTTAGAAAGTGCCCACATTCGAGGCTCTTTCAGGGTCAGGAGAATGAGACCCATCACTGTTACTGGTTTTTGCCATATTGAATACGCCATGAGGAGTTTGCCAGACTCTGCTGTATGGGCAGGATGCTTTTGGTAGTCTGCCAGGTTCTCCAGAAAAAAGTACTAGATAATAATATATTTATTATCTAGTTCCGGGAGCAGGGTTTTATAGTCTCTGGGTCTTGGCCATTGATGGGAGGAGGCCCCGTCCCAATCCAAGCAGGCTTGGAGATCTACGCCCCAGGTCCCGCACACCCGGGTTCCTCTGCCGGTTCCTTCATGCGTGAGGCTCATTCGAACATGTGAAGAGTGGTCTTAAGCATGGCTTTGGCTGGAATCGGAGGTCTTCAGCTGCCGGGGCTCTGCTTGGGGTGGGGGGTGGGGGGTTAACTCAACCCACCCTCCTCCAAGGGACCCCGGTGAGGACAGCCAGGCATGGAGGCAGGAGACTCTGTGCTGTTCTCTTCCAGGAGCAGGGTTTTATAGTCTCTGGGTCTTGGCTGTTGATGGGATTACACAGCGCCGGGAGCAGTTGGTGGGTGTAACACCTACATACTGGAAGATGGGGGATCTGGGTGGAGGAAGCCCCGTCCCAATCCCAATTATCTAAAATTTAGATAATTTTATTATTTTAAAAGTTCTTTTTTCTGGTATAAGCATGTATATGAATTTATCTCCAAAAACTGTTTTGGTTGAATCTTTAATATTTAAAAATTATTATTATTGTTGTTGTTGTGTTGTTTGTTGTTGCTATTTACATTGCCAGGGATTAAACCCAGGTCTTCACACATACCACAGTAAATGCATTACCACTGATCTACACGCATGACTATGAATCTACAAATTGCTTTGTTTTCTGGGCCACACCAAGCAGTGCTCAGGGCTTACCCCCAGTCTCTGTTTTCAAGGATCACTCCTGGCTCTGCTCAGGGGACCATATGAGGTGCTGGGAATCAAACCGAGGCTGTATGCATGCAGGGTTCTACCAACTGTGCTATCACTCTTACCCCCACCCATAAATTTTTTGGGGGGGATTGGGTCACGTCTGACCACGATAAGGGGTACCTCTGGCTCTGCACTAAGGAACTGCTCCTGAGATGCTGGGTATTGAATCTGGATTGGATACATGCAAGACAAAAGCCCTACCCACAGATTTTTTTTAATGTTATGTTTTTCATGTATTTGTATCACAATAGAAAGCATCACACTTTTCTTCAAGGTGTCTCTACTAAAGAACTGCAAATGACTGTGATTTGATGTCAGAAAAACTATGCAGATAGAGAAGTGGGATTTATTCTCTTTAGTAAGATTGGGAAGTTTCTTTAAATAACTGACATATATAATGATGCAAATATTAATTTATTTCAGTTTTTAAGATACAGATAGGGGAGCATGAAAGAAAACTGGCATGCAGAGAGGTATATAGAAAAATAATGGAAACCAAAGAAACACAACAGACAATGTGAACAAAACCCATGTTTATTTCTACTAAGTAAATAAACTTGCTTGTAGGAGAATAAAGATAATGGGGTCTTTTCTTACCAACACTCCTTCTTATGGTCTCATTTGTTCTAGAGATCTTGGTCAGGTAATAAATTGGTGTTCTTCTTTATATGGTTAATATTATGACCCAAAGTAACTCCAACTGTACAAAAATAAAGTACCTTGAAATCCATGTCAACCTTTAAAATAATAGGATATTTGAAATGAAACATTATGTTACACGTTATAATTTAAACCTAATGTCACCATTAACCAAAAATTTATATATGCTGGGAGATAGTACAAATGTTAAGGCATTTGCTTTGCATCTAGCAAACCTATTTTGAATTACTAACACCACATTTTGTCCCTCAAGCACCACCAAGAATAACTGAGCACAGACCCAGGAATAACTCCTGAACATCTCTTGCTGTGGCCCAACAAAAGCAAATTAACAAACAAATAAGAAATATTTAGGGTAAAAGTTACCAGAATTGAATCAAACAGATATCTCTTTTCACCACCTAAATAAGGTTCTAGAAATTCATGCATTTATTTTTATCTCGTTTTTTTGAATAACTGAAAAAATTATGACATTAAAGGAAATACATTTTCTTAAATTTTAACACTGCTATAAAACCTTATAAAATATTTGTGTATTTAATACATATTTCATCATATTAACATAAAAATATATTTAAACATTTTCTTCTTGATTGGCATTTGGGCTATTTCCAAATTTTTACAAAAATAAATAGCATTAAAATGAGAATCTTCATGCTGAATGCTTTTTCAGTTACTGCATCTATTTCTTCAGTTCATATTTTCAAAAGTTGTGCTAAGGTGTATAAAAAGAGGGTATAAACATTTAAAGCTCTTGACAAAATATTACTAAGTATTGCCAAAAGCAGGATTTTGAATGAATTACATTAATATCTTTGGGATCAAAAGAATACTAAGGCTTTAGTGTTGATATTTTTTTATTATCCTTGTGGATTTATCTGTAGAAAGAAAAATATTTTTTATGAACTGGCAATTTTGTACTTTTCTCATATCCTTCATTGTGATTTTTTTCTTTCTCTATACAAATACATATGTATATTTTGTTTTATTATGGGAGAAAAAGAAATAATATTCTTTCCAACTCATTTATTTCCCTTGATTGACATTTGGCATTGCTGTCAATGATCTACACTATTTGATGGGCTTGAGAAAATTAAGTAAGATCATGGTCAGATGGCAAACTTTGTTCATTAATCAGAATTGAAGCACATAAAACTATTTTCCTCAGAGGTATATATATTTGACAATTTGCTATTATTTAAGTGTTTGATTTTAAAGTAAAGCAAAGTATGGAAGAAAAGAAAATGCTTTGCTTTTATTCTATCAATTTATTTATCAATCACCTAATATATTGGTTCTGAGCTTGGTTTTATGCAAAAGTAGGCTTAGTCCTTTGCTCTCAAAATTGAGTTCGAATTACTATAGTGTCACAATGAAGATAAGGTTGATTTTGGATAATGTGTTATTGTACAGATGAAAGAACTTTGTTTCCTTTCTTATTTTACCCTGAGTATATATTCCTTCTATTGGAAACTTGCATGATTGTTGGAATCATCAGGGGACTAGCTGAATCATACTGGCTACCATTTGAGAAGCCCGCGATAGATGAAATAGTCATCCACACATTATTAGCTCAATTGTGCTTCAATGTAAACCATTTTTCAATGAGGGAACAAAAGTTCAAGAAGGACAGAGACTTGATTATCCATGATTATCCAGGCTAAGTCAGTATCAAACACTAGGGTATTGGTAACTTAGCGTTTCTCTCATTCCTGCACCAGTGTTGTGTAACCTTATGGCATTCCATTGAAATAGAGGTGATTCCTGATCAAAGTAAAACCTGAGTGCCTTCTCTGTCACTCACATGGTATTCAAGTCACGGGAAACCTGCATTGTCCCTTACCCTCCCTGCACCTTTGTACACCTTTGTGTGTACTGCTTGTAATGTTCCCTTCATTGGTCAGCTCAGCCCATTGCTGGTTATCACCCAGCCTTATCTAAAGCATGAACTCTATCTGAACCTTTCCTGAAGCTCCTTTCTCTGAGCAAGACCAAGGACTCCCTTAATACACAGTGCCTCCTGGAGCACAGACTTCTCATCTGTGACCTCTTTAGTACTCTCTGCTCCGTTGCACCCATAAGACCTATCCATTTGTCTGTCCCCAGGGACTAGAGTGGGTGTAGGTAAGGGAGGAAAGCACATGAGTACCTAAACCCTTTTTTTTTTCTTTTTGGTTCACACCCAGTGATGCTCAGGTGTTACTCCTGGCTCTCCACTCAGAAATTACTTCTGGCAGTGCTCAGGGGACCATAAGGGATGCTGGGAATTGAACCCAGTTTGGCTGCGTGCAAAGCAAATGTCCTACCCACTGTGCTATTGCTCCAGCCCCTACCCAAAGCCTTTTATCCTTTAAAGAATCAATCCAAATGAATGTTCAGTGGGTAAGAAATAAGAGTTTGTGGAAATGCAGACATGCACATCTCTTTCAACATGAATGAGCAGTCTTTCTGGCACCCAGTTTCAGACAAGAATAGGAGGAGTGGGAGTCTGGGGACAGAGATGCTGAGTGACTCTCCCTGAGTAGGTTCCCATACAATTGACTAAGTTGGCCCCTTAAGAATACCCTGCTGCTTAATTTTGTTTGATGATGATTGGGTTGGGATAATAGAGTCCAGAGATCAAGGAAAACCCCCACTGTTACTGCCTTATTAAATTACTTTGCTTTGGGTTTTGAGCACTGCCAAGCAAATCTTGTTATGAATTCTTCAATTACTTTCTTTTGCGATTTTTATAATTTGGTAGGGTATGATCTGGAATCACACCAAGCTCGGTGTCATCATGCTAACCTTGATTATTTTCATATTCCTCATTAAAGGAGTGGAAATATGTTCACTCCCCTTAAATGTGATTTTATCTTTCAGACTTCCTCAGCCCCATAATTTGCTTTGTACCCAAGTCTGATACACTTCACCTTAGTGCTGGCTATAAATGTGTCTGATTCCATTCTGTTTGTTCCACTGAGCATTATTGCTTTGGGTTTTATGACTTAAGGTTTTGCATTTTGAAGTGAATTATTTTCTTATTTGATTATATTAAAATCAAGAAGCGATTACTGATGAAAACAATTTTGATTTATTGTCTCAGCCAGATTGTTGGCAATTTTTGTTTAGCTGATTTTTTATTTATATTTTGTTGATACAATGTTATTTTCCAGAAACACAAAGGGGGAAATGAGAAAATAAAATATGAAAATAATTATTATATGTTTTTATAATAACTTATGAAAATTTGTTATATATTTTTATTGTTCTTAGATACTGTGTATTCACTACCAAGGGTATTCAGTAGTGTTTTTCTTTAAAAAATAAGGAATTATAAGATCAAAAATGTTGAAACAGTTGACCAAAAAACATACTTTTTATACTATTTAGATATTTACGGTTATGATTCCTATTATAACTACTATTATCAGTTATGTCTTTGTCAGTAATGGGAAGCTTATTTGAGTACAAGCAGTAGTTTCAGCTAGGATAGTTCTATTAGTCTCTTTAGTCTTATTCAGCAAAGAACTTTAAGATAATTGGCTTTGATTCTTTATTTAAAAGTCTTAATGCATATGTATGGGAGGGGGAAGAGAGGAGGAATAGAAGATTGATTCTTATGAGGAAGATTACCAGGATCAGTAACCCCCCCCCCCCCCATTTCATCTTCAAACTATTGTGTAGGGGAAACAGAACTGGTGATACACACACAGCCCAGTTGTTGTGACAATTATTCAATCCTGTTTAGAACCTGGGACCTGAAGTGGATTGCTGTGCAGGCCTGGTGCTTGGGTACCACACAGTACACAAGATTGAACTTAGAGCTTTTTCATGAACTTCAGCCCCTAAAGTTGTCTCTTAGACCCCCAAATTTAATCGTTTAACTTAATATTGTTTACAAGGTAAGAAAGATACTGAAACTCTTCGTACTGTCCAGATCACAGACCTCAGTGACTCAGGGGAGGGGTGAGATCTCAAGACAATGGAACTGTGTCCATCAGAGCAGTGCCCCTACCAGGCCCCTCAGGTGACAAATCTCTCCGATTCTTTGATTTTTACAAGCTATTCATTCTGGCAGGTACGTCCCACAACTTGTTAAATTGTTAGTCCATTTGGACCTTTTGGATAAGAATATGACCTCAAAGTACTTTAGAGCTATTGTGCGGCTGCTTTCTCTCAAAGCTGACTTTTTTGAAAGACCATAATGGACTATTAGTCACAAATGGGGTTAGTGAATAAGACTACAACATAAACCCCATGGCAATGATTTCCCAACACATTAAGGATAGTTTTTAATATTAATTTTAATCATATGCAATTTTATTACTTTTCTCTACTTCCAGCACAGTCCAGCTTGTTAATTTCCAGTAACCCCATGAGAATAAAAAAACAGTAAGAGACAAGATACAAAGTTACCCTGAGTTCAGTATAATTTTATGGGTCTAACCTGTCTAAAGAATATGGACATAGGCAGATCATGTCTTTTCAGTAGCAACCTTTACCATCTATCATACCCCATCTGATCCTGAGTGACCCCTTATAGAGTATAGAAATAGCAAGTGTGCCTGACAGGCTGATCACAGGAAGAGACATAGGAAAAATGATATTAGAAAACTTGAGTGGTAATATACTGTCCTCATGATCATGATGATCACCACCAGTATTATCCTTATGTCTTAAAGTTTGGGTTCTCATTAAAGTGCAGTTGCCTTGGGGAGAAGTAACACTTGAAATTGTACTCAGTCATCAGCCTGGTAAATTAGAAAACTCTTAGATTGGGTCATAATCTTGACCCATTACAAATTCACTAATAGTTTGTAAAAATGGAAGACAAGCTCAGGTCATTTTAATATTCTCATAGTCTGTGATACAGATGAGTGATTCTCGAAGTGTGTTCCTGAGACCAGTAGCATCAGCAACACTAGAGATTAGAAGAAATGAAAATTCTTAGACCCATTTAATGAGAGACTCTGGGATTGGTTCAACAATCTATGGTTATAGCTTTCCAGGTGATCCTGATGGATGCTAAAGTTGAGGTCCTACTGGAGCTAAGTGACCTCTGGGTCAATTAATTTCTGGTTTCCTCTCAAGAATAGATTTAGAAGTGGAGAGTATTATGACTTCACAGTCTTGAGTCGGGTCACTAAATGGAAAGGGGAGATTGTAGAATTGAGAAACCAAGGCAATTGAAATCAAACTTTAAAGGACAGTCTCTTCTTCCTGCAAAGTAATCTTCTTGGTACTTTTCTGTCTCTTTTTCCTCTTAGAAAGTTCAGGATAAATATCCACCGAACAAATTGTGTCCATTTGCAAGGGAATGGATGCTCAAAAAGGACTGTTCCAAGACTACAGAATAAGCTATTGGCAGAGCTTGAATATCTCCCCAGGTCCCTCTGGCTGCAAATGGCCTTCATCTCTGTCACATAAAAAGTTCAACATCAGTAGCTCCAAAGAGCCACAGCAAGCCCCCTGAGTACCTGGCTCCATTACCACGCTGTGTTTTCTTTTCTGTTGCCAAATTCTGGTCAGGAATTTTCTAATAATGTCTGCATACAGCACCTGACCCTATGAAGACTTTATTTTTGCATTCCCTTTCGGGGTCTCTGGCACACTAGGGAGAAATAGTCTTAAATATTTAGTGAAGTATTGTCCTGGTGGAAGAAGACGTCACATATCTCAAAGGGTAAAAGGCTCATTTGGTACAACAGAAATGAAATCTGAACTTAGAACAATCAATGGCTCTTTTCTCAAATTCTAAAATTATACACCATCAGCAAAACTAAAAGCCCTAGCCAGCTTTTTCACCATGGCAAAGGGACACATTGATTTTCAATTAATTTTTAAAATTTTAAATTGTGGGCTGGTGCGATAGCACAGCAGGTGGTTCATTTGCCTTGCATGCAGCTGGCCTGGGTTCGATTTCCAGAATCCTATGTGGTCCCTTGAGCACTGCCAGGTGTAATCCCTGAGTGTAGAACCAGAAATAACCCCTGTGCCTTGCCAGGTGTGACCCAAAAAGCAAAAACAAATTATTTTTAATTGCATAAAGACCATAATAAATATCAATATAATCTGAGTTACTTCACCAAAAAGATTAAGAGTAACCCAAAATAAAGTATAAATTGGTTTGACTAGATATAAAATAGATTGCAGTGATAAAATGAAGAATGAAAAAAATTTATCTAGAGAAGAAAAAAGTAAAAGTAAGTAAAGGCCCTCCCGTTGATCATCGATTTGCTCGAGCGGACCCAGTAACGTCTCCATTGGAGACTTTGTTGTTACTGTGTCTGGCATATCGAATACTCTCAGTAGCTTGCCGGGCTCTCTGAGAGGGGCGGAGGAATTGAACTCCGGTCAGCCTGTTGTCTGCGTGCAAGGCAGACACCCTACCCACTGTGCTATCGCTCCAGCCCTAGAGCAAATCGAGAAGAAAAAGAAACCAAAAAATATGTGAAACGTGGCAGCACAGAGAAAGACACCCATGTTGTCAAACATCCCATAAAAAAAGTGTAACAATAAAGTTGTACTGTGCAAATGTTCCTTGTGCATACATGCATACATACATAAACGTACACATACATAGAATATTATAAGTTCAGTTCCCTTAGACATGTAGCTCAGTGCACTGTGTCTACCTGATGGCTAGCATACAGTTGGACATGAATAAAACTGTGAAAAAAAAGATAATTAAGAAAAAGCTGTGTGGATGAATACTAGGATATGGGAATCCTTGACTCTTGAATCAAAGCATAGTGGGCTGCATTAATCCTTTTTCCCCCTCCAGCTCCATGCTCCACTTTTATCTATCCTCATATGCCTTTTAGAAGCTGACCTTCAGAAATAATACTAATGGGGACCCTTAATTTCTGACTTGGAATCACTTCCTAAGAGTCAAGAAAATAATCAAATGCAAATACTAACAAAGTATAATAAACATCATTTAAGTAAAATTTTAAGTATCTGTTCTCAAATTTAAAAAGCATGCCAGTCACATAGGGGACATGTTTAAACATAATTAGCCCCTGTAGTAACTTATGTTTGGTTATGTCTGGAACAGGGCCCAAGAACATTTCTTACACATTCCTTATTCTGCTGGTTCAGGACCACACAGAGAACTACTTTGTTAAAATAGACTCTGCAAAACATTGTGGCGATCCCTCCACACAGCCTCTGTTGGAATAACCTAGGAAGACCCTTTCATCTATCTAATTATTATTCCTCATTTGTCAGAGGAAGTAGCTTTGTCAGGATCTCTTACATTGCCCAAGATGTCACAGTGGCATAAAATGGAAGCAAGAACCAAACCCTGTTCTTGTGACCTGAATTATTCTATTCATTACATATGTGGGCTTAACCAAACTTCTGATTTACTTAAGACAAAGTTAAGTGGTTTCTTTCTATCAGTGGTATACCAGGTCATTCTTTCTATGAAATGGAAGTTGGAAGATACTATAAGGAAAGTTAAGAAATTGGGCTGGAGAGATAGTATAGCAGTAGGGCACTTGCCTTATACACTGCTGAGCCAAGTTAGATCCCTTGCACCCAATATGGTCCCCTGTGTACCACTGGGAATGATCCATTAGCACAGAGCCAAGAGTAAGCCTTGAGCACCACTAGGTGTGACAAGGTAATTCAGGGAATAAAAGAATATAAATAACATTTAAGATAGAGCTTTGGGGGCCTTTCACTATCTCTAGCCCTTACTGTATTCATTATTGATTATCTTGCTCTCGGAAAGAGTAAAACCAAGATGTTATAGGCAATCTTTTGTGGAGATTCGCTTTCAGGCCTATTTCCTGTCACCAGGAAACATTTTATGTTGTTGTAACATCATCCCTGTCCTCATGCCCCAGAAATGGAGGGTGCTCCGTGGGAGCACTATGGCAAACCTGAAGGGTTAGTTTCATGCTTGTGCTTGGGACTAAACACACATACACACGCACAAGTGCACACCTATCAATGCCCCAACCAGATGGCTTCCTATCCCTTTAGTCGTATTATCTCATTTCTACTTCCATCCTGTTCACACTGCCTGGATTCAGGAGCCAGATTGACTTTTTTGCCCACTGGTCACTTCAGGAAAATAGTCGTTACACTAATTCACTAATTGGGAGGTTGTCATTTCCCCTCCCACTGATCCTTCCTGGATTTGCTTGCTTTTGCATATCCAAGAATTGCTGAGGGTAAAAGATCTTTTACTCCTTATTTCCCAGGTTTTAGGTAGGCTTGCAAACGGCTCTGGTGCTCCCATGGGCTACATTACATTTGCATATCATTGTGAATGACTTCGTTCCATTGTTTTAAGAAGCCAGGGAGAGGGATGCTCCTTATCTACAGCTGAAGTTGTACTTTCCAACATGCTTTATTGTTCTCTAGGATTAGGACACCAGAGTTCACTTCTTTCCTGCTTCCTGGGCTAGGGGTTGGGGCATACTGGTCTTCACATACACAAAGGGACATGCATACACACACTTATCTACATGCATATATTCTTGCACACACATTCTCATATGCATGCCTTTATCCTCACATATAGCATATGCTCAGACAGAACCTATTACTGACTTGGGAAGAAAGAAGAATCACTTACAGAAGGTGACTGGGTTGAGGGAAAGATGCTTCAGTAATAGTTAATGGATTGATCTTTATAAATCTAGGAACCAAAGGAAAGAAAAGGAAATGGAATTTCCTTAGAGTTCTCAGTTCAGACCTAATGCTTTGTACCTAATAATTTCACACTCAGATTAGTCCTCTAGAAAGCCACTGGAAGGTTAAGACTGATATTTGACAGAAAAGCTGGGGAATGGTAGGGAACTTGTCTTTGTCCAAACATATGTCTTTTCACTATGCAATGTACAATGAAGAAGAGAGAATCACTAAAATTACCATCTTGGACAGCTGCAATCACTATTGAAACACCTCATTATCTAAAAGAAAAACAGACAACACAGGGAAGTGAAAGAAACAATAAAAGTGACCCATGTTGACATCACATATAGATGATTATAGTGGTGTTTAGGGCCTGAATTTTACTATTCCTAATTTAAAATTTTCAATAGCACAGTTGGTAGGGCATTTGCCTTGCACGCGGCCTACCTGGGTTCATTTCCTCTGTCCCTCTCGGAGAGCCCGGCAAGCTACCAAGAGTACCCCGCCTGCACGGCAGAGCCTGGCATGCTCCCCATGGCATATTCTATATGCCAAAAACAGTAACAGCAAGCCTCACAATGAAGACGTTACTGGTGCCCACTCGAGCAAATCGATGAATAACAGAAGGACAGTGCTGCCGTGCTAAAGTGCTATACAATAATTGGAAAGTATGGCATTATCTAAAATCTCTATTACAACAGGTTCAGTTTTACTCAAGAGTATAATATTGGTTTACATTTATTTACATTTATTTATGTGTCCTCAAAATTCTAAGCATATCACATATATTGAGAAATTTGATTCTTATGATAACTGTGTAAAATGAGGATCATTTTATATCTAAGACCTAGAGATGCCAAGCAATTTTCTGCACACACACAGCCAGCAAATGGTGGAGCTGGGATTCAAATCCCTACATTTGTAGTGTAGAACCCAGGCCAGGCTCACACATCCCACAAACATTGTTTCCCTTACCAGTAAATCTTCTTTTTTAACACCATTAATAGTGATAATTTTAAATTTACATAACTTAACATTCCACAACCTTCTACTTTTATTTATCTGGCTGGCTCTGAATTGTTGAGCATTTGTATTGTTTCCAATTTCTTGCTAGTCTAAAGTGTGTTGCCCTGAAAATCTTTGCACAAACATCTTTTAGAAACTGAGTAAAATTTTTAGGGTAAATCCCTAGGGATGCAACTGCTGCACATACACATTTTAAGAGCATTTGATTCCACCACCAAATTGTCATTCCAGAAATATCATGCCAGCCCACACTCCCACCAGCAACAGTCCTTTTCTCCACAGATGCTCGACTTTTTCCTGTTGCATCATCTTAGGGGTTGGCACGGAGTACAGTCCAGGTGTCGCTATAGCCAGGGCTCAGGCTGTGATTGGCAGTGGGTCGCCATTTTATTAACATGACAGAAGCACTAAGACATTGGATGCTAGAGAGACTGCATTGTTGGATGGAAGTAGGTAGAGCAGAGACTTGGAGAGTGCCTCTGGGTGGTGAATGCACAAGAAGAGCATCAGCTTTCCAAGCAGTCCCTGATATCCTGACAACTCCAACCAGAGACCAGGAAGCTGCCCACTCCTCCCTCTCCCACTGTCCAGTTGTTGTTCTTCAAGCCACCTCATTTTTATAGTTGGGGAAAAGATAGTCGTTACCATTCCAGTGTGTGATCATGACCCTTAGCATTTCCCCAGGGAAGTGAGCAGAGGATAAGGTACCAGGAAAATATCCCCAGCTATTACTTCACAAATCCAAATAGGGTGCTAGGAGCAGCCACACTTGTTTGAAGTCAGACAGAATTCACAATGACCTGACTTGGCTCATCATTATATATTTTGGTTAGAATAACCACTTCGTTTTTATGAGCCTCGGTTTCTTCATCTGTAAAATGGTCCTGATGTGAGAGTTTTAGGAGTCATGGAAATGAAATCAGGTTTCTGAAGGTGCTAATACCCAGCAGGCGTTGCATACCTGCCCTGTGCCTGACACTGTCAGCACTTGGTTTCCTTCAGTGCTTCTATACAATAGTGTTTGGACTAGATATCTGCAGCACAGCCAATGTTTTCTTTTCAGTACAACAATGTGGTCATTTGCCCCTTTCCAAAAAAGAAAAAAGCAAACAAAAACAGTTTGGATAGAGTAGAAGAGTATAATGAGGTTCTTGCCTTGAAGGTTATTGTCTCTGAAAGTTCATGCTCCAAGTGAGTTCTGGGAAGAGCAGAATCAGTGGTGCAATGAAAGGCAATGTAATCTCATTTTATGACCAGTGTGGAGCAAAGGAGAATGAGTCATCCAATATTCTAGCTCACTCGTGGCTTTCTTTATGGCGCCCAACCTTCCTCCAGCAATATAAGCTAATCATGTTCCCTCCAATGTTAGGGAGGATGTTCTAAGCACTGGGGCTACACGCTGCATGATCTCAGTCTCTTTCCATTTGTAGTGCTCCAGCATGTGGGTGGACCAGGGACAGCATGGACTTCAGGATGGGATTGGATTCTGTTTGCTAAGATACTTGCCAGGAGACAAGCCAGGAGCGGTCCGTCTACCTACTGCTCCTCTGGCAGCCTGGGGATGAAAATCCAGTTGTCCCTGTCTTTGTCCAAAGCTAAAGAAGTTCTTTCCTTCTTTACGCAAAATCCTCACATCTCTTCTTTTTATGCCTGAGTGAAGTTTCTCTTCTTATTCCTTTAGGGTAAGGGTAGACTGAAATGAGGCAATGTTTTTTGATGTGAACCCGAGCTGTAAAGAAGACATTCACAAGTTTTAAGTAGCATTGGAGATCAGGGCCTTAGGAAATTGGAAAGTCTCCCATACCTTTATTTTCTGTTTATGGGCATACACGATAGAGAAAGGGGCAATGGTCAGATTTGATGCCTACATACTGTGGGATAGCATGCGTTTTGTGACAGGAGTAAAAGAAAATAAACATTTTAATCAACTTGTCATAGGATTATCAACAATATCACCGTCATCTCTAAATGTGTTCATCTTTTGTCATACTAAATTCCACAATAGTATGTGTGACTCTTGGAAGGGGGCGGGTTGAGCTTCCCTCCCTGCCCCGAGCAGAGCCCCAGCAGCTGAAGACCTCCAGAACCAGCCATAGCCATGCTTAAGACCACTCTCCACACGCTTGGACAAGCCTCACGCATGAAGGAACCTGCAGAGGAACCCAGGTATGCGGGACCCAAAGCTGAAATCTCCAAGCCTCCTTGGATCAAGACTGGGCCTCCTCCACCCAGATCCCCCATCTTCCAGTAGCTAGGTGTTACACCCACCAACTTCCCCTGGCGCTGTGTAATCCCATCAATGGCCTAGACCCAGAGACTATAAAACTGAGCTTCTGGAAGCGCGTGGCTGCAAATGCTTCTTACTGTCTAGCTCTTGCTTTCGGAGAACCCGTGGCATATTTGATATGCCAAAACTCAGGAACAATGATGGGTCTCATTCTCCTGACCCTGAAAGAGCCTCCAATGTGGCACTTGCTAAAATCTCAGGGCTAGAATGAATGGAGATGCTATTGGTGCCTGCTTGAGGAAATCAATGAACAGTGGGATGACAGTGAGTGATACAGTGATGTTTGGCCATCCTTCTGTTTTCTGATACTTTTTTTAACATATAAGTAATCAATAAATGTTTGTATGTATACATTTATCTTTATGTACTAATGGTGTATTGTTTTGTAATTATTATCTGTGTGTGGGCTGGAGCGATAGCACAGCGGTAGGGCGTTTGCCTTGCACACAGCCAACCTGGCCGACCTGAGTTCGATTCCTCCGCTCCTCTCAGAGAGCCTGGCAAGCTCCCCGTGACGTATTCGATATGCCAAACACAGTAACAACAAAGTCTCCAATGGAGACGTTACTGGGCCCGCTCGAGCAAATCGATGATCAATGGGAGGGCCTTTACCTTTACCTTACCTTACCTTATCTGTGGTATAAAATCATCACATTCTAAAACCTGTTTTATTCAACATTTACATAATACTGAATATAGAAACTATTCCTGTCCTTACTATCAGATCTTCGAAATACGAAAATACATTTCAGTTGATGCTTAGGTTAAATTCCTACTTTGGTGATGTAAAGAGTATGAGAAATTTTAAATGTTATTGTCTTCTGTAGCTACATTATGTTCTGGAACGTTATGTCATTCTCTGTTATTCATATGTGTTGTGCCCTCAATGAAACTGGTTATTAACAATAAAAATATTAGAAATTTCAGGCTTTATTTCAAGGTTATATTAACTTTCATGACTTAGATGATCTGCAAATACCTTCAGTAACTTCTGGAGGAAACCCTGGGCCGGATTCCTAAAACCAGAGAGCTGGTCCTAAAGAACTTTCTGTGTCCACCTTGACTCTTGAATAGAGGGTGGGTGCCTGGTGGAATCAACCAGCTTTTTATCTCACTTAACTTTCCAACAACCCTATTCCAAGAGCTAAGACGTTGATACACAGTAAATAAATGATTAGAAATTCAAAATACATTTGCAGGCTAGCCAGATAAAAATAATTTAACCTATTCAAGAGGTAAAACACTGCATCTGTTTTCATTTTCTTTAGTACAGAATACACATATATGGTATTGCCATTAAATTTTAAACAGTGCCAATGATAAATAAGTGAAACACACCAGTAGTCTCCTTGTAAGTAGCTCATCTGCCCATTGTACCTGTCACAGATAACATCCTCCATAATTTTGCAGAGCCCTTTTCCTGAAAAGTAGTTTAACTTAAACCTCTGCAAGCACAATCAATGGCTATAGTTAAGAGGTGATTTAATTCCTACTAATACTATCTTACCAAGAGACTGAAATGGAATAGTTAAATATAGAAAGGAAATGACAGATGGCAAAAGGTGTGAACAGTTTCTAATGTGGAATAGAGGGAATGGATACTAGAGGGAAATAGATATATTTCTGTCCCCATGGAAGTAGAGAGAAGGAAGCAATAGCCCCAGAGAAAAATGTTGAACCTTGAAGGAGAATTAGGGAAATACTAAGATGCAAGAAAGGTGGCAAATGTGCTTATAATCGGAGGAGCGATAAAGCAGAATGTCTTGGTTCTTCTTGAGGCAGATTCGTAGGTATTTAGTGTCTCACTCAAATGGAGGAACCAGGTCTTGTAGACATACAGCTCAGAACAAGACTGTTTGATAATTAGCAGGGCCGTTTGGCAAACTGGTTATGGTGATTTGGGGAAGAGGTACATCATGAAATGATGGACTTTGTGTGAACTTCATTCGGCATGGGGGCAAAAAGGATAACTATATGGATATATAGTCATGATCGTACGAGATAGTTAAGTTCCTTATTTCTATATCTGAAACTTTCCTGAGAACATGATGGATTATACAGTGTATTTTTCTATTTTGTTTTGTTTGGGGAGGGGTTGTTTGTTTGCTTGTTTTTTTGGCCGCACCTAAACCTAGCAGTGCTCAGGGATTACTCCATACTCCTGATGGTGCTCAGGCAACCATTTGCAGTGTTGAAAAGTGAATCTAGTTCTGCCACATGCTAGACAAGAGCCCTACTTTATGTATTATCTCTCGAGTCCCATGACCCACATAGTCTCATGTCTCATATCATGTCTGTGGCACCTTCAAAAGTTTGTTGGAACCTATCTGCATTGTCCAGAAGTTTTCCTGATGGGCTTAGGAAGCTTGGGGAAGGTCTTGTTGTTGCATTATACTCAGCATGGGGCTAAGAAAATAGGACTCAGGAAGCTCTGGAATGCCGAGAAAATGTATAAAGGATGTTGAGGTGGGGAGTATTTCCTCCAAATAAAGTCAGAATCTGCCTTGTCTCACTGAAGTTAAAGCTTCTGGTTTCACATGCCTACAACATGCAAGGACATCAGTGCTTCTGTGTCCTCCCTGTTCTAAGTGCTGGCAGGTACCTTAGGAATACAGCTGCATGCTTCCTGGGTCAGGTATAAGAAAACATAATAGCAAATTTTGCTCCTTTTCACTACATGAAGAGATGGTGTCTGAGATCATTCAGTATGTCAGGAATAAAAACATATGCTGCCTGCTTTTTTTGACTGCCTTTTGATTAGCAAAGATTTAATGCTGAGGTATTGCTAGCATCCCTCCCATGTCTTCCTTGCTTTCTCAGCATAGACTAGCAGGACAAAAAATGAAGTTGCTTTCATGGAGCAATGTTCACCTGTCACTTAAACCCAGCTGCAACTACAAATGCTTAAAGCTTGAAAAAAAATCCATGGGCCCCATTCTAGTGTCCAAGCCAGACTTTTGTCAGTCAGTTTCCACTCCATCTGAGCCATCTTATTTCTTTTTCCTTCTTAGAACATCACTTGAAAGGTAGAAATGAACCTAATCTTAATTCTTCCTTCAACATGACATGCCCTTTTCAGATTGCACAAATAACAATGTCTGATTGTCATGTTGAATTGTGAGCATGGATGTGAAGTGCTCCAGAGTCAAAGTAAAGCCAAATATTAGGTCATAAGTCAACATTTTGCTGAGAAACTCAGTTACTAAGAGGTTGAAAATTTATATCTTTTCATGAGAAAACTTGTTTGCCAGCAGGAAAAAATTTCAAAGACTGTTATCTTCCCAAATGGACGAGAGAAATGAGTGTAATTTTGCAACCTGGGTCAGAGTCCTTTAGGACTTCTGAAATTGGCTGGGCAGAGGAATAAGGCTTTGTTATAATATTTGATTTGCTCCCTAGGGTGAAAGTCAATGGGTAGCACAGGTGTGTGTCATTTCTCACGAGGTCATTGGGCAAAATTGGTGAATGACTGCAGTATCCTGTTCATACCAGAAAAACACATTCTGCCTACATATCTTCTGCTGGAAACCTTCCTATGAAAAGATGAGCTATTTGGTACCTGAAAGAAGTCAAACATTGCCTACCTTTATTTGAGCTCTGGTGGTCTTTGGAAAGTCTCAGTAGATACAAAGACACAACTTTGTAGAAACAAGGAAATAGTTTTCCAGTTTTGTTGTTTTCTAGAATATTTCAGTCCTGCACTCAAATCCAGACTGAGGTCTTTCAATGTCAGGTATGAACTGTGATAGGAGAAGGAAAAGACAAAGAAGTGTTACTGCATTTAGAACAGTAGGCTCTATTTTAAGCTGACCAAGCAACAATGTCTAGTTTGCATCTCTTTCCAGAAAGCAGAGCAGCTCATATTCCATAGTGTTCAAACTCAAATCAGAAACAGAATTATGACTCAGGATAGAAAGGTTAGGTCTGCTTTGGAGTGGGTGTGATGGAGTAGTACTTCAGCTGTGGCCACAAGTAGTTTCCTTATGAAACAATCTTCTAACCAATGTACTGATATAAAGACTTATAGCAGTAACCTGCTCCTGTGTGTATCTGTGCACACATATGTAGGTGTGTGCATGTGAGCAGATGAATGTGTTATGTGTAATATATAGATATATGATAGATATGTTTATAGATATAGGTATATTTATGCATGTATGTATGCATGTTCACACTTTGCTGTAAGCAGTAAAAGGTGTCAGAAACCCAGACTGGCACCGTAACAATCATTACTCTGTCCCTAATGGTTTTATAATTGCTTCTTAGCCTTTTGGCTAAAATCAAGCATAGTACCTAATGGGTTTGTGACTTATATATTGTCATGGTCGCTAGGGATTGGATTTAGGGCCATCACATCATTCATCCTAAGCAGAGATCTATTAAATTCTAAGACAGAAAATTAAATGGATACTATTATGGTACCTCAGAAAAGTCTTAAATTCTTGGAGTCAAATTTTCTTCCATTTCCATAGTATACCTGCTAATCTGAGAAAGAGGTTCATGTCTTTGACCAGAAGGTGAATCATGAGCCCATATATGTATGTTAGACCAGAATCTTCTATCAACAGCACCTCTCTCTTTATGCCTTTTCACAGTGGTGACAATTGTAGACCAGAAAATAAGAGCATTTTCTGTATTAGAGAGTGGACAGGAGAACCATTTAGGATTGGTTGTCAAACCCCACCATCAAACTTGTATAGCAAGCTTGCCTGGATTCATGGTTATTTTTGTCTTTCAGGCAAAGAAGGGGAACTATGCCTTTCTGTGGGATGTGGCCGTGGTGGAGTATGCAGCCCTGACAGACGATGACTGCTCAGTGACCGTCATTGGCAACAGCGTCAGCAGCAAGGGCTACGGAATCGCCCTGCAACATGGCAGCCCCTACAGGGACCTCTTCTCCCAGAGGTAGGCACAGTCCACAAGATGACTCAATCCCCATGCTCTAGTTATAAGAATAACTTTGTCATGGGAGCTAACAATTGAAACAAACTTGTTTATATTTTTTCTCGATCCCAACTGTGTACTGGTCCATGCTCCTCCTACCCCCATCTCACCTTCCTACTAGTGTCAGGACAGCTCTAAGGGTAAAGATGAGGAATGACACAGTTCCCTCTCAAGCACATTGTCTCGTAGCTGCTCTCTTGTGTGCAACATCAACCAATGGAGATGATAGTATGCGTGTGGAGGCAACACAGAAGAGGGCATCTTATCAGGCTTAGCAGATAAGGGAGGAATACTTAGAAGAGGTGACATCTGAGGTCCAAAGGATGAGTCAGAGTTAGCCAGAAAGACACAGTAATGTAAAATTAAGTCTGTAATTAATTGGATCTGTCAAGAGACCAATAATCCTTTTTCATGATAAATGCAAGGTGAGAAGAGTCAATGTGGAGAGTTGAAAAATAAGAGTGGTCAGAAAAGCATATGGGCTATTCAGTTGTCTGTGGATTGAGAAGATGGGGCTATTGGTATAGGCAAGGGCTTGACCCTTTATGTAGAGAGGAAACAGTGACTCGTTACATGCCTGCCTCCCATCTTCCCCAGATCATCCTCCTGAAAATAAATGCTTATAGATGGTAGGTGGGAGTGCAGAGGAAGGCTGTATAAACAAGAGTGTTCTAGCTTAAATAAAGTCATATGGACACTTTATGCTAGAAATGACTATATCATGTCTAATGTGCATTGGTCTGTTTAGTTTCCCATGTGATGTACTGATCCATCTATTGAATTTGTTCTTTGGATGATTAGACAAGATCAAGAGCAGTACCAGGAATAATTCCTGAGCACAGAGCTAGAAATGACCACTGAGCTTCACTGGGTGTGGCCCAAACACACACACGCACACACACATACACACACAAACACACACACACAAAGTCTCTCATTATCCTACCCTTAACTTTTACTTCAGGAACTTGCATTCATTATTTTTTCTTGACCGAGTGAGCTGGTCTTGCCAGGGATGATAGAAGCAAAGACCCTGGGTAATGTCAGTTGCCTTTTTTCAGTAGCTGGCCTGCTAATGTGGACTGTTCCCAATGACATCTAAGCATTGGACCCACCATTCACACATTACTTTGAGATGACATCCTGGTATGTGAAAGGTAGGAAAACTACCTAAATCAATAATGTGATAGAAGTGCTGAAGTGAAAAGCCAGCATGGTGTCTTAGCTTAGAGGGTACCTCTGATTGCTTAATTCATGCATGTATTCCAATTGAGAATCATCCATTTGGAAGGATAAGATTATAATATTATTGGCTTAATATACGGAACCCCCAAGAGCATAACCAGTGCCCCACATTATTCATCTGGCTTCTGGATTACCTATAGGAGAATTCAGGTCCCCTCTGCCTCAGTGCTGTACCCAAGTTTCTTTCTTTCTTTCTTTTTTTTATCTCTATGTCCTCCCTTCTCCTACCTCCTCAGTGTCTATTGGATTTTCTGATCGTGAATACCTAAGAGGTTCCGTGATACATTTGTCCATTCAGTGCCTACTTATTAATTGGGAAAGTGGTAAACGTAATTAATAAGATCCAGGGATTTTCTTTGTGATTTAAATTAGCATACATTTCATGTCTCCCTTTGCTCACTGGAGCAGAAAGTGATGACAAAAGAAAAGGAGAGGGAGTGGTTTATTAATTGCTCAGATTAAAGGCCTGAGGAAAGAATGTCTTCTCTCCAGGATTTATAATGTGCTTGTGTTCTTAAGGTTTTATACTATTAGGCTTTCTGTGAAACAGAAGGGGAAACTTGATCACAGACCATCAGACTGTGAGTACCTCTCTAGAACAGATGGTAAGAGAGCCCAGGGGACCAATGCAGAAACTACACTACCACCTAGATAGCATCAAACCAAAAACTAGGGAAGCACATAATTCCCAGAGAGGGAAACTTAGGGTCCCTAAGCTTGCAAATTCTCCAAAACCTACAAAGTGAATATAAACATACTAGAGAGAAGAGAGAAATTGATTCTTCCTCAACTGTTCAATGAAATCAGAAAACAAGGTGGAGGTGGGGCTCAAACTGGGTTAGAGGAGGACCTTAGAATACTCAATAAGATTATTGAGGAGGGGATGTTTATCCCCAATATTATAAGGTTTTCTGAATGCAGAGTAAAGTTGATTTACTTTTTGTGGTTCCAGAGAGCACTGGACCAAGATTAAAGTGCATGGTGGGTTTCTAGAGAAGATTTCTTAACCTGGGACAGGGCGGTGCCAATCCCCACACTGGCCATGAAGTTCTACTTAGAATCTTTCCTAGCCAAAAATGTGTGTGGGCTATTAGTCCTTTTATCTTGATATTCTAGAAGAAAATTTTATTACTCTGCAGTTATCAGAAGACCTTATGGTCTTGGCTATAAGTAAATCTTCCTCATGGACTAAATGTTCCTCCTGCACTATTGCCATCTATATCAAGGATGTAAGCCACCCTTGGACTGTAATGACCAATAGTCCACAATTTGGGAAGATGGGTATCTCCATGAGGAAAATACCCAGTCGTCGTGTTTTTTTTTATGTAGGAGTACTGCTATTTATTCAAACATTAATTAAGCTGATTGAATTGGGCATGAGATCTACATTAATATTTTTATTTTTTTATTGGATATCCATGAGATAGACCATTGCAAAAATGTTCATAATTTGGTTTTAGTCATATAACAATCTAGCACCTATCTCTCTACTAGTGTACATTTCCCACTACCGATGTCCCCTACCACCATCCCCTAACACCCTACTCCCCACCCCAACCTCCCTCTATGTGAGGTACTTTCCTTCTTTTCCTTCTCTCTCTCTCTCTCTCTCTCTCTCTCTCTCTCTCTCTGTCTGTCTTTCTCTCTCTCTCCCTTTTGTGCATTATGGTTCGCAATACAGGTGCTAAGAGGTTATGGTGTTTGTTCAGGGCATTCGGTATTTTTATCAAGACAGAAAGCTGCAGTAGCTTTACAGTTGAGTGGCTGCTTTGGTGTGTGGATATGACTGCCGAGGCTTCTGGAAATACAGGGAGGTGGAGGAGAGTAGCCCATCCTGCCCCATAGAAAGCCTGGAGATTTCAGTCACAAAACTTGCAAACCTGAATTTTCAGCAGATTCTATCTTGGTGAGGTCCATCCTGAAAAGGTGGAGTCAGGCTGGGCGTATGACAGCAATTTTGGATTGTTGAAACAAGCAGCTGCTGGGGGCTCTGCTTGGGTGGGCACCTATCCAACACTCCCCCCTCTGATTTACCCTGGTCCATTCAGCCTTGTGCAGGTCCGAGATTAACTGCAGCTTTTGATCTCTTTCAAGATTTATTTATGAGCTTCTGAAGCAAGGGCGGCAGTAGAGCTTACATGGCAGTGCTGGAGTTGGTTTGTGGGGGTGAATATCATTGCTTCCAGGAGTATTGGTAATTAGGGTAGGTAGTCTATCCCAACTCTGAGAAAGCCTGAAGATTTCAGTTACAAAACCCGCATACCCAAATTTTCAGCATATTTTATCTTGGTGAGGTCTGTCCTGAGACAGTGGAGTCAGGCCGGGGATATGGTGGTTGATTTTGGCTGTGGATCAAGTGGCTGCCAGGCTGCCAAGGTCTGCTTGGTCAGGCTTCAGGCTAACCCACCACCCTCTGATTTATCCCAGTCTGTTAAGTCATGTGTAGATCTGAGATTAATTGTGGCTTTTGATCTCTTTCAAGATTCATTTATGGGTCTCTGAAATAAGGCCAATAAATGAGCTTGCATAGCTGAGCCAGAAGTGGTTTGTGGGCATGGCTCCCATGTACCTAACTTTTGACTGCTTAATTTCTTGGTAAACTTGGTCCCAAGTTTTCAGCCTCTGGCCATAGGCACATAATCAATTTTGGGGTATCAGGAAGCCTGAAGGCACCATCAGGCTGCTGATGCACATACCCCTCATGTACAGGTTGACCTGTTGGCAGCACCATACCCCTAGTCATCGTTTTACTAACTAGAACTCCAGAGCTTCTTCTTTTCTTCTTCTATTTTTTTAGTTCATCATATCACAACCCTCTCACCTACCAGAAGTATATTTTATTTATTTTTATTGATTGAAGTACTGTTCTTTACAACACTGTGAATGGTGGTTTCACATGTACATATTCCAACACCACACCTATCACCAATGTACCTCCTCCCTTCTCCAAGGTCCTCAAGATTCCTTGCTTTCAAACCCCCACTCCCTCTACAAACTCAGTTCTGGGGATGAGTTATCCCATTGTGTTCCCTTTAGCCCTTTGTTTCTACCTTAATGTGTATCTTTTAGTCCCATATCTAAGAGAGATCATTATGTATATGCCCCTTTTCTGTCCTATAATACCCAGAAATACTAGTTTTAGGCATCTACTTCCCAAACACAGAAAACATAAATTCAAAAGGATATATGTACACCTGCGTTCATCAAAGCACTACTACAAGATCCAAGATATGGAAATAGCCCACATGCTAAACTACAGATGAATGGGTCAAGAATTTGTGGTATATATCATACTGTAATGCTTTTTAAGTGTTCATCAGAATGAAGAACCACCTCTCACTGGGGTGTGCTTGCGAGGAAGAAGGTGGCTGACCCAGGAAGGAGTGCTCCAGGCCATTAACGGAAAAGTGTTTCAGAATAAATAGCAGATTCTAGAACTTTTGTAACCTCTATTTCCTTAGTCTAGGGAACAGTTTCCTTGAATACATAAATACTCTTTTGAGCAGCACAATTCAGAGTCTATAGGCTAGAACTTATTAATGTGTGAGGAAGAGTTGAGTGTTGTACCACGTTTGGGCACCATGGCATGCAGAGTGGGCATTCAATAAATGTTTAACAACTTAATAGCCATTTATAGATCACCTACTGTGTAGCAGGCTCCACAACTATTGACTAAAGGAAAGTACCTGCAATTATAATCTGTCTGGAAAATAGAACAACTTATTTCAGGAAGTGACTGTTATAGCTTTGGCTTACTCATAAGGAGGAGCATAGCTTCTTATGGTGTTCATTAGTTGAACGTCATTCTAGGAGTCACTTTGTGCTGATAATTTCTTTTATTGTACCTTTGTTGCTTATATATTTAACTTTTGTTTATTTGGTTTATTTTATTCTGTCTTCCTGTAAATCGCCTCACATTCTTCCTGGAATAATATTGGGCATAAAAATGAATACAATTATAAGGAGTTTGGAGAAGAGAAGCATAAGCAAAATTAAACAGGCTGACTTTGCAGTCCGTGAGCAGTAAAAAGGTACCTGGTCCTCCAACCAGGCTCCGACCAGACTCACTGTCCATTAGACCAGAACTTGACTGTCATTGAACAGGATCACTGCGTTTTGCAGCCTGGTGTTCTGGAAAGATCATGAACTCCAAGGTCAGCATGACCCAGCTCCAAAGAGCAGCTTTGCTACATTTTAATTGCTGCCAGGTCAGATTATTCAAAGTCTGAGTCTTGGGTCTTTACTACATAAATAGACATAATAAGAACCACTTTACAATCTGTTATGGGAGTAAAAAATGTGAAATGGTCAAGCTCTACTGTGTTCCCAATAAGACGTAGTTTATGTCAATTATGGAGCAGTAGGGATGCTGGTCACTATGGCCATCAGACTGAACAACTGTAAGCTGACTTTTATCAGGCTCTTAATATTTGACAGATCATCAGCTGAGTAGCTACTAGTGTTTTCTCTTTTTGTGTTGGACAATGTTTCTGTGAGACAGATAACTTATTTTGATTATTTTAGAGGTAAGCAGCCAAAGTTGAGATGTTTCATAACATGACTAGTACAACTGCAGAGCCTAAGTTTTAATTGGTGTCCATCAGAGGCAAATCTACTAAAAGTCACAGGAGAGTGCTATGTCTCCAGGATGAGCCAGAACTTATTCCCCAAGTCTTCTCAAAGGCCCTGAGCTCCTAAACATCCAAATTTGGTGTTTCTATAACTTCCAAGAGGGTCAGCATTCTTAGCTCAGGCAGTAGAAGCTTAAGTAATGGCTAATAGCATGACGGAGTAAACACATAGACATGCAGCTTTTCTGACATGCTTTGAACTATTCAGAGGTAATAGAGCATTGAAAGTATCCATATAATCAGGGAGTGCGCTGTGTGAGAGATCTGTAGTGTTCAGCAGCATACTGACTATGGCCCCAAACCATATACATGCACATATGAATTTTGCATTTATTTCCCTTACATGCATAGTCATGTTCTAAGTCTTTTGTGCTTATCTGTACTCTGAGCATATAACAAACATAATCTCACACTCCCACCACTTCCATTTTACTTTAGATTGTTTTTCACTGCCCATTTAGTACATTCATACATTTACTGATGCAGCAAATGTCTATTGATAGCCCAAGTTGTGCCAGCAGCCTCTGTACTTGCTCAGGGGGAAACATTGTAGGTTCATCTTCTGTCCTGAAGAATATACTCATTTAAGGGGGAATCCTTGGTCTGTGTTGAAAGGATGAGTCATTTGAAGTCAGCAGGGACAAGCCTTTTGTCCAGTTATAGTCAGCTGAGATCTGATGCCTCCCAAGTCGACACTTTGCACTGACCCGGTTTGTTTCTATTCAATGAGAGCCTGTACTGTGGTGAACTTACAATGCTGATAGAACAGATAGTCCCATCTAGAATGACACCCTTACTTTCCACCAGTCACAGACCACACTTGATAACTGAGTTCAGCAGCTGCCTCAGTGGTTACTTAGGTCAGTGACTTCCTCTTGGCTTTAAGAATTCTTGAACTGTGCCAACCCAAAGGGATTAGAGAGCTCATTGCAGATATAGCTGAAAGACACTGTGAATAACGTTAAAGAGCCCCCTTCTGAGGGTAGGAGGAGTTTAGGGGCTACCTTAGTTAACTACTTAGAACATCTTAGATACCCTTAGTTAACTACTTAGAACGTCTACTTCAGAATGAGTTTATAAAACACCAGAACAAACGGAAACCACCATCCAGCCTGTACATGGTGAATATGGAAGCATCTGAGGATTGCCCCAACATTGTAAATTCCATAAAAATCCAGACTCCTTCTCACACCTCTAGCTTCATTTCACACCATGTTCCTCACCAACCAGTCTCCCTGTTAATAGCCACATTTTAGCATCAGTGTGGCTTAATGAGGCTTTTAAACATGGTACTCCAGAAGTCTCCAGACGGCTCTTCCTCCCTTTGAATACTGACCCTGCCAATCAAAAAGTGTCTTTGAAAAGCCATTTTTAATCTTCCTGTGCCTCAGTTTCTTTTTTTCAAAGACTAAAAGTAAAATGGAAACAACTGTCTCAGAGTTGGCATGAGAATTCAACACTGTTTGTCAAGCACTTAGTTTATTTCCTGGCATATAAAATGTGCTAGACGAATGTGAGCTATTTCACAATTAATCACCCTTCAGGTTTTCACTTACCTGACAATTCCTTGATGATGTTTTCTCTAATCCTTCAGTCTAGGGCACCCTCCCTACAAGCCCTTCCTAGCACCTCTGCTTTTTTTGGTGTGTTGTATTGATCCCAGCCTCCATCTCCACATTGATTGCTCTAATTGTTTCAATGTCTGTGTCTGTGTTTCTCAATTGTAAGCTCGGCAGTGTTGTACATTGTACTTAGAACAATGCAGACAGGCCTCAAATGGAATGAATGAAGGAATCATTCAGTGACTTGTAGTTGGATTATCACTATGAATATTTGAAAGCAAGCATTTTATAAACATGAATATCCTGGATCCACAGTTTGAGAGTTTGCCATATCTATTTTCAGTGGTTTTGTTTGTTCCTTGTTTGAAGTGAGGGTAAGTGCCTCCCCACAGGTTCTTGGGTATCTGGGGCCACTTGTGATGATACTTGACCTAGTGATTGGGCTTGATGGTTTGGTGCTCAGGTCTGTTGTTGTTGTATTACTCAGGGCAGCAGTCCTGGGAACTACTAAGGCCACATTCAATAGTATTTGGGGTATAAGAAGGTGATTACATGACAAAGATTGAACTTGGGGTTTCACACATACTTGGTGTGTGTTTTCCTCCCTTTGGACTGTCTTCCTGTCCCTTGTTTCTGTATTTTTTTTAATTTTAGCCACAGGACTCATGCCAGGGTCCAATATGAAGGGCCTGGATAAAACTGACTACTGGACTTTCCCCATAGGCTTGACTGAATGGGGAAGACTTTCATGGTTTTGAGAATAGTGACAAGTGAAGTGTATTTGGGGGCAAGTACTCAACCTAAAGAAAGAACAAACAATCCCTCTGGGAAGGAAAGAAGTCAGGCCATTGTGGTAGGAAGGGGAACGACACATCCATAGCTCGATTGATGAGATGCATAGCCATGGCTCACCTGGATTATGTCTTGCAGGATCCTGGAGCTACAGGAGACAGGAGACCTGGATGTGCTCAAGCAGAAATGGTGGCCACACACGGGCCGCTGTGATCTCACCAGCCACACCAGCGCCCAGGCTGATGGCAAATCTCTCAAGCTGCACAGCTTTGCTGGGGTCTTCTGCATCCTGGCCATCGGTCTTCTCCTCGCCTGCCTGGTGGCTGCCCTCGAGTTGTGGTGGAACAGCAACCGGTGCCACCAGGAAACTCCCAAAGAGGTCTGTGCCCTGAGTCTTATTTCTTCCTTTCACGGCCTAGAGTCACACTGGGCCATTCAGTGGGCGGTTTTCTGCCTCTTGCTATTTATCTGACTCACTTGACTGGAGACAGAAGTGGGGGATGGTATTGTGTTGTTTTTTTTTTTAAGTCAGAAAACAAATGCAGGGAATGTTTTCATGCTTGAACAAAGTGCCAAGGCACCAGCCACATGCACTAAAGTCCTGTATTTATCTATAGAGCAGATACAGCATGAGCAGCGCCAGAGAGCCCTTCCCCACCCTGCCCCGCCCATGTGCCTCCACCCTGACCTGGAGAGACCAACTGTAGGGTAAGAGAGGAGCCCTCTTTCCTTCCTGGTTCTCTTTGCTATTCACTCAGGGCCATGGGACCCTACTCACCAGCTTGCAATTGGGGACTGTTCCTTGGCCCTCCTATGGTTCCTTCTTCCCTTTCTCCCTTCTCCTTGCTGGACCCAGCTTTGCTCACACCCCCCACCCCCACCCAAGGACACTCTCAACACAGGGAGCATTTTGGTTTTGTCCAGACCCAAGATTCTAGACACATTTCCCTCTGTGTGTGCCAATCACAAGCTGATACTGCCAGTTTCTCATTGCCTCCTTTTCATTGAGTTCTTGCTCCTCTTCAAGCTCATTTTTTTTTGATCTGAAGTCTTCATAAGGGTGCCTTGGTGGAGACAGTACTCCAAGGGAGGGAATCACAAATGTCATCGGTGATGAGGTTTTCCCCAGAGATATCCACAGACAAGACGCATCAGCTCAAACCCAGCCCAGAGGGTTTTGGTACGTGATGCATTTGCCTCAGTTATTTTTAGAATCATAGCTTCACACATTGACAGTGTTGAGACAAATAGGTGTAAGTGTCAAACAAAAGGCATATCCACCCCATCAAAGAAGCAGAGTCACCCATTGCCACCATATCTGAAATCTGGGTATTGGCTTACGCAGCTACTCAAGCACTTAGCAGTAGAGTCCCTGGCAGTGTGGGCAATGACAAGTGACTCCATTCATACAATGCTCTGGCTCTGTGTCACTACACTTAGTTTTTGCTAAAAGGATCTTGCTGTTTTATTCAAGCATGTTTAATATGTTCTGTGGGCATCATAACCCTCTCTTGCCTACATGTAAGCAAATGCAAGGCTTCCCCAGACTCAGTGGCTTTCATATTTCCCCTGAATTCCAGGAGAAAGGAACAAAGAGATTTTAGGAAAACACACTGAAAGAAACTGATAATGAATATATCTCCAGTTTCTTAAGCGTCTCTGCAGGATTGGTGACTTGGCATGATGACTCACTTTAAGAAAAAGCCACAGGTGTTCCCTTCTCCTGACTTGTCTGACTTTCCCCAATTCAAGTTCCTCCTCCATGCCATGCCCAGGGTTCTTTTCACCTGCTTCTTACACCCCTGTCATTGTGCATAAAAGCATCAACGACAGCCAGGATAGGTGGATCTGATCCTTGTGGACCAAGGAGGACCCCATCACATTATACTCACCCTGTGTTGCTTGGTTTTGGGTTTGTTGCTTTTGTTTTCCTAAACTCGCAGCTTAGGAAATTTTTTTCTGTGAAAATGTCCCTTGGGTCAGGGGAGCAGAAAAGGTTCTCCAGGTCAGTGAGCTATCACACGTCAGGTCATATCACTGTCACAAAGGTACTGTCCTTGGATGATATGGGAAGAGCAGAAACACAGGGACACAGGCTCAGGCTGAATGTCATTAACGAGCCTGTCAGGTACAGGGAGATGTTTGCATCCTTCTGTTTTTCCTCACAAAGTTAAGTGTAAACTACCAAACTATCGTGTGTGTGTGTGTGTGTGTGTGTGTGTGTCTGTGTGTGTATGACAGTAAAAAAACAACAGACAGAAATGAAGGGGCAGAGAGCACAAGAAAGAGACAAAAAGTAGCTAAAAGATTGTGATTATTGGAGAAACAGATGACAGAGGAAAAAAGACAAAGACCTGAGTTGTGAGAAGCATCATTCTTCTAGCCAGTAAAGCAGCCCTTCTGCCTTCGTCACTTCTACATAATCCTAGGGAGGATACCATATGTTTTTTCTGCTTAGAAACACAGGGTATAGGCAGCAAGGACTACTAACAGTATATAGATTATTAGGTCTTGAAATGGTTAGAACCAGCTATTGGGGGATCTGTAAAAATCCTAGAGCAGAAGATAAGAGTGAAGGTTGAGGGCTTGAGCAATAGTACAGCAAGTAGGGCAACTGCCTTGCACTTGGCCAATCAGGTTCAATCCTCAGCAACCCATCTGAGCCCCTTAACCTATCAGGAGTGATCTCTGAACACAGCCAGGAGTAAGCCCTGAGTGCCATTGGGTGTGGTTCCCAACAAACAAAAGATTGAAAGTTAAACCTTCATCAGGATACACAGATGAGAGTAAAGTAAGTCTTCACACCTTCTGGAGTTCTAGGGGTTGTCATATCTCACCAGAAGGGGCATAGTAAAGAGACTGAGAGTAGCTCTGAAGAACTTCCATGCCAGGCCCAGGGGTTTGAATCTCATCTGGTAAGGAATAGCAACCAGAAAGGGGGTTAAAATAATAGGACTTTAGAAGTGTATCTTTAAACTGTTGGAAAAATAATGATTGTATGTAATCCAGAACTGTTTTTGTGTTACTGGTTGCCCATGTTTTATGGAGCAGCATTTCAAAGTAGGGGAGAGAGTCTGGTTAATCTTAAAATGCTTCATTTGGGGGTATGGACTATATTTCTTAAGACCCAGAAACCTGTCATTGGGTGGAGTCCTAGTCATGTTTAATGGCTTGTGCTGGGGTGTCTTTAGAGTTTAGATACCTATTTGAGAAAGAGTAGTAATGTGCATTCAACCCCTTAATATTCATGTGGATTTCAGCTCATATTTTTTCTGCGGAATCAGATGATTATGTAGTTACCCAATGCAGGTGAGTGCGCTGAGCTCCCTGGTTGCAGCAAAGAGCCACCCTTTAGATTTATGGGGGGAAATGGAACCATTGCTCTGAGAATAAAATATTCATGAAATAAAGATGAGAACTGCACAAATGGGAGATGACATGAGGAGTGCAGGATGAATCATCTGTCAGTGAGCTGGGAACTCAGAATTCTCTTTGCTTCCTGCCTTGCCTGCTCTCTCCTGAAACCTGTTTCTGTTGCAGCGAGAGACCAGAGTGGCCAGCCAGCAGGGGCAAAGTCAGAGCCAGGGCCTTTTGTTCTGGCCAGAACCTTAGTTTTTGTCTGCACATACCCACCTGCACTCCTACTTTTCCTGAAAGGTTTGATTCTAGAAACACCTCCTTTGGTCCTACAACCTCCCCTTCCTCCACTCCTCTGCTGCTGCTTTAGCTTCATGTAAATAGTTTTCCTCCTGCACTATTTCCTCTTCATCCACACAACGTCACATAGTTGTGTACTCTGGGGCTTCAATGGGGGAAGGTACCAAAAGTGTTATGCACAACTGCCCTGTGGGAGGTGCTTGATAAATGATGACTAAAGGACTTTTTCCTTCCAAGGACCTGGTGATAAATAGTAAGGGACATGGAAAACAGGTCACTTGTAGAGCAGGTTTTTTCTGTGCCCAACACTGTGTTTTCTCCTCAGCTCTCCATACTCTAATAACACTTAAGAAAGACATTCTTATCCCTGAAGAAATGGGACTCAGAAAATATAGTCCAGACTTGGGATATGAATGATGTGTCTACCATTAGGCTATCCATTGGGTGTGTACAGGACAAGGAATTTCTATTTAGCATTTTTCAGAGCATTGGGGAATAAAGGATGTAATTGAAATTTCTTCCCTGAGCTGGACTCCAAGGTACTTAATAGGCATTTATATTCTCTAAATGCCAGTTTGTCTTCTATGGATAACTGAACCTGGTCAATGAATAAACTGCTGAGATCCTTTTAACTGGCATCATTAAAAGGAGAGTAAGTGTATATTTCAGCTTTTATACCAGAACTTCCCAGTAAGAAAGCACTGGGCATTTATCATACACTAGTGTGTATTTCAATGCCTGCCTGGATAGCACTCCCCTCTGGAAAAAAACTCCCTGCCCACCTGAATGGGTCACCTCCCAAGGTAATAGCTCTAGATTGTTGCTAATGGGCTAGTTGTCTGCCTCCGCTTCAGATTTGTGGGAGCTTCCCATCTCTGCATTCACTCATTTTGCCCATTCTCTAATCAGTAAAATACCTTATTAAAGGGTGATGAATATAAGGAAAGTATTGAGTAGCTTTTATGTGCCAGGGACCAAGATGGATGCTTTACTAAGAATAATAGCTTATCTGGCTATAGGGATTCGGATGTGTTTATCAAATGAATAAACCAGTTCAGACTCCTATGAACAAAATGTTATTAATATTAAATTGTTGTATAATCATTGCAGCTGGATCAATGGCTCTCCATTATGGCTGCAGATCAGAAGTGATTAACCTCAGAATTTTATACAAATACAGATGCTTGGGAGATCCATTCCCCAAGAATTGTATTAGGTAGATCTAGTCGACTCTAATTTCTAGAATGGTCATAGGTGTTTATGATATCCTGCCAAGGATGCAAACCACTGGTTGATACCATCCTTCCAAGGGAAAATTGAGAACATGCAAACTATTAGAGAAGAAAAGGGCCCAGATTTTGGAACTAGATATGGACTCTTGTTCTGACACTCTTCAGTATGGAACTGACTTCATCAAGTTCTTTTCAGCCTTAGCCTCTATTTGCCCTGTTCATACTTTCTGCTATTATCTATTGTAGGAATTATATAATTATCCCAAATCTCGTTGACTTACCCTACAAAACCTGCTATTGAGCCTACTGGTACTATGTCTCATGACACTCTGAAATGTATATATAATCTCTTGAGATCACTTCACTAACTTAATATTCAGCTCTTTTCTCACAACCAACCATTATTCTCAGACCCTAGTCTAGATGTTTGGGGTTGAAAAAGTCTTCAAAGCAAGATTTAAGATCAGGTGGATGGTGTTTCTCCAGGCCCTTGGGTTTCATATACCACCTGGTTAGTCTCCACAGTAACAGGCAAACACTTCCTACAACCATCCCAGTCAACTGAGAAATCCCTCATCCCATTTTGTATGTGCCCAACTCAAAGTAAAAGCCACTGGACTACAAACAAAGTCAGTTCTAATGAGTCCCACGTGAAAACGGCTGTTACATAGATGGTAGTTTAGTTAATTACAATTTGCCAATACACTGTATTATTTCCACATTGTTGAACAGCAGCTTAATTATAGAACTTTATATTCTGTAAGACAATACCTGGGAGAGGGTCCCAGATAATCTCTGTTGGTACATCTGTCATCACATTAAATATGAGGGGAAAACGCAGACCTGGAGTTCAGCCTGATTCATGGATAAACATAGCCAGTGAGTTTTATGTCCTATTCTGTGATGTGACTAGGTCAGTTACCTAGTAAATTAATGAAGGCAGCAGGAAGCTTCCAAGTCTCTTACCACAGCTGTCATTACCTGGTTGAATGCTGAAACCTTGAGATAATGAGAATGTAAACTGATGTAGTGCACATCAAAAAAGCCCATTATTTGAATTTGCATAACAGTAGAATGCCCCATTTTGTCTAAAATATAGATAATTATTCAAATTACTCCTGCTTCTTTTCTTGAGCAGGTGGATTATTTGTGCCTCTTTTCCCATGGCCAGAGGGTCACCAAGAATGACCTGGTATGTGATAAAAAGAAGTATAGTCACACGTGATCCAACAAGACAGTGCTTCCAATGGTGGCTTTTCTCTGGTTGCTGCACATTAATTGCAGGAGCAGTCAGCCTAAATATGTGGTAAACATTTCAGAAACAGGCTCTCTGGAATTCCAGAGAAGATCAGAGGTAGAATGTGCGATAGTTCTGCCCATTTTCTCAACAATTTGAATGCCCAATATTGGTAGCTAATGCTATCTTCTCCTCTTTTTCCTGAAGCTACCAGCTGAGGTAGGATTTGAATGGAATGACATTCCATTTATGGATTGAGGAGGAGGCAATGAGGATAAATTTTATACTGTCATTTGGGCTGAATGGTTTTTCTAGAAAGTCTGTTTAGTTGGTGTAGTCATTTTGTCTGTGCCCAGACATGTTCAGATGAGAGCTGAAGCCTACTGCTCCACTAACCTTCTGGAAACTTCTTCATTTGCCCTTAGCTTAATGCAAGTGACCATATGTGTAGATGTAAGAAACCATGTGTTCATGCTCTTTGCTGCAGAAATAATGACTGCAGGAAAATTGAATCTTCACCAAATCCACACCTGAGACTGATCCTGATTCTAGATGCTTTGATGTGACCTGATTCACTCCTCACCTCTCTGACTGATATGCCAGATCAATGCCTGTGTCCCATCTCTGTTATAACACTATCCCTCCTCCCCTTCCCCACACATTCTCACACTCCTCTACCTTATGCTTAACTGGTAAAGAATTTCATCGAAGACCTCCTTACATTTTCTTCAGATGATTTTGGTTGTTCTGTCTTTCTCCAAAGTTTACCTTATGTCACGTTTCTCTGGCATTAGGTAGAGAAAACACCTTTTACTTTTGCCTACTCCCTACCTCCCTGATGCCTTTTTGGTATGACATTCTTACTTCTCTATGCCCAGACCCCAACCAATCTGAGATCATCTCTAGAAGACTTGTTTTAGCCCAGTGTTAAGCTGATGTTGAGAAAAGGGAATAGAAACTTCACCTAACTGCCAGGATCATGTGACTATATCTGGGCCAAGACTTACTTTCAATTTCAGCTTAGTCCTCTGGTACACTTTCCTTCTTCCCGTCTCCAATGGGATTATTAAAACCATAAAAGCAATACTAATGAGGAAAAGGCAAGATTATGCAACTAAACAGTTCTTCTAATGATCCCACAACCAGCTTGGTCATCAGAGTTCCTTAATGGAAATAAAAGGCTCTGCCCATAGAGGCGTCAGACTCCTACAGCCTCCTCTAAGTTTTTCTGGCTGCAAAGAGAAAGTTTATATTATTAATCCCCCAAAGAGTCTGAAATTTTCTCTTTTCCAATTCCCATTTCCTTGGTCTCAGTCTTACATCCCTCGTGCATTTGAAATGAAGCCTGCCCGTAGATACTAATATTTTCCAACATAGATGGGGCAATGATTTTGGCTTATTCAGATGAAAGAACAGTATCAGGATCTTATCAGGAACTTATAGCAGTGGGAAGACTAAGACAAGTTGGGTCATGGATAGGAATTCTCTTCTTGCCTCCGAGGCTGAAACTGAAATGGTGATCATGGAGTGGAAAGTTTGGTGAAGGCATTACCACTATACTGGGTGGACCATAAAGCATGCTTTGTTTCTTTATTGCTTTGTTCAAGATTCAGATACAGTTATGTTATTCTTTCTTGGGACATGGTTCTGCCACTAAACTAGGGTATCAGGACAGCTGACAAAAAATTTCCACTGAAAAAGGTGTCATTTCCACAAAGCAAATAAGTCATGGTTCTTCTTAAGAAAGGAGAATTATTCTCAGTGATGCAAAGATAGTGAGTTGCTAGGAACAAAAAGATGGCAAAAGGATCAGGGAAATAGCTCAAAGTGCATCTGTTTTATGTAGAGATCCTAAGTTTAGTGCTTGGCACTGTATAATCTTCTGAGCACCTCTGGGCATGGCCCTAGTGGCCCCTGACACTGTAAGTCCTTGATAGTGTCAACCACTTTCAGGCATACAAAACTGGGCTGAATATCACAGGGTGTGGCTCTTGGGCCCTCTTAACGCTTCCTTGGAGGCCTAAAATTGGTGCTAAAATAGTGTCACATCGAAAACCAAAAGGAAAACAAATAGGCAAGGTTTTACAATGCTAGATCAACCATGCGGTAAGGTAATTCAAAATAGAACTTGAATTTCAATGTTATATATTCTGCAAACTGTTGCAGAAGTCAGTGAAAAAATCACACACATCCTATTCAATCAGGAAAGAGGGAAGACCGGTCCTCTCCAGTTTTACCCATGACACTTTCTATCCGAAAGTGTTTGCAACTCAGAGATGGTTTCCCAGCATCAATGTGCTAAGGTTTGCGTTATTCCCATCTCTGACACCAAGCCACAGCACCTTTGACTTTTGTAGTCTCACACAGGTTTCCTTTCAACCTGGAATGAAGTCTTCATTTTTTATCTTTCTTCTGAAAATGGTTCTGGGAGAGAGCAGGTGTCCGACTGAAGACATTCTGTTTGTTAGCCTTGACATAAAGGAAGGTGTGGAGAGAACACTGGCCCTACTTACTCTGTACCATGTGGTGTGGGGAGCACGAAATGGATTGCAGAGGCAATGTCTTTGCCTAAGAGACTGCTTAGTTCCACTGTTGGGCAGTCATATGAGGGGCCAGCTCAAACCAGTCAATGAGTATTCCCATCTGGGCAAAAATTCCTGTGCTGTGCTGTTAGCTCTGAAGAAGTTCAAAGCAGCCACTGAAATTGTCCTTGGGGTGTATATAGGCACTTTTTATTTTCTTTTAAAACATTTCCAGTACTTTTATACATATTAAGTTTTCTAAAAACCTTCAAGGTAGACAATGCAAAAATGCTTTTCTCTTCAGTCTCTAGAGTTTAACATTAGCCTGCAGGCCTCTCTCTGATAGAGCTTCTGCATGATATTTCTCCTGGTGTTTGATATAAAGGAGATACAGGCAGTTGGCATGCCCTTGCCTGGCACATTGGCACTGACACTGCCTGAAAATAGATTCACCTCCTAATACTTCAACCAAGGAGCTGGCATGTCTGGGGTTATCACATATAGGAAACTGAGGAAGTAGACCATGTCTTCCTAGTCTTTGTATAGTTTTTATAAAAGTTTGACCATCTGGAGTTATTCTTGCACTGTAGAATATCATTAAGTCATTTTTAAAAGGATATGTATCGTTTTCTGTCTTTAAAAATTATTCCTTTGCCCCTGTTCACTATGAAGAAGGAGCAGGTCACCCACTGTCTCAAAACCTTCCAGAGCAGGAAGGTCAGTGACCCCAAGGAAGTCCTTCACCTCCCAACCTCATTCCCATCCAGAAAACAGGACCTATTAAGCAATTAAAAGGTCATTATCCTTTCCTGGCCTCCCTGGAGACTTTCACTGGAATGACCCGGGCCTGGTGGAGGAGGATGCTACACACTGAGGTTATGGTTCTGAAGAAGGGGAGCCGGGGGTTGACACTTACTGAATCTCAGCCATCTTGAAAAATCTGTTGGGCACCATGAACACTAAATGGCAAATACTTGAGGACACTTTAGGGCTTCAGGGACAACTCAGTTTCATTGCAAGGATGTTTTATTCTCCTCTCCTTTTCCTTCACTTTCCTCCTCCACTTTCTCCTCCTCCTCTTTCTTCTCAGCTTCTCTCAAGAGTTGCCTCTGGTTGTGAGAGCAGTGCTAATCTGAGTGTGAGGCTGTCTGTGGTGGGTGGGTAGACATGTAATTCCTGCTTCTTAGGAAGCAGATCCGTATGCCCCTTGCTCCCCGGATACAAGAGGGTTGGTGGTTTAGTTCGGGAAAGGTGGGTACCATGGGGGCATGCGCACCTACTGCCACATGGGCTGAAGAGGTAGCAGAAAAGCCTCTGGAGTTTATAGAAACCCAGTGTTGTCCCATGTTGGAACTTGACCTGACCTTCTTGTCTTCTCCCTCCAGGACAAAGAAGTGAATTTGGAGCAGGTCCACCGGCGCATGAATAGTCTAATGGACGAAGACATTGCTCACAAGCAAATTTCCCCAGCTTCCATTGAGCTCTCCGCCCTGGAGATGGGGGGCCTTGCTCCGAGTCAGGCCTTGGAGCCCACACGGGAGTATCAGAACACCCAGCTCTCTGTCAGCACCTTCTTGCCCGAGCAAAGCAGCCACAGCACCAGCCGGACACTCTCGTCAGGGCCCAGCAGCAACCTGCCGCTGCCTCTGAGCAGCTCAGCCACCATGCCCTCCATGCAGTGCAAACACCGGTCACCCAACGGGGGGCTGTTCCGCCAGAGCCCGGTGAAAACCCCCATCCCCATGTCCTTCCAGCCTGTGCCCGGAGGCGTCCTCCCAGAGGCCTTGGACACCTCGCACGGCACGTCCATCTGACCCAACCGCGAAGCCTGCCCTCCTGCCCTCCCGCCGCCCATCCACCCACCCATCCAACCAGCAGAGCTTTTTAATACAAGGAAATGACACCACAAACCACACACATGCACACACACACAGAGACTCTCATTTTTCTTGTACATATGTGTAAATAATGACAGAATGGAGTGGGGTAAAAGTGTATTTTGAATATTCCCAATTTTCGAAGTCAGTAAAAAAAACACAAAAACTGTATGAATGACTTTGTAAATTTTGTTCTATATGAATAAAAAGGCAAACTACTTGTGATCATTCTGAAGTGCCAAAGAAGCTCCCTGTTCCTGGGCTTTTCTGAGGGCAAGAGGGGTGATCAGCTAAGGAGCCCCTTCCTGCTGGGGCTGAAAGGAAGCTGAGGAGCTAGTCCCTTTGAGGAGCCCCTATGCTGCTTGCTGTCTGTCCCATGGTTTTCCGCCACGTTTCTTCCTTCAGTTCTCTCCTGTAGCCAAAGGGGGAGGCTGGAGACTGTGTTAGCCTGGCACCCGAGTCATCACACTGTAGGCTGACCCATTATCCTCTCATCCTGAATATAAGGACACTCGAGGACTCAGGGCCCGTCCCCCAGGTCACCCTATTCTGTGTGGCCACATTATGGAGACACCTCCCTCATGGGGGCACCGTCTCTGTGGGCTTTGATGTTGACATTTCCTAAGGTCATCTTATTGACTTTTCTTTTTTTACAGTTTTCCTAATTAGGAGAGTTCCACAAGGGATAAACTTCGCCAGGAGTATGGCAGACCCATCATTGCTACCGGGAGGCTGGGCAGAGCTGAGCTTGGCTGGGTGAAATGTTGATAGGGAGTGGGAGAGAGAGATGAGGTGGTGTGTATGGAGCAGGAAAGGTGGTGGGAAGAGAGCTTGGGTGGTAGGAGAATAGTACTTTGGGTTTGGGACCTAGAATCCCAGGCAAGAGAACCAATTGTGCTCATGAAGATAGAAGAGGAAGAGAACTGGGGTGTCAGGGGAAGACGTTTGGTTGGGCAGATGGAGGGAGGATCCCAAGGAACAGAGCAGGGCTCTAGAGGTCTGGGATTAACAGGCACATGCAGGCAGGAGTGGACCTTGGCTCTTAGAAAAGAAACAATTCAACTGTATTCTCGGAGACAAGGAACTCCTGATATGTCTGGGTCTTACATCCTGAAGGCAGTTTTCCCAGCCGACCCAGAAGCAGCACAGATCCTCTCTTCTGCTTGGCTCTGTTCTCCAGACCAGAAACCTAAAGCCGTGGTCCAATTTATTGCAAGGAGCCCTCTCAGCTAGGAGCTTCATATCTTTCAAATATCTCTGAAATTTCACATATCTCTGAAATTATCAGGAATATCTCTGAACTGGTAAGCCTCTGTGAAGACTATGATCGTATGGCTAGGCTAATCTGACAATACTCCTTCCTCATTTTTCCCTTTCTCCTTCATTTGCCCTGTCTAGGGTCAAATCACACACACACAGACACACACACACACACACACACATACACGCAACAGAGCAAGAATTCTCCCAGAGCAGAGTAAGGGGAGTCATCGGAGCTGTGTCACTCAGCTTCTCCCCTACTGAAGACAAAGGCAAGAGGCAAGTCAGCTCTCTTAATCTGCCAGGCCAGCACAGACACAGCCCATTTTCTGTATGTGGGAGGTAGGGCTCCCACCCTTGCAGTGATCAGGGAACTCTGCGCCTGTGTGTGAGGTCCTATTGATTGCTTCTCCTTTAGCCTTGTAGATTTCCTTCTTATGAGGGTGATGAATAGACCAGGATTGATTTCTTTCCTAAATCCCCAATGAGATGATTGAGCAGTAAAGAATGGCGACATTCCATAGTCAGCTAAAAGAACCCTGGGGAGAGAGTGTTTATAATTATGTTATTTATCTCTGGGTGTTGAGAATGGCCTGGTATATTAGTGCTACCCAGGCGATCCTCTGACATGGCTCCAGAATGGAGAGCCAGGAACTGTGCGCATCTGCACAGTGAAACCTGGAAGAAGTGGGGCGACCCACGGAAGAGCAGCTTCAGTTTCTTCCCATCAGCACTTTGAGGGCCATGTCCTAGATGGTCGAATTTTCACATATATATTTTTTTAGTCAAGCTCTGGTCTCACTGCCTTATCTCACCCCTAAGTTTGTTTTTCTCCCTGAGGTGACCTGTCTTCTGGGGCAGACCATGGATATCTTCTTGGACAGCTTTGCTTAAAGTGGGTATCATGGAGAGGAGAGAGATGGTGGTGGGTGGTGATGGGGGTGGTAGTGTGTGTGTGTGTGTGTGCGTGTGTGTGTGTGTGTGTGTGTGTGTGTGCATGAGAGAGTGGGAGAGGGAAAGAGCAAGAGAGAGAAAGCAAGAGAGAGAGGAAAGAGAAAAACAGATCAATCTCATCTGAGAAAAAGGTACTGAGCTTATAAAAAAAACTTAACACCTTATGGTGTTATTCTTCATCATGTTTATGTTATTTTTAAAACTCCGTACCCCTGGCATGAGGGGAAATAATTGATATTCAAGCAAGTTATCTAGGGGAAAAAAATCTTCCCAACTCAGATTTCTGTGTCAGCTCAGAATGTATTTTTTTCATGCTTTGCTCTTTGGATTTATAACTCTGTTTAGACTATTCCATACATTTTAGGTATATTTTGTGCCTTCAGACACTGCAAATAATAATCAGCATTTGGATTAAAGTTGTTTAATAATAAAACTTGACTTTGCTCCCAACCCTCTTCTTCTCTGGGGTAAAGAAATATTGTCTCTGTGCTCAGGGGTATGTGTGACTGGGAACTAAATTCATTCTTCTTCAGTGGGCACTTGTAATGCCTCTCTGAGTGAGTCACCAGCATTCTTGGGGTGGATACTTGTGCTCCTCACTTGTGTACATACAGAGACCCCCTAACATCAACATCAACCAGGAGAAACTGTCAGGATAGGACAAAGCAGGGACAGGCTGAGACGCAGTTGTAATTTTTGGTTAACTTAATGGTTAAACATGGGAATTCTTAGAAAACTCTGAGGAGATTATCTGCCCAGATTTCATGGAGAGGCATTCCCAGAGCTGGTGAGATGAGCATCCTTTTCAAGGATGACTTTGTTTCTTACCTCCATTCCCACTCTGACCTTACTTATGTCAGTAGTTTCCCTGTGCCTAAGCTCAATCAGATACTATCAATTACAGAATACCTACAGCTTGACTTTTCAGTAACCTGCCTCAGAGGGTCTGATTGGACTATTCTGTCATGAACATCTTTGTGTCCAGCCCTCTCTGTGGGCTCAGGATCTATACTATACGGTGTACTATATCCCCAGATCCATGCCGTTCTCAGCTGACCTTTATTCACTAGGGACTTTTTGTGGAAGAAATAGCTCCACTGTCAAACTTGGACCAAATCAGACAGGGTGAAAGAGGCCAGGTCCAAGATGAAGATTTTTGCTTCTGTGCAACAAAAGGAGAATGTCTGCTTTTGTGTATTGTGAGACTTCGATGGAGAATGACTACTCATGTGTATTGTGAGACTTCCATGGAGAGTGTCTACCCTTGTATATTATAAGACTTCTATATTGGAGACAAGTTCCAAAGGCTGAGCATGGAACAGGAGCTCAAAGAAATACTCTGGAATTTTTCTTTTTCCTTTTTATTTTTTGTGAGGTTTTGGAACCAATATGTTGATTCTCAATCTTTCTGAATTTTTGCTTAAGGGACCACTTATGGTGACTCAAGGGACTATATTTGGTGTCTAGGATCAAACAAGGGTGAGTTGAGTGCAAAGCAAGGATTTAACTAACTTTTATACTAATCCTTATACTAAACTTGTATATGTTTGGGGGAGGGACTACTCCTAGTTATACCCAGTTCAGTGTACAACTTTTATTCCTGGTCTGACAATGTGTTGTTTTGCATCAGTGGTGATGGGGACCACCAGAACACTCCCACCAGTGCTCAGATGCCAGGTGGTGCTGGAGATTTATCTGTGGGTCTTGTAAATGCCAGGCATATGTTCCACCACTTTCAACTATATCCCCAGCCCCTAACAGGCAATGATTTTTTAAAGGAAATTATGTCCAGTTTCCAAATCCTAAATTCCAGATCTTTCCAATTTTAAATGAATTCCACACCTAACTTTGCCCTTGTTTGTTTTTTGTTTTTGTTTCAGGGCTGTACCCAGTGATGCTTATAACTTACTCCTGGTTCTATGTTCAGGAATCACTCTTGGTGCATCACAGGAGACTCTGTGGGATGTCAGGGTTTGAATCAGGTTGGCTGCTTGCAAGGCAAGCACCCTACCTGCAGTCCTGTCCCTTTCACCCCAAATGTTGCCTTTTAAGCACTGAAAGAAGATCAAGTACTAATAAAGGGAGAGATAACCACTGGACCTGAAGCTGCCAGGCATAATATATTGGGTCCCTCTGGCCTGAGTAGTTTCATTGAGCAAGCATAGAGTTGGGCAAAGTCAGCTGCAGATATTATGCTCCCACAGCTAAGGAGTTACTTACTCATGGACCTTGATTTACTGACACAGTAAAGAGTGAATTAGTGTCTTTTTTTTCCAAAAAAGAGCCTTGCTTTGTGCTTTTAGCTATGGCAACACAAGGTAGACTAAAACTCAAAGATGTTTGCCTGATTTTCTTACTATGGACACAATAAAAGGTGCTATTTCTGCCCCAAATATAATATTTCTTTTATCTAAACATTTTAAATTTCATTCCAGCAGTTGCTTTTAGCAAATGAAGCTGTGATTCTTCTTATTCCAACCCTTTAGACTGGGAAGCTTTGATGGTAACATTTCCTGTGCCAGTAGTTTTAATTATTGTCTCTTGTCTTCCCTCTAAATGCTCTCAGCACTACTTAGTTAAAGAGATGATTTATGAGAAAAGTGCACATATTACAGATCAATGAGGTAAGCTAAGAATTTTCTTCTACAAAGAAGGAAGGGACATGGTATCCATGAGATCTTTCTGTCCCCTCACCTACCATCTTCACTGCCGACATCAATACTAGGTGCTGAGCTTCAGAAACAAAAGACTTACTCTCCATCACAAGGAAAATTCCTCTTACAGAAATTTGCAATGATTTTTTGGCTAGAAAGAGGGTATATCAGGTTAAGTGACCAAATATGTCTCAGGGAGAGCTCAGTTGCTGACAGATTCAAACACTGGGTTCCCAGGGGCAACTACTTGTCCAAATTTGGAGAAAAAATAATTCACCAACACACTGAGGCTTGTCAACATATACCTGCATGGCTATGCACCTAGATACATGCATCTAGGTAAATATGCAGGCACTGGATCAATGTGTAGCCACTCAACATTTCAAGCGCACACATGTAGGGTTTTAAAGAATAGAGCAATGCTCTTGGGTTGTGCTTATGCTTATGCAGATGCACTTACATCTGAAGAATCCTCCACTTCAGATCTGGAACCACATTCCAAGGGAGGAAAAAGACTGATTCAGGGTTTCCTTGCTCAGAGTAAAGTCTTAGTTCAGCAATAAGCTGCCATAGAGGGAGATGGCTCTGCAAAGTGACTTCTCTCTGATCAGGCAGTTGGAATACACAGTGAAACAACCTGTCACCACACCTTCTTTTGAAACCCTCTTGATTTTCAACAGTAAAGAATACTATCACAACCACCTTCTTTTGAAATCTTCCTGATTTTTCAACCAGAACCTTGCTAGAGGCAAAGAAGTCTCTGACATTCTGAAAGGCATCCAATTGTTTGCAAATAGAGTGTCCATTATCATATGGGTATACACAACTGTTTATTGATCAGGTATAGTGCTCATGAACTGCAAACATTCCTTTAGATACAAATGTTCTCTCAGCTCAGATCAGCCCTGCAGGCAGAACTTATAATTCAAAATTCATAGGAAGGGAATGAGACTCAAAAAAAAAAAAAACTTGATCTTGCTACTGGTAAGTAATGGTGCCAGGAGTATACAGTTCCTGGTCTAGCTGACTCAATCATGCACATTGCCTTCAGTGCAGCTTTCACTCTCTCTCATTTGGTGAAAACACAGTGCTGTTCTTCAGTCCCTGGACCTGTTGATGGCCTTCTTGATTAAAGGCTCAGTTGTACCTGTTCAATCAGCTCTCGCCTCCAAACATGCTGTCTCATCTCAGTGGGTTCAGTGCCTGTTGGTGAGTATTTGCTAAGCAGCCCTGCAGTGGCTGTTGCTAGCTTGAACTATGATTCCTAAGCATAAAACCTCGTCAGATCTCTGCTCTCCTAAAACTGTACTTAGGCAGGCTGGGTCTTCAGGTTCACTCAGAGAGTCACTTCTTCAAGGCTCTCTCTTCTCCCATCTCCAAAACGAGCTCAGAAAACAATTTACATCAGGTAGATTCTCTTCTAGAGCAGAGGCCCCATCTGTGAAGTTCCTGGATAGATCTCAAAGGTATCTGAGAATGCTCTAAAATTGGTGGCCAAATTCCTGAGTCACTATGAATGCTTATGCAATTTTTCTTTTTTTTTGTAAGAATGAAGTTTGTATCTTCTAATAGATTCTATAAAATTCTCTTATAAAAACTCTGAATTGTGGTCTTTATTGGAATTAAGTATACTCTTGGGTCTTACTCTCCTAATGCCAGTGTTTAGGTATAATCCCAGTTACTACCCATCTGAGAGGGGTTATCCAGAGCAGTACACAGAGGTGGGCACTTCATATAGAGTCTCTGGAGGTTTTAACCCAGGGAGAGGAATGAAGCATTAGTCATTCCCAATGACTAATGAGTTTAAGAAACATCAGGTGAGATGCAGAACTGATGGGGCAATGCTGATCCCTAATCCTAGTGCCAAGGCAGATGATCCAGACTACACAAAAGAAAGGGTATTGAAAATGTCCAGTTCTGAGCTGTAGTCCTGCTTTTGAGATGCTAATGGCTATGCCATATTGAGCTCATTCTGTTGTTGTTGTTATTGAGTCACATGGTAGTGGTCAGAGGCTACTTAGTCTTGGTGCTCAAGATTTTCTGTTTGGTGGTGACCAGGGCACTATGCAGTGTTGGGAATTGATCACAAGCCTCCTATAGGCCAAACATGCACACCAGCCTTTTGAGCTATCTCTCCTATCTCCTTTGGCTTCTGTGACTCACTACTTCTCTCATATATTGGTATAATTATACGTATTCTAAATCATCAGTGAAAAATCCATAGCAATTACGAGAATTAGAAGTGACTGAGTGCTTACAAGATGGCTTTGCTTCTTCATATTATCACCCATGATAGCTAATAAGAAATTGAGGCTCTCAGTAATATAACAGGGATAGTATGCATGTTGATGCTTGCAGTTCCAGTGCACAGCTTGTATTTGTGGCCAGACCAGACGTTAAGACTTTACACTGTGAACATCTACACTCTGTGTCTAGAGCACATGTATAATTCCCTTGTTCTAGGTCTGGCTCTAGGGTGCTGTGTCAGGGAGAAGGGATTGGTGTCCTTAAGAACTCAAGCTACATGAATGGACTGAACATCAGTAAAATCTGTGAGTTCTCAATTTTCATTTTGGTTTTGGATTATTCACCTGAGTTCTGGGATTTGAGGTGATAAGAATGACTGTGCTCTCTGATGACCACATTGAAGAATTTCCTCTATTCACAATCCCCCATCTTGACACCTGAATGGCTGTTTCCTATTTCCTGGAGGATAAATAACAGCTTCTGTATTAAGATAGAGTCAAATGTGTGGCATATGCTCATACCTGAGGTATAACTAGCATCAGACAAATCTGGCTTAAAATCTGGTCTTAAAAATTTGACTTAAAATTTGGCTTAACATCTCACCTGATGTTATCATTGTCAAGCCTCCTTTCTACCCACTCAACTTAGAGATGGGTCTTGAGTTCAAGACCGTTGTAAGGACCAGTGATAATTCCGGTATGTGACTGCACAAAAAACTTGCTCTTGGGGTGATTTGCATACCTATAACCATCCACTCTCTGTGGGATCCCAGAGCTCATACTCTGAGTTTAGCCAACTGCCTCAGGCATTCATAGTGTTCACAGCTGGTTGGGGGGGTTACAGGGGGCGGGGGAGCGGATGGCACTTATTTCATAGGCTGAGTAAGAGGCAGAACTGCCTGCCAGGGCAGAGGAAAGCAGGTTTTGCATTTTCTTCCTAAACAGTGGGGTGCATTCTGAGCCCCACCCTTGTCCTACCAGTACCAGCTGTCCTCCCCTTTCTTCCCTAGTGCCACTCACATGAAAACTTTGATTGTTCCCAGAGAGCAAAGGAGAGGCAGCCTGCTTTACCAGGAGAGACATGATTTGATTGTGGGCGGTTCAGCCAATGCCTCCTCAGCTCCTGACTTCCAGGCAGGACTTAATGAAATGCAGATGAGGGGAAGCTGGCTCTGGAGAGGGAGCCCTTCCAAAAGGAGGAAGCAAAGAGGAAGCTTTGGGAATACAGAATATCTCCTGCTTTTTGAATGTTCCAGTTACATCACTTTACTTTCTCAGACGACCTAAACTAGCACCTGTTCTCAATAACAGAGAGAAAATCTGAAGAGGGTTTTTGCTTTTACAATGAAATCCCAAATACTGAAAATTGCATCAGTGTTTATTTGGTGGCTGCTTTAATAAAGGTGGGGTACATACCCCTGAACAAGAGTGTCCCTGAAAAAAATTGTTCTCAGAAAGAATTTTATACTGTCTGTATATGTAGCATATCATTACTTTGAAAATATAGGGAGGTGTTATTTTTATTCTGCATATTATTTGCTATGATTTAGTAAGTTATTGGGAGGGGGAAGAATTCTCAAAACTTTTTTCCTGATAAATTAATGGTCTTTACTGTAGCCAGTTGATATTATATAAGGCATAATTCATAGGTTATTTTATATTAGTAACCCATATAATAAATTGGTATTATATAGGGCTGGAGCGATAGCACAGCGGTAGGGCATTCGCCTTACACGCAGCCAACATGGCCGATCCGAGTTCGATTCCTCCGCCCCTCTCGGAGAGCCCGGCAAGCTACCGAGAGTATTCGAAATGCCAAACACAGTAACAACAAAGTCTCCAATGGAGACGTTACTGGGCCCGCTCGAGCATATAGGAAATATTTGTCAAGATTATATATTATGGCAATTTGTGATCCATAAAAATAAATGATAATTGTGTTATTTTGGCTTAGGGAAGGATTTATAAGAGCTCTCTGTTTCTGTATGGTTTGAGAGAACATATTTCCTATATTCATGGTCATATCTCCATAAAATCCCAGACCTTGAGGAGTTTCCTGAAATAACATCCCTGTGCCACTGAGGTAAGACCCACTCTCCTCAAATCTTATGGGCAAATAAATGCATACTTTGAAATGACATAGGGTCCATGCTAAGAGAAGATTCTGTTGACTCGGGATGTATCTCCTTTTAAATTCTTCCAATATCTTAGGTCTGATGTCCAGAGTGGCTTCATCATTTTGGCCAGTAACTTGTGATTGGATAAACTAAGTTATTGCATAGGCAAGGTGCTTCTCAAATTCTGGGGGAAACCAGAGAGCAGACAACCCAATCAAAAAAGATAGGACTGAATGAAATAGGAATTTGAGGTGAGGGTTTGAAAAGATTTACACAAATCGTGGAGTGATTCAGGAGAGTAGAGAAGTCTGGGTAGGAGTAGGAACCTACCCTGTCTGACCAGCCTGCAAGTGAGACAGGAAGCACAGGACTTCTAATTGGGAGAGGAAGTGACCAAGGACTCCTCAACTCCATCTCTATAAGCCTGGAGCAAGAAAGAGACTCATACTTAGATATCATTAGCCTTCCACTTTCGAATATCCTTGGGGTCTTGATAGCAGAAGATGGGAATCTGTTGAGAGTGGTTCATGTTGATTAGCCTCCTAGTACAGAGCAGGATGAAGGAGGCAGGAGAATGGGGCCATGGATATGGGAAAATAATAAATAAAGATATTTCAAGGAGTCCAAAGGGCCAACACAGGTATTTAAGTGAATTCTATGCCAATCACGTCCTAGGAGAAATGAACTCATTTCTCAAACTGGAAAATTAAGAAATATCTTTGACAAATGAGAAAAAAAGAGTCTCAAAGTAATTAAGTGGCTTGTTCAAAGTCCAACTAATTTGCCAGGTTAAATAAACCTGTGCTCTTCCTCCCTGACATTCCCACTTGTAAAGAAGATAATAAGACCCTGTCAAGGAGAGGACTTGTCTCCAGATTTGGGACTCAGTCACCAAGGATTGCAAACCTACAAGTAACGAACCCACAGTAGAGGATGTGACATTTGAAGAGAAAATCGTCATCTTCCTTTCAGAAGTGACGACTTCATTCAGAGTGAATGCATTTTCACCACTCTAAATTTTTTTTTTGGTTGAGTTCCCAAAGCTAGGGAACTAGGCAGAAGGCAGTGTATTGAGATCAGAAAGGTGTGTTTCTGAAATCTGCCATGATCTATCTATTTGACCACAACTAAGCCTCACTGAGTATCCACTTCTGGACTTGTGAAATGTATGCAATGAGGATAGCAATGTCATCTCAAAGGGTAAAATAAGAACATTTAGAAAGAAAGTACCTAGCACTGGCATCAGTGGTGACCTATTGCAAACACTGGATCAATAATGACCATCAGGAGAAAATACCCTAAGAATCCAGTTACATGGGTTCACAAAAGGGTTCAACTATGAAGTCACAGTTTAAAAATATACTATAAGAAATAATATTAGTAACTCCTAAAAGTACAGTTTGACTTATTTTAATGCACTGAGCATTGTCCTGTAGCAAGCAGGCCAAGTAGTTAAGAATGCTATAATCTTCCCAACTGATACTTTCCAAAACTTAGAGGTATCCATGGATATCAGTTGTCTGACAACTAATTTATTTAATTTAATTTTTAAAAAATGGATAGGGGCAGGAAAAATAAATTTTAAAAGTATATCATAGATTTTTATCATAGTGTACTTTTGGTCTTTTTAAAAATTCAATATTGATTTTATAGATTTATCACATTTCTTTTCTTATCAGTTTTACATTTATTGTCAAAATTGTTTTATTTTGATGAAAATTAATTTATTTTTTATTTGCAAGCTACCCGTGACACATTCGATATGCCAAACACAGTAACAATTGTCACAATGGAGGTGTTACTGGGCCCACTCAAGCAAATCAATGAACAATGGGAGGACAGCGACAGTTTTATTAAAGCACTTTGTGAATTTTTATGAATTAGTTATTCATAGTTGGGTTTTTGATATGAAACATTCAATCACCAATCCTTCCACTGGTGTCAATTTCCCTCTACCAGTGTTTCCAGTTTTCCTCTTCTACTCCCCAACCTATAGCCCCAGCCTATCAACCTCTTAGATTTAGTTATAAAAGTTTGGGTCTCACAGTTTCAGTGTTGTGACCCTGTGGTTTGGATATTTAGCCCTACCAATCCTTAATACCACCATAGTTGAATCCCTTTGACCCTTGCCCCCTTTGCTTTTCATCTTCCTCTTCTCTTCCCCTTCACTTTATTTCTTTCCTTCTCCTCCCTCTACTCTGGGGCCATGGATGGATGCTTAAACCACCCTTGACTTTTCAGCATTTCTGCATGAAGTTCATTTTAATTTCTGTACCAGATTTTATTGTGATTATTTCTTTTCTTTTTTATTTTATAGAGTAGTTTAAAATATTTCATTATGAAAATATACAAACACCAGTCCTTCCACCATTACACCCTCCCACCACCATATTTCAGATGTTTCCATCCTGAATCCCAATGCCTGCTTGAAAGCAGAACTGAAATAATATATTTTATATTGTTTGTTATGAAAAACTGCTGAAAATGCTACAAAAAGTATTCTTAGAGGAAAGATTATGGAGGTTGTTGTATTTCACCCAGAAGCCATGAAGACCTTCTATAAGAGATCTATAAGAGATCTATAAGAGATAACATGTTGTTAAAGGTTGAGCCTTGTGTACTATATACATACATATATATGTATAAAATGTGTATTTCCCTCTAAGATTGCTTGCATACTACATTGAACCCTATCAATTGTGGTTTGGTAATATTGGAATATGGGTAGAGTGTGTGATTTAAAGTATCCAGGAATAGATGCATTTGTGGATAATGCTCGGCAGAGTATGTGGAGAGCGGCCACGGGCATGGCAGCTGCTGGGTTCTGGAGGTCTTCAGCTGCCTGGATGGGTCCCTTGGGGTGGGGAGTGGTCTCACTAACCCCCCTCCGGGGCACCCTGAGTGAAACAGGCTGGCTCGGGATTGGGTGGCATGTTTATCATGTTTTGCTCGCTTCCAGGAGAGAAGGACATATGATCTGAATGGTGGCCGGTGACAAGATTATCTCTTGTGTGACTATTTCAAATCATGCTTTCTACTGTTGGTAGATTGGTTTGTTTTCATTTTGTATCATTTCAAGTAGTATTTCTCTGAATAATTTTTCCTACTTGCTTTTGGGGAATTTTTATATGCTGTTATATAGGATTGCTGGGTGACTGGTATGTAGCACTGTCTGATATGTATTTGCTATAAAAACTTGGTATGCATTTGTTATAAAGCAATGAATAGCTGCATTGTTTATCCATATTACCCCAATGTTCTAGAGTAGCAATGGTTCTACATCCTAATTTACACTGTATTGTCAAATATTTTAATTTCTGATTGTGGTTTTAGTTAATATTTTCTTGATTACTAATGCTATTGTGCTTTTTATATATGCTTGTGTTAAATATCTCTTTTGTTTCATATCATGACTTACCTTCTTATTCTTTTTTCTAGTATTTATTACTGAATATAAATTTTTTATTTAGATGTAGGTTCATGTATCAAAATTTTTCTTTCCCTCAATGTTCAGGATATTCTGCTTCTGAAAGTTAGTTAACCTAATTCAGAACAAGGAGGTAATGCAGTTTCATTGTGAATTTTTGTCACTGTTTATTTTACTTTTTTAATTTATATTTATATTCATCAGTCGATGAACTCCACATCGGAACCCATGGCCTGGAATGGAACGAACAGGGTGACAGACTGTCTGAGTTCATCATGTCAACCAAAACCTTCCATGGTAACTCACAATTCCAAAAGGCTGAATCTAAACGTTGGACATGGGAGTCTCCCGATGGACGGTTCCACAATGAAATAGACCACATCATATTCAATCGGTGGTTTTGCCTAACCGATGTTGCTGTTGTCCCAAAATTCCAAACGGGATCAGACCACCGTCTTCTTCGTGCAAAATTCTACCTCACAGAACGAGGAGAAAAGAATGCAAGGTTTAAGAAGTGGACTCCCAGAACAACCACCAACTGGGAGCTCTTTGGCTCTATTGCGGCAACATGGGAAGATGCCGTCATTGACAACATTGATGAGGAATACGATTGAATGATTCAGCACCTCCATGATTGTGCAAGGAATGCCAAGAGAGAGATAACCATAAAAAACCGTCTTTCTTCGAACGCTCTTGAACTTATTCGCCAACGTGGCTTGGCACATGCCTCAGGCAACCACAAGCGAACATCCGAACTGGCAAAAGAGTGCAGAGAAGCCATCAAGGATGACCTCAAAAACAGGAGAGCAGCAATACTGGTAGATGCAGCAGAAGCTGGGAAAAACATTCGTAATGCCCGCCTGTCCTTCACCAACTACAAAACCAAGATGACTGCCCTCTGACATCATGATGGATCTATCACATCTTCCAGAAGGACAATGGAGAAGATTATTCATGACTTCTACTCAGATCTCTTTAATAGCCACATCCACTTGCCCACATACCACATACTACATGATGGATATGTCGTTCCCAATGTTCTCCCTTCCGAAATCCAAAATGTCATCTCGTCGGTAAAGAAACAAAGAGCACCTGGCCCAGACAAGATCAGACCTGAACACCTGAAGAACTTACCATCAGTACTCATCAATACATTGGCTCGACTCTTCACACGCTACCTGTCTGAATGCAAGGTTCCATCCCAATGGAAAACCAGCAGGACTATACTACTATACAAGAAAGGAGACATCCACGACATTGGCAACTATCGCCCAATCTGCCTATTGTCTGTCATCTACAAACTATTCACTCAAGTCATCCTGAATAGGATTAGCAGAACACTAGATGAAGGACAACCATGTGAACAAGCTGGATTCCAAAAAGGATTCAGTACCATCGACCATATCCACACAATAACCAAGCTCATTGAGGTATCTCGGGAGTTCAAGATGCCGCTCTGTCTAATGTTCATTGATTTAAAGAAGGCCTTTAATTCTGTTGAGATGGAAGCGGTCATGGAAGCCCTAGCCAATCAGGGCGTACAAACTCAATACATCAGGATCCTTCGTGAGCTCTCTTGCAGATTCACTACCAAGATGTTACCATTCTACAAAGAAGTAATCATCCATATCAAGAGAGGGGTTCGGCAGGGTGATACCATTTCACCAAAACTCTTCAGTGCCACCCTCGAGAACATCATGCGACGACTGGAATGGGAAAACATGGGAGTGAAGATAGATGGTCGGCAACTACACCACCTCCGCTTTGCTGATGACATCGTTCTAATAACACCAAACATCAACCAAGCGGCAGAAATGCTGAACGACTTTGACCGTGAATGTGGAAAGGTCGGACTACAACTGAATCTTACGAAGACAATGTTTATGAGAAACAGCCTTGTTCCTGACGCCCCATTCGCTCTCAACGGAACCACCATCTCCGAATGCAACAGTTATATATACCTAGGTCGAGAAATCAACATGATGAATGACCTGGCACCTGAGTTGCGCAGGAGGAAGAGAGCGGCTTGGAATGCCTTCAAGAGCATTGAAGAAATAACTAAAAGGACAAAGAACCTCCAGCTACGAGCACATCTCTTTGATTCCACTATTCTTCCTGCATTAACATATGCCTCAGAGACCTGGACCCTACAAAAACAGGATGAGAACGCTATTCGGGTCTCTCAAAGAGGAATCGAAAGAACTATGCTTGGAATATCACGATTCACTCAAATGAGAGATAGAATCCGGAGTTCTGATCTTCGTCAACGCTCAAGAATCAGGGACGCTGTCTCATTTGCCAAGACATCAAAAATCAGATGGGCTGGACACGTAATGAGGTTTACAGACAACCGCTGGACTAGAGCCATTACTGATTGGATTCCACGAGACATCAAAAGATCACGTGGACGCCCACCTATAAGATGGTCAGACTTCTTCGTCAAGACCCTAAATGATCGGTTTGAGGCTCTGCATGTTCCTAAAACGAACAGATACCATTGGGCTACGCTAGCACGCAACCGGGATGAATGGAGACGTTACTGACACCCGCTCGAATAAATCGATGAATAACGGGGATTAAGTGATAAGTGAAGTGATAATTTATATTTAAAACTCTCCACATGCTTGGACGCAGAACCAGCAGAGGAACCCAGGTGTGCGGGACCTGGGGCTGAGGTCTCCTAGCCTTCTCAGTTCGGAACTGGGCCTCCTCCACCCAGCTCCCTCACCTTCCAGTAGCTAGACAGTTACACCCACCAACTGCTGTGTAACCCCATCAACGGGCATCCAGAGACCATAAAACAGAGCTCCCAGAAGAGAACAAGGCAGAGGCTCCTGCCCCTGCACCTGGCTGTCCTCACCAGGGCCCCTTGAAGGAGGACGGGTTGAGTTTTCCTCTCTGCCCCCAGCAGAACCCCAACAGCTGAAGGCCTCCGGGACCCAGCCAAAGCCATGCTGAGACCATCTCCACACGCTTTGACGAGGAACCGGCAGAGGAATCCAGATCTTCGGGACCTGTGACTGAGATCTCTAAGCCTGCTAGGTTCGGGACTGGGCCTCTTCCACCCAGATCCCCCACCTTCTAGTACCTAGACAGTTACACCCACCAACTGCTGTGTAACCCCACCAACGGCATTCGTGGCCCCACGACCTCTTATTCTCTAGTTCTCACTCTCAGAGAACCTGGCAGGCTACTGAGAGTATCAAAACCGCCTATACGCCTAACTAGGAACACCTATAAAGGTGATTAGAGGCTGTCCCAAAAGCCTCCATCCCTCTCAGAGAGCCCGGAGAGCTCGGCAAGCTACCGAGACTATCCCGCCCGCACGGCAGAGCCTGACAAGCTACCCGTGGCGCACTCGATATGTCAAAAACAGTAACAGTGAAAGGTTCTCATTCCCCTGACCCTGAAGGAGCCCCCAATATGACATCGGGCTACACTTGCACGTGACAGGGACAAATGGAGACATTACTGGGCCCGCTCGAGTGAATTGAAGAACAACAGGGGTGATAGTGATAGTGATATTTAAAATATTCCCAGAATTGAGTTTTGAATACGCTGAGATAGAGCTCAATAATATATTAAAACAAAATATTCAGTTTAAAAAATGTAGACATTTGATTGTTCCAGCTTTATTCACAGAAAAAAATCTCTGTCATGACATAGTAGTGTCAGATTTATTATAAATCAAGTGATTTTTGTATAGTTGAATTTTTTCTGTTTTTTTCCTTTCTACTGATTGGTTTGTCCACACTGTGTTCGTATCACATTGTCTTAGTTGCTGTACTTCAGTTGCTGTAATCAGTCTTCTCCTCCCGTCATTTAAGTCTACCCATTGCATTTTTACATACAATTTAGAATTATTACTTCATCTTACACAAAAATCTTTTACAGCTTTTGATTTAAACTATTAAACCCATAAATAAATTTAGGTAAAATTGGTACCTTTTCATCACTTCCAACTTCTCTGCATTCTTATACTAAAGATACTTGACATAAAGATATTTAACATAAGAGTGACAAAGTTTTCTCTCTGTGTGCATGCATGTGTTTAATTTAGTAAAGAATTTTTTTTTATCTTCAATTGAACTAATCTATTCACATTCACCAAAATTCCTAATGTATTTTGGTAATGTCTATATCCGTATTTATTTTATATTTGTTCCTCATTTTTATGTTATCCAGCTTCATTTTTGCTTTTTAGTAGTTAAAAAGGTTTCTTTCTTTTTGTTAAAGAAAAAGATTTTATGATTTTTGATAGTGTTTAAATTTCATTTATTTATTTTTGTTTGGGTGCCACACCTGACCGTACTCATGGTTTACTTCTGGCTCTGTAATCCTTGAGGTCTCTACTCAAGGATCACTCTTATGGGGCTTATGGGACCACTTATAGTACTGGGGATTAAACCAGAGTTGGCCCTTTGCAAGTACATTAATCCCTGTACTTTAACTCCAGTTCATTGTCTGTAATTTCTTAAAGAAATTTACTATACTCCAAGTAAAACTAGCAATTAAAGCACTCTAAATATTTTTTTCATATTCTATTATTTTAATTTCCATAAGTATAATAAAATGACTTTATAATTGTTATATAACAGCTAGAAATATGTGTGGCTTATCAATATATTTTGTTTTTTTTCTATATCTCTTCATTTCTTCTTATGAGTCTCTGTTTCTGATATTATTTTCTTCTGCCTAAGAACACTTTTAAAGTATTTCTTTAGCTGTTGTTCTGCTTCTGAGCAATATTATAACCCTTTTTGATGGTATCAGGATGGAAGACATCTTTATTTTATTTTATTTTCTCTTTCAAAAGGTATTTTTACTGGATACAGAATTCTAGGTCAGCACATACCCCAACTCGAACCCCACCACCATCAACACCTTATTAGCATAGCTCCCATGTCTTCTGACTCCCAGTTTTTGTTGAAGTCACTATTCAACACTATTATTTTACTTTGAACATGTTATTTTTTTAATTTTATGATTTTTCTTTTTATGTATAGGAATAGTATGTTTAGGTGTTGTTCTCTTTAAATTTCTCACAGTTGGATTTTTAGAATTTCTCAAATCTTTGAGTTATTATCTGCAGTTAGGTTTGGTAGAATTGTCAACCAGTTTCTCTCTCTCTTCTATGACTTTATGTCATTTAAACTTGAAAAAAAATTCATTATATATAGTTTTAAACTTTTTGTTGTATTTTCACCTTTTCAAAAAATTACCTTCTTCATTCTAATTATTTTTTATTATTTTGTACTATTGAGTACTTGTTTGCAGAAATCCTATATTACTGTGAAGGATAATTGTATTTTTTCTATTTCTTACATTTTTAATTTGTTATTCTTAGTTTTCCCACATTTCATCTATATATTCATTCTTATATACTATAACTGCTAGTTTGAGTAGGATGTATATTTATTATTTTCAGATTATCAGCAAATCTGATGAAAAATAGAATTTCTCATACTCACAACCCCCTAAATGCACACAGACTCTTCTACTATAAGCATTCCATATCAGAGTGGTACATTTGTTACCACTGATAATCTTACATCAACACATCATTATTTCCCCAAATCCACTACATATAGCTGTGTTAATCCTTGATGTCTTGCATTAATTATAAATATATAACTTGTATCTAACATTAAAATATTGTACAAAATAGTTTCATGGCTCTAAAATTATTCAGTATTTCTATTATCCACCTCTTCTTCCTGATCCTTAAAAAGCACTGATCACTTTATTATTTTTATAGCTTTATCCTTTCTAGAATGTCATATGGTAAGAATTACACATTTGGCAAATTGACTTTTTTAACTTAAAAATAAATATTGAAAATGTCCTTCAGTAATTTTTCATGGTTTGAGAACTCACTTCTTTTTAGCACAAAATAAGATTTTTATTTGAATAAATCATCATTTATTTATCCTATCTTCTATGATGCTTTAAAGTGTTGGCAGTTTTGAGTAAAACTAGTATAAGACATCCATGTGCAGAATTTTGTATGAAAATAAAATTTCAATTATTTTTGGGTGACATATTAATGAGTTTTTATTTATTATGCCAAGAAACTCAGTTAGTTGCTATAAGAATTTTTCATACTGTCTTCCAAAGAAGCTATAGCATTTTCATTGCCGCAGCAAAAATGAGAAGTTTTGTTGTTGTTTTTCCATTTGGGGTTATGTTTTGGAATTTGGCAAGAATATTTTTCCTTAATTGATAAAATGATGATTTGTGAGAGGATAATTATTTGTTTTAGGGGTACAATATTATTAATTACATGTACCTCTAAACTACTGATAATCCTCTATCACAAAAGTACTCTGTCTACCCTCCCACACACACCTTTTCTCTATTTCATAATCATGGTGTTTTATGTGTGCTGGAGCGATAGCACAGTGGGTAGGGCGTTTGACTTGCACGAGGCCAACATAGCCATCCTGAGTTTGATTCCTCCGTCCCTCTCTGAGAGCCCGGCAAACTACCGAGAGTATCTCTCCCACACGGCAAAGCCTGGCAAGCTACCCGTGACGTATTCAATATGCCAAACACAGTAACAAGTCTCACAATGTTACTGGGTCGGCTTGAGCAAATCGATGAACAACGGGAGGACAGTGACAGTGACAGTGTTTTATGTTAAAATCTAGAAATGTTTGTATTCTAACTGAAATTAATATATCTTTCTTTTGTTTTCCCTTAGTGTTGGGTGGTATAATATTTTTGCTTCTTTAAATTAATGAGTTTGTCAAAAGTGGTTTCCTTAGATTGAAATTTAAATTTTTCTTGATTTCTTTATTAATCCAATATAAGCATTTATATCTTTTAACTGGCATATGTAGATGAGTGACATTTAAAATAATTAGTGATACAGTTGCATTTATATCTACCAAAGATCAATAGTTATTATCCAATTCATTGTCTTTCTTACTGTTTTTGTCTTCCATTTTTTTCTCTGTATTTTGTGGTTTTAGTTTGTTTATTTAATACCATTTTCATTAACATATTGCTTATAACTTTTTTTGACATTGTTTTAGTTCTGACATTGTCTACCTTAGAATTTTCAATCTGTATTTACAGAGCAACAAACAGGTCCACTTTCAAATAACAAGGCACTGTTTCACAAGTAGTGCAAGTATCAATATGTTCCTTATATCTCATTCTAGTTCTTCATATAATTGCTCTCATTCAAGTGGTACTCATTAAAATATTTCTAATTCTTGAGAAGAAATTATATGTCAAATCAATTAAGGGTAAGAACAATGAGTTATATTTTTTAACTTATCCTGTACTATTATTACTTATCAGATATTTACTTATTACTTTCCTGTACTATTCTTTTCTTTATGTAGATCTGACTTTAACCTTGTAATTTTCCTTCTATTAGTTATATTTTATTTTTTTGTCTGGTAGGCATACCCAGCAGTTATCAGGTTTATTCCCGGCTGCGTGCTTAAGAACCACTTCTGGTGGGCTTGGAAGCCTTTATGATTGCCTGGGATAAAACCTATTCAGTCACATGCAGGACAAGTTTCTTGCCCACTTTACTCTCTCTTCTGCCCCTATAATTGGATAATTTTATTAATATTGAACGCAAGAAAGTTACATTGGAGGGAAAAATTTTCTGAAATTTTTGTCCTGAAGCCTTCAATTTCTTCACTTTGAATTATTTTAAGTTTAACCATTGATAATCTTGCAATACATATAAAGATATGGCAATGAAAACCCACATACCCATTACACAGCTTCAATTACAACAAAATATTATGCTATATTATTTTAGCATACATTCTGCTGTACTTTCTGTCTCCTATAATTATTGCTTTTTATCTTACCCTCGTAGAAATATGTAAAGTGGTATGTTTTAAAATCTGACATTTACGTGAGAATCTTATAGAGCTCCTAGAGATAAAACTTAAAAACATTTGAAGTTCTCATCACCTTCCCCTTGTTGTGGTTCCTTGCTTTTAGACTAGTCTAAGCTGAAATTTCAGCTGTTTGTCAATTGCAGGTTAGGTAGGGCATTTGCCTTGCATTCGATCTCTCCGCCCCTCTCGGAGAGCCAGACAAGCAACCGAGAGTATCTTGCCCGCATGGCAAAGCTGGCAAGCTCCCTGTGACATATTCGGTATGCCAAACTCAGTAACAACAATTCTCACAATTTGTTTTAAGACATTACTGGTGCCTGCTGGAGCAAATTGATGAACAACAGGAGGAAAGTGACAGTGACAATATTTTATTGAATATACATTACATATAATAATTATGAGGGTTCAGACCATGTTCTCTTTCTCCATATGTAATTCACATTGTTACATACCTGAGATCAAGAATGAAACAGATACCAATCAATCAAAATCCTTAAAATATGGTATCTTTGGTTAACTTAAACTGTGACTCCTCTCTTCCCCCTCCTGCTCTGTGAGATAGGGAACCTCCACTTAGCTCAGTTAGGATCATTATTCTGAAAGATAATTATTCTGAATGTCCCCAAAGCACAGCGGTAGGGCGTTTGCCTTGCACGCAGCCAACATGGCCGACCTGATTTCGATTCCTCTGCCCCTCTTAGAGAGCCCGGCAAGCTACCAAGAGTATCTTGCCTGCACGGCAGAGCCTGGCAAGCTACCCGTGACGTACTCGATATGCCAAACACAGTAACAAGAAGTCTCATGATGGAGATGTTACTGGCCCCACTCGAGCAAATCGATGAACAACGGGAGGACCGTGACCATGACCATCCCAAAGCAAGCATCCCAATGGCTGTAATTACAAAAAAAAAAAAAAATCAAAATCCCAAGAGTATACACATCTAAATATCACCATTCTGAAGTATTGAGATGCAGAGTGTGAAATTCCCACTCTCATTGTTATGGGGAAAAGAGGTGTCATGGTTATAAAAAAAAAAAAGGCTAATGACTCACCATTGATGCAATGAAGATTGCACATTACTTCAATCCAAAGGCTAAATGATCTCTGTACTTTTGAGCTCAAGACATCTATATAATTACAAAGTAGACCACCAGTCTTCTCCAAAGAACAGCAGGTATTTATGTTCTTAGATGTTTCTCAGGGAATATACTGTTTCCAAAATGCCAATAAATGCAAGGTTTGCACACTGGACTTTTTTTTTAATTAAAAAAATTTTTTAATAGTGAGACATAATGAGATACAGTTGCAGACCTACACATTTTTGTGCTTGGGTTTCAATTATACAATGATTAAACACCATCCCTCCACCAGTGTCCACTTCCCACCACCATGCATCCCAGTATCCCTCCCACCCCCCATCCCCCCCATCCCACCCTGGCTCTATGGCAGGGCATTCCCCTCTGTTCTCTCTCTCCTTTTGGGTATTGTGGTTTGCAAAAGAAACATTGAGTGGCAATCATGTTTGGTCTATAGTCTACTTTCAGCATGCTTCTTCCAACCTGGGAGGGTCCTCCCAACACCTTTATTTGGTGTTCCCCTCTTTATCTGAGCTCCCTTTTCCCTAGTATGTGTGGTTGGCCTCCAAGTTATGGAGTAGAATTCCTGGTACTAATCTCGGCCATTCTTGGGTATTAGTTTCCTATTTTGTTACTTTATGTTCCCCAGATGAATGCAATCTTTCTATGTCTATCCCTTTCTTTCTGAGTCATTTTGCTTAACATGATATTTTCCATGTAGTACCACTTGTATGTGAATTTCGTGACTTCGTCTTTTCTAACAGCTACATAGTACTCCATTGACACACAGGACTTTTGAACTATTTCCCCTCTATCTTTTGGGTATTCTATTCTCCAGAGCTCTTTTGGAAAGGTTGGTTTGTAGTGATAGCAATCCTTGGTATTTTAAACTTTGGGGATTTCAGCCTTCAAAATTCTGGTTTTGGGGATTGTGTTTTGCAGAGTTATGGCCCAAATCCCTGTTAGCTAATATTTTGTATGTTCTACTTAGCTTTTATTATTTTATAAGCTGAATATTTTATTTTTTTTTAATTTTTATTAGTGAGGTACAGATGTAAACCTACAAATCTCTGTGCTCGGGTTTCAATTATACAATGATCAAATACCCATCCCTCCACCAGTGCCCATTTTCCACCACCACGGGTCCCAGTATCCCTCCCATCCCCATCCCCCCTATCCCACCCTGCCTCTGTGACAGGGCATTCCCTTTTCTTCTCTCTTTCCTTTTGGGTGTTGTGGTTTGCAAAAGAGATTGAGTGGCAATCATATTTGGCCTATAGTCTACTTTCAACATGCTTCTCCCATCCTGGGAGGATACTCCCAACACCCTTTATTTGGTGTTCCCTTCTCTATCTGAGCTCCCTCTTCCCCTAGCTTTTAGACAAGCCTTTCAGCCTCTTACTGCATGCTAAAGTAGAAACTATCAGTGAGAAATCTCCACAGGATTATGGGCCCGGCACTTGGATGTCTCAACATCTATTCAATAGTTTCAGATAGATGTTTATTTATTTTCTATTCTTTAGCTTTTCTACTTGCTATTCTTATAAATATAAGCTTTATGAAGCAAGCATGAAACATCAAATATCACTTACTTAAAGTTTCAGTCAAATGTTTATAGCATCTGTCAATTTTTCCTTTTATGTTTAAAGCGGAGGTGCTATAGAGAATACAGAACAGGCTTATATCAAAACCAAAAACTAACAAATAACCACACTGGGAAAGAGGTGAAAATATGTGATAATATGCTATTCAGAGAGATGGAACTACCACATTCTTGATCGGGGGTCCAGTGGAGTAAATTAAACACTCTGAAATCATGAGTTTTAATATTTTGAATAATATTTTTGAGCAAAGGCAGAACCACAAAATGAGCATAGCTTCACTGTTAGTGACATGATGTAATTTGCTCTTACTAGTTCACAAAAGTCCATTTCATATGCTTTTCCCAAATTTGTGTTCAGTTAAGTAATGCACAGATAAAATGAAAGCAGATATGGATGTAGGATCTACAGGTACTTAGCAGAAGAGGAAGTTCTAAGAAATTGAGAGGTAATAGTGAATCTTAGGCAAGTCTTTGGTAGATATATCAGAGTGATATGAAACCAATAAAAGCAATCTGAGGGCCACACATGCCAGCAGTCAGTAGTAACCAATCCATGGAGCTTGAAGGCAACTCATCACATTCCTAGTGAGTGATTCACAAGAGTTCATTGTAGTCTCAAATAAATAAACTTCTAATTGTTTTTTATTCTGGCACCTGGGAATAATCTAAGGAGTCTACTTCAGTTTATATGAGAACAAAAAGTCAAGGTATTACTAAGTCAGACTGATATAAGGGTTATTCAAAGACTCTCTGGATGAGGCGTCAGATATTTGTTAACTGTGGAGAAATCCCATGAAAAGACTGGAGAGCTGGGTAAGGAGGATCTAGAGTACTCTAAGGACTAAGTAATACTTGCAGTGAAACAAAAATCAGCATACATGAACCCCAAGGATCTGAGGTTGCTCAGTGTGATTCTTATTCTATGAAGACAAGCACCTGATTGCAGTGTCCAGCAGCCTTACATGTTAATAATAAAGTTGTTATTCTTTAACCAGGGGATACAATGTCATTATATATTGAGATAACAATTTCTTCCACTTTGTTTATGACATTTAGACATTTTTTTCTTAGTTTTTGGGCTGCTCATGGCAGTGTTCAGGGCTTACTCTTGACTTTGTGCTCAGGGATCACTCCTGGCTGAACTTGGGGAACTATACGTAGTAGCAGGAAATGACTTGGGTTAGTCTCATACAAGGCAAGTGGCCTGTCTGCTGTACTATTGTTCTGGCCCTATGATATTTTTTAGCAGAGTTTAACAGAATCCACCTCTTGATAGATAATATGAGAAATGTCAGATGGGTGTAGAGTACCTGAAATGGATTCATAGTGAGGATAGAGTAGAGATTAATGAAATTCAGGATGGAGAAGGGGGTGTGGCTCCAACATTGATCAAACAGTGATGTATTGGGTACCAAATTTTGGAAATGCAGAGATGCATATAAATCCCCATGAAGATATCAAAGCATACAAATGGATGACCTTACGTCCTAGGTCTGCCAGAGACAATTTATGACTACCGTTCCAATAGAGTTATTAATAGCTTAGTTTAGAAGATGAATTATGTGGTCACTCAAGCTATTATGGACATGATGGCTAATTTTATATATCAACTTTCCTAGGTCATAGCTCTCAGATAGCTGGTCAAACACCAGCACAGATATCTGCTATACAGAAATTTTTAGGTGAAATCAAAATTTAAATTGTTGTTACCCCCTTTCAATATGAATAAGCTTAAATTCAATCAATTGAAGGAGTTAAGAGAAGAAAAATGAAGATGAACATGTAAAAGAGACTTCCACCTCCAGTTTTCTTTCAGACTCTAGCAGCTACACCAAATCTCTGGATCAAAGCCTGTTAATTTGTTATGCAGATTTCAGACATAACTAGTATGAATTGCATGAGCCAATTTCTGAAAATTTCCCCCCCCCCCTCTTTCTCTCATACACATACAGAAAACATGCTGACAACATTCTGGTTCCATTATTCTATTTATCTGGAGAACCACACCCACACCTACCCTACTGATTTTGTTGTTCTATTTCTCTGGAGAACTCTGACACCTAAAATGAACTTAATCATAAGAGGCCATTGTTATAGATAAGTTACTGATTCTTTTGGGACCAGAAATTTTGAAGGCAAACTAGTGAACTAAGGCTGGTGAGGGATAGCATTGAGAAGAGCTTAGAGGATGTTGAAAAGTTTTGCATAACTGGAGGAAGAAGGCTTGGAATAGGAAGTGAGGGGGTAGACTGAAGTTCAAGAGTAGTTTTTACATTGACTGGTATTCAGGAAGCTTTGGCGGGGGGTGGCATCTGGGTCAGTGTGCCTTTTCCAAAGGCTCTCTCTAGCTGTGGATAAGCTGGTCTTGGAAAAGGCTCCAGTATAGCACAGCGGTAGGGCGTTTTCCTGCGCAGAGCCAGCCCAGCCCAGCCGGGTTTGATTCCTCTGCCCCTCTCCAAGAGCCTGGCAAGCTACCGAGAGTATCTTGCCCTCACGACAGAGCCTTGAAAGCTACCCGTCACGTATTCAATATTCCAAACACTGTAACAACAAGTCTCAAAAAATGGAGACGTTACTGGGCCCACTCGAGCAAATCGATGAACAACGGGAGGACAGATGTTAGCTGTAGCTTGGAGAAAAAGGACACAACTTTGAGCCCTGGCAAAAGATTGAAGAATAAAAGAATGGATGTCATTTTTGAGAAAGATTTTCCTTCATTTCTGGTTGTTTCACCTGCTTGGTAACACCTGTATCCTGACTAAACTTAACCACCTGTTTTATTTATTCCTATATCCAGACTGTTGAGCACAGGTGATGAAAGCTACACAGGAGAGCAGATTGTTATTGTTAAAATTCATGATCCTCAGTCTCAAAGATACCTGAAAATTCTATTAGGAATTCCTGGTAATCCAATCTTTACTTTCTCCAGAAAATTTTCATACCTTATAATGCATAAAAACACCTCCTCTCTCAGGACTCAACATTTATTAAATTCAACATTTTTTTCTTTAAATTTTGACAAGCATATATTCCATGTAGTTGTAAAGTATACAGAGAACCACAAAACAATCATAAACCAGGCTACTGACATTGATGCAACCAAAGTAATGAATTATTTTCATTATCTTAGAACTACACTTGATCTTAGCCAAAAGGTCGAGAAGCAATAGCACAGCGCGTAGGATATTTGCCTTGCACACGGCTGACCCGGGTTCGATTCCTCTGTCCCGCCAGCACAGCAGAGCCTGGCAAACACCCCGTGGTGTATTCGATATGCCAAAAACAGTAACAACAAGTCTCACAATGGAGACATTACTGGTGTCCACTCGAGCAAATCCATGAACAACGGGAGGACAGTGCAGTGCTATCTTAGAACACTTCATCTGAAATAACTCTGTAGCTGCATGCATGTCCTTCTCCCCTTCCTTATCTCCTCATAATCACTAACCTGCTCTCCATTTCCATAATTTTGTCACTTCATGAATGTTACATTGTGGAATCATGTAGTTTTAAAACTTCGGGGACTGTCTTTTGTCACTTCTCTGGAGATTTACCCATGTTGTTGTTTGTTTTAATAATTACATTGTTGAATATTTTCCATGTTATATTTATATCACTATTATTTAAATCCTTTACCCATTGTAGAACATCTGGGTGTTTACTGTTTTGTTTTGCTTTTTTATTTGTGGGTCACACCCCGGAGCACTCAGGGTTTATTCTTGACTCTGTTACTCCTAATGGGGGTTGGGGGACCATATGGGATGCTGGAGATCGAACCTGGGTCTGCTGCATTAAAAGGAAAGCACCCAACCTACTGTATTATTGCTCTGGCCAGAGAATCTTTTATATATTCTAGATACCATTTATTTGGTAGATATGAGGCTTGCAAATATATTTTCCCAGTCTACCGCTTATCATTTCGTCTCTTCACACAGTTTTTCACACAGCAAACATTTTAAACTTTAGGAAAGTATAATTTGTCAATTTTTCCTTCTGTGAATAGTGCTTTTATGCTATGTTTAAGAACTATGCTTAGTCTCATATTTCAAAGATTTTTCTCTTATTTTATAATAAGCTGTTTTATAGGTTACATATCCATTGGTAGTACATCTTGAATTACTTTTTGTATAAGGTGTGAGACTTAGATAGAATGTCATTTTTCTTCCTGAAGATGAAATTGGTGCTTAAGCACCAGTTTATACAATGACTACTACCTTTCTCCTATCAACCTACTTTCATTTTTTTTTTGCACAAGTCAGTTTGGTTTATATAAATCTATTTCTGGTTTCTCTTATTCTACATCATTGATATATATGCATATATACACATTTCATATATATTCATATATAATGTGTATATATAAATTTATTTTCCATAGCACCACAGTCTTGAATATTGTGCTAAATAAGACTTAATATAAAACCCTAATTTAATACATTTTGTTCTTTCAAATACTTTTAGTTATTCTATTTCTTATCCTTTGCATTGCATTTATGTTAATTTTGTCTGTGGAAAAATTCTTGCTATAAATTTGAAAGTAATTGCATTAAGTTTATATGTCAATTTGGGGTTACCAACATCTTTATTATGCTGAATTTTCTTAGGTATAACCATGGAATATATTTATTTATGTAGGTCTTATTGGATTTTTTCAACAAATATTTCTGGGTTTTAGCATATAAGTTCTCTATACTTTTTATTATATTTTTCTAAATCAACTCATTTTAAAAATAAATGACATATTTCATTTTATTCATGTATTTGTTGCTAAGATATATTTAAGGTGACTTTGGAGAAGTTACTGAAATCATATATTAGTTCCAAGTATTTTTCCTATAGATTTCTTGAATTTTCTATATAGAAAATCATATAATCCATAGAGATAGTTTAATTTCATCCTTTTAAATTTGTATGTCTTTTATTTCATTTTACAGTTGATTGTAGTAGCTAGAACATCCAGGTCTATTTTGGATAAAACTGCTAAAGGTGGACAATATTTATTCCTCGCTCATTCTTTTACCATTGCATGTAATGTTATCTATAGGTTTTTTGGTAGATGTGTGGACACTATCACAAATGTGTTCTTATATTCTTAGATTCCTGATAGCTTTTGTAATAGACTCTACATTTAACTAGATGGTTTTTACATTAATTTTTATAATTTTGTAATTTTTTCCTTTTAGATTTTAGTTTGTTGGATTACATTAATTGCTCTTCCTTTTTAAGTCAAAGTGATATTGATTTATAACGTTATGTAAGTTTCAGCAAATTGAATTGAACAACACATTAAAATGATTGATTTTCAAATAATGAACATCCCTGGAATAAATCTTATTTAGTCTTAGAGTATAACTTTTTTATGAATTGCAAAATTCTGTTTACCAATACTTTTTTGGAAGATTTTTGGTCTATGCTCATGAGGGATAACTATATCTGTAGTTTTTAAAAAATATACTCTCATTTCAGATCAGGCAAAAAATGAATTTGAAAGTGTTCCTTCCACTAACAGTTTCTGGGAGAGATTGTGTACTCTGGATGTTAATTCTTAAGTACTTGGTATAATTCATTAATGAAATCTAGATATGTAAGGGATGCTGGCCAAATAATGATTCAATGCTAATAGTGACAAGGCTAGTAAAGCCATCTGTTTTGTTTGGAAGATTATTGTAAATTATATGTTTTCTTAGGAATTGGTCCATTTTACTTGTCGAGTATCTATAGCGAGTACATCTTAAAATTCCTTTATTAAATTTGTGATGTTTATAGGATTTGCAATGGTAGCTTGAGTTTCATTCCTGATATTGATGATGTGCAACTTCTCTCATTTTTGTTTGTTTGTCCGTGTTGTTAGAGGTTCTTCACTTTTATCATCTTCTGAATTTAATTTAAACACGAGTTAATTGGCTCATGTTTCAAAATTTACCCTTTAAATAACTGTTCTTTATTGTAATTACTGATTCCCCATGTCTCATATTTCTCAAGCATATTATTCTCTTTTATCTTTATTCTCTCTTCGTCTTTATCTTCTGTGTCAGGAATTGAACCTAGGATCTGATATGTGGATGCTAAGTACTCTGTTATTGAGCCACACCACTCCCCCACGCCTATTCCTCTCCTCTCTGTCTCTTCTGCTTTCTTGTGGATGTTATATGAATTTTTAATTTTTCATTTCTACTTAAGTGCATTTCTTGACATAATGTTCTTAATGGTTAGTCTAAATATATTGCATATTTTTACATCACTGCTTACTGGTGCCCTTTCACCACTTGGAATGTAATACTGGCTTTTGTTGGAGCATGGAGAAATATAAATACTTCATTCTGTGATGTTTCATTAAAGTATAGTTAAGGTTTATAATTTTCTGTTTTGTTAGGCTGTCCATTCCCTGGGTCCTTTGGCAAAGAGATAACAGGCTTCTTTTGGAGTTCTTATTTTAGTCTGGTCCTGTTATTGTTCTTTGCTCCAGCCGACCCAGGTTCGAGTCCTCTGTCCCTCTTGGAGAGCCCGGCAAGCTACCGAGAGTATCCCGCCCTCATGGCAGAGCCTGGCAAGCTCCCCGTGGCATATTTAATATGTCAAAAACTCTAACAACAAGTCTCGCAATGGAGAAGTTACTGGTGCCTGCTCAAGCAAATTGATGAACAACAGTAGGACAGGGCTACAGTGCTACAGTGCTACAGTGCTACAGTGCCTGTTATTGTTCTGAGGGTGCTTGCTTCTTCGGCTATATGTCTGCTATATTTATGGCAAAAGAGCAAGAAACAACTCACTACTGTTTCTTCTCTCAAAACCCATCCAATGTTTCCCCTTATATCCTCTGTTAATGAACTTCTTCAATTTGTTTTATACATAAACTTATAAGATGTTTTCTTTAAAACTTCATTATAGGAATAAATGGGGGAAGTATGTCTGCTACCTTGATCTTAAAGCACATATCCTTGCTCAATAATTTTGTACTCCATATCAACTTTATAGGAATAAAATAGAAGTCATCAAACAAGAACTACCTTGTACGCTTAGTGTTAAACTTCAAAGATCTATATATACTTCCACTGTACCCCCTTCTTATCATATTGACAGGTTAACCTTCCCTTCTGGAAGCGAAGGCCAAACCTCCTACTTATGAGACTCTATCTTCCCAGGAGAGCTAAAACATACATCAATATTTTACTTTCCCTTGCACATAGATTTTTCCTGTTAACTAGATTTTTCTATTAATTTTTAATATAAAAATACACTAGTCCTTCCAATTAAATACAAGTCAGATCATGATCTCATATTTCTTCTAGTTTTTGTTTCAACTCTTTTCTTTTTTCATTATGTATTTTTAAAATGAAATTCCATTTCTTCATTTCCTATCTTTATCTCTTAACTATTCTTATATAACTTTGGTTCTAATAATTCCAACTCCAAGATGTTCTGCTAAATAGATACATTTATTTTTTCCATCTTTCTTGATCACAAAACCCTTCAACATTTTGGCCCTAGTGATTACTTTCTACTTCTTGAAACACATTTTTAAATTTTTAAATTATAATACTGCTAAAGTATATGGTATTGATGTTCAAAGTTACTATATCTGAAGTGCTCACAAATAGCCTATTGCCCCGAACTTTGATATTTAGCACTCTCCTGCTTATAATCGTATTTCTCTATTTTCTGAACACATGTTTTTCCCACCAATCCAGTGCATTTTGATGTTCTCAGAGTTGTGTCAAAAACTCTCATCTCAAATCACTATATTTTTTTCTCCCTGGCTATTTAGTATATATTACCACAAATTTACTTATCATCTATTTTCAGATACCTCACAGGTCTTCCTATATGACGCTTTCTTTTACCTTATCTATTATTACTCTGTCTTGTTCATTTTAACCCTAAAATCCTTACTCTTACTAATCGTACACCAAGCTGAGGACACTATCAATTTTTTTTTCTGACATAATTCTTAGTATTACTGCCTAATCATTCTCTGTTCTTAATCCTTACCCAAATGGTAGCACTGTACTGTAGCACTGTCCTCCCGTTGTTTATCGATTTGCTCGAGTGGGCACCAGTAACGTCTCCATTGTGAGACTTGTTACTGTTTTTGGCATATTGAATATGCCACGAGTAGCTTGCCAGGCTTTGTCGTGCGGGCATGATACTCTCAGTAGCTTGCTGGGCTCTCCGAGAGGAACGGAGGAATCAAACCTGGGTCGGCTGCATGCAAAGAAAATGCCCTACCTGCTGTGCTATCGCTCCAACCCAGTCTATACTATAAGTGAAGGTAAAAGTAAAGTAAAGGCCCTCCCGTTGATCATCGATTTGCTTGAGCGGGCCCAGTAACGTCTCCATTGGAGACTTTGTTGTTACTGTGTCTGGCATATCGAATACTCTCAGTAGCTTGCTGGTCTCTGAGAGGGGCAGAGGAATCGAACACCGGTCGGCCATGTTGGCTGCGTGCAAGGCAGACGCCCTACCCGCTGTGCTATGGCTCCAGCAATAAAAATGAAAAAAATTCTGTAGGTATCTCAGACAGATGAGTGGATAAAGAAACTTGCTATGTACACAATAAAGCATTATAAAGTTATAAGACAAGGTGTAATCTGGCAATTTGCTGCAAATTGATTGAAACTAAAGGACATCTTATTAAATGAAATAATTCAGGGGAGTAAGGTCAAATGCTTGATGAGTTAACACATCTGTGGCATACATGAAAGTAAGATAGTACCAAAAATGATGAACTTTTGGTCTTTTATTACAAAACTGAGATTACCAAGCAGTGGGAGTAAGGACGAGGAAGTCTAGAAGTGACATAAGGAAAGTGGGGGGCCCTTTTGGATGGTAAAGGAACAGTAAATTTGTACATCAAAATCAAACATTAGCTTTATTGTTCATTTTGCAAAAACACAATAAATTTGGGGATGGGGTAAAAACCTGTTGACATCTCCAACTATCTTATCAATTTTAGAGCAGAGGTAAAATTTATTTCTGTATTTGGCAGCTCTATAGTCATCTTGTTTCCTAATTCTCAGTTTTATTTTTCTCATTTTTTCTCAATTTCTGCTTCAATCATAGTGCACTTTTTAGTGACTGTCATATTCCATGTTGTTTCTGTCCCAGGACATTAAGCTCTTACCAGCATTTATTTATACTTATTTATTTCAATGACTTGGCATTGAACTCGGGTCGGCCATGTTGGCTGCGTGCATTCTGAGAATGTCTTTTCTGTTCTTTTATCTTCGCATAATTGTGTTACCTAAAATGCAAGACATCCTCGGAACTTGCATTGCTGCATCTGGAATTATTTACAAGCAGAAAATCTTAAATAAACACTTTGGAAAGTATGAAGATTAGGTCAATAGATATTAATTTTCATTAGGTGTATGCACTTATAAGAATAAGTCTTAATGCATAAAAATAGTTTGAACAAAAAACTTGAACTCAAAGAAAGCATAAAGTATTACGTGACAAGGGAAGAATAAGTCTTAATGTCATTTTTAATTCTTAGTTTCATAGAGGATACTGTACTGAACTAAAATAGAGATTACAGAAATATTTTTAGGAGGAGTTAGTGGATGTAACTAACATGTAACTTTTACAAAGTAAGTACATATCTCCATATGCAGTAGAGGTCATGGGTTTAGGAAACTAGTTATCAAATTATAGCTTACATATAATTATTACAGTTATATTTGTAGTAGTGAAAGCAGAGCAATTATAGTTGGGAGAAAGGACAGTATCCTTGAGTTGAAAAGATCGTACAGAGCTTAAGGCTCTTGTCTTGCACATGATCACCCCAGTTCTATTCCTGGCCTTATATAGTCCCCAGATCACTGCTGGCAGTGATCCTTAAGCATAAATGAAGGAGTGAGTCCAGAGTACACGAGGTGTGACCCCCCAAAAACAAACAAAAAGATAGGATACTGAGTAGTTCATATTAATATTGAAGCTGAATCGTCATCAATATTTACTGAAGGAGGAGTTTTCAAAAGGACAGCTTGCTAAACAACATTAGCTTGTGGATTAGCCTTTCCAGAGAGATCATCAAGGGATTAAAAGGAGATTCAGGAATCAAGAGGACAGTGATGACAAACTTAAGGACATAGTAGACACTTAAGGAAAAATAAAATCCAGAGACCTTTTAGATCGTGTCACGGTCACGGTCATGGTCCTCCCGTTGTTCATTGATTTTCTCGAGCGGGCCCAGTAACATCTCCATTGTGAGACTTGTTGTTACTCTTTTTGGCATATCGAATACGTGATGGGTAGCTTGCCAGGCTTTGCCGTGCAGGTGAGATACTCTCGGTAGCTTGCCGGGTTCTCCGAGAGGGACGGATTGAAACAGGTGATAAAGGTGAGTCAGAAATAAGGAAGGCATAGGGACTTCAGAGAAAAGTCAGGAGTTCCTGCCTAATGATCTCAATTTTCTGGAAGATACATGATTTATTCATAAACTGAGAGAATGAGGGCAGAAGCCTAGTGGGGTGCCTGAAGATAAAGATAAGAGTGAAAGTCATGCTGTGGGGAATAGGAGAGGGAGCCAAGTGGAGCAGGATAAATGATTTTTTAGTGAGACTGAAGCTCAATGATGGTTGAATTTCTACATATGTAGTCTATTTTATTCAGCAACATTCTTGCATGCCAAGGGCAGTAAAGGGAAAAACAAGTGCTTGTATTAATCGAGGTTTGGCCATCATCAGAATTTGCACAAGGAAAGATTAAGAAATGAGAGTTGGTATAAATATGTGGTTGAGATGATTGACAGAGGGAACCTAGTAGACAAAAAAAGTAAGTAAAGACGATGTGGTTGTGGATGATGGACCGGAAAGATAAGGCAAGACTATCAAATAGGAGTCTCCCATGTGACTTGTACTGGGACAAATGAAAAAAAAAAAGTTTAAGGTCAGAGATGTTCGAAAAGCAGTAAATTGGAAACAGTAAAAATATACTTTTATGTTAGACACATTTATGCATGAGACTTGTCTTTTTGGGTTATTAGCTGTGGAAAGGTGGAACTCAATAGCTTAATCTGTAAAATAGTGATAATAATAGTTCCCATGTCAAAAGCTTATACTGCTGATTAAATGTGATAATGCATGTGAAGCACTTAGCATCCTATAAAATATGGTAAGCTATCTGGGAGTATGTAGATATTTAGATTCTTTTATGATGCAGCTGTGACTGTGAGAGGCTAAAGAAGTAAAGAGGTACTGGATTTGGAGACCAGGCTAGCAGAAGAGTAATTCATCTGACTCTCTGGGTAGATAACATTTTTTCTTGTTTTTATTGCTGATGTAGGTGATGGAGTTGTAGCTAGAGATGTTGCTCATGGATATCCCTGTTTCAGACAAAGTACTTAGCAAAGTAGGCTCAAGGCTTGACCCAGTTGGGACCTTGGTGTGTGTGTGTGCAGCAAGTTCAGTCTTGTTTCCTTGTAGTCATTCCCTGTATATCACGGTGCTTCATTTGCATATAAGGATGCTAAGATTTTAGTAATGAGGCCCTTTTAATTGTCTGGTTTCTGCACATAAATTGGTTCTGAGTCCGCCAGATATGCATGTAATTAGAAGACAAACAGCAGAGGCCAGTCTGTAGCATTTCCTTTTGCTTATTTAAATAGTTGGCTTACTTGGAGTCAAGCCATATTGATTCTGAGAGAGCTTTATTCAATTACTGCCCATGTGTGCATTCAGCATTGTGTAGTCAGTGAAAATTCAGGTGGGGCTGGGAGTAGTTCTGGGTACTTCCCAGGAGTGTTTGGTCACCATACATCCTGCATAGAAGATGATGAGATACTGGCCTCTGCAAGATGACACCATGTTGTCTCTGCAGAATTGGATCTAAAGGTGAGTATCTACAGGAGCGTTCAGTCCTGTTCGTCATTCATTAGATCCCACAGGCCTCTCTGCCTAGCGTAGCTTGAAAACAAAAAGGAATATAAATCATTTCCTAAATCAAGAGAAGAAAAGAAGCAATTTTCTAATTCTTATTCATCAACTTTCAATTTCTTCAGAGACACTTGTAAGGGGCGTGGGGGCAAAGTGGCAGCTAATAAATGCAGAATTTTATAATCACCAATTTTCATCTTACAATATTAAAACCAATTCAAACAAATAGCAGTTGATGCAAAAATCTTTGGGAAAAATGTATTTATTTGAGGGAAAAAATCTATTCATTAGCAAATATCTTATTTTGTATCAATTTGTTCGATTACATATCAAAGAATGTAAGTATATGACATAATACACGTAATAGAGGAGACAATAGATATTGTCAGATATATTCATATCTGACAATGAACCATAAAAATAAAAAAATATCCAAGTAAAGTTATTATACTTTTAGCAATGTGACATGATATTAAGTTTCGACATGATAATATTTTTCACATACATTTGGTTTCAGTTTTTAAAAAAATATTAGATCCAGGAGGAAAATAGCTTTCCATGGCTCAAGGAGATAAGAGTTTTTAAGACAACAATTCTACTTGGTGTGATGACCAATTTTCGTGCAAAATTCTACTTCACAGAGCGGGGAGAAAGGGCTGCAAAGTTCAAAAAGAGAACTCCCAGAATGACCACCAACTGGGAACTCTTTGGTACTATTACGGCAACCTGGGAAGATGCCATTGTTGACAACATTGACGAGGAATACGATCGACTGGTTCAGCACCTCCATGAATGTGCGAGGAACGCCAAGAGAGAGATAGCCACAAAAAATCGCCTGTCTTCGAAAACTCTTGAGCTAATTCGCCAGCGTGGTTTGGCGCATGCCTCAGGCAACCGCAAGCTAACGTCCGAGCTCGCAAAGCAGTGCAGAGATGCGATCAAGGAAGACCTCAAAGGGAGAAGAGCAGAAGTACTGGTAGATGCGGCAGAAGCGGGGAAAAGTATTCGTAACGCCCACCTGTCCTCCGCCAACTACAAGACCAAGATGACTGCCCTCCGACGTCCTGATGGATCCATCACATCCTCCAGAACGGCAATGGAGAAGATTATCCATGACTTCTACTCAAATCTCTTCGATAGCCATATCCACTTGCCGACATACCAAATTCCACAGGATATATATGTCGTTCCCAATGTTCTCCCTTCCGAAATCCAACATACCATTTCGTCGGTAAAGAAACAAACAGCACCTGGCCCAGACAAGGTCAGACCTGAACACCTGAAGAACCTGCTGTCAGTACTCATCAATACACTGGCTCGGCTCTTCACTCGCTACCTGGCTGAATGCAAGGTTCTGTCCCAAAGGAAAACCAGCAGGACCGTACTACTGTTCAAGAAGGGAGACATCCATGACATTGGCAACTATCGCCCGATCTGCCTATTGTCTGTCATCTACAAGTTGTTCACTCGACTCATCCTAAATAGGATTGGCAGAACACTAGATGAAGGACAACCATGCGAGCAAGCTGGGTTCCGCAAAGGATTCAGCACCATCGACCATATCCACACGATAACCAAGCTCATTGAGGTATCTCGGGAGTTCAAGATGCCGCTCTGTTTAACGTTCATTGATTTAAAGAAGGCCTTTGATTCTGTTGAGACAGAAGCGGTCATTGAAGCCCTAGCCAATCAGGGCATTCAAGCCCAATACATCAGGATCCTCCGTGAGCTGTATTGTGGATTCACTACCAGGATCTCACCATTCTACAAAGAAGTGATCGTTGATGTCAAGAGAGGGGTGTGGCAGGGTGATACCATTTCACCGAAACTCTTCAGTGACACCCTCGAGAACATCATGCGACGACTGGAATGGGAAGGAATGGGAGTGAAGATAGATGGTCGGCAACTACACCGCCTCCGCTTTGCTGATGACATTGTTTTAATAACACCAAACATCAGCCAAGCGGCGCAAATGCTGAACGACTTTGACCGTGAGTGTGGAAAGGTAGGACTACAGCTGAATCTTACGAAGACAATGTTTATGAGAAACAGCCTCGTTCCTGATGCCCCATTCGCTCTCAACGGAACGATCATCTCCGAATTCAATAGCTATGTGTACCTAGGTCGAGAGGTCAACATGACAAATGACCTGGCACCCGAGCTGCGCAGGAGGAAGAGAGCGGCTTGGAACGCCTTCAAGAACGTCGAAGAAATAGCTAAGAGGTCGAAGAAACTCCGGCTCTGGGCACATCTCTTTGATTCCACTGTTCTTCCTGCATTAACATATGCCTCAGAGACCTGGACCCTACGCAAACAAGATGAGAACACTACTCAGGTCTCCCAAAGAAGAATAGAAAGAGCTATGCTTGGAATATCACGTTTCACTCAAATGAGAGAAAGAATCTGGAGTTCTGACATCCGTCGACGATCAAGAATCAGGGACGCTGTCTCATTACCAAGGTGTTGAAAATCAGATGGGCTGGTCACGTAATGACATTTAAAGACGACCGCTGGACTAGAGCTGTTACTGACTGGATTCCATGGGATTTCAAAAGACCGCATGGCCGCCCACCTACCAGATGGTCAGACTTCTTCGTCAAGATCATGAACGATCGGTTTGAGGCCCTTCATGTTCCCGGAGCGAACAGATGCCATTGGGCTACACTAGCACGTGACAGGGACAAATGGAGACGTTACTGGTGCCCGCTCGAGCAAATCGACGACTAACGGGAAGTTAAGTGATTAAGTGATAAGTGAAGGCAACAAGAGAATAATGATCATAGTTGATGCAGATGACAGACATAGGCAGATTGGGCGATAGTTGCCAATGTCATGGATGTCTCCCTTCTTGAACAGTAGTACGGTCCTGCTGGTTTTCCATTGGGACAGAACCTTGCATTCAGCCAGGTAGCGAGTGAAGAGCTGAGCCAGTGTATTGATGAGTACTGACGGCAGGTTCTTCAGGTGTTCAGGTCTGACCTTGTCTGGGCCAGGTGCTGTTTGTTTCTTTACCGACGAAATGGCGTGTCGGATTTTGGAAGGGAGAACATTGGGAACGACATATCCATCCTGTGGAATTTGGTATGTCGATAAGTGGACATGGCTATCGAAGAGATTTGAGTAGAAGTCATGGATAATCTTCTCCATTGCCGTTCTGGAGGATGTGATGGATCCATCAGGACGTCGGAGGGCAGTCATCTTGGTCTTGTAGTTGGCGAAGGACAGGTGGGCGTTACGAATACTTTTCCCGGCTTCTGCTGCATCTACCAGTACTTCTGCTCTTCTCCCTTTGAGGTCTTCCTTGATCGCATCTCTGCACTGCTTTGCGAGCTCGGACGTTAGCTTGCGGTTGCCTGAGGCATGCGCCAAACCACGCTGGCGAATTAGCTCAAGAGTTTTCGAAGACAGGCGATTTTTTGTGGCTATCTCTCTCTTGGCGTTCCTCGCACATTCATGGAGGTGCTGAACCAGTCGATCGTATTCCTCGTCAATGTTGTCAACAATGGCATCTTCCCAGGTTGCCGCAATAGTACCAAAGAGTTCCCAGTTGGTGGTCATTCTGGGAGTTCTCTTTTTGAACTTTGCAGCCCTTTCTCCCCGCTCTGTGAAGTAGAATTTTGCACGAAGGAGACGGTGGTCCGATCCCGTTCAAAATTTTGGGACAACAGCGACATCAGTCAGGCAAAACCATCGATTGAATATGATGTGGTCTATTTCCTTGTGGAATCGTCCACCGGGAGACTCCCATGTCCATCGTTTAGATTCTGCCTTCTGGAACTGTGAGTTACCATGAATGGTCTTGGTCGACATGATGAACTCAGACAGTTTCTCACCCTGTTCGTTCCATTCTAGACCATGGATCCCAATGCGAAGTTCTTCAGCTGATCTTCTCGGTCCTATCTTGGCATTAAAATCACCCACAATGATCTTGTAGAAGGTGTGGTCTTCTTTATAGAACTTCTCTAGCTCCATGTAGAACTTCTCGATTTCTCTTTCATCATAATGAGATGTTGGTGCGTAGACAACAAAGATAGAAACTGCAGGCAGTGAGCCACATCTATTCAAATGTAAACGTCCGATTCGGGTTGTTAGGCATTCGAATGAATCAATGCTCTTGGCCAAGTTTGTGTTGACAAGGACACCGACGCCTCCAACACCTCTTTTATCGCATGTTCCGAGGAACAATTCTTCTCCAGTGTCGAAAACGGCATGGTGAGATTCGTGCCTTCTTGTCTCGGTCACACCAATGATGTCGTACTTGATCATTCGCGCTTGTACCATCAGGTCCTTGATGGATGCATCTGATGCTAGCGTACATGCATTGAAAGTACAGACGATGATTAATGATGTAGAGCATTTTCTCATGTGCTTTTTTGCCATTCGGATTTCTTCTTTGAGAAAGTTTCTGTTCATTTCATTGCCCCATTTTTGGATGGGGTTGGATGTTTTCTTCTTGTGGAGTTTAACCAGTATTTTGTATATCCTGGATATCAACCCCTTGTCAGATGTGTATTCGGTGAATATCCTTTCCCATTCTGTAGACTGTCTTTGTATTTTGGTCACTGTTTCTTTGGAGGTGCAGAAGCTTCTCAAAACCACAATGAGATACGATGTTACACCTCAGAGACTGGCCCACATTCAAAAGAACAAAAGCAACCGATGCTGGCGTGGATGTGGCAAGAAAGGGACACTCCTTCACTGTTGGTGGGAATGTCCACTGGTTCAGCCCTTCTGGAAAACAGTATGGACGATTCTCAAAAAATTAGAAATTGAGCTCCCATTTGACCCAGCAATACGAGTCCTGGGAATATATCCCAGAGAGGCAAAAATGTATAGTCGAAGTGACATCTGCACTTGTTTGTTCATTGCAGCACTCTTTACAATAGCCAGAAACTGGAAGAAACCCGAATGCCCAAGAACAGATGACTGGTTAAAGAAACTTTGGTACATCTACACAATGGAGTACTATGTAGCTGTTAGAAAAGATGAAGTCATGAAATTTACATACAAGAGGTACAATATGGAAAGTATCATGCTAAGCGAAATGAGTCAGAAAGAGAGGGATAGACATAGAAAGATTGCATTCATCTGGGGGATATAAAGTAACAAAGTATGAGATTAATACCCAAGAGTAGCTGAGATCAGCACCAGGAGGATTACTCCATAACTTAGAGGCCAGCCGGGTATCCTAGAGGAAAGGGCAGTTCAGATAGAGAAGGGAGCACCAAATAAAGGATGTTTGGAGGATCCTCCCAGGAGGGGAGATGCATGTCAAAAGTAGACTATGGACTGAACATGTTTGCCACTCAATGCCTCTTTTGCAGATCACAACACCCAAAAGGAGAGAGAGAACACAGGGGATTGCCCTGCCACAGAGACAGGGGAGATGGGGGGATGGGGGTGGGAGGGATATTATCCATGGTGGTGGAAAATGGGCACTGGTGGAGGGATGGGTATCTGATCATTGTATAATTGAAACCAAAGCACAAAAAATTGTAAATCTACAACTGTAAAAAAAAATAAAATAAAATAAAGGGGAAAAAAAAGAAAGTACAGACGATCATTTTTGTCTTCCTTCGTTGTGGCAGCCTAGGTCGGCCTTGAGATTTTGTCGGCCTCTCCTTTCTCATCCTTCTCAGTGCTGCCATGTCGGAGAAGCCTTCAGGGTCAGGTGAATGAGACCAGTTGTAGTTACTGGTTTTGGCATATCGAATACACAAATGGAGACGTTACTGGCGCCCGCTTGAGCAAATTGACGACTAACGGGAAGTTAAGTGATTAAGTGATAAGTGAAGGCAACAAGAGAATAATGATCATAGTTGATGCAGATGACAGGCAATAGGCAGATCGGGCGATAGTTGCCACGTAATGAGATTTAAAGAGGACTGCTGGACTAGAGCTGTTACTGACTGGATTCCACGGGATTTCAAAAGACCGCGTGGCCGCCCACCTACCAGATGGTCAGACTTCTTCGTCAAGATCATGAACGATTGGTTTGTGGCCCTTCATATTCCCGGATCGAACAGATGCCATTGGGCTACACTAGCACGTGACAGGGACAAATGGAGACGTTACTGGCGCCTGCTCAAGCAAATCGACGACTAACGGGAAGTTAAGTGATTAAGTGATTAAGTGATGCAGATGAGGCAGATGCCAAGACAAGGCGTCTCTTTGTTCGTTCATAATTCCCAGGTTGTTCAATATTTTAAAGAATGAAAATGTTGAGTAATAAAAATGTTCAGACTCATAGTTGGAAAGTAGAAAAGTTTATTAGTAAGTAGAAGAGAGAAGAAAATAAGCTCCCTAAGGAGGGAGGAACTTAGTACAGGACTAAATTACAAGAGGGTTTTATGTGTGACCTTTTAAGGCACCTTGCATCCCTTATCTATTGACAAGGATTTACAAAAGATGCCAGAAAATTGTGAGTGAGCTGTAAAGGACTTTGTTAACTTCTGCTTTTACTGACTACGATGTAAGACATGCTCAATTTAACAGCCATATAGCTTAGCTTTTAGTGTTGCATTTTCTTAAAGAGAAGTTTCAAGTCTTCTATGGATTCAAAACAATAGTTTGATTTGTTCTCTGTGAGAATCTGATCTCTGGATGACACAGATGGAGCTGATTTTATCCTGTAGAGATAAACTCAATTAGAAAGCAACAAAATATGAGATCAATACCTAAGAATAGCTGAGATCAACACCAGGAGGATTACTCCATAACTTAGAGGCCAGCCGGATATTCTAGGGGAAAGGGCAGTTCAGATAGAGAAGGGAACACCAAATGAAAGGTGTTTGGAGGATCCTCCCAGGAGGGGAAATGCATGTTGAAAGTAGACTATGGACTGAACATGATTGCCACTCAATGCCTCTTTTGCAGACCACAACACCCAAAAGGAGAGAGAGAACAAAGGGGAATGCCCTGCCACAGAGGCAGGGTGGGAGAGGGGGTGGGGGGAAATGGGCACTGGTGGAGGGATGGGTATTTGATCATTGTATGACCGAAACTCAGGCACAAAGATTTGTAAATCTACAACTGTACCTCATGGTGCTTCACTAATAAAAAAAAAAAAAGTTTCAGCTGTGGGAGTGCTTACTATAACTTGGTGAAGTCCCTTTCATTTAGGCAGCAGTTGGTCATTATCTAAATTTCCAGGTTGTTCATAAGCCCAAACTGAAGTATGCAGGCATGAAAATAGGATGAGGGTCTCTTCACTCCTTCTGTCCAAGGCAAATCGATCTTGAAAAATATTAAATCCCCCAGCCCTAAGCCTTCCAGACCCATTTTGTGGACTCTGGAACTAAGTCCTCATAAGACATTTAACAGAGAGAGACCCTGAGAAGACTGGACCCCACTCAGAGAGAAGCTCCAGCAGGAACAAAAGCCAGGAAAGTAATATCAAAGAAGACCATTAGCAACTTCCAACTCTACCCCTTTGGCAACCATGCTGGCAATGGATTATTAGCTTGGTAGAAGGCCTCACTTGGGGAAGCTTGAGAGAAACCTTATAAAAGCCAACTGGAACAAAACCCAAGTGGAACACATGTACAAGTAGTACCCTAGCATATGTGTCACCCACATCTCCCCTCCTGATAAAGGTGCTTTCATACTTTAACATTGGGATGTGTACTGGGCTCTCTCTCTCCGCTCTCTAGAAGCCAGCATTCTCTAGGGAAAGATCAGGACCCAAAAGATCCTACTTCTATTTCCTGCAAAGAGCAATCACAGTGACTCTTATTTGTCTTATGTTTCCCAGGCATTCCCAGGTGGCAGCGAAAACACGGTAGATTTCTTTCTCAAGCCTACTGCCTCTTTGCTCTCCACTTCATGGAAGTCACCAGGGGACCCCCACTGGCGTCACAACTACCGTGCTGAATTTTTATTGGGCTTAATTCTCTTAATTCTCTGTTTGGGTGAGAGAAGATAATATTTCCATATTCTTGAATTGCCTGCTGCACCTGTCTTAATAATGATAAAGCAGGAGTGACGGTTGAAGCGCCAGGTAAACCAGTTAACTAGTTAGTCTCCCCCACCTGAAAGGTATTCAAATTCAAAACATATAATGGGATGGCTGGGGGTGAGGATGAGATTACAACTGATGAGAGCAAGACCTCCGCAAGGTTCTCTCTCTCTGCAGACTGGCCTGCTCTGCCTAGATGGACCGGAGACTGAGGTAAGGCTCCTGGAAGGGAGAATGAAAGATAGAATCTGACTGGGCTCCAAAAATCAGCTAAAGAGGACAGCAGGGATCTTGCCCACATGTCATAAACTTAGGACAGCAGGAAATCTCTGGGGTACAGTTAGTAAGCCACAACCTCTAGGTCTGAGAGAGACCCAGCAACAAGATTTCAGACTAGGAAAGCATACACTGGATAGAGAATGGGTTAGAAATAGGTCAGATCATCATATACTGGAGGCGGCCAGGATCTGAACTAGCGAGAGTTGAGACAAGAGATGTCAGACACGGGTAAAAGGAGAGGTCTAGGCATTGGGTTGGGACCCAGAGCCATCCATTTGAACTGAGTAAGTACTTGTGTTTTATTTGCAAATTTTATGTACCATCCTCAAGGACCCGTTAGCACAGGAAATCCACTTTTGAGTTAACAATAGCATATTAGTTCGTTTTAAACTAGCTGAGTCCAGTAAGAAGTCAGTTGTTAAAAAGGTTCTACTCTGTCCTAACCACTACACTGAAAGGGAGCATATATCAACCATAAGTGTGTGTGGGGTAGAGGGTTGGTAAGATAGAGAAGAGTCCAGTATGAAAATAATAATTGGGAATGATCATGCTGGACAAGATCTGAGTGTTAAAAGTTAAGTAAATGGATATTCTTGATAAATGCTGAGGGGGAAGGAGTGTGGGGACAGAGGGAGAGGGAGGATGAGGGGCGGGGAGGGGGAAGGGAGGAGGAGAGAGGGAGAGCCTCTGCCATAGAGGCATGCTGGGGGAGAGGGAGGATGATGAAATGGGATCTGAGGAGATTGGTGCTGGGAAATGTACATTGGCAGAGGGATAGGTGTTAGAATACTGTGTGACTGATGCTTAATGATGAACAGCTTTGTAAGGGTCTATCTCACCGTGATTCAATTCAAAGAAATTTTGAGGAAAAGGTCCTTCTGATGTTGGTGGGCCCCACGGGTGACTTATGTGAAGCGGGGAGGAGAAAGACAGTCACTTTCTCCCCACCCGCCTCTGCCACTCGGGACCCAGGGTTGCTGGGTTCTTGTCTCGCCTCGCAGAAAGTAATTTCAGGAGTAGACAAGCAGTGAAGTAAATAGATTTTATTTGGAGGATTTTTAGGTATAGAGGGAGGGAGAGAGAGTGAGAGAGTAAAGTTAGACACGAAAGCATGAAAGTACACATCTCAAGAAGGGAGATGCGGGCGACACATGTGCTCGGGAACCACATGTGCTCGGCCACGTGGGTGCAAGCAGCACATGGGCTCGGGCAGCAAATGCGGGCGCTTCCTTTGTTCAAGGTGGCCTTTATAGGGTTCCTCCAACCTGCTCCCACGTGGGGCTTCTTCCCAGGTAAATGTCCCGTTGCTAAGGAGGTTACCAGGGAGGATGGGAGTGGTGATGGTCTTCTTTGAAATAAATTCCTTTCCTGGCCTTTTGTTCCTAGAGGAGCTTCTTTGGGTCTGTTGCTGGAGCCAGGTGAGGGTCTTATCAAGCCTTAGTTCCTGTTTTCCTATTTTCTGCAGGGCTGGCTTTTGCCTTTGCTGTTGCCTCGGGAGGGGGCCCTCCCTGTCTACCTGCCTACATCACTACCCTACAATAGTTCAAACAGACAGCTACAGTTTTACCTAAGGAGTGATTCTGTACCTGAGAACTGTGGGCAAGAGTAAGAGCCCAGACTCAGAAGTTTCTTGACGTAATTTTTCTAGTAACTTTTTAAGGTTGTGATTAAACTTCTCCACTTATCCTGATGATTGGGTGTACCAGACTGTGGAGAGTTATTTTTAAGAACAGAGGTTAAGTCTTGGGTGACTTCGGTCACGAAGGGGAAGTACCATTGTCACTCTGCAGGGATCTGGGTAAGCCAGATCTAGGAATTCTTTCCTTAAGTGACTAACCCTTCAGTCCACTTCTCTGGTTTTTGAAGTATGAGTAGGGAACACTCCTGCCCACCCAGTAAAGGTGTCATTAAGAACCAATAGAAACGTGTACACTGAGCATTTTACATATAAAGTTGAAAAATGTTACAGTGACATAAATAAAAGGGAATATATGTCATGTTTATGAGCTGGAAATTTCTCTGTTTTATGATACAGAATTTCCAGGGTTGTTTTAAGATTTAAGCATTCTAATTATAATCTTGTTTAGTATTTTGTTGCAACCCACTAGCTGACTCTAAAGCCACTACAGCTTTGAAAATATGAACAAGTACAGTGCAATTAAACTTTATGACTTCAAGATTTAATATAAAGCTACATTAATAAATATCATTTTAGTCTTTGCTATAAGGATAAATTAATGAACAAAATACAATATTCACAAAGAAACCTATGGTATTAAATTTTTAGAGATGATATTTTGATTTTAAAATTATTTTATTGAAGTATAATTGACAAAGGAAACTAAGATACAGTGTTTAATATGTTTATTGTATATTGTGAAAGGATTCTCTCTTTGAGTTAACTAACACATAACCTCCATCACTGAATATTTTTACCTTTTTTAAGAGCATTTAAGTTCTGTTGGTAAATTTCGCTGATGTAATGCCATGTTATCGACATAGTTATCATTTTCATTAGATTATCATATCCTTTTCATCATTTTGAAACTTTGTATCTTTTCTTCAGTCTCTCCTTATTTCTCCTACTATTAGCCTCCACTTCTCTTTTCTACTTTCTACTCTTGGGTGTACTTTTTATTATAAAAGATTATGCATATAAGTAATATCCTGCAATATTGTCTTTGAATCAGTTCAATGGGAAAAGAATGTCTTCAGGAGTTCTCCAGAATGGATTCTTCCTGCATCCTTGCTTGAGGCATATTATTTCTCTTCTTTATGACAAAAGCCTTAACTGTAGTCTCACTCTCCTGTCTCTGTCTCTCTCTCTGTCTCTCTTTCTCTTTATTTCTCTCTCTCTCATCAAATGGTTTTATTCAGGAAGTGTGGGGAACAGTTAGAAACAAGTCATTTCAATAAATCATGTTGGGACAATTGGATATCCAAGAGGAAACAATTGTTTTACAAACTCTTCAAAAAACTCGATTCGAAATAGATCACATTTTTACATGTAAAATTTAAAATGAAAAGTACTCATTAGGCAACACACATTGGGTATTTTACTATAAGAATATGACAATGCCCTCCTCTCTCATATTTGTCTCTTTTAATTTCTTCACTATTGTGTAGTTGTGTGTGACTTGCATATTTAAATTTTTTTCTTAAACATATTAATGATGTTGATAATATTGCCATATAAACTTTGTCAAATATTCATTGATAGTATTGAAATGTTTGGATTTTGGCTGTTGACATTGTTTTTTATCATCGTGCTCAATTTAATTCTTCTAGTAGTTTTTTTTCTTTCAACAGTAACTATAAGAGGAGTTTCTTTGTATACAACCATAATCTACTAGTAATATCAGTCAACAATTTCACTAATTTTTTCCAAATAATTTCTTTATTTTCCATCCCTCCTTCCTTCCCTCCCTCCTCTCTCCCTCCCTCCCTCCCTCCCTCCCCTCTCCCTCCCTCCCTCCCTCCCTTCCTTCCTTCCTTCCTTCCTTCCTTCCTTCCTTCCCTCCTTCTTTCCCTCCCTCCCTCCCTCCCTCCCTCCCTCCCTCCCTCCCTCCTCCCTTATTCCCTCTATTTCTCTCCTTTTACTATTCTTCACTGATTTAGACTTTTAGGACAATATTTAATACAAATTAGAGCATAAAATTACTCTCTTCCTGATATTTCATAATTAAGCATGCTGTTAGCTATAGTGGGCTTTTGACTATGTTTTTGTGTATACATGTACTTTATCAGAATAAGGAATTTTTTTTCTGTCCTTGGTTTCCTGAGAGTTATTATCATGAAGAGGTGTTAAATTTAATCAAATGTTTTTCTACATTTATTGAGGTGTTTATTTCCACCCCTCTTCATTCAGTTAATGTGAATTACATTGCTTGATTTTCAAATGTTAAAACAATTTTACACTCCTGGGATAAGTTGCACTTGGGTATAATTATATTATCCTTTTAATAGAGTGCTGGGAAAGATTTGTTGAATATTTTATTAAATATTTACCATCCATAGACAAGATATATTGATTTGTCATTGTTCTTTTAATATCTCTGTTAGGTACTTGTATCAGTATAATCAGTTTCATAAAATATTTTAGACATTGCTATTTTCTTCTCTGTATACTGAAAAATGTATTTTTTTAAATTATGATTAGTTTTTAATATATTTTAGGACTTTCTATTTTCTGTTTTTTTTCCTTCTTATTTTGTTTTTGGGCCACACCCTGCAGTGCTCAGTGATTACTCTTATCTCTGTATTCATGGCTGGTGCTGCTTACAGGACAATATGTGGTACAAGGGATGGAAAAGGGTTCCGCAGTATGAAAAGCAAGCACCTTCACCACTGTGCAAGCCAGGAGTTTGATAGTTTCTACTTTATTTATTAATCTTAGTCAATTTTACTTTTTGAGAATGTGCATAATTAAACTATATTAAAAATTATTGTAATAATTTTATTTTTTGGCTTTAGAGCCACACCTAGTGATGCTCTGGAGTTACTCCTGGCTCTGCTCTTAGGATTTAGTACTGGTGGTGCTCAGGGGACCACTTGCGATGCCAGGGATCAACTAGGCAACATGCAAGGCAAGAGGCCTACACACTGTCCTATTGCTCAGGCCCTGTCATAATTATTCTTAATATTATTTAAATATTTTATCATTTATAGACTTACTATGCCTTTTATTCTTGTTAGTGACAGATTGTATTGTTTATCATAAACAAACATCAGCCTGATATTGACTAATTTTATTACTGTATTAAAAGTTCTGAATTATGAGCATTTTTCTGCTTGGTATTTTTTATTTTATAGATTTTCAATATTTGCTGCTTTTTCTTCTATATATTTTGTGTAGGTTGCCCTTTTTCTAACTTCTTAATGATGAAAGTTCAGGTATTTAACTTCAATTCTTTTCTAACATAATTATTAAAATTTACTTAATTTTATCTCTAACACTCCATAACCCATATATTTCAATTTATTGTAAAATTATTTTCAATTTCAAATGCTTTTAATTTTCTAATTTCGTATTTGGTTCATGGGTCAATCAAAGTGATATTACTAAATTGCCAAGTTTGGGGTATTTTCTGTATCTCTTAATGTTGTTTCTTTGCCAACAAATATGTTCTGCATAATTTTAATCTCCTGTATTGATTGAAATTTATTTTATGACACAGTGTATTGGGCTGTAGTGATAGTACAGCGGGTAGAGCATTTGCCTTGCACAAGGCTGGCCGGGTTGAGAGAGGTTCGATTCCCCCGCCCCTCTCGGAGAGCCCGGGATCAAGCTACTGAGAGTATCTCGCCCACATGGCAAAGCCTGGCAAGCTACCTGTGAAGTTTTCTATATGCCAAACACAGTAACAAGTCTCACAATGGAGACGTTACTGAGCCCGATCCAGCAAATTGATGAACAACGGGGTGACAGTGACAGTGACACAGGGTGTTGGTCATTTTTTGGTAACTTGACCATATACAATAAAAAGTAATAGATATAATATAGTTTTGAGATGATACATTCTATAAGTACTACTTAATCAAGTTGAATGATAACATTTTTTAAATACTACATTTTATCAAGTTTTGCATGTTTAACAATTTATTCAATAGAGTATAGACTCGACTCACCTACTGTAGTTTCTCTCAGCTATTTTGCTCCTTCCTTGGGATCCAGATTTTGAAAATCTGGTGGGGCATGATCCACTCCTGAGTTTTCTTCCATCTTCTTCCTTTGAAGTATATTTACTTTGCACATAGGTAAATGGGTCATATACTTTACTGCAATCTCAATTTCTTCCTGCATACAGTTTTTGATTCACTGTCTCTGAGCACCTAGTGAAGACTTACAGGAAAGAAGTAGTGGGAAGAAAAACTTATTTTGTGACTCATGTGGCTGAGAATTTAAAACATCATGTAAGGGGAGTATGTGACAAGTTTTTTAGCTTTTTCCTAAAAATTACCAGTAATGAATATTTCTTCTTTTATTTTCCATGAGTCATCAGTTTCTTTGATCTTACAGTGAGTCTGCTTTTAGGGATATTTCATTGCATTTTTTTTAGTGGGTTAGCTTTGGACCACAGGTGGCAGTGCTCAGGGTAACAGTTGTGAAGTTGGGATTGAACCAGGGTCAGGGCAGGTGTTTTACCTCCTCTATCTTGTCTTATTTCTGACAGACCTTCTGAATTCTTACCAACATTATTCTATTTCTCATTGCTGTTTTTATTTTGTAAGTAGACCTAATTTTTAGTATGAAAAACAAGAACTTGGTTCAAATTAAAAGTATAGGTTGGGCCACGGTGGTAGTGCACCAGGGAAAGTGCTTGCTTTGTATGCAGCTGCCCCTAGTTCAATCCCCAACATTTAATATGGTCGCCCAAGAATGGCCAGAAGTAATTCCTGAGTCGAGAGCGGGGAATAAATCCTGAGAGTTGCAGGATGTGGCCTGTAAATGAACAAAGTGTAGGTTGGAATGTGACTCAGTGGGAAAGCACATGCTTTATACATGTCAACCCTGAGTTTGAGTTTCAGAACTGTCACACAAAAAAGGTAAAAATTAAGACAAGTCAAAAGACCCATTAAAAAGTCATCTGACTCTTCTCACAGTTGATTATTCGCCTTTTAACTAACTTTTTATAAATATCTTATACCACTTAATCTGTTCATATGGACTATTTTGATCTTTGTTTTGTTAGATGTCTTAAAGATATAAAAATTTGAAACTAGATTTTTTTTTTGCTTTTTGGGTCACGGCCAGCGATACTCAGGGGTTACTCCTGGCTCTGCACTCAGGAATTACCCCTGGCGGTGCTCAGGGGACCATATGGGATGCTGGGATTAGAACCTGGGTTGGCTGCGTGCAAGGCAAATGCCCTACCCGCTGTGCTATCACTCCAGCCCCAGAAACTAGATTTTTTTTTACTTGTTGAATTACTATGCTGTATGAGTAAAGAGAATTTTCATTTTAATGCCACCATGAAACAGTGAAAATGTTGACTTTTTATTTCCCAGAATCATGAGAAAGGGTTAGGGAAGCTGTTATTTTCTTCTTCCTTACCCTTCTGTGATTCTGGTTCTGAGCTAGCCCTTAGTCTTCTTTCTGACTCTAGGGTTCAGAGAAAAGTAGTCTGTTTCTAAGAGCTTGAGAATTTTAGTTTTCACTCTAAAGCTACCACCGGTCATACTTGTACTCCAGACTTCTTCAGCAGAACTTATTATTTCCTTTCATTTTATTCATTGTTTTTGGGTTCCCTTTTATTTTAGATATTTGAATAGATAATTCATTAGGACAGATTTCTGCTAATTCTCTCAACATATTGCTATGACATAAGATTTTAGTTGCATTTATAAATTATAATGGTGTTTGGTTTCAAATGAAGAAATAGGATGACGATATCAATTGGGATATTATAGAAATGCGAGAATGAGTAAGGATGATTGAAGGAATAGGTGGGGTAGCATTCATTTTATTCCAAAAGACAACAGAGAAAAGTACCACTCCCAAGACATCTGGGATCTCAAAACAAGTCTTAGGAAAGAATGAGTGTGTAGAGGTAAGCATTAATAAATTAGAACACAAGAACTGTGCTTCTTTGTAATGCAAATACATGTAAGACTTCAGGTTTAAAATAAATCCACAGTGGGAAAAAATTAAGTCCTTTCTGCATGCTTTTGGTTTAACTGAATTTGGCTTTACTCACCGTTAATTTAGAGTGTCCCAAAGTTTGCAATTAAAAGCTACAACGAAACAGTGGCTGAACACAGACTCATTAGTAGAGAGTTATAAATGCTCAGTAAAAAACACCTAAATTATAGACTGAGGCTGTTCACAAGACTTTTCTTTGGTTTTGCAAATCAACGTTTTTAACAAGTACGTGTGTGGCCAAGAAAGAGATGTTGTACTTACTCTTTCTGTATAATTATATCTATTATTGTTTTCTCAGACTCAGAGAGGCATACTACTAAAAGTCCATCATTCAGTTATTAAATACAAAAACCCTTTTAAAACTTAAATTTTGGCACACAATTTAAGGTACACATAATTCTAGGTACACATAAAAATTGAGAGGAAGACACATAGATGCTCAATAGAGATTCTTCTTTCACACAAGTATAGCTTTTGAAAATATCAATATTCCCTTCACTTGTCACAGTTGATGATATACATTGACATCATCATAATCACCAAAAGTTAAGAGTTGACATTAGGGATCATGTTTCATATGCTGTGGGCTTAGCACAGGGCTCTACTGTTAGAGTATCAAATCGAATATTTTCACCTCCCTTAAAATCCTGGTATCTGCCTATTCATCCCTTCTCTTCCCCATTTCCAGGAAAACATATTCTTATACTTTTCATTGTCTCTGTAGTTTTACTTTTACAGAAAGCCATATAATAGACTTTACTTAATACTGTATCCTTTATGTTTATTTCAAGTATCACTGTTACTATTTCCTTTTTCAAGAGCTTTCCTGATGCATAAAATCTAACCATTTGAGGGTAGATGTTCCTTGTTAACCTATAGGTATATTTAAAATTCAATAACTAAAATCTTGTCCACAGTCAACTTTTAATGTAGGTGGATTGGGAATAATTAGTAAGGAAAGGTTTTGAAGCAATATTTATAAAAGGAATTTCTCATTTATCATATTATTCTTTTAGCTGCCAACAAAATTGGTCACCATATTTTACAAATCAAAAAAAGTCTTCAAATGATACATTTTTATTCAGTAACTATGACAATATTCAAAACAAAATGACTATGAAGATATCACTTCACACGAGCAAGAATGGCCTGAATAAAAATTGTCAGCAAGTTCTGGCAGAGATGTAGAGCAACAGGAAAATTCATTCAGTGTTGGTGGGAATTTAAATTATTTCAGCTGGTGTGGAAAACAGTGTAGAGATTTCTCCAAAAATTAAACATAGAACTACCATTTGATCCATAATTACAGTGACAGAGATCAGTCAGAAAAACAAAAACACTAATTTGAAGAGATACACACCTATTTTCATTGCAGTGCTATTTACAATAGACAAGATATGGAAACCCCCTCTACCCTCACAAAAACTTATACATAAGTATGATTTTTTTTGTAAAAACAGACTGAACTATCTAATAAAAGAAAACTAAAAGCAACCTTGAATATGTTCTTTATTGAAAGAATAGAGGAACAGTTGTATTCATGTAAACAATATTGGTGAGAATGCAAATTGGTGTTACCCCTTTGGAGAACAGTTGGCATATCTATACCAGTATCAATGCCACAGAATTTTCATTCTAGTTTTATACCATAGCTGAACTCATGAATGAAAAGCTCAAAGCTGAACTTTGAATATGAAGACCCTAACAAAACACTCATTTCAACATTATTTACAAATTATTTACATTATTTACAAATACTAAAACATTATATCTATGAAAGCAAGAAAAATGTTATTTATACAATGAAATAATCACATTCAAAATTAATATACTATATGTGCAAAAACCAACAAATATACAAAGCATAAACATAATTTATAAATTCAGTTTCAGAACATATGTGCACAGTAAGATAGGTTCAATAATGTTATATATTGTGTCTACACAAATATATAAGCAGTAATTGTATAAAAATCATGAGTGAAAATGATCAACAAGATATAACTAGCTTTAAATTACTGTCAGAGAAAATGGGAATCTGCACTTGAAGACTTAAATTTCTATTACATGTAGGGATACGTTTAAAAATATTTGTTCTTGAACTCATGGGCAGGGTATATAATGTTTAGATGTTGTTATTAAATTATGTTTATATTAGTATGTCTCCAGAATTCCTTGATAAAATAGAGCAATATTTTATTCTGTTTTCTATGTATTCTGTCTATTCCCAAACTTACATTATATGCATGTATATGTATGTGCATATATGTATGTATGTATGCAAAGATATATCTTTGTGTTTATTTTAGTCTCTCAGGATTAATTTTTTATTACCATGTACTGTGAATATCTTAGTGTTTCTGATCTGAGTGCTACATTGCATTCCAATATTAATCCCTTGCATTTGACTTTCATTCTTCTACAGATGGAAAAATTATTTCTTTCCATCTCTTAATCTGTCTTGTTCTAGACCTCAGCGATTTTTTGTGTTTGTATGACTCAGTAATATATGCATATGTTAATTCACTAGGTATTTCTAAATAGCTCTGTATCAGCTAAATCCAAATGGTATCGCATTTTGCCTTCAACCATAATAAGATGAAAGATTCTATTTTCCAGTTTTCTCCTTATCTGCCATTGATTATCAAAATATACAGCATCTTTTGTGGTACCGAAATGCTCAAATGTGATGTTGTAACATTTTCACTTTCACTTCATGCTATTGATTTTTTTTCTGCATCTTGTCTAGGAAGTTTATAACCTAGCCAGCCCAAGGTTATAAAATATTCGAAGGATTAGATTTTCTAAAGGTGCTGTCAGGGGAGGGCAAGTTTTTGGACATCCTTGATCAAAGAACTTTCCTTTACCTAAGAAGATGATCCTCCTCTACCTCAGGGACTGGTTCAGGATCAATATCTGGTTGGAGTGTGGGGGCAGTGAAGAAGAGGATAGCCAGATAGCTAGAGAGCCAGAGCTCATGTGCTCTGGACAATAGGTAGCTTTCCATTGCCTCAGATTCTCATAGGTGAGTTAGGAAACTTGGAAGTAAGACTTAGCTGCCCTGGAATCAATCTTCTCTTTCAGTACTTAAGAATTCTGTGCAACTTGGAGTGGATGGATAATAAAATACATCTTTATCTCCTTCAGCTCTCAGATAATAAGACACATTTTTATCTCCATAATTATGTATGTGTGTGTGTTTGTGTTTGTGTTTGTGTGCGGACATATACCAATTCATCTTTTCCATGTTGATAGAACTCTAGAAATCAGGAGGCGTGGTGATAGTTTCTCAAGTACTCTAGATCAAGTCCTTAATGTTCTTGGTGGAGCCATACTAATCTGTCCACCAAAAGTGTTATTTTAATAGCCAGAGACAAGTTTTAAACCAATAACTTACCAGAATAGAAACCAATTTCTCACTCAAATAAAGTTCACTTGAGTGTTTTGTGTGGGTTAACTATCCAAATCATTCAAGGACGTAGAATTCTTTAATTTAATGGTGGGGTGTCATCCTTTGGGGGAATATATTCCCAAATGATATTCAGAGTGTCTGGGGGTCACTTCCAAAGATATTGAGCTAACCAGACTGGTAGTTCGGTGTCAGGGAAGGAAGATGTAGTATTTCTTGGAAATGGTGGTTCCAGGGACCACCACGACCGCCTAGGTGTTGCTTGGGTCTCCAGTACTGCACCAAATATGCTACATGTGCCATGTGATTGGACACAGTGGGAAAACTATATGCTGTTTTCCACCATTATTTCCCTTCTTGAGTTCTTTAAGTTCTCCATGTATCACTTTTCAGATATTTAAGACGAATTTTTTTGACTAAGTTGTGAAGTGGCACACATTAAGACTAGTTACATTCTCTTTCAGAACATGTTCCAATGATCATTCTGGCAAGGAAAGATTAGGAAATCCAGTTTAGTTATGTACCATGAAGATATAGGTCTTCTTTTATCTGTGTTGTGGGCCACACCCAGCAATGTTCAGGGGTTACTCCTTGCTCCGCACTCAGGAATTATACGTGGCAGTGCATGAGGAACCATATGAAATGCTGGGGATCAAACCTAGGTCAGCCATGAATAAGGCAAGCATCCTACCCACTGTACTAATTCTCTGGTCCCTGAGATAACACCTTTTGAAAAACTGGATCATCTGTCATATTTCAACTTCTTGTTTGACATCATAAAACACATATATAGGGGCCAGAGTGAAAGTACAGTGGGCAGAATGTTTGCTTTTTATGTGACTGATCCATATTTGATCCCCAGTATCCCATATGGTCCCCCAAGCTCTGCCAAGAGTAATTCCTGAATGGAGAGTCAGAAGTAAACCTCTAGCATAGCTGGCTGTGACCCCAAAAGCAAAACAAACAAAAATACCCCAGAACATGTATTTTGTTTTAATTACACAAGAAATATAACAATATTAAATAGATTTCAAAACTAAGAAGGAATTGGTCACAATTCAGTTTCAGTAGCAAAACATCTCTTAGGATTTATGTAACCTTACAAAGCAAATTTTAGAGGACATGTATTTGAGTAATCCTTTCCTCCCTTTGTCCCTCTTTCCTGATATTTTTACTTCTTGAAACATTTCTTGATTGTCAACTGGGCAAGTCACCAAGAACACAGAGATTAATAAAACACAGTATTTTCAATTTAGCCTCAAGACATTCACTACAAGAACAGGCAAGTAACCATCCAATACAACATAGCATGACAAGGGCTGTGGTGGAAATAAATATAGAGTATTGTAGCACAGCTTATCCCAGAAAAAAATTTGTATAGAGTAGGCTGTATCTAAACTGAGGAATAGAAGATAAATATAAGCCAGTGTATTTTTAAAAAAATAATTGACAAAGATTCCATGAAGCTGGGCGTCCAGTCTCAAAGGCCAGGAGGCATGAGAAAGCACCACTGAGTTCCATAAATTGCACATTGTTCAGAAAATAAGCGTTTGAATGGGAAGTGTTGAGAGCTGAGTCAGAGTTGTTCCAATGAGGTCAATTTTTGAAAGATTGATCTGTTAAAGAGAAAAAGTTTTATTTTAAACACAAGAAGAGTCACTGAAGCATTTTAAGCAGCAGAGCTATTTGATCAAAAGCTTGCTTGAAAATGATAATATTTGCCACTGTGTGAAAAAATGCAGCAGAGGTAGACAAAGACAAGAGATGTATGAATGAACTAGAGTCATAATTCATATGAAATATGATCGTGAGTTGTCTTAATGTTGTAACTGACATAGAAGAGAAAAAACATAGTTTCAAATATATATGGGGGATGAGACATGACAAGATTTAGAAATTAGATATAAGGAATTAGAGGAAAACACTAGGAACATGTCCCTGAATTCTAGTTTATATAATTAAATAGACTAGTTATTTAGGCAGGCACTATTGAGGAATATAATTAATTAAAAATGTTATTGTTTTTATTTTAATTTTGAGCGATTGCACAGCGGTAGGGCGTTCGCCTTACAAGTGGCCAACATGGCCGACCCGAGTTCGATTCCTCCGCCCCTCTCGGAGAGCCCGGCAAGCTACCGAGAGTATTCGATATGCCAAACACAGTAACAACAAAAGTCTCCAATGGAGACGTTACTGGGCCCGCTCGAGCAAATCAATGATCAACGGGAGGGCTTTGAGATATATTTACAAATAGTAGTAGAGGAGACTGGAATAAGTTTAATCTGAAATTCAAGTGATCTCTTGACTCAGAATTCACAGTAGAATCTGTAGAAGTAAAAGTGGATGTCCAGAAATCATGTAAAATGTGTGAAAAAAAAGTATGAAAACAAAACTTAAGTGAAGGATAAAAGATGACTAGATACAACCTAAAGTTAAGAGCTGACAATGGAGGTAATAAACAAACAAATGAAAAATAGGGCAAAAGTATTAAATCACAGGAACCAAGAGAAGAAAAACTTAGGTGCTAAGAACAATGCAAGAAAAATAAAGATGAAAAAGTTTTCTTTAGATCTTATGTCAAATAGTTCATTGGTGCCTTTCTTTGGGAAAATTTTATGAAAAAGAACCAGATAACCTGAGAAGTGAATGGAAAGTGAGAAATCAGGAATAGATGAAATGTATCATTATCAGTAAAGAGAAAAGAGAATTTCAAATGTTAATTTTAAGGATATTTTTAATAACTAGAAAACATAAAAATATGATTTGGATATATGACTTGGAAAGAATCTTGAAGATACAAATTTTAAAAATTGTTATAGGGGTTCACAGCAATAGTACAGTGGGAAGGGTGCTTGCCTTGCATACAGCTAACCTGGGTTTGATCCCCAGCACCTCATGTGGTCTCCTGAGAATCCCGTGGAATAATTCCTGATGTAGAGCTAGGAGTAACTCCTGAGCATCGTTGGGTATGTCCCCAAAACCAAAACAAACAACAACAAAAACAACAGAAAAGAGAATAATGACAGAGAAATAGTAAGATAGAGTTCCCATTAAACAAGAAAACACATAGAAAAACTCTTCATTTATATAAACAGATTCTAATTATGTGATACTCTAAGTTAAATAAAGAGACAATTTTTAGAAAGTCAATTTTGAATTCTAAGAATTGACAAGCATATATAGATGGAGACAGGGAACTTTTTAGAATAGTAAAGCTATTTTATGTGATATTCTAATGGTATGTATATGAATTTTTCATTAAAAAACCCATATAACTTCACAACACAAAGAGTGAATACTAATGTAAACCACACAATTTAGTTAATAGTAATGAATCAATGTTGGTTCATTGTTTATGGTAAACAAAATTATCACACGAATGGAAATTGGTAATGACAGCAGGTTATGAGGAACAAAGGTGGTCTATGAGAAATTGATGTACTTTCTACTCAATTTTTCTGTAAATTTAAAACTGCTTGAAAAATAAAATTCATAGACTATTTACCAAAAGAAAAATATCTCTACTACTATATTGACCATTTAAGAGCAAATTGAAAGTAAACAACTTAGAAGTATAATGGAAAATTTTATATGTTCCTTCAGGCAAGCCACTTTTTGATCACTCCACAAATACTCATCTGGACTGCTACAGACCATTTATAAAATGAAAAGTAAAATATCCAGTCAGAGAACCAGAGTTTATTCTTTCTTGTCTTTCACTTAGTGTCACTTAAGGTCAATCTTATAAAACTCATTAATTCCGTAGAATGGTTTTTCTTCTTCTATTGTCAGCTTATATTTTCTGGCTGATCATTTTTTCCACTTTCTTGCCTTTATCTTTGATCATTATACTTTGATGAACCATTAAGACACCAGCCTTTTCAGGCTAATTTGTTTTATCTAACAATATGCCAAATAAAAGACCCTTTCATATATTTTATTATCTTTTGCCTAATAACGTATTTCTCTTTAGTGCTGAATAATATTTCTTTTTTTTTTTCTTTTTGGGTCACACCCGGCGATGCTCAGGGGTTACTCCTGGCTCATGCACTCAGGAATTGCTCCTGGCGGAGCTCGGGAGACCATATGGGATGCTGGGAATCGAACCTGTGTTGGCCATGTTGGCTGCGTGCAGGGCAAACGCCCTACCTGCTGTGCTATCGCTCCAGCCCAATATTTCATTCCTTGGATTTACCACAATTTATTTGCCAACTTACCTGCTGAACAATATTTTGGTTGCTTCTAGAATTTGAAATTATTAAATTTATGTGCAGGTTTTTATGTGATCATTTGTTTCTCAGTTCATGTGGGAAAATACCAAAAAGAGCTATTCTTTTGTGTTTAACTTTGTACAATTCTCTTGACTATCTTCCAATGTGCCTTAATTAATATGAATTTTAATAAGCAACAAATAAGAATTTCTGTTGCTGGAGTTCTTGCTAACATTTGGTGTTGTCAGTGTTCTGAATGTTAGCATTTCAATAGTATGTAGTTTTTTGGGAGGGGTTGTTGTTATTTATTTTTTTTTTTTTGGTCCACACCTGGTGCTCAAAACTTATTCCAGGGGATGCAGGGGCCCAGATGTTGTGCTGGAAATTGAAACTGGGTCAGCTTCATGCAAAGTAAATGCCTGGCCAGCTGTCCTATTGCTCTGGCCCAATTGGTATGTAGGTGTTTATAATTTTTGTTTTAATTTATAATTTCCTAGTAACATAGGCTGTGGGACATGTATATATGTTCATTTGCTATTTTAGCATGTTATCTGTTCAAATCTTTTGCCTAATTTAATTGTCATTTTATTTTGAAGTTTTAATATTTCTTCATATAAGTAATTTTAGTGCAATCTGTCATATATATATTTGGCATCAATTTCTCTCACTGTGTGGCTTCTTCTTGTTGTTTTTTTCTCATTAGGTTTTTTTTTTTTTAAAGAATTGGGTGTTTGGAACACACCAGTTGTGCTCCAGGAACACTCTTGGTACTTGGGGAACCAAATGTGCGGGGAAGTGAATTGGAGTTTTTCATGTACAAAGCAAGAATCTCACCCCTGCATGTGTGTGCATGCACGCACACACACATGCATGCATACAAACACACACACAAACCTCAAACCCTCTCTCTCTCTCTCTCTGTCTCTCGGTCTCTCTCTCCTCCCCCCATCTCTCTCCCTTCATTCACTTTCTTAACACTCCCATGGTCACAGGATTTTAAAATTTTAATTAAGCTGAGCTTATCAAAGTTTTCTTCCATGAGTTATGCTTCTGTGGTATATTTACAAGCTGGCACCAAACTCAAAATAAGCTAAATATTCTTCCAGGTTATCTTTTAGAAATTTTATAATTTTACATTTATAGTCATCTATGTTCTACTTTGAATTATTTATTGAAAAGTGATGAAAAGTCTGTTACTATATTTTCTTTTATTTTTGAAGTGGAAAGGGAATGGGTGTTGGTCCACACCTAATATTGCTCAGAGACTATTCCTAGTTCTTTGTTCAGGAGTGACCCCTGGTTGTGCTAAGTCCCCTGGGATCATGCATCATTTGTTGCAGACTATCTTTTCTTCATTGAATTTTCTTTGCAAATCTGTCAAAATTTAATAAATGATCTTTGTGTGGGACAGTTTATGGTCTCTGTAGTCTGTTCCACTCAATTATTTCTCTTTTCCTTTATCAGTATCACTTTGTCTTAATTACTGTAATTTCTATAAGTTCAGTACACATATAGATTTATGTAACCCCATCATAAATCAGCCTTAAAAATAATGCCTTCACTCAAATAAAAGACTTTTTATTTTTCCTTTGTACTCACATTCCTCAACCATCTACAATGTGCGCCAAGCACTGATCTGTTTTCCATCATTATAGCTTTATATTGGACATGAGGAGAAATAATAGTTTTACCTTACAGTGCTTTATAAAACAGAACCATGTGACACATGATTGCCTTTTATCACTCAACAGTAAACTTTTTTTAGCCATCCATGTTTTTGTAGGTATCACTAGTTGTTCCCATGCTTCAGATTTATTCTATGACATGAATATGGCACTATCTATCCATTTCCTAGTTGAGAGATGTTTGTGTTTATTTTCAGTGTTCAGTGATTCAAAAAGCTGCTGTAAATATTCATCACAGTCACAGTCACAGTCCTCCCGTTGATCATCGATTTGCTCGAGCGGGCCCAGTAACGTCTCCATTGGAGACTTTGTTGTTACTGTGTTCGGCATATCGAATACGTCACGGGTAGCTTGCCAGGCTCTGCCGTGTGGGCGAGATACTCTCGGTAGCTTGCCGGGCTCTCCGAGAGGGGCGGAGGAATCGAACTCGGGTCGGCCATGTTGACTGTGTGCAAGGCAAACGCCCTAACTACTGTGCTATTGCTACAGCCCAAACTTAAAATATGTAGTTTTTCATTTCTCTGGGATCAATACCTACAAGTGAGAATTCTTGGCCATGTCTTAAATATATGATTACTTTAGAAGAAACTATCAACCAATTTTCCATTGTGGCTGTATCATTCCACCTTCTGTCATCATGTATGAGATCAAGTTGTTTCCCATCTTTGCCAGCACTTGATATTTTCAGCGATTTTTAATTTGCACAATAGGTGAAATCACATTTTATCATGCTTTTTGTTTGTTTACAGAGAATAATCATATTAAATATCTTTTCACATAGTTATTTGAAATCATTACCTCTTTGAGTTAGTGTCTATTAATAACTCAGACCTACTTTTAAAAAAAATGGTGGCTTGGCTTTTGACCAACTTTTTCAGAGTTCTTTATTAGTATGGTTAGAAGTCTTTTGTCAGATTTGTGATTTATAAAGATATTTAATGCATCTACAGCTTGTTTTTGTTCTTCTGATAGTGCCTTGTGCAGGCAAAAAGTTGATAAATTTTATGTTGCAATTTATGAAATGCATTTTTATAGGAGTCTCCCCTGTGGTGTTCATAGGTTATTCACAAGGAGACTTGAACTGGCAGTGCAGGCTCGAGGGCTCTAAATTTGGGCTATTTCTCAGTCAGTAATATGATGCTACTTATCTCAGAGGGACTGCAGATCACTAGGATTATACATGACAGTTCTCAGACGTCCATTTGGTCCTAGGAATCAAACTTGAAGCTCTATGCATGTAAGACACATACCCCACCCCCTTGAATTCTTTACAGAGTTTAGTATAATATCCAGTCATTCTTCTTATCACATCTATGGCATCTTAAGTAAAATGTCTTCTTTCATTTCTATTTCAATGTGTGACTTCATTATTTTTTATCAATCTTACAGATTTATTGACTTTATTGTTCTTTCAAAGAATCAACTTTGATTTGTTTCTAATCTTTTCCCGATTTTGATCCTTTCAAAATATTTCTTGGTGTTCCAAAACATAAAATTCATGGCTTGAAGCCAGGGCTTTATATATGCAAATTGTCCTTTTTTTTTTTTTTAGCAAAGTGTATTCTATTATTATTTGTTTTTTGGACCATGCTCAAAGGTGCTCAGAACTCATTCCTGACACTGTGCTCAGGCATCACTTGAGAACTCAGAGGACCTAATGGGGGCTGTGAATCAAATCTGAGTCAGACACATACAAGGCAGGCACCTTACCCTCTGTACTATCTCTCTGGCCCAGCAAAGTATATTCTTACTTAACTTATTTATTACTTAACTTTCTTAAAGATGTTTGGTGTTTATTTTTTCCTTTTTCTCCATTCTTAAAATAAAAGTCCTTGATTTGAGTCCTTTATTTCAACAAAAGCATTTATTGCTCTGCATTTAATCCACATATTGCTCTAACTGAATAATTCTTGTTGATTTTGCATTTGATATTCTTTCAACTCAGTTTTTTTTCAGTTTACCTTAGAACTTTATCTTTGAAAAATAAATTTTTAAGAAATATGCTGTTTTATAAAAGGACTTTAGAAAAAATTCCATTATTGATTATTGATTTCTAATTTAATTCCATTGTAGTCTACAAACAAAATTTATAGAACATAATTATTTAAAATTTTAATTATTTTTTTGTGATCCAAAATATGGATTATCTTGGTGAATGTTGCAGGTGGACTTTAAAGATGTATATACTTGGGGCTAGGGATATAGCTCAAAGGTAGATCACTGCCTTGCATCTGTGAGGCCCTACCTGGGTTCAATTGCCTGGCACTACTACTACTTCCTCTTCCTCCTCTTCCTCCTCGTCCTCCCTTCTCTGTCCTCTTTCTTTCTTCTCCCTCATCCCTCACACATACACATACATGCTGTTTTCTTTTGGTAATGGATGGGGAAGTGGTTCTCAAATTGTTCTAGGGAACCCAGGAATCACTGTTGACAGTATACAGCTGACTGGGTTAAATTCTAGGATCCAAGGATGGAATGCTGCAGACCTTCATGATCTCCTAGAAGTGTTCCTGAGATGTCCAGGGTCTTTCACGGTGATGCTTTAGGCCTTTTGGGCTGCCTGTACCCTTAACAAACATGTGTACAGAACCCATTTGGATATGTATTCTAATTGAGTATAACCAGTGTAACCTAATCGCAGGCACTAAAATATGTATTTTTATATTGTCGGTTGGAATTTATAGCTACAATTCCATCCAGTTGTTTGATGGTGCACTGTAGTTTTTCAGTAGCACTGTAGCTCTGTCCTCCCATTGTTCATCTATTTGCTTGAGTGGGCCCAGTAATGTCTCCATTGTGAGACTTGTTGTTTTTGTGTTTGGCACATGGAATACATCACGGGGAGCTTGCCAGGCTTTGCCGTGCAAAGATTTTCAGTATTTTTGCTAATTATTTATAAGTCCTATCACTGAGTTAAGCATCTTGTAGTCTCCAAATGTAACTGTGAACATTTCTATTAATCTTCGTCAGTTTTTGCGTATTTAATCTGTGTGCGTGTATATGTAGAATTATTTGTGTATGTCTGAATTGAATTTTCAATGAATATGCAGTGACCCTCTTAATCCCCTTTAATTTTCTGTGCTCTGAAGTCTTTGTCTAGTTTAAAGTAGGCACTTAAGCACTTTTTGAATTACTCTCTGCATGACACAATTATTAATCCTTTTACTTTTAATTTGTTCGTTTTATTATATTTAAGGTGATCTTGTAGTCAGCATATAATTGGGTCATTTTAGCATCCATTCTGAAAATTTTTCTAATTGGTGTGTTTGGACAATTTACTTAATTACTGATAGGTTTAGATTCGTGTAGCATTTTAAGTGGCTGCTTGCACAATGACCATTCACATACTTTTTCACCCTCACAAGTAGAATTTAGAAGATACATTCTTATAGAGATCCCTGAGTCTCCTCCTTTTGTGTTCCAGTTGTCTCATATACTACTGCTTGCATTACAAATCCTCCCACACTGTTTTTGTTTATTTTCAGTTTGGAGACCAACCCCAGCAATGCTGAATCGTTTTCTACTTCTGTGCTCAGAAGTGACCATTCGTGTTCCTCAGGAACCATACGTGGTGACAGGACTCAAACCAGGATTATGGATGCTGGAGCTGTAGACAAGGTGAAAGCTTTATCTCCTCCACTGTCTCTCTCACTCACAATGTTTATTTTTTTAGTGTTAAGAATAGTTTACTTAAGCAGAAAATTATAACAATTTTGAGTATAATTTATTTGAAAAACAAACAAAAAACATGCTTTCTAACTTTTAAACTTGTTCATTATTTTTAGTGGGGTTGGCTATTTTGATTTTAAGACATACAAAAAACTCAATACACAGCAATAAGAATATGAACAGTGTAGTTGGTAGGCAGTATCATCTGGCCAGATGATGGAAGATGTTGTATCCAAAAGGACAGACACATGAAAAATAAGCATATAAAAAAGTCATTAAACAAAGCCCTGGCAGCTGCTCCCACACCATATAGTCACAACCATGCCTCTGGCCTCACTAGACAGTTAAATATTCTGAATTTTCTGGAGTGACATCTCTAGAAAATGCAACACGTATTTGCAATATATACAACTCTGACATCCCAGTAGCAGAACTTCAGATTGAATGGGAATTAACATAGAAGCCAACCAATCTTGACTAACAACAACATTTAACACAGAAGGTTTAACTTGCAACAGAAACTTTGTAAATAAACCTTCAGTGAATGACTTAATGTCACCATGGTGAAATCCAACAATTTTTCACAAATTTTCTTCAACAGAAATGATTTTTGATTATTTGGTTAGCCATTTAGTGGTAGCAAATGATATCAAATAAATTATTGTGACCCACAATATTTTAATTTATTTTCAACCTTTAAGTATATACTTAAAAATTGACTAGAGGAAAGAGTCTAACATTTAATGAGATACCTTTTTTCTCTTCTTCAGTCCCTATGTCTGATAGTATCTGAGTCATTTTCTTTACAGCTAAAAATCTATCATGGATCTAATATTCTTAGTAACCCTGTGAACAAATTGTTTTTTTTGTTTTAATTCATGTAATAATGTCTTTTAAATTTTTTTATTGTAACCCAAAGGATTTGATTATAATTGTGTTTAAGTCTATAGCATTAGTATACAAATATACTGCACACCACCACCATCTAGCAGGAGCCTCTAGCATTGGCCTTATGTCACTTCTGGTCTGACCTACATTCCTCTTTTTCCATCCTTTTTTCTTCTTGGTAATTGGTTTTTTAATTCACGGCCAAGGTTTTGTCATTGTTTGATACTTCTCATTCCCTTGTTCTGTCTCTCTGTAGTTCACAAACGAGTGAGATACTCTGATATTTGTTTCTCTTCCTCTGGCTTATTTTGCATATCATGACACCTTCCAGTTCCATCTATGTTGCAATAAACTGCATGATTTTTACCTTTTCTCATTGTTGGATAATATTCTGTGTGTGTCTCATAATAACTTATCTATCCATTCAGCAATCATTGGACTTTAGGGTAGTTTCTAGATTCTGGATGTTGTACTAAGTAATGCAATGAACATGGGTGTACATATATATTTTTGAGTTAATGTTTGTTTTTTGTAGGTAGTGCCAAGAAGTGGAATATATGGGTCATATATTTATTATATTATTTTGTTGAGGATTCTCTATACTATTCTCCAGAGAGATTGAACCAGTTGACACTCCCATTAATAGAAATGAGGGTTCCTTTTCATTGCATCCCTACTCAAATTGGTTGTTCCTAGTCTTTTTGATATATTCCATTGTTACTGGTGTGACATGATACCCCATTTCTTTGATATTTTGTTTCCTTAATAAGAGATAATCAAAACTTTCTGAGAATTTGTTTTCTTCACTTGACTCTAAAGGCAATTTCACTGTATGCAGAGTTCTTGACTAACATTTCTTTTTTTTTTTCAACCATTTGAAGATGTGTGACTTTTTTCTATACTTTGTGATCTCTGATGAGAAATTACAATCATTTGAAATCACTTCAAAAATTTTATTTTTCCCCTAATGTTTTCATATCTTTCTTTGTGTTAAAATTTTGTCAGTTATAAGGCCAGAGAGATAGTACAGTGGGTAAGGAGCTTGTCTTGAACATGGCTAATCCAGGTTCAATCTCCAGCACCACATGTGGTCCCCAGAGCCCACCAGAAATGATCTTTGAGTACAGAGTCTGGAGTAAGCCCTGGGCACTTCTGGGTATGGTCCAATTCCCCCTTCATATTTATCAGTTTGACTATGAAGTACTAGCCTATTGCTTTTTCTGGGAGTTAGGTTTACTGACATTGGGTCTATAGATTTATGATTTTTACTAAAATTGGAAAATGTTCAGTCATTTTTATCTTAAATTATTTCCTTAATACTGTACCATTTATCTTCTGCTTCCAGAATTTGAATGATATAAATTATATATATATATATATATACATATATATATATATGTTGTTGCTGTTTCATATAGGTCCTGGGATTGTTCATTATTTCTATCTTTGTAGTATTGCTGTTGAGCACATCTAGTGAATTTTAAATTTTCAGCATTATTTTACCTCTAAAATTTATATTTATTTTTCTTCACATATTCTCTTGCTTTATTAACTTTATTCTCTTTTTTTCATCTATATTGCATATTGGACTATTGGACATTATCTACAAATAACAATCTCACCAGGGCATTCTTGCATCATTGTCATATCACTTCGTAGACTTATTTATTTCTATACTAGCTGAGGCTTGACTTATTTTACATAAGGCAAATTGTTTTGGATTGCTTTTGGTATTTTGAATATTCTGCTATATATGACTACGACGAATACTTTTCCCGGCTTCTGCCGCATCTACCAGTACTTCTGCTCTTCTCTCTTTGAGGTCTTCCTTGATCGCATCTCTGCACTGCTTTGCGAGCTCGGACGTTAGCTTGCGGTTGCCTGAGGCATGCGCCAAACCACGCTGGCAAATTAGCTCAAGAGTTTTCGAAGATAGGCGACTTTTTGTGGCTATCTCTCTCTTGGCGTTCCTCGCACATTCAAGGAGGTGCTAAACCAGTCGATCGTTTTCCTCGTCAATGTTGTCAACAATGGCATCTTCCCATGTTGCCGCAATAGTACCAAAGAGTTCCCAGTTGGTGGTCATTCTGGGAGTTCTCTTTTTGAACTTTGCAGCCCTTGGAATATCACGTTTCACTCAAATGAGAGAACGAATCCGGAGTTCTGACATCCGTCGACGATCAAGGATCAGGGACGCTGTCTCATATGCCAAGGTGTCGAAAATCAGATGGGCTGGTCACGTAATGAGATTTAAAGACGACTGTTGGACTAGAGCTGTTACTGATTGGATTCCCCGGGATGTCAAGAGACCGCGTGGCCGCCCACCTACCAGATGGTCAGACTTCTTTGTCAAGATCATGAACGATCGGTTTGAGGCCCTCCATGTTCCCGGAGCGAAGAGATGCCATTGGGCTACACTAGCACGCGACAGGGACAAATGGAGACGTTACTGGCGCCCGCTCGAGCAAATCGACGACTAACGGGAAGTTAAGTGATTAAGTGATATGACTACGACACTCCGAGAATACCAACCCCATAGCCCCTGCTATACTGTTCAGGAACTAGTATGAGAAGCCGGTGAAAAGGAAAGAAAGAAAGCAAGAGTGAGAAAAGTGAGGTTTTTTTCTTTATCCTTGATATTTCAGATTTCCTTTCCAGTTTACAAAGAGAGTGAAGGGCTTTTCCTGTAGCTCTTTTTCATCATGCTCACAATTTGGATTCTGTTAGAATTGCTTTCCATCAAGAGATATTGGGAAAAAATGTGAATTCCACTATTTTAACGATAATTAATTTTTTCCATTCTGTCTGCTAATATTTGCTAACTAACGCTGGTCCTCAAATAGTCCCGCTAGGTTGTCATCACAAGCAGTGGGAGAGTCACAGGAAGTGTTTTGTTCCATATACTAAACTGAAACCTCTTTATCAAGTCTTGTAATTTGTCCCAATTTTTTTTACTTTTAATTTTTCAAAATTCATCATCATCATCATCATCATTATTAATTGGTCTTCTATGAGTTTCTTAGGCAGTCTAAGAGTCATTCCTGGCAGGTAGTCAACCTGCCTACATAGGCTGAATGATGCAGTGCTCAGCCCAGATAATGCAACAGTGTCCAGTGGTATGGGGACCAAGTGGGTCACAACTGGCAGTGCCTGGGAAATCACTTTATGCTGGGGCTTAAATCCTGACTTCTTGCATGAAAGTCATGTGCTTTAACATTTTAAGGTATCCACCTAGCCCTAGATTTTACTTTCAAGCTAATTTCATACTTAGAGAAGTTTCAAAGAGAATACAGAGAATCTTTGTGTATGCTCTCTCAGCTTTCCTCCATGATAACAGTTAACATATGCTGTACTTTCAAAACTAAGAAATTGACAGTAGCATAATTTTATTGATTAAACTATTACAAAATTTAATTTTCTTTCATCAATTCCTTATGGTTGTGATTGTTGGAGGATCTATCATCCTATACAATTTTAATGCACATCTGAATTTTTACCACCATCACAATCAGATTCAGAATTGTTCCTTCACTGCAAAGCAACTCCTTAATTTTATTTCTAAATTGCAGCACCCTTCTCCATCCTAACTCCAGAAAACCGCTGATCTGTTCTCCATCAGTATAATATTTTTCAATTCAAGGTTATTCTGTAAATGGAATTATATAGTATATCCATCAATTTTTAACAGAATCCAATCTTGGGTACCATGTAGTTTGTTGTTATTAGGCATTCAGACTTTCAGCAATATTCTTTTACTGGAACAAAAACTGTAAAATACCACCCTCTTGGCCCAATTCTTCTAACAGATACAAGAGTTTGAAAGGAAGAAATTATAGGTAATATATAAATATATATATGTTTATGGATAAGGGTCTGCTAAAGGAGCAATCACAATTATTACTTCATTATTGCCCTTTTCCAAGCACCCAGTTGATGGGCTTTGTAGCCAGAATGAAACCAGCCTTACTAAGTATGCATCTGAGTCACCACTGGAGGTAATCAGGTAGGACAAGGGGTCAGTGTGTGCCTTCTCCCACATACCAGAGTGACTTCCTCTGTCTTTGATTGCATAAGATGCTGGGGAAAGGTGAATTAGCATGGCACAACGAAACTGAGCAGAAAAAGGCATCTTTAAACCTATCCATTATCCCTGTGGTTTAGTCAACAAAATATTTCAACCCTTGATGAATCTCTCTGTGTGCCTATATTTATTTTTAAATACAAAAGAACAGATTGTTTCTTTGTTTGCCTTTCTATTTGCTCATGGTTGTTACTTCCTCCTGAATGGCTCATCATAGCAGCAGTCATAAAGTAATCATCTGGCTGTATATTATTATTTATTACATTTTGAGGGCCATCAGAGCTCACAAAGCTTACCAGGTGCCTAGCATACCCCCCAGCCAGTGACTACAGAATTTATAGATGCACTTGAGCACTTACTGAGGACCCGTTGCTAGACACCAAAGGTGGGACAGGCTGTGCCTGAAGTAATCTACTTTCTTTTCTCCAGGCATTGGAAATAGATTCAGAAGGCAGGGAGTTCTGTGCAGTTGGGACACTGAGAAGCACTTAGAGTGCATAATCATGTAGATTAATGGGTGAAGTTGAGAATGCTTTCAGTAGCATGACTTATGGCTTATTCATTTAAGAAAATGAATCTAGTATCTTCTGAAGTTAGAGTTAATATTGGTGACAGAATATAGGGAATGAAAGGACAAATGTTATGGCTTATATCTGTGTATCACAAGCAATCAAGGCATTGGTGTAAGGAGGACTAGAACAGAGTATTACAATAATGGGCAATAGGTGAATAACACAACTAAACAAACTATCTGGCAAGTTGAATAAAGTTGGGCAAGGAGATCATTCCTAAAGAATAGTTACAATAATTCCTAAAGAATAATTATCCTAAAGGAGATAATTCCTAAACAATAATTGTTGGCAAGGATGAGGAGAAAGGAACACTAGCATACTGTTGGTGAAAATGCACATTGGTAGAGTTTTTAGGCAAATGTGTGAAAATTCTTTAAAAAACTAAATTTGAAAGTATTACATAATCCAGCCACTCCACTCTCAGACATTTGTCTGAGGACATATACCACCAACAATTCAAAGGGGTATTTGTTCATTCATGTTCATGGAAATATTATTTAAAATAGTAAAAACATGGACTCAACCTAAAGTTCCATGGAGAGATGACTGGATGAAAGAGCATTTTCTACTTACAACCCAATTTCTGAAATTTGAAGTATATTCTTCCGGTGAAATATGGGTTCTGTAGAAAATGCTCTTAGACAAAATCCACAGAAAGACCCAGTCTGCAGAAAGAAAGAATAAAACCCCTTCCTGGCAATTTATGAAAGAAATACATCATTTTGGAGGGAGCCATAGCTATGCGCAGTCTCACGAGAGAGACCTCATTCCTGTGATTCTCTTCTCTTGGGTGAGGAAGCACCAGAGCCAGCTTTGGGTAGCGATTTCCACTTGATCCTGACCCTGTGTTGTGGCCTTGCCCAGGGTTCTTTCTTAAAGAGGCTGCAGGAAGGCCGGGAGCCACTCCACCCCCGCACCAGCACGCCTCTTCCCGCCAAGCCCCAGCGCAGAGACCCCCGCAGCCCGTCCAGCTCCGAGGAACCACCCGTCGGCTCATCGGCCCCGCCTCGCCAGGTGGGTAGGGGTAGCCAAGGCCAGAAGCCGCTGTGCCCCTGCAGCAGCATGCCTCTTCCCGCCAAGCCCCAGCGCAGAGACCCCCGCAGCCCGTCCAGCTGCACGGGACCACCCGTCGGCTCATCAGCCCCGCTTCGCCAGGTGGGTAGGGGGAGACCACGCCGGGAGCCGCTCCTCCCCCGCAGCAGCGCTACTCCTCCCACCGAGCCCCAGCGCGGAGACCCCCGCGGCCCGTCCAGCTCCGCGGGACCGCCCGTCCGCTCATCGGCCCTTCCTCGCCCGGTGGGTAGGGGGAATCCGTGGCCGGGAGCCGCTCCTCCCCCGCAGCCGCGTGCCTCCTCTTGCCGAGCCCCAGGGCGGAGACCCCTGAGGCCTGTCCAGCTCCGTGGAACTCTCCACTACCCTTCCTCTATTCCAGGATCCTGGGTGGGAGTGGCCTCGGACGCGCCGGGGGTGTGGCCACTAAGAAGGGGGTGTGACCTCCCAAATGTGGGCGTGGCCTTCTCCCATCATCCTCCACCCAGATCCTCCAAATTCCTGTAGGCAGGGGTCACACCCACCAACTGGACCCCTGGCGCCCTTTAATCCTATCAACAGCCAAGATTCAGAGACTATCAAAACCAGCTCCTGGAAATGCGTGGCCTCATTTGCGTCGCGCGACATCTTATTATGACATCTTATTATCTCATTCCTACTTTGGACAAACTGGCAGGCTACCGATTGTAGCCTGCCCACACGGCAGAGTCTGGCAGACTCCCCATGGCGTACAATATGCCAAATACCAGTAACAGTGATGGGTCTCATTCTCCTAAAGAGCCTTGAATGTAATCTCAGGGCTAGGATGAAAGAGACATTACTGGGGCCTGCTCGAGGCAATTGACGAATAACAGGATGATTTGTGATTTTGTGATTGATTGTGGTTCTGAGATTAGGGATCTCTCCTGGTTGCATCTTATTTCTGCTTTAGAAGACTTAGAGTGTATCTAAAACTTACCTGAGAGAACTTCTAACCTACAGAGGAGTAATATCATATTTAAATGGAGGTATTTTCATACTTCTGACTCTGCAGCAATTTATTGTAGCAGCATTAGAAAATGAATGCGTATTTAAGGTATAATTAAGTTCTAAACAGATATGAAAAATATAATTCTGAACATTCTGTTTGCAAAATCTAAATTGGATGTTAGAGTCATTAACATGATAAAAGAATTCTTTATATTACAAAAGGGTGCTGGAGCGATAGCACAGCGGTAGGGCGTTCGCCTTACAAGCGGCCAACATGGCCGACCCGAGTTCGATTCCTCCGCCCCTCTCGGAGAGCCCGGCAAGCTACCGAGAGTATTCGATATGCCAGACACAGTAACAACAAAGTCTCCAATGGAGACGTTACTGGGCCCGCTCGAGCAAATCGACGATCAACGGGAGGGCCTTTACCTTACCTTACAAAAGGGTGAAAAGGTCCTTTTCTGTAGTACTTATTCAAGTGTTTGTTTACAGATCATTACTTGCCTAACAGAGGAAGAAACTGAAATCTGAAGTGTTTCAAGCTCTTTCTGATTAAATAGCAATCACAAATAAAGATAAAATATCAGATTATAATTTTTTCTTTTTCTTTTTTTGGGGGGGATCATACCTGGTGATGCTCAGGGGCTGCTCCTGGCTCATGCACTCAGGAATTACTTCTGGCAGTGCTCGGGGGACCATATGGGATGCTGGGAATCGAATCCGGGTTGGCTGCGTGCAAGACAAATTCACTATCTGCTGTGCTATTGCTCCAGTCCCTCGAATTATAATTTTTAAAAATGGGCATTTACATATTCATTTAAAATATTTTCACTTTATATCACCAATGTAGAAAATTCCGGAATGTCCAGGTCTATCCAGGACACCTATCCTTAATATTCAATCACGTCTAGTGCTGGCAATAAACCATAGCTCTGGAGACATTAGAAGTACAAAGAGGAGACAAATCTTGTTCTTGGGTACTTGACGCCAAACAACTGTGCTTCCTAATTCTAACACTGAAATTTTAACTAGAGCAGGAAGGCAAAGAATTCTCGTAGTAAGGATTTTGATTCTGGGTAAATGAAAGGGAAAGATTTTGGTCAGGTCCCTGCTTTCAGGGACTGTGGACTATAGTAAGAGATTTTGATCTCAAAAATGCTGGCAACCCACCCAAATGGGAAGGTTTTACTTACAACTCACATATAGTCACTTAGCATTTGTAGGGGTACATTCCCTTTAAAATAGTGCAAAGATACAGTTTAATTGAAGTAAAAGAGACAAGGTTGGACTTAATTCCAGGGAACTTGGCATAAAGGTAGGTTATGCTTGGATTCGAAGAAGTCCTGGTAGCATTTGTTTGCAGGGAGGGGACAACGACTTCTCTGAATAAAAGTTCTTAGCAACTTTTATCAACACCTGAAGAAGTTGTCAGGACCATTGTGTATGTAGTTCAGAAGTTGTCAGAAATCAGCCCATGATGTAGAAAGCTGATAAAGACAGTATTATAACATTAGCACTAGAGAAAGCACAGTTCTACCTTTGTAAGAGTGACCTTAGGCCTCAGGCAGGTAGAAACATTTTTAAAAATGACTATGATATTCCTATGGAATTTGATACTTTTGTCCTTCCATATATAACAAAATTGTAACTATACGTAATAATTTGCATAGTTTTGCTTAATGGTTAAATTCGGGATTCACTTGAAGCAGAGAGAGATATTAGGCACAAGTCACCAGTTGCCAATCAAAACCATTAGTGGACCTGAAGATCATTCATTCTTATGATAGCCTATGGGCCTGAACTTAAATTTTATCTTCAGGAGACTAGAAGTTTAATAATGTGTTTAAACAAAGTAAACATACTTTAATTTTTAAGTAATTACCTCCTTGTGAATACTCAGGTAGTTCATCATATAAGCTCAGCGTTATTAAGCACTTCACCTGGCATAAACCAGGCATCTCTTTGCTACTTCTTACATTAATAATACTGGTCCCTTGCTATCTCTGGTCCTTTCTCATAACCCTATGGGTTTCATGAAGCAGTCAGTTATAAATTTATATACTCTGACTCATTAAGTAATCAATTCTGAACTCAACAGCAAAACATCAATTAATTTATTTGACAAATGTTAGTGACAATTGTTTGTCATATAATAGTAATGCAAATACAGAGGTGATAAACTAGTTATTTTATTTTTTACAGAGCTTCGAAAGTATTTTGGAAAGATGAAATTATTGATTACAAAAAAAAAGTGGTACTTTAAAAAAATGGCACTGTGGTTTACAATACTGTAATGGTACGGCTCTATGTATAACACATTTAGCAAGAACATGATATTCTTATAGTAACAAGATACACTATAATTTTATGTTCGTTTTATGGCCACAACTGGCTGTGCTCAGGTCTTATTCCCAGTTTCATACCCAGGGATCACTCTTGACAGTTCTGGGGGACCATGTATGTGGTGCTAGGGATCAAACCTGAATCAGAAAGATTCAAGGCAAGTGACTTGCCCACACTCTCTCCCCATTCCCTATATTGGCAAGATTGAAAGAATTCAAAGAACCATAGAAGGAAAAAAAATGCCTTATAGAAGTGGGAGAGGGATGGAGCAATAGCAAAGTGGGTAAGGTGTTTGCCTTGCACATGGCTGACCTGGTCGACCCAGGTTCGATTCCTCCGCCCCTCTTGGAGAGCCTGGGAAGCTACTGAGAGAATCTCGCCCACCTGGCAAAGCCTGGCAGGCTACCCGTGACTTATTTGATATGCCAAACACAGTAACAAGAAGTCTCACAATGGAGACATTACTGGGCCTGCTCAAGCAAATCAATGAATAATGGGAGGAGTGGGAGAAATAGGTAGAGAAATCTTAAAAGTCTTTCTGGAGAAGTAAAGCCATGAGTAGTATTTCAGTAGAAAATGCATAGGAATCAGGTGAAATGGAAGTGAAGGACATAACTTGTGTTTTGGAGAATGTGCTACTTTAAGGGACATACTGAAAAGCTCAGACATGACTGACCTGATGTGAAGGAGCAAAGCATTGAGAGAGGATAGAAAGATCAGAGTAGTTCCCTTGCATTTTTTTTCCTGTGATTACACAGAAAACCAAGAAACTCCAGCTCTGTCCAACTTTTCGACTCCACCATTCTTCCTGCACTAACATATGCCTCAGACCTGGGCCCCATGAAAACAGGACAAGAACTCTATTCAGGTATCCCAAAGAGGAATTGAAAGAGCTATGCTTGGAATATCACATTTCACTCACGTTAGAGAAGGAATCTGGAGTTTGGACCTCCATCGATGATCAAGAATCAGGGACTGTCTCATTTGCCGAAGCGTCAAAAATCAGATGGGCCGGACATGTAATGTGATTTAGAGATGACCACTGGACTAGAGCTGTTACCAACTGGATTCCATGGACATCAAAAGGACACGTGGCCGCCCACCTACGTGATGGTCAGACTTCTTTATCAAAACCCTGAACAAATAAATGGTTTGAGGCTCTTCATGTTCTCAGAGTGAGCAAATGCCATTGGACTACACTAGCACACGACAGAGATGAATGGAGCCATTACTGGCGCCCACTCAAGCAAATCGAAGATCAACAGGATGACAAGTGATACAAGTGATACACATAGGCTGAGTATATATTGTGATTCTAAAAAGGTACTGAATAAGAAACCTAGTGACAGATGACTGTTTTCTTTCTTGAAGTGGAAACATTGAAGGTTGACCAAGCTTTCATGAAACTATCCACTATAGCTTGTTCTGAAATAAAGAGCAAAGGAATACGTCTGGGGTTACTGGGGGAATCTACTCACTACACAGGTTGATGCATAGGACTTTGGGACTTTGTTTATCAGTATTACCACCCATAGCCATAAAACCCAGGAATCCCAGATGAGATAAATCAGGGTGCCTCAAATAAAAATAAATAAGAAATAGATAATAAATGAAAGATTGGTCTTAAAATAACTGCACCACAGATCCAAGTGGAATTCCATTAAACAAATAGTTGAACCCAAAGTCTTACTGAACCCACTGAGCCCACCAAATTGCATTGAATTCCAGAGAAATTCATTGCTTCCCTATTAAAACTGCCTAGACATTGGTGGTTAGGGGTGAAGTTACTATGAACATCAAAACCATTAGTCTTTCAACCATGGATTAATCCTCCTGGCCCTTGTTTCTACTGTCCTTTGATATTAGCCTGCTTCAGTGCTGGGAGAGAAGGCAGTTGGATTAGAGAAGGGACCCCTATGACAAGATAGTTGGAAATGATCACTTTGGTTAGGAACTGTGTGCTGGAAATAGGCAAAGGAAAACACATGATAATCTCTCAGCATATGTATTGCAAACCATAATGCCCAAAAGGAGAGAGAGAGAGAGAGAAGGAAAGTGTTTGCCATAGATACAGGCTGGGGTTGGTGTATGGGTGACAGGAGGAAAACTGGGGACATCAGTGGTGGGAAATGTACACTGGTGAAGGGACAGGTATTGGAACATTGTATGACTGAAACCCATCATGAACAGCTTTGTAACTGTATCTCAAGATGATTCAATTGGAAAAATAAAACCCACCCGAGTTAACTCTACTGTAGACATGTGATTCACACTTTAATAACTAAATAAAAAAATACACAAATTGGGGAAAGTGAGGGTAAGGGAAACTTGGGTCATTGATAAAGGGATTCTGACACTACAGTGAGTTTGGAGAAGGAATATGAATTCTTAAATGCCTATTTAAAAAAAAACTTCATAGTACCTGAAGAATCAAAAATATTGGTCAAATTTTTCCATTAAACACTGGGGATAGATACTTGGGAGAGACCAGGCCCTGTGCTGGGGATGGACAATACATGACCAGACAGTGGTTTATAAAAAAAAAAAAAAGCCAAAAAAACCTGGATCTTTTTAAAGCAAAACATATACTTTCCAGCTTTTTAAATGCTTAATATCAGTTCCTATTAAAGTATGGTCATTAACTTACCCATATTCTTTCCCAAAATCTCAAAGTATTTAAGAAATCAGAAAATAGATAATAGAACTCTAAGAGATACTAGTTTAGGGAAGAACCAAATTTTAAAAAGAAATCAGAGGTGGAGCAGTAAAAGTGATTTGCATGTCAGGAGGAGAAAACATGGTTTATTGGCAGAGGACATGAACACTGGTGCCCGCTCGAGCAAGTCGATGAACATCGGGAGGACAGTGCAGTGCTGTGGCACAGAGGAAGACCAGAAGAGATGCGATTTAGTAACGTCCGGTAGGTGTAGCATTAAAACCAGATTATGTCTGGTTCTAATGACTTTATCAGAAATTTTGAAGTTTAAAATTCAATATTACTATCTATTTTGCTTCAACTTTGGTTTCACTGCCAGGATTCTGTTTAATTTTTAATTTCATTTCAATTGTATAGAATCATGCCTAAAAGGGTAATACTAATTTCCTATTTCCTTATTGAATTCAATCCCCTTTCTCTCATCTGTCCACTTTTTTCCAACTGGGGTCTTTGCTCTTCTCATCAAGCTCAGTCTCCTTACTAGGACTTCTTTTCCTGACTTATTTTCTTTTAATGTCTGAAACGATTTGAACCATTTCTGAAAGTCTTTCTCTGCCCAAGGCTTTTGACCATTTTGCTTGACAGCTGATGAGGTTTGTGTAAGGCCTAGATGTTTTTCCCCTTTGTTCAAGGGCATCAAGGCAGAGCCTCCTAACATTTGAAAATGGAAAAAAATTGCAATGATTACTCACCAGCAGCCTAGGTGATGAGTAGATTGTCTGGTAAAGGTACCTTGGGATATGAGAGGGTGGATTCACTAAAACGTCATTCAATTTGCTTACAAAGAGAAAACTTTCCTTCCTGAGTGGGAAGGAACTAAGAACAATGAGGGAAACTGAATCTGAAGACTACTTCTGCCCCTGTTGATTCCCTTTGGGATTTGTAGCCTGCAAAATTCACTCTGCCATGATCCTGTACTTTAATTGTCTCTATCCCAACTATCATTTCACAGTTGGCTTCCTGGTTAAGGATGATACCTAACATCTACAAAATAATTTCTCTTCACATCTGTCTAAGAATCTCTTGCATCTGTAGCAGCCTTTAAATATTCATGATCTCATCTGAGCCTTACACCTGTCATGTATAATCATAATAATGATGATAAAATTACTTAATACTTAATCTGTTCTAGGCAGTATCCTGAAGATTTTATGTTACTAATTCAATTCTCTCAAACCCTATAATGGAGGGTTCTTTTTTTTTTGTTTTTATTATTCCCATCTTTCAGATGTGGATAATAAAACCTAAATATGTTATATTCCTCAGGCAAGGGCTTCCAGGTATTTTTAAAGTATCTAAAACAACAACAACAAAAACAAACCCCCACCCCAACCCAGAGTCAGTCTTACCTAGGAATGTCATTCTAACATTTTCAGTGAGGAATTTTCTGGTCAGAACTAATAAACCAACCTTTTTTTTTTTTTTGACACACCTAGTGGTGCCCAGGGATTACTTGTGGTTCCGCACTAAGGAATCACTTCTGATGGTACTCAGGGGGACCATATGGGATGCCAGTATTGAACCTACATTGACCATGTGCAAAGCAAATGCCCCCTACCTGCTGTACTATCTCTCAGGCTTAAGAAACTAATCTTTTCTAAGTCCCCAAAATTAAATCAGATAATCAGTCAAAAAAACTTTGTTTTCATTTCCGATAGTTGAATTACCTAAACGTGAAAATGATTTCTCCTTCCTTTATCTTTCACTCTGTGTATAAAAACGTTTCATTTTGTACAGTTTTTCTAACCACCTTTCTACTTACTAGATGAGATGCTGCCTAATTCATGAATCATTTAATAAGAACAATTAGATCTTTGAAATTAATTCAGTTGGATTTTTGCTGTTTAATAAAGATCACTGCATTTTATGGTTACAGAGCTGTGAAGGGTAGCGGAATATGTCACTGTAAAATATATCCTTTTGACATAAGTATTCTTTGAAACTAAAAGCAAATGAGAAGAAGCAGATAAAATAAAATATCTGTCATTTCCCTTTTACCTAAAGTAAGTATACACATTTGTATAGGTTTATACATGCTCGCAATTTCACTCTCATCATTCGCTCTTAGTCATTCTTATCAGCCCAGATGAAATCTAGATAACAAACCTTGCTAAATAAAATTAACACTTATTTACACAAAACTATTTACCTCATTTTGGTTTTCCACATTTTGCCATACACAGAAGTTCCAAGTCTTTATCTTTTTGTCACATTACTTTTCTTAAGGTGTTTTTTATGCTAAGATTCTATACCCAAGTTCTAACTACCACTTTGAGTTACTCATCATTGAGCACTTTAACGAAAAAAGAGCAATGTGTATATCAAAGTTATTTCTTAAAGACATCTTTTGTCAGTTTAGTTTGCAGATGCCTAGCTAATTAACATGGGTAGCTGTAACAAATATTTTCCTACAGCTGTTACCAATGATCAGGAGCTCCTTCTGATCAACTTGCATCTATTGTATTATGGCAGGCTACAGCAGATCCATCTTACATTATAGGGCGTCTCAAGCATTACGTATACAGAATCATTGGGGATCTTGTGAAAATACAGATATCCATCCAGTAAGTCTGGACTGAGGTCCTGAATTAAGTTTCCATTTGTAACAAAATCCTGGGGGATACAAATGCTTCTGATTCCAATTTTGAGTAGCCAGGCATTAGGATACTGAAGGGTGACCCCAGTCTTACAATTTCTTTTTTTCAGATAATTCATGTTGGAATACTTAGTGTAACAAATCATTATAAACAACTTTATTAAAAAATAAACTTAAAAATAAATAAAACCAAAAAATCCCAATTAGCTAAACTGGAATGTGAAAAGCAAAGAGCAAACATTTGAGAACTTCTGAAAATATGCATCAGAATTCATCTTTCTTTGAACTGCAAAAGGCACTGGTTGTACAGGAAAAAATCCAGAGCCCTTCACCTCAAAATTTCCTCTCTTATTTTGGTATGGGAAAAGATAAGGCAGGGGAAATTGCAATTTTTCTTTTGCTCAAATTATTAAATTGGTATATATATGTTATAAGTAATGTGAAAGGTATTGAAATTAACAAAATAATTTCACTTAGACTCAAAATCTAGTCATGATTTTAGTCGGCAATTTTTATGTATTTGTAGTGAGTTTTAAGCCAAGTGAAGACATCAACTGGTAGATAAAACAGCTGAAATCACACTTATTTTAAAATTTAGATGCTAGGATTAGTTTAAATTCTGTCATCTCCTTTCTATAATTGAATAGTTAGGTAAAGGTAATCATAAACGTATTTTCTTGGTTACCCAATTTTCCTCATTTTGTGGCCCCCAAATTTCCTCAATTCATGCCTTTATTAATATAATAATTCTATTATTTCATGTATTCATTGTTATGATCAACAAAAAAGTAAATTTGTCAGCAGTTTTTGAGGTTTCCCATAATCAATTCATTGGAGTGATATAAGAAATTTTAGACATTTTTAGAGCCAGGGTTCTGTAGTGCCAAATGACTTTTCAAAGATACTGCTTCTGGAAAGGAAGTTTTACAGGTTTTTTTTTTTAAGCTGTGACTCTGGATCTTGAGATGGATACCCGCCTGAGAGTCTTTCTCCTCAGGGAAGTGTACACCTAGCTTCAGCTACTTGTTCTGCAGTCGTTTTCTCATTTTCCCCTCCCTCTCATTACCCAAAAAGTGGCAGTGGAGGACAATTTGACTCTTAATGCTCTTTCACTAATTGTAGGCGTATGTTACACATTTGGGTCACAGTAGTTTTGAGTTCTGTTTGTGTGTCTTCAGGGAAGGAAATGAAAAGGCCTACAGAGGAAGAAAGCAGTGATGTGGGAAGCCCAACACTCATGCCTTTGACGGCTCTTTCCCTCCCGGAGGCCTTGGTACAGACACCAATCCAACTTTGTTTTTTTTTAATCCATTTTGATTATTTGGCAATTTAATTGTAGTTAAGTTTAATTGCTATTAAATTGGCTGGGATTTAATTGTGAGCTCTTACCCACCCACAAGGTTTGTATTCTTTTTATTCAAATGCCTATGTCTTCTAACACAATTCCTTGTGGAAGACGTGAGAATGACATGGATGTCCAGGAGGAAACATCCCATGACAATGTTGTTTTAGAGCAGAAACAGCTCAGAGTATACGAAGGAGGAAGGAAGGGCGCATGTAGTGGAAGAGGTTAGCACAGTGATCCAGTCTACTCAGGAAGTGAAAAAGAGGCCCAGCAATGGAAGTAAAGGAAATAATATAATCTACCCTAACTGTAGGATAGACTCCAAATGGTGGAAGAAATCCCAGAAGCATAAATATGATAAATGAAGGTTTTGCTGTGAGCCTGGTGTCTGCCGGGGCCTGGTAAGAGACAAATGAGAAGCATTCATCTTAGACACAGCAGAAACATTAACATCAGTAGGGAACTTGACTCACCCCCAAGTTTATGAAATCTGACATAGTAAAAACTACGTGCCAACTCTGATACTGGCCATGGTGATAATCTGTAATCTGGCAACAGTCTAAACCTAGATCTTAATTGAGAAAAACCCTGCTTATTTAGTTGAATCAGAAGTACTCAGTGCTTCCCTAATGTGTGATTCTGGAGAACTGTCTGTCATCGAAGGCTTATAACTCTTCTCAGTATTAGTGTGGAGTTAGAGCATATATACACAAGGTTAGTGTATTTCTTGTACATCGCTATTTCCATTATATACTGCCACCACAGCATAAACCCTATTGGCCCCCATCACTGTTGAGAGGATAGTAGTTTTCTTGGGGTCATGGGAGGGGTCTTTTTAAGGGCTTGAAACCTTTCTATGAAGGTTTACCTCCTCTTCTCTCATTTGCAGAGTTTTCTGACTCTAATGACTTGACACAAACTCAGGAGGGTCTGGAACTATCTGGTTCTCGTATACACCTTCCTCATGTTTCCACTCCCTAGCATGTTGTAGCCGTCTTTCTTCACTCCAGTCTCAATGAAGCCCTCCAGGAGGAAATTTCTGGAAGTATTTTTTTCTTTAGCTTCTCTTCACACAAAAAACTATTTCCTTTAAACACTGAAACTGAGTAAAGAGAAGATCGTTTCTGTGGTGTCTAGAACTGGATGTTTCCTTATTTCTTTCAGAGGCAATGGCATTCTTGGTCTCAGTTGTACTGCTATGAGAAATATATATATATATATATATATATATATATTTATTAGTAAATCACCGTGAGGTACAGTTACAGATTTACATATTTTTGTGCTTGTGTTTCAGTCATACACTGCTCCAGTACCCATCCCTTCACCAGTGTCCACCCTTCACCACCAATGATCCCAGCATCCCTCCCACCACCCCCTTACCCCATTCCCACCCACCCACCCACCCTGAAATGTGTATTTTATAGAAAATTGAGGAGAACAAGATCAAGGTGCAAACAGATTTGGGCCACCTTTTTATTGAGACCATCAGCACTATTGCCTTTGAAAGAAATAAGGAAACATCCAGTTCTAGACACCAAGGAAGTGATCTTCTTTTCACTCAGAATATCAGTGCTTACAGGAAATAGTTTTTTGTGTGTGTGAAGAGAAGATAAAGAAGAGAAGATCTCTTTCAAGGACCTCTTGTGGATTGAAGTTGTAACATATTAGTGACTGTAAGTGATCATTATTTATTTATGACTTTTTGTGATATGCATGGCACTGTGGAATTCTTTGCCTGACTTTGGCCTTCAGATGTAAATACCAGGGCATGCTAAATTTTTTTTGGGGGGGGGGGATGTGTCCGTATACAAGGCAAGCATCTTACCTGCTGTATTATCTCTCTAGCCACATGCTAAATATTTTTGCTCTATTGTGTCAGCCATGTTTTTACAAGACACCTTCAGAATGCATGGTCATTATTCAGTAAGTCAAGGGTTACCAGGCAACCTCTAAAATGTATGCTCATTACTCAGTAAGTCAAAGGTGATTCTGAATTCTAAATAAGCTCTCAATCATCCAATTGCACTCATAGTGTCCTCATAATAACTACGCATTTCTTTCATGAAGACTTGAAAAATAGCAGGCACAGAAGTACACCTTTTCACTATATTGAGAATTGTGTAAGAATTCCCAAGCAAGACCCCTTTTTTTGTATTAGCAACAGAATGGTCAAGATTCTTATGTAAAAAATTGTGAGGAAGGGTTTGCTGAATTTGTTATACAAAGAAAGTGAAAGATTATTTGACTTAGACCTTAATAGAGCATTTTAAATGAGAATAATTATCTTCATTTGCTTGATTAACTGAAGCTCAGAGATGTTAAGAAAACACAGTTGCCCAACTAGGTTAGCAAGGAACAATTTCTGCATTCAAATAAGCCAATGCTAGCACAGAGAAAACTGTAGCACTGTAGCACTGTTCTCCCATTGTTCATCGATTTGCTCGAGCGGGCCCAGTAACGTCTCCATTGTGAGACTTGTTGTTACTGTGTTTGGCATATCAGATATGTCACAGGTAGCTTGCCAGGCTTTGCCGTGCAAGCAAGATCTTGGTAGCTTGCCAGGCTCTCAGGAGGGGCATAAGAATCGAACCTGGGTTGCCCAGGTTGACCACATGCAAGGTAAACACCCTACCGCTATGCTATTACTCCAGCCCAGAGAAAACTGTACATAAGGTTAATGGAACACATGAATAAACTTTAATTTTTATGGGTTTTTTTTGTGTGTTTTCTTTTTAACAAGTGCATTTGTTCTTTTCAACACACATGGACTGAGGATTTTATTTTGGTACCTTTGTCATTTTTCTGATTCTACTTGAGGCCTAAATAGACTTAGATAAACATGACCTGGGTATAAGGTAAAGTCACTAAATTTCATTCTGTTTCAGTTTTTTTAATAAAAATATTTTGTTAGAAGAAAATTAGTGTAAATTATTGTACCTCACAGTGGAGACTTCAAGTCGTTGTATGATGAATTACTAAAATGTTACAAGTTAAGCCTTCTGTGCTACTGTTTGATTAGTTGAAATTGGTTGCCTTCTATGTATTAATTTCCATCCAACATGGTGTGCTACTACTGGATTATCAATGTTGTAGAATTTCACAACTGCATGATCCAGGAAATGCAGAATTTTTAACTAGGTAGTACAATTGGAGTTAAATTTTCAATTGGGTGATGGATTTGAAGTGTGGATATGGCTTCCTGCTAAGTCTTCTAGAGGTATGGGGAGGTGGGAAATGGTAGCCCATCCAGACTCTGAGAAAACCTGGAGATTTCAGTCACAAAGATCTGCATACTTGAATTTTCAGAAGGTTAATTTCTGATTTAGGCTCAGTCTCGAAAAAATGGAGTTGGGCTGGAAGCATGGTGGTGTGTGTGGGAGTGAGTGACTTCTGGGACTCTGGTTGGCTGGGCCCTGGGCTATCCCAACACCCTCCACATCTCTCAGCCTTGAGTGGGTGTCTAAAGGATTTTTTGCAACTAGTTTATTTCTTTTAAGATTTTATTTATAAGCTGTGTAATAAATTTTAATTGTTTTTTCTCCCTTTGCCACTGCCTTAGAGATCTAGAACTTTAGAGTAAGATGGATCTTATAGACATCACCCCTACCAGCCTAACATCCTGCTTCACAGAACAGGAAAGAGGAGTCATATTAGTTATGTGACAAAGCATATTACAAGAAGGATGACATCTCTGGGACAGAAGTGAAAGAAGTTTGTGTGTATGGGAGTGGGGGCAAGGAATCACATGTTTGTAGATAGATCATAGACAAGTTTCTTAGTATCTTGAAATTTTTTCAGTTTCTTTGACAGTAGCAAGACTTGCCACCCAGGAGCATTAAAATAATGAAATGAAAGTATATTACTGGAACATCAGTCATCGTGATATGGATGTTTAAAGATATTATGACCTACAGAGTGAGTCAAAACTCTAAAAATCTGGGAACCCAGAATATGGCCTTCATAGTCTGTATCCTCTTCTTTCCTAACCTTCCTTTACTGCCTCTTTCCCACTAACACTTTCCTAGGATCCTGAGGAATCCCACTGTTTTCTGCTTGCCTCATTTGTTCATGTCTTATGTAGAGGAACATATTGTTTATGTCCAGACTAAAGTATCCTTCCCTGTCTACTACTCTTTACTTGCCTGTACAGTTTGCAGCCTTGTAAAATACTGTTTCATCTGTTTAATACCAAGGATATCTACCTTATTTAATACTTTTTGTTCAGCTAATAACTATAGTTGGGGTTTTTCATCGTAAGAATTGTAGAACTCTCAGGGGAAGAGCTTTTATTCCCATAGGAACTCTGAGAGCAAGGCTATCTTTGAGAGTAACACAAGGCATATCCTCTCTCTGGCATTTCCTGAACCAAAATAATCTACACAGTATATTGAATATGGAAAAGAAAGGGGGAAAGGGGCATGGTATATTCTGCTGTTATATTTATCTTATTCATTATCCTTCCAGACCTCTGAAACTTACACAAAAATTTACCCTTGAATACAAATGCATGTGGGCAAGTGCGTGCCACACATGTACACACACACATGCACACACACACACACACAGCACAGCATATTCACATTTCTACTTTTGCAAAGCAGGAGAAAGCTGTACATATTCACATTTCTACTTCAGTAAAATAGAGGAGAAGACTGGATCTATTTCACCACAAAAGTCTTATAACTGGTTTCTCTCAAGCAATTTCTTGGCAACCTATTGTTATGAATGCTAATTTTGTCAGTATCAAAACTCAATTCCATTCTAATTACTTAGTCCCATACGCGATATCCATGATGAAGAAGAAGAAAAAAAAGCACAACAACACTCCCTATCCCAAACCTTACTTAGGTATAGCTTTTCTAATGTTAAACAATTATGAAAAAATTTAAGCCTAAATGTTTTCCAGAAACTTCTATAAGGCTTTTACAGACTTATCCCAAAGCTACACAAGTAAAATCTGTCAGGGCACACTTAATTTCTCACACTCAGAACAGTCCCGATTGTTTCAGAGACAATAGAAGGGGAGCCAGGGCAAATCAGATTACCTCTGATTTGATTTCTTTCTTGGTTTCATGGATCATAGGTTTAGGTTATTTTAAGAACAGCTGCTGAAGAAGAAAAGGCATGGGATTCAATATAGTAACAGGAGTAACATAACCAACCGGGGCTGTGAGAACTTGGACTTGCTCTCATTCCTTCTTCCTATGCATCATTCTTCCTCCTCTATCTAAGCAAAAATTATGAGAACCAAGCCAGAAAATAAGTACTGAGGACAAGGAGAAATGCAAGGACAAAATATTTCCCTAAGTTTTAGGCCAGTGACTGCAGAGAGGCACTAGGCATGCCCTTCTCCTTATAATTACTGTTATCTTTCAGATTCAATGACATCAAAAGGGTAAAACCTTGATGGAAAGAGGAGGTTCAAGCAAGCCAGAAAAGATTTCAACAGAGAATATTATTGCCAATTGTGAATTTTAAATTTCTTTGGTTCTCATTCCTTTTTTGTAATATTTGTTCTTAATGGACTATCATCTTATATATGAAATAAAAGCTCGTCTTACAAACACCATTTAAAAAGATAATAGCTCCCATTCACTAAGTTCCTACTTGGTTCCCAGGCCCTTGGCAAAGTGCTGCACTTGAATTATGCATCGCATTGTTAGTGAGACTTGGAAGGTTCAATTAAATTAGCAAGAAGGCAGAGCAAGTAAATGGTAAACCAGGATTCTAATAAAAGTGTGTTAACATCCAAGTGAAACATCTTACCTACTAGCCTATTTTAGTTTTATTTTATCTTGGGCCAAACCTGGTGATGCTCAGGGATTGTGCTTGGTTATGCACTCAGGAATTATACCTATAGCGCTTAGAGGGTGGGAACCATAGAGATACTGGGGATTGAACCTGGGTCAGCAATTTGCAAGGGAAGGGCTCTACTAACCTATTTTTTTCCAGGAGAAAAAGGGGCTAGTGAATTCATTGAGAAATATTCATTCAAGTATATTTTCTTCTCTTAATAGTTCACAACTAGTATTTGACCCTGATCACATTGGCAACCAACTTCCAGATCAATATTCAGTCACTGTCACTGTATTCCCATTGTTCATCAATTTGCTCAAGTGGGCCCATTGACATTGTGAGACTTGTTACTGTGTTTGGCATATCAAATACATCACGGGTAGCTTGCTAGGCTTTTCTGTGTGGGTGAGATACTCTCGGTAGCTTGCTGGGTTCTCCATGGGAGAGGTGTGGAGGAATCAAACTCGGGTCGGTCTGATTGACTGCTTGCAAGGTAAATGCATTACCTGCTGTGCTATCACAGCAGCCATTGTAATCACTTGATCACTTGACATCCCATTACTCATCGATTTGCTTGAGCATGTGCCAGTAATGTCTCCATTCGTCCCTGTTGCATGCTAGTGTGGCCCAATGCTATCTGCTCATTCTAGGAACACAAAGAGCCTCAAACCAATTTTTCAGGGTCTTGATGAAGAAGTCTGACCATCTTGTAGGTGGGCGGCCACAGGATCTTTTGATGTCCCATGAAATCCAGTTGGTAATGGCTCTAGTCCAGCAGTCATCTCCAAATATCATTACATGTCCAGCCCATCTTGATTTTTGATGCCTTGGCAAACGAGACAGCACCCCTGTTTCTTGATCGTCGACAGAGGTTGGAACTCTGGATTCTTTCTCTCACTTGGTTGAAGCATGATACTCCAAGCATAGCTCTTTTGATTCCTCTTTGGGAGACCCGAATAGCATTCTTATCTTGTTTTTGTAGGGACCAGGTATATGTTAATGCAGGAAGAACTTTGGAATCGAAGAGATGTGCCGGGAGCGAGAGGTTCTTCATCCTCTTAGCTATTTCTTCAATGCTCTAAAAGGTGTTCCAAGATGCTCTCTTCCTCCTGCGCAACTCAGGTGCCAGGTCATTCATCATGTTGACTTCTCAACCTAAGTACACATAACTGTTGCATTCAGAGATGTTCTTTCTGTTGAAAGCAAATGGAACATCAGGAATGAGACCATTTCTTATAAACATTGTCTTTGTGATATGCAGCTGTAGTCCAACCTTTCCACACTCACAGTCAAAGTCGACCAGCATTTGTGCCGCTTGGCTAATGTTTGGTGTTATTTTGATGTCATCAGCAAAGCAGAGGTGGTGTAGTTGACAACCATCTATCTTCACTCCCATTCCCGTTCCAGTCATCACATAATGTTCTCACGGGTGGCACTGAAGAGTTTCGGTGAAGTATCACCCTGCTGAACTCCTCCCTTGACATGGATGATCACTTCTTTGTAGAACAGTGAGATCTTGGTAGTGAATACGTAATACAACTCATGGAGGATCCTGATGTATTGAGTTTGAATGCCCTTCATGCTAGGGCTTCGATGACCACTTCAGTCTCAAAGGAATCAAAGGCCTTCTTTAAATCAATGAATGTTAGACAGAGTGGCATCTTGAACTCTCGAGAAAACTCAATGAGCTTGATTACTGTGTGGATATGATCAATTGTGTTGAATCCTTTTCAGAACCCAGCTTGCTCACATGGTTGTCCTTCATCTAGTTTTCTGCCAATCCTATTCAGGATGACTCGAGTGAACGGCTTGTAGACAACAGACAACAGGCAGATCGGGCAATAGTTGCCAATGGTGTGGATGTCTCTTTTCTTGTACAGTAGTACAGTCCTGCTGGTTTTCCACTGGGATGGAACCTTTCACTCAGACAGATAGCGTGTGAAGAGCTGAGCCAGTGTATTGATGTTTACTTATGGCAGGTTCTTCAGGGTCTGACCTTGTCTAGGCCAGGTGCTGTTCACTTCTTTACAGATGAAATGGCATGTTGAATTTCGGAAGGGAGAGTGTTGGGAACAACATATCCATCCTGAGTAATTTGGTATGTGGGCAGGTGGATGTGGCTATCGAAGAGATCTGAGTAGAAGTCATGGATAATCTCCAAACATCTCTACTACCTCCACTACCCAGCCACCTCCATGCTCCAGGATGCTTGGACTCCAGGCTCAACGGGACTCGGGAACAGAGATTTTTTGCCTGCTCCCACCAATCTCCAGGGAGCCAGGGCTTAAACCCGAAGCACCACCCTACCATGCCCTGTCTGCTTCCACAAATTGCCAACAGCAGCCCAGGGATTAAACACAGAAGACCAACCCTACTGGTACCAGATAATTTCCTCATTGGCAGACCTCCACTAGCTCCACTACCCAGCTACCACGACACTCCAGGACAGTTTTGGGACTGTGCGGCCACTTTGCAGCCTTATGACACATCATAAGACACTTAATACCCATCTTCCAATATTACTGCACCATATTTGATGGGGCTCAAATATGGTTTGAACCATGGAAACATCTGCAAAGGTGATTAGAGGCCTCCCTAAAAGCCTCTATCCCTCTTGGAGAGCCTGGTAAGCGACTGAGAATATCCTGCCCACACAGCAGAGCCTGGCAAGCTATCTGTGGCGTATTTGATATGCCCAAACCAGTAAATACAGTGAGTCTCATTCCCTGGACCCTGAAAGAGCCACGAATACGGCAGTATTAAGAAGGATGAAGAAGGAGAGGCTGATAAAATCCCAAAGCCGAACTAGGCTGCCAAAACGAAGAAGGACAAAAATGACTGTCTGTACTTTCAATGCATGAACGCTGGCATCAGATGCATCCATCGAAGACCTGGTGGTACAAGTGTGAAAGATCAAGTACACCATCATTGGTCTGACTGAAACAAGAAGGCATCAATCACATCATGCTGTTTTCTACTCTGGAGAAGAACTTTTCCTCAGAACATGTGACTTAAAGAGGCATCAGTGGTGTCAATGTCCTAGTCAACATGAACTTGGCCATGAGCATTGATTCATTCAAATGCCTAACAACTTGAATCGCACAATTACGCTTGAATAGATGTTGGCTCACTGACAGCAGTTTCTACCTTTGTTGTCTACTCACCAATATCCAATTATGATGAAGGAGAAATTTAAAAGTTCTACATGGAGCTGGAGAAGTTCTATAAAGAATACCACACCTTCTACAAGATCTCTGTTGGTGATTTTAATGCCAAGATAGGACTGAGAAGATCGGCTGAACAGCCACAACGGTACCCATGGCCTAGAATGGAACGAACAGGGTAAGAGACTGCCTGAGTTCATCATGTCGACCAAGACCATCCATGGTAACTCACAGTTCCAGAGCACTGAATCTAAAAGTTGGACATGGGAGTCTCTTGGTGGACGGTTCCACAACAAAATTGATCACATTGTATTCAATCAATGATTTTGCCTGACCAATGTCGCTGTTGTCCCAAAATTCCAAACGGGATTGGACCACTGTCTCTTTCATGCAAAATTCTACTTCATGGAGCGGAGAGAAAGGGCTGCAAAGTTTAAGAAGAGAACTCCCAGAATGACCACCAACTGGGAGTTCTTTGGCACTATTCCGGCAACATGGGAAGATGCCGTCGTTGACAACATTGATGAAGAATAAGATCAACTGGTTCAGCACCTCCATGATTGTGCGAGGAATGCTGAGAGAGAGAGATAGCCACAAAAAAGATGCCTGTGTTCAAAAACTCTTGATCTCATTCGCCAATGTGGCTGGCACAAGCCTCAGGCAACTGCAAACGAATGTTTGAGCTTGCAAAGCAGTGCAGAGAAATGATAGAAATGATAAAAGAGAGAAGACCAGCAGTTCTGGCAGATGCGGCAGAAGCTGGGAAAAGCATTTGCAATGCCTGCCTGTCCTTTACCAACTACAAGACCAAGATGACTGCCCTCTGACTGATGAATCTATCACAGCCATTGTAATATTCAGTAATAATATGTTGTTTTACCTTGTTTTGGAGCGATAGCACAGCGGGTAGGGCGTCTGCCTTGCACGCAGCCAACATGGTCGACCCGAGTTCGATTCCTCCGCCCCTCTCGGAGAGCCCGGCAAGCTACCGAGAGTATTCGATATGCCAGACACAGTAACAACAAAGTCTCCAATGGAGACGTTACTGGGCCCGCTCGAGCAAATCGACGATCAACGGGAGGGCCTTTACTTACTTACTTACCTTGTTTTACATTTCAAAGCTTTATCAACCATTGATGGTTTTTTTTCTTTTTGAGTCACACCTCGATGATGCTCAGGGGTTACTCCTAGCTCTGCACTCAGGAATTACCCCTGGCGGTGCTTCTGGAGCCACCGGGGGTCCTGAGAATCAAACACTGGTCAGTCAGTTGCACTGCAAACACCCTACCCACTGTGCCATCGCTCCAGCCTCCACATTGATATTTTTTAATCAAGAAAAAAATTATAATATCATAATATGAGACTGACACTAAGGGCAGTATAGACTAGGGCCAGGAAGATTGTTCAATGATTGGAAGCTGGTCTTATGAGCTGCGGGAGAAGGCACCAGAGAGAGAAGGGAACACTAAGTCAATGAAAGTTGGAGGGATCACTCGGGATGGGAGGTGTGTGCTGAAAGTAGACGAAGGACCAAATATGAGGGCTTCTCATCTATATTTCAAACCATAATGTCCATTGTGTAGTAAGAGGAAAATTGTCTACCATTAGAGGCAGGGGGAGGAGTGGGACGGCGGGGTGGGCGGGGGGGATGTGGAGGGATACTGGGGACATTGGTGGTGGAAAATGTACACTAGTGGAGCGATGAGTGTTCAATCATTGTGTGACTGAAACTCAAACATGAAAGTTTTGTAACTGTAGCTCACAGTGATTAAATAAAAAGAATAATAAAATTTAGCACAGCAGTAGGGCATTTGCCTTGCACGCAGCCAACATGGCCGACCCGAGTTCGATTCCTCCGCCCCTCTCGGAGAGCCCGGCAAGCTACCGAGAGTATCTCACCTGCACGGCAGAGCCTGGCAAGCTCCCCGTGACGTATTCAATATGCCAAACACAGTAACAACAAAGTCTCCAATGGAGACGTTACTGGGCCCGCTCGAGCAAATCGAGCTCGAGGTTATTTGTCCAACAAATATGGTTAATAATACCAGTATATTTGAGACTAAAGAATTTTCTGTGCAGTTTTAATCAAGATGATAGAGAGATAGTTATTCCTTCCTGGAACATCAATCATAATGAGGGAGTTACATATCTTTCCTGTAGATGGAGAAATAGAAAATATGTAAAGAAAATAAATGCAGCCTTTAAAACTATGATTGATAACACAAAAAGAATAAATAGGATCTTGTGACAAAGAATAATGTTAGTGGGGAGGAGTAATTGCTGATCAGTAAGGTGATCAGTGGGCACCCTCTGAAAAAGATATTTTTAACTGAATTTTGAAAAATGAGAAAGAGTTTGTCATGTGAAAAACTCAAGACAGTGAAATTCAGAAATCTAACAGATGAAAATATTGGAAGGTAAAAACATTTTCAAGCTCTATGAAGCAGCATAAAATTCTTCAGCTAGAGAAGCAATTAGGGACCCGAGCATTGCTTGAGAGTAATAATACTATGAGTAATAATTATTCCTACTATGGAGCACTTGAAAAGATGCTAACAACCACTAATAGTTAGGAAAATGCAAATGAAAACCATAAAATAATAACACCACATATACTATCTGAAGGTTAATACAATGAGAAACAGACTAACGAGAATATCGGTATAAGCTTATATTACAGGCTGCCAAACTTGGTCCAATCCTGAGGACCTCAGGTGCCACCCCAAGAACTTCCAGGAGTGATCCCTGAGGACCAACATGGAGGAAACTCTGAGCATTGTTATATATGTCACATTCCTCTCACCAAAAAGAAAAAAAGCAAAAATGAAATAGAATAATATATACTGGCAAAGATACGGTGAAATTAGAAAACTTTCTCAGCATCAATGGAGTTCTCTAATGGTGTAATTATTGTGGTAACTCATAAACTTAGAAGCAGAATCACCGTATTACCAGTTTCACTTGTGAGTATATTAAAATTTACGAGAAAAGTACATGTGTACATCTATTTCACAAAAGCCAAAAATGTTCACCAATGCCCATGGACAGGTGAGTGGGTGAACTGAAAGTGCTATGATTGTACGTAAAATACTATTCAGTCTTGCTGGAGTGATAGCACAGCGGGTAGGGCGTTCGCCTTACAAGCAGCCAACATGGCCGACCCGAGTTCGATTCCTCCGCCCCTCTCGGAGAGCCCGGCAAGCTACCGAGAGTATTCGATATGCCAGACACAGTAACAACAAAGTCTCCAATGGAGACGTTACTGGGCCCGCTCGAGCAAATCGACGATCAACGGGAGGGCCATTATTTATTTATTTATTTATTTATTTATTTATTTATTTATTTTGTAGTCTCTGGGTCTTGGCCGTTGATGAGATTACATGGTGCTGGAGGCAGTTTGAGGGTGTGAGTGCCTAGCTACTGGAAAACTGGGCAGCTGCAGCAAGGAGGCCCAGTCCCAATCCAAGTGGGCTTGAAATCTCAGTCACGGGTTCCTATGTACCTGGGTTTTCCTGTCATTTTCTTTCTTTTTTTTTTTCAATTTTATTTATTTATTTATTTATTTTTTATTAGTGAAACATCATGAGGTACAGTTGTAGAATTACAAATTTTTGTGCTTGGGTTTCAGTTGTACAATGATCGAGTACCCATCCCTCCACCAGTGTCCATTTTCCACCACCACTAATCCCTGTATCCCTCCCACTCCCCTCATCCCCCCATCCCACCCTGCCTCTGTGGCAGGGCACTTCCTTTTGTTCTCTCTCTCCTTTTGGGTGCTGTGGTTTTCAAAAGAGGCATTGAGTGGCAATCATGTTTGGTCTAGAGTCTACTTTCAGCATCCATCTCCCATCCTGGGAGGATCCTCTCAACACCCTTTATTTGGTGCCCCCTTCTCTATCTGAGCTGCCTTTACCCCTAGAGTTTGCGGCTGGCCTCCAAGCCATGGAGTAAACCTTTTGGAAAACAGTATGGACAATTCTCAAAGAACTAGAAATTGAGCTCCCATTTGACCCACCAATACCACTCCTGGGAATATACCCCGGAGAGGCAAAAAAGTATAGTTGAAGCAACATCTGCATTTGTCTGTTCATTGCAGCACTATTTACAATAGCTAAGATATGGGAAAAAACTAGTGCCTGAGAACAGATGACTGGTTAAAGAAACTTTGGTACATCTACACAATGGAGTACTATGTAGCTCTCAGAAAGGATGAAGTCATGAAATTTACATACAAGTGGTATTACATGGAAAGTATCATGCTAAGTGAAATGAGCCAGAAAGAGAGGGACAGAGATAGAAAGACTGCACTCATCTGGGGAACAGAAAATAACAAAATAGTAGACTAACACCCAAGAATAGCTGAGATAAATACTATTCAGTCTTTAAAGGGAAAGAATTTCTGATGTTCTATAGAATGGAATTTGAAGATACTTTGCTGAATGAAATTAGTTAAAAGAGGACATACTGTACAATCCGACATATGCAAAACTTAAAATTCTGAAATTCAGGTCAAGGGTGATAGTAGGACACTTGCCTTGCAAGCATGGCTTATTTATGACTCCATCCCCAGAACTACATATGGTTCTCTGATTTCCAGCAGCATTTATTTATCTGGGATCTTTGAGCCCAGAGTCAGGAGTAAGCCCTGAGCACTGCCAGGTATGACCCAAAATAAAACAAAAAAGTGAAACTCTTAGACACAACAAAGAGATTGCTGATTTCCAGGAATTTGGTGGGAGAAAAAGGGAATGGGAAGGTAATACTTAACAGTTGTGGAATTTTAGCTTGGAAAGATGAAATGTTTTGGTAATAATTGTACTATCACATGAATATATCCATTATCTCCAAATATAACCCTTAAAACTTAATCTTGCTATTTTCAAAATACATTGTATAACATATATTACCACAATATAAACATTGTAGTTTCTGATTCTAACTACTATAGAAGAAATGATCATATATTATCTGGCCATAGGCATGAAACGACAAAATGAGGTGATTTTTTTTCAATCATTGCTGCAATACATGAGAAGGGAAGTTTATTAGGCAAATCTTATCATGTCTTCAGGTCTTGGCAAGGGGATAATAGCAGTCCAATGTACTTAAGAGCAATGCCACTGATCAGAGAAGGTGGGTTTTAGAATTTGTAGAAGTTATGCGTGCTAGGCTATGAAAGACAGGAGCTGGAGGGGAGAATGCATAGAGGTTTCATGAGCATTTACACGTTCCCATGATGAAAGTGAGATTTAGAAGATGTAGCTGTATAGAATGGAAAACATTCTAGAGTTTTAGGAGTGCTTGGGATGTTGGAGGCATTCAGCTGACACATCGTAACTGGTTTTCCCTCAGAGGGAATGATTCCATTCTAAAGTCAGATCTTTGACAATGCTAGCAAGATTCTAAGAAGAGTTGAGTTTGTCCAAGTTAAAGAGGGAAAGGAAACACTTCTCTTTCATTAGAACTTCCATAATAAATGCAAACGTGGAAATATTTGAAATATAGTAGAAAAATTCCAAAATAAGATGAAAAGCATAACTTTCATTAGAAAACTCAAATGAACTAACAACAGAAAAAATATTAGAAAAATTCACTTTCATACAATGGCCATGTTCAAACTACTGAAATCAAAGAAGGGCAATCTTGAAAGTATTCAGTGCAAACAGTCTTATTTATGTACATGGGAACAGGGTTGAGACTAACCACTAACTTCTCATAATAAAAGAAGGCCAGAGTACAATGAAACAACATCTATATAGCACCATCAGGTGGTGGAGGATCAATCTACCCAAATTATAAATAAACTAGAAACGTTGTTCAAAAATGAGAGTTTAATAAGGGGACCAAAGAGATAGTACAGGGTTTAAGGTACACAGCTAGCTGATTCATGTTCAATCCCTTCAATGCTGTATGACCTCAACAGGAGTAATCCCTGAGTACAGAGCAGAAGTAAGACACAAGAATGTATGAGTATATTCCATCCACCCTCAATAAAACCCCAATGAAACTTTTTTTCTTTTTGGGTCACACCCAGCGATGCTCAGGGGTTACTTCTAGCTTCGCACTCATTAATTACTCCTGATAGTGCTCAAGAGCAGTAGCACAGCGGTAGGGTGTTTGCCTTGCACACGGCGGGCCCAGCCGACCCAGGTTTGATTCCTCCACCCCTTTCAGAGAGCCGAGCAAGCTACCAAGAGTATCTCACCCACACAGCAAAGCCTGGCAAGCTACCTGTGACATATTCAATATGCCAAACATAGTAACAACAAAACTCACAATTTGTTGTGAGACGTTACTGGTGCCTGCTCGAGCAAATCGATGAACGACGGGAGGACAGGGCTACAGTGCTACAGTGCTTGAGAGACCAGATGGGATGCTGGGAATCAAACCTGGGTAGGCCACTTTCAAAGCAAACGCACTACCTACTGTGCTATTGCTCCAGCCCCCTCCCCCCCACCAATGAAACTTTGATAAAGAAATACTCTGACTAACAAAATCTAGGAGACTAGTACCATATTCTCTATAAAAAAATTCTAAACAATATCCTAAAGTCAAAGGACAATCACATCCAAGAAAAACACAGATTCTCTCTAGGAAATAAAGTCATCATAATTTAAAAATAAGCAGTTAAATATAAAAGGTTGCATTTTCTACTTATAGTTTGCATAAATGAAATTGTTTTTAATCAAAAGTAACATCAAAAGGATTTGTTATGTACATAGAAATTAAAAGAACAGAGTAATAAAGGGGTGAGTGCACATAAAATGATGTTGTTCTTTAGCTATTTCATTTTGAAAGGTGTTAAGTGGGAGGTGTGGAAAGAAATGGAAGGTTGTACTTTAAGAAGTAGAAGGTGTCAGTAAGGTGTGAATTGATATACTATTAATTTAACTAGGTACTGAAAGTTTATATCTTGTTAGCCTAGAGTACTAATAGATAACAAAAGAAGCATTGTTCAAGTTAGCAGGGGAAATTAAAAAAGAGATGATCCTATTTGATTATTTCCCCACAATTTTCTTCCTAAGAAAGACAAAAACAAGAACAAATACAATGGAAAACAGATGATTGTGTGCCACATCACAAGGACAGTCACACAGAATGCAAATGAACTGAACACTATGTAAAAGTCAGGACTTCTCAAACAGAAGAAAACCAAAACAAGATTGAACACTCCTCTTCCCAAAATAGCAAAAAAAAATTAGAGGCTCACAAGGGATCACCCATGTGTTCTACAAAGAATTCCATGTTTAACAGTTTTACAGAAGTGAGGATGGAGGAGCTTCTGCCTACCTCATTGAATGAATCCAGCATTATCCATTTTCTAAGATCAGGTACATTTTGGTGGGGGCGGTGTACCAGAAGTTGGAGATAGTACAACTGTTAGGGCACATGCCTAGAATGCTTTGGAACCAGGTTCAATTTCTGGCACCACATGGTCCTCCAGGTATTGCTTGGTACAATGTTGAAGGCCCCAAGCACCTCATTGTGGCCCGAGTAATCCCCAGCACTGTGCATTGTGGTATCCCAGGGCCTAGTAAATGAACCATTAGCCTAGTTGGCCAAAAGAAAAGCTTGTAGGATGCCCATTCCTCCTGAACATGATTGGGGAGGCACCCCCCATCCACAGATAAACCTATAGGAAAAACTATAAGCCAACATCCATTTGAACCTTAAAAATTCTTGAACTATCATAATAATTGTAACTGTGGTTGGGCTCAATTTTTCTTATTCCCAATGTTATATATATAGGCCTTAGTTAAATTTATAAGAATATTGTTCGCTTTATTGATACTTACAAAGACTCATAAAAACATTCATTCCAATTTCTGTTTTATTTTAATGTAATTTCAGCTTTTAGATTGTATTAGGGGCCTGTGTGTGTCTAGACTATAATATTATATTTATTTTATTTTCAATATCCTGCAGTCATTAAAAAAGATTGTGGAGCACAAAATATATACATCTCACAAATTAACTTTATTTACTGTATTATTCAGTTGCCCTAAAATCCATTTATTCTTGTCTATTTAATCTGCTAAGGCTTTAGAGAATTGGCTTAGTTTCCTAACTTGATTATGCTTCCAATAATATCTCTTCATATTATAGCAGTTGTTAGATTTATTTGGTGCCACGCTTTTCAGTGTAAACACTTCCTGACATGTCTATTGAGAGCAATTATTATTATTGATAATGTTATTAATAGTAAATACACTTCCCACTTATCTTTAAATATCTAATCCAGGAAGTGTCTCATCTCAGAAACATTACCAGTCCCTACTCTTTAATTCTGCTATTATATTTAAAGCTCTTAGTTTATTTTCTTTTGAACTCTTACTTTTCTTATTGTTTACCTACATGAAAAAGCATTGTTTTATAATATGCCATCACTTTCAGGTGCATAGTATTATCAGTCACCATTGTATGTAGGTTCTTATTGTCACCTATGCCCAATTTCTGTTATTGCATAGTTTCTGACTTTGGTGCTGGCTGGCACTGGGAGAATGCTTTATGAGATTCATGGGAAGAAACATGGAATCCCTCACTCCCCCGTCCAGCAGGTATTTGGAAATGTTTATCAGAGTACTTGGAAAATGTGTTTGAATTCAGACATTGTGAAGAATTTGAAAACAAACATAAAGCAGAAGAAAAGATGCCTGCAGCTTAGAAACTGCCTTTCCCACCCGCATGTCACCTCATCCCAACACTGCCCAGTCCTTCTCTTTTCCCAGGTCTCTTTCCCTACATATCTTCGCCTCGCCTTTTGCCCTGAGTAAAGAGGGTCAGATGCGTGCTGTTTGTGCAGCAAGTCTCCAGGATAAAAATGCAGCTCGACAGATCTCTGGTGTGAAATCTATCTTTACAGGCCACCACTTTTATGATTATCACTTAACTGGGAAGAGGATAACAAGGCAGTTGCCAGGGTGCTCTGTAAAAACAGGGACAAACAGTAGGAGAAATGAGTGATCTTGTTTGTGTGTCTGTCATACACAGCTCTGGGAAGGGTTTATTTGTCTATGCAGGGCCTTATGGGTGAGTGCTCAGACCCAGTGATGTGGTCCTGCTTAGGCCAGAGGTACAGGTACCACCAGGGGCCACCCTGACAGTGCTTGGTGGCCACTGGGCTATGCTCAGTTGTGCTCGGCTGGCCACCAGAGATGTAACTCACTGATTAGTAGCTCACTAATAATTGAAAGGAAGTATGATTTGATATTGAATACTAGCCCTTTCGGAATTGCATATAGTATTCCAAATTTCTCTTTGTATAAAAAAACCCACCACTTAGTAATTTGAATTTAAATTGGAATTTAATTAACTTAATTTAATGATGCAATTAAATTAGAATCTAATAATAAGTGTGTGACCAAAAACATCTCATGCTTGAAAATGAAATGATATTAAGAAACACCTATAAATTATAGAAGAAATAAGATGCAAATAAAAATATTTCCTTAGACGGTTGATAATCTGATAGACTCCTTCAATCATGACTGGTGCTTAAGCAAGCTATTTCACAGGCTGGAATCTGTTTCTTGTGCTTTGAAGTAACATATTTCCTTTAAAAAATTCATTGTATCATTTCAAATACTTTACAAGTTTGAAGTAAAATAATTGGCCACAATTTTATTTATTTATTTATTTATTTATTTATTTTTCTTAAATTTTTATTAGTGAAACAGCATAAGGTACATTTGTAGACTTACAAATTTTTGTGCTTGGGTTTCAGTTATACAATGATCGAATACCCATCCCTTCACTAGGGCCCATTCTCCACCACCACCAGTCCCAGTATCCCTCCCACCCTACCTCTGTGGCAGGGCATTCCCTTTTGTTATCGCTCTCCTTTTGAGTGCTGTAATTGGCCACAATTTTAAACTGATTTTATAAATTAGTATACCCAGACAGTGTAATACTTTATAATGGCAAACTTTCACTTAAAAAACAACATTTATAATTCTATGATCATTTGAATATTAGGTTGACATAAGGTTGAGGGGATACTATAAATGTTCATTAAATATGATGCTTATTTTGCATATAGTGATCATTGATGTCAGGAGAGGGGTTCGGCAGGGTGATACCATTTCACCGAAACTCTTCAGTGCCACCCTCGAGAACATCATGCGACGACTGGAATAGGAAGGAATGGGAGTGAAGATAGATGGTCGGCAATTACACCACCTCCGCTTTGCTGATGACATTGTTTTAATAACACCAAACATCAGCCAAGCAGCACAAATGCTGGCCGACTTTGACCGTGAGTGTGGAAAGGTCGGACTACAGCCGAATCTTACGAAGACAATGTTTATGAGAAACAGCCTTGTTCCTGATGCCCCATTTGCTCTCAACGGAACGACCCTCTCCGAATGCAACAGCTATGTGTACCTAGGTCGAGAAGTCAACATGACAAATGACCCGAGCTGCGCAGGAGGAAGAGAGCGACTTGGAATGCCTTCAAGAACGTCGAAGAAATAGCTAAGAGGACGAAGAACCTCTGGCTCCGGGCACATCTCTTTGATTCCACTGTTCTTCCTGCATTAACAGATGCCTCAGAGACCTGGGCCCTACGCAAACAGGATGAGAATGCTATTCAGGTCTCCCAAAGAAGAATAGAAAGAGCTATGCTTGGAATATCACGTTTCACTCAAATGAGAGAAAAAATCCGGAGTTCCGACATCCGTCGACGATCAAGAATCAGGGACGCTGTCTCATTTGCCAAGGTGTCAAAAATCAGATGGGCTGGTCACGTAATGAGATTTAAAGACAACCGCTGGACTAGAGCTGTTACTGACTGGATTCCACGGGATGTCAAAAGACTGCGTGGCCGCCCACCTACCAGATGGTCAGACTTCTTCGTCAAGATCATGAATGATCGGTTTGAGGCTCTTCATGATCCCAAAGCGAACAGATGCCATTGGGCTACACTAGCACGCGACAGGGACAAATGGAGACGTTACTGGCACCCGCTCGAGCAAATCGACAACTAACGGGAAGTTAAGTGATTAAGTGATTTTACATATATGCATGTACTATTACATTCTACAATCCTAATGAAACAAGGAACTTATCACAGTTCATGCACTTACACCACTATTAAAATTTTTAATTTTTTTTATTTATAGGTATATAAAACAATTGTAGAAAGAGCCAAAAGAAATGCATCAAATAGTAATTATATTTTACTCCATACAGTATTCTTAGCCATGAGAGTTAAACTGTCTGGCGAATCTGGAGTTCAACAGATTATGAAATCACATTTCTGTTCTCTTTGTTGATTGCTAGTCTTGGTCAGACTATAATCTCTTGGATAAATTCATTTATCTATAAAATATATCTTACTCTTTTCTCCTTTTGACATAATCAACTGCCTGAGTCTTCTCATTCAAATAATTTTCACGTGCTGTCCTAGGAATCAAGTGATATGACATAGACGCCTGAGCAGAATGGTAGGTGTTCATGCTGTGGCCCTCCCTTCGCTTAAAGTAAGCAAAGTGATAATAGATGAGTTGGACTCACAGAGAGAACCTCTGGGACCCAGATTATAACTGAACCCACCACTGCTAACTGAATTAAGTTATGGGCTGCTGAGCAATGAGTCTTCGATCAGAAGAAACCTGAAGTGTGTGTGTGTGTGTGTGTGTGTGGTGTGTTTGTGTGTGTTTATTTTCTGTGGGGTGATGGGAGCCAAACACTCTGAGTTGGGGGTTGATTTTGAGCCAGCACATGGCTGCAGAAAGGTATTGTAGAACCTCTTCTAAGGCTGTGGCTAATGTCATATTTATATAATGCATGTCTTGGCTGAAGCAAGACTTGAGAAGTTCACTTAGAATGTGATCCAGTCTCTTGCTAACACATCTCTGGATCTCTTAGGTGATACATGAAGGATTCAGGATAGAGTCTTAGGCCACCAAAGCAAGAATTGATTGTGGACTGGATGAGGCTTGGGGCCTTAAGGTTAGAATTCTGAAGACTCTTGATTGCAAGAAGTGAATACTGAGAGAAGGCTGATAAAACGTAAGACAAAGGAAATAGCATCTCAAGCTGAGTCTGTAAACAGTAGTTCTAGGCAGTCTGAGATGTAGTAGACTCTCACAAAGTGATAGTCCCACCTATCCTTTTCGGTGGCCTGCCGCTTTCTGCTATTTCTTAGATACTTTTCAGTATTCTTTATTTCCCCTATAGACAGTGTGCTCCTTGAGGACAGAGGCTTACTCAAAGTCTCTCCCCCATTCTCCCTGCAGGAAGACAGACCCTGGCAAACAGTAGGAGATTAGAGTCTTTGCTTTTGGTGTGTGTCAAATGCTGCGACTTTGTAACTGAATCATTGCAGAGATCACAGTGGGTGTGATCAATGACTGTGTGCAAGAGAGCTTGAAAATACTTTCTTTCTGTTGGACTGCTGGACTGTTTCCAAAGACCGGGTAGTTGCTCTGTGGAACTTTTCCTATTTCTTAGAGCTAATAACATTCTTAACAACACCACCACAGTGCCCAGGAATCCTTCAGGCAAGAATATAACCTCCACTACACTGCAGAAAAATCCCAGACCAATCCCTTCCCTTTTTGTTCCAGTCTCATCCAGTGGATTTTATCTGTCTTGCTGGCTAGTAATACTTTAGTATTATTATTCCGGCTGCCTCTGGATCTTTCTTTTCCCCCACCCACTACCCCACACTCCAGCTATTTCATTTCTTGGGTTGACAGCTGTGTGTTCTACAGTATACGAGGAAGCCAGCTGCCATCAAAACAGTTGGACACTTTCCTTTGTTTTTCCCTCTCAAGTGTTTGGTTTGATATTTTCCATGAATTTGCTATCACTTGGTAGCAGTCTATCAGTGCATGCCCTAGAGCTACCGCTTATCTTTAAATGAATCTAACTTTGACTCTGACATTCTCTCCATTAGATACTGCTATTTTGATCCTGGTCTGTTAGCCCAAATCCATTCTTTAGCTTCTCTCTCTTTTCACCTCTAGCTCTCAGGCACTCCCTCTTTGTTCTTAAGTGGCTGGTTTCAAGAGCAAGAACCCTGTATCTTCTAAGCAGTCCTCTCCCGGTTCCACTAATCAAGCCAACTCTCACCTGAATTTAAATTTCATGAGCCTGCAGTTGCCCAGAATTCACATCTTTGTCTGAACTCACAACATCCTCATCTGAATATGAATAAGTAAAGAACCAAGTAAGGCAAGCCACAACAGAGATTATTCAGTTCAGTCTAGATCTCACTGCCTCCAAAATTCAACTTTTCTTGCTCCCACCGTGACAAACCCTCTCTTCTGCCCCCAGCATGCTGTGCCCAGCCTGTTCTGTTTCACCACAGCACACACCCTGCTTTTCTCTGGAGTTGCCAGTCTATCTTGTTTAGAATAATATTTGTCTTCTTTTTTAAAGAAATACCTCAATCTTTTGCTGGGGCTGAATTAATCCTTACTCAGTTATTACAGAATTTTGCTGAAGTTATATCATTGTAATTTTGATAAAATCCTTTCTGAACCTCCTATTGTTGAAGATTTTCTTCCTGCTGGTCTGTGTTGCTTTTTCCTGATTCTACTTCCATGCCTTTACATTAATTCCTTTCTAGACTCTGGTCAGGATATGGGTCTGCAAGCAAATAGATTAGATTTGCCCAGTTCATCTTTCCGCGACTTGTATCCCTTCTCAACTTCTGTCTTTAACTTGCACACTGAGGCAACTTAATAAGAGAAAACCAAATGTAGTGTTAAATACTGTGTCCATTTCAAAGTATGACTTCTCTAGGGGAACTTCCACTTTCCCTATTACTTTTAGGTATGACTTTGTATTGTCTATTGATCTACGAAGAAAAATGTAAATGTAAGTACAATTTACATACCTCACTGGAAATAAAAAGGGAAGTTAAAAAAACTAAAGAAATGATTAATATATGTCTAAATTTAACAAAGACCTACATAGCTGCTGGAGTCTTATTTCTGTACCTATTCAGTGGCTAGAGATTCTTTTTTTCAGAATACTTTTCATGCTCTCTTGGCCCAATCAACATCTTGACTCATTTACCTTCTGGGCAAATGCCAGAACCTTCATTTTGAAAAGGCTTCAGTTTTGAGAATCCCTGGCCTCTATGGCTTTTTTTCCCTCCTTTTATTAACTTCTATTCTTATTTATGGGTGCTTCATATCCAACTCCCTAGGTCATGAACATAATCCTTCCTGCCCTAGTACATATACTAGATGCAATACAGTAATTCTCTTTTGTGAGTTGGTATAAATGATTCTAGTCAGTATAGTACTTTACTGCTTGTCTATGTTGTTCAGTGGCCTGGAAAACAAAGATCCTGGAGGCAGTTTCCACTATAAATTCTGGGGGATTTCTGATCAGTACTCTGTGGAAACATGCACCCTTTGAAAATCAAGTCCAGTAAACCCAGAGAATACATATCACAAACATGAAAAGCAAAAAATGTCGTGGATGGTTTGCTAGGTATAATAATGGGTAGTGAGGTATGATAAGTGTTCTCAATCCATTCCCTTGGCCACTATATATATATGTATATATAGTATGATAATGGGAGAAGAGCATTTATAAACTAAATGAGTATATGCCATATCTCATTGTAATATTGATACCTTAACTAAGTCTTCATGTATACACTCTACTGTTCTAATAGACTACTTCTGATGATAGAATGCATTATGATCATAGAATTACATGTGATTAAGTCTAGTGAAAAAATTTCTTAGCTGCAAAAATAATAAGCTATGTTATGAAGGAACCATAATATATTTTGAAAGGTGGTATTGGAAGCATTTTGAATGAAGAAGACAAATATATATTTACAGTGTCTATTTTCGTGAAGATAAATCACTATCCACTCCATAATGGAAACAGATAGATGAATTTGAACTGCTAGCAAGTAGAGAAAAGACCTGGACGAGAAGTTCAGTACAGGCAAGTCCACAGACAAAAGTGTGTGGGAAGGTGGGAAGGAGGCGGCAGGAGAAAGTGGGCACAGTAGTCCGCAGATACAGGAGTGAGTCTTAGTGGTGAGAAATCTATGTTGTAAAACCCATGCTTAGTTTCCATCACAGCTACCATTACCTTTTAAGGACCCATTGATCAAGTAGTAGAATTGCTAGGGAAAGAGCTTTGCTGTTTACCATGCAATAGGTTATCTTGTGGAGCTGATTATTTAAGAGCTTCCTTTCCAGTAGACACCTGCATTGAGGAAACAAATATCCTGACATGTCTTAGCCAGTTGACCATAAAATTAGCTGCTGCCCTTGAATTAGTGCAGATCTCTACACCCAGCCATATCTCCCTAAGTGAACACGGATAAACAGATTCATTTCTTGAAGCAGTTACAATGGAGAGACTATAATATTGCAATCATTTTCTAGCCCTCTGTTTTTCACAGGTAAACATAAATAGTTAAAGATATACACACACATATATATAAACATACTGTGTGTATATATACACATATATATAACAACATTGTTAAAATATATGAAATAACTGGAAATCCATTTGGTAAATTTAATTGGAATAATAAAAAAATCAAAGATAGCAATCAAAATAAAAGCAGGAAAGGGCAAATAGAGAAGCAAAACATCGAAAGGGAGCAAAAAGAGTAAATGACTATCCAAATTAGACAATATAAAGTGAACCTCTAAAGGGTTTGAGCACATAAAGGTGAAAACTGAGAGAGTAACTGAAAGTACACAATTATTAGGAGTCGCAATTCAAGTGTATGATTGCCAAAACAACGTTGAACAGAAATAATAATAGTGAGCTATATTTAACAATTCAGGGTATAAAACTGTAGACATTACTAATATTTTATTCCAGGTAACTTTAAAAGAAATATTTGTATATTTCTATGAATTTCTTTTTATCATAAACAGGTTTCACGATCACGATCATGACCATCCTGTTGTTCATTGATTGCCTCGAGCAGGCCCCAGTAACGTCTCCTTCGTCCTAGCCCTGAGATTTTTTAAAAAGTGCCATGTGCAAGGCTCTTTCAGGGTTAGGAGAATGAGACCCATCATTGTTACTGGTATTTCACATATTGGGTACACCACGGGGAGTTTGCCAGACTCTGCCATGTGGGCAGGTTACATTCAGTAGCCTGCCATTTTGTCCAAAGTAAGAATGGGATAATAAGATGTCAAATGTTATTAAATATGTGTTTGCTAGCTTTAAGTCAATCATATTCTTTTTGTCCCCTTTATACATTGTATTAGTTAATACTCTTTTCCACAAAGATAAAACTAACTTACTTATGTGGAATAAATCCAACATTAATGTGGTTAATATGTGTGTTTAAGCTTATGTGTATATATAACATATATGTGTGCTTATTTTTAAATATAATTTTATGAATTATTTTTACATTTTTGAGAGATATATGCTTTATTTTGGTGGGTTTTGGGCCACAATTGACTGTGCTCAAAAACTTATCCTGGCTTTGTGCTCAGGGATCACTTCTGGTGGAGTCAGGAACAATATGGGATACCAGTGATCAAACATGGGTTGATCAAGACAAGTGCTCTACTTGCTATTCTACCTCTCTAACCTTGGGATATGTTTTTATTTTGCAAAATCCATACCAAATTTTGGGTCCAGGATGTGAAAAAATTATTACAAAAGTATTTTATATATTATGAAAGAATGTATAAAAGTGATAGGATTTTTCTTGAAAGTTCTAAAAATTTTATCAGAAAAGTCTTCTAACTCAGGAGAAAATTTGTTTTTGCAAGAAGAATTTTAAATATTTTTAGTTTAGTCTATATTGTTACTATTTTTCCTATACCAGGATTTGTTAACTGTAATTTTTCAGTGACAACTCATTTAATATAAATTAACTAAATTTTGGGATAGGTTGGTGTATTGCACGTTATAATTTAATAGCTCTAGTGAGTTCCTTCCAAAGTTTATGAATGCATTCTATTCTATTGTTGAAAGGGCTAAAATAGCTCACTGGAAGGCTGTAAGGTGGCAGAGAATTAACTTCAGCAAGAATCTACTAACAATCCAGGTGAGAGTGGGGAAACAGTGCTGTGTAAAGCTTGTGTAAGGGGAAATAGAGAAGCTTGTTATTGTCCCGGAAAAAAGTTAGAAAGGGAATTTAAGGAATAAGTTTGAAGGGTTCAATCATTTAGTCCTTTATGATATCGAAGGCTGGGTAAAGGTCATTAAAAGTATATGAGAACAAGTAAGAAAAAGTCTTCAAAGCATAGATTCTTCTGACCTTCAGAGGAGAGAATTTATGGAGCATCTTTGGATAAAGCTGCATGTGAATCTCTTATTTAGGGAAGAAGAACAATCCTATATGAAGCAATGTCTGATTTCTTGTGGCGAAGGGGTTTCTTACTTTGCTGAAAACCTTGAAGGTTTTTTTGGAAGTTGGTTTAGAGAGAAGAATTGGGAGCATTAAACTATTTCATTAAAGGGAAAAAAATGGGTTTAAAAAACATTCTGGAAAGAGAGAAAAGAACTAAAAATAATGTGACTCAGAATCACTATAAAATGACAGTGCTTTTAAAGGGTATTTGGTAGATGTACCAGTTTCTTTAACCACTCGGCTGTTCTCGGGCACTCAGGTTGTTTTCAGATTGTGGCTCTTGTGAACAGTGCTGCAATGAACATACATGTGCATCTGTCATTTCTGCTGTATATTTCTGTACCCCAGAGATATATTCCTAGAGTGGGTATTGCTGGGTCATATGAAAGCTTAATTTCTAGTTTATTTGAGGAATGCCCATAATGTTTTCCAAAAAGGCAGGGCCAGTCAGCATTCTCTCCAACAGTGAATGAAATTCCCTTTCTTCCCACATCTGTGCCAGCACTGGTTGTTTTATTCTTTTTATGATGTGTGCCAGTCTTTGTGGTGTAAGATTATATCTCATTGTTATTTTGATTTGCATCTCCATGATGATTAGTGATGCAGAGCATTTTTTCATGTGCCTTTTGACCATTTGTATTTCTTCTTTGAGAAAGTTTCTGTTCATTTTTTCCACTTTTTTGGAGGGGTTGGAGGTTTTTTCATATGTTCTACCAATTAATATATCTTGGTTATTAACCCCTTATCTGATGGGTATTGGGTAAATATTTTTTCTTATTCTGTGGACAGTTTCTGTATCTTGGTCACTGTTTCATTTGAGGTGCAGATTTTATTTATTCATTTATTTTATTTACTGTTTCTTTTATTCTCATTTGTTTGACTCTGCTTTCATTTGCTTGGTCAGTGGTGTTTCATCATTAAAGATATCTCTAGCTTCAATGTAATGGAGAGTTCTGCCTATGTTTTCTTATGGCTACAGTTTATGGCTACAGCTGTTAGAAAAAATGGAATTTGCTTATAAATGGATGGAAATGGAGAGTACCATGACTTATTCATTTGTGGGATATTGAAAAAAAAAGAAAGAAGTAAAACATGGTAAGAGACTAACACCCGCGGACAGTAGAAACAAGGGTCAGGATGAATGGTCCATGATTGGAAGCCTGCTTCTAGAGCTGGAGGAAAGGGTAGTTGAGATACAGAAAGGACCGTTATGAATAAAAATTGAACAATAATTGCTAGAAGGCATTGCTCTGTGTTGGAGATGTGTGCTGAAAGTGGGCAAACAACCAAACATGATGGTCTCTCAGTATCTGTATTGCAAACAGTAATGCTGAAAGAGAGCAGAAGAGGGGAGAGGGAAGAGGTAAAGAGAGAGAAAGACAGAAAGGGAGGAAGAGGGAGAGAGAGAGGAGAGAGGGGAGAAAGAGAAAGAGAGCTCAAGAGAAAAGAAAAGTGCCTGCCATAAATGCAGATTGGGGGTGGGGGTGGGAAGGATATGGGAATATATATGGGTGGGAAGTGTAACTGACAGAAGAATGTGTGTTGGAACATTGTATGACTAAAAATCATGAAACCTTTGCAACTGTATCTTATGGTGACACGTTGATTCAATAAAAAAATTAAATAAAAATAACAAAAGGTATTTGGTGGTGAATTGTATGAAGACTTTCTCATATTGGCTGATATTTATAATTTTGTTTAATCACTAAATTTTATTTTAATAACACATGAGGAGAATTATTGATATTGTACATAGTCATACATGAACATTGTTCTTTATTCATGCTTTAAGATCCCCTCCTTTATGATTCCCGTTTTGAAGACATCGCTTTATTTTTTAGGAGGAGGTCTATCAGTGAAAACTCCTTTCAATTTGACTTTATCTGTGAAAGTCCTTTTTATCTTTGTTTTTGAAAAATTTCACTGGATACAGAATTTTGTTATTTTCTAAATTTATTTAAAACTATTTCATCACTTCCTTTATTTCTATGATGTCAGATAAGAAATCAGATGTGTCCAGACTGAGTTGGCTTCCCTTAATAAGTAATATGTTATTTTTCTCTGAATGTTTTAAACCCTTTCCTTAGTTTTCCAAAGTTTGTTATATGAATTAGTATGAATTTATTTATATTTATCTTATTTGGGTTTTGATAAACTTTATAAATCAATAATTGTATGTCTTTCACTTAATTTTTAAAGTTTTCAACATATTTCTTTAAATAATCTCATACCTTTTTTCCTTTCTCTTCTGGGACTTTGATTATAAATATTGAGCACTTTATGATTTTGGAGACAGAAAAACTCTCCATCTTTTGGCTTATTTTTCTATTGCTGAGATTTTTTTCTGGGTAAAATTTATTGATGTCAGTTTCACTGATTCTGTTCTTTGTCATCTTCACCCTAATATTGAGTATTCCATAAACATTTTTTACTTAGGTTATTCTATTAATTTTGTCTATAATTCACTTTCTGTATTTATAAATTCTGTTTGCTGAAATTTTATATCTTTATTTAATAGTAATTTTTAGTTGCTTTCTAAAACCTTTTTAGACTGACTTATAATCCTTAACAAGTATTAAGGATTAGTATCTGCTTCATCTCAATGTTGTGAATGGATTGTTTTTTTTCTTTCAACTTATAATTTTCCCCTTTCTTTGGTGTGAGCTGGAAGTTTTTAAAATTGAATCCTAACAACACTAGTTTGTATGAAACAAAAAAAGCAAATACTGTCCTCCTGTTGTTCATCGATTTGCTCGAGCAGGCACAGTAATGTCTCTATTGTGAGACATCTTGTTACTGTGTTTGGCATATTGAATACTCTCAGTAGCTTGCCACGCTCTCCGAGAGGGGCAGAGGAATCGAACCCGGCTCAGCCGGGCTGGCTGCGCACAAGGCAAACGCCCTACTGCTGTGCTATCACTCCAGCCCCCATACAATTCATAAATCCCTATACAATCCATAAATCCATAAATCCCATACAGTCCATAAATCCTGCTGTGCTATCACTCCAGCCCCCATACAATCCATAAAATCCTTGTACAGGTTTGTATGAAAAACATTTAAAAAAATCAAACAAAAGACAAACTCTTGGCCTTCAATTTCAAAACTTACAGACAGTGAGAGATGGGGTTGGGGGAGTGGTTGTGGTGGCGGTGGTGGTGGCAGGGTGAAGACAATACTAGAGGGGACTAAAGGATAACAATCTTGGTACTTTGGTGGTGGTATGGAGTCACATTGTACATCAATAATATAAACTTTGGTACTGTTATAACCGATATTACTTTAACTATAATGAAATTTAAATTAGAAGAAAATAAACAGTCTTATTTTAGTAGATATTCAGCCTGTTTAGGTAGGTTTTGATTTCAAAGATATTTTGATTTTCCTAATATTTATAGAAACATATTATTGAACTAGAACTATCATTATAAAAATGGAAGAAATCCATAATTTATTTATAACTAAAAATACAGACCTACCATGAGAACCTGTATTTTATCTATCTGAAAATAGTCTCTAATAAAGTTAAAAATTCCAGAAAACATGAAATTGGGATTCTAATTTATTTTTAGAAGATATCAAAAGTCCAGGATGTCTGGTGGTGGAAAATGGGCACTGGTGGAGGGATGGGTATTTGATCGGGGTATGTCCGAGATCCAAGCACAAAAATTTGTAAATCTACAACTGTACCTCATGTCGTTTCACTAATAAAAAAGAAAAAAAAAAGTCCAGGATGTGTAACGTTATTTTTCTTATCATGGGATCAGGATTTTTTCTGAGTCATTTTGGAAAATTGATAATGTGTTTAGAAATACGTTAGAAACATAGTGGCCTTAGATTCATTATAACATGTCAGATTAGGTTGTAAGGTGGCCACTGATGTGAAGGTTTCTGCTGATGCTCAGAGTTGTCAAGAGAATAAAATATGCTGTCTATTTCATAACCCATTATCATGCAAATTTTGATGTAAAGGATTTTGCTGATGTTCAGAGTTGTCATCAACAATTGAACATTTCCACCCTAACGGATTTTTAGCATTTGGTAAGGATCAACCTTTGGTTCACAGGTATATTTGGAATTTCTAACAGAAATCTATAGAGAAAATGAAACTGAAATGTAGTTCAGGAAGACCAACATATCTAGGTGGCTGGCAAGGTAAAAACCTGAGGATGAATAATCAAACAGCTTAGGGACAGAGTGGCAGAAAATCATTCTCACTCACCTTATTACTCAAGGGCAAGAAGGTCAGGTATTTTCATGTAGACTTAGAGACTTAAAGGTACCTGAACTATAAATACTCTGTATTAGTGATGTCAGTTTCTCTGAATAGTTAAAGTGTAAGTGCATTGGTTGAGCAATTACCATGAACTGATGAGGTTGAAGAGAAGATATTATATGTTGAATTTAGCATCACTAATAACCCATTTTGTAGAGTCTAGCATAAGACACATGTTTAATAATATCCTCATTCCCACATTGGAATCTGGGTTTCTCTGTCTCCTATGGAGATCTGCTCTGTATACTCCTCCTAGGAAAATTTTTTAAGTTCTCTCCAGCTAGCACTGTGACTACAACTCTAATGATACTTTTCATGCACCATTGTAAGATTTTGGTATTAAGTCATTAGATTATGCTCTGATGAAGTTGACCTCAGCCTGGTCATTAATGAGGCCTCAATGCTTAATATATAGAGAGGACATTGCTACATATACAAGATTTTGCTTAAATAATAAAGTGGTGGCAGTTCATCCATTATAAGTACAAACACTGAATTAAAAGAAACATAGTGTTTAATAGCTGGTAGCTTAAGAGAGGATGTTGGCAATCATGGTCTCTCACCAGGTAGATGCATTAAATTAGCTGGTTTGGTAAAATAACCAAATGGAGAACATTTTTAAAAACTGATGGATGAGGATTGGATACTCTCTAAGTTGCTTCTTCCCTGTGAGATGTTGGCCATTTGACCAACGTGATCAAATATTTTATGCTATCATTTTTCATTTCAGTGCTTCACCTCTTGTGTGCTAGAGATGTTTCTTTATCTCCATTGTTTAGTGTCTTCTTTCAAGGGCAAACAGTTGTGATTTTCCTGATTCTTGTATTTAGCTCACTTTTCTGTGTCCCTTTGTCCTTTTGGAGTATGTTCTTGAAATCAAGAATTGTATCAGTAGGAATCGTATGTCTCCTATTTTCAAAGGAAAAGAGTCTTGAAATACATTGACCTCTCTACACTATATTCTAAGTACGTTTGCAAAATTATCTAATTAGATCTTTACCACAAATCAATAGAGTATGCTTTATTATTTCATTTTAAATCAATTGTAAGGTACTGAAGAGAGTTCAAAGGAATGTAACATATTCTTTGCATGTTGGATGCCTGAATTCAATTTCCAGCAGTTTGTGGTCCCCCAAGCACTGACAGGAAAAGGCCCCAGTCAGTGATCTGGAAGTAGCCCCAGTACTGATGAGTGGCAGCCAAAATTCAAAGAAAAAGTTCAGTCTCAGTATCAAACAAGTGACTTTATTATGTGATAATCCACAATACCCAGCCCCCCCACTATCATTTGTATCAATATCTATTTTATTCAGCACATTGCAATCTATAATGAAATGCTGTTTATATCACTTAGCCCTCTGTAATGCTTGTTATTTCCTCTACCGAAACTGTTCTTGCTTGTGACTAGATTCTTGATTCAGGCACAAGCTTAACATTATCCCCTTTTAGATCCACTGAAGATCTTTCAACCTCTAGTGCTCTTTACTGAAATGTTGCCATTGCTAAGATTTGTTAGCTTATTATTTACTTGGACTTTTTATTATCTATATTTTTATGAATGAAAATTTGGTAAGGCTATGCCTCTTGTGTTTATTAGTCAACACTATACCCATTATAACACTGTTCACATATCTGAACGATTTAATTATGGAGAGTAAATTAGTTAATGAACAAAAAATGGATTTTGTACTACATAAATGACAGAATGAAAAAAATCAGTTGAAATTTCTTTCCCATGAATTGTACTTTTAAATGATTAAGTTCTGCCTTTTAACATAATTTATAAGTCAATGTTCTGGAAAGGAATACATACTTTTCAATTGATTTAGAAAAATAACATAAAAGTTCAGTAAATGAAGGTCAGTGGAAAAGAAAATGAGCAGTGATAGGAACATAGAGAACCTGAGTTCTATTACTAATTTAACAGTGCCTAATTATGTGGTTCATCTTAGGTAATTCTACTGTGAAATTTATCATTCTTTCAGGGTTTGATATTCTAAATGTATGTAAAGGAATTGCCAGGTTTTCTTAAGCAAAGACCCAGTTAATATTTAGGGATTAGGAATTTAAAACTCTTTCCCCGATATGACTGTGATCTCAGAACATGACTGTGATCTCAGAATATGAATAAGTAGTAAGCACGTGATATGGCCAGATATGTGGATATATTAATCTCCAATCATTATTAAAATTAAATACTGCAAATGTAATGACAGAATAAATTTGATCATGTGTTGTGTTAAATTTCTAGAGACCAGAATTCCTAAATGGATCTTAACTAGACTCAAACCAAGACTCCAGACTGTCTTCAGTCGAGTTCTAAGGGAGACTATGGTTCCTTGTCTTTCCTAACTTACATTATATCTTCAAAATCATAAGATAGTATTTAGAAATGTCAAATCTCTTGCTTGTCAAATACCTGACTCCCATTCACTGTAATTATAATGGACCTGCTCACATAAACCAAAGTCATCTTCTCATCTCCCTATCCTTAACCTAATCACGTATATAAAGCCCCATTTTTTCATGTAACCTATTTAAAAGTTAAAAGTGAGAAACATAGAATGCTTATAATTCTGCTACAATAAAGGGTATGAAAACAAAGACTAATAAGAGCCAAATAAGCAATGGCTTTCTCCATGCATCAACATCTGAAGAATAGAAACTCCATAGGATACAGGACACTGGCATGTGTATTGTGGATAACTAGTGACTCTAAAACAGTCTGAAGTTTTACAGTCTGAAATTCTAATAAAATAAATAAATAAAGGCCCTCCCGTTGATTGTCGATTTGCTCGAGTGGGCCCAGTAACGTCTCCATTGGAGACTTTGTTGTTACTGTGTCTGGCATATCGAATACTCTCGGTAGCTTGCCGGGCTCTCCGAGAGGGGCGGAGGAATCGAACTTGGGTCGGCCATGTTGGCCGCTTGTAAGGCGAACGCCCTACCCGCTGTGCTATCGCTCCAGCCCTTTTTGCTCGAGCGGGCCCAGTAACGTCTCCATTGGAGACTTTGTTGTTACTGTGTCTGGCATATCGAATAGGAGTGATAGCACAGTGGTAGGGCATTCGCCTTACAAGCGGCCAACATGGCCGCCCCGAGTTCGATTCCTCCGCCCCTCTCAGAGAGCCCGGCAAGCTACCGAGAGTATTCGATATGCCAGACACAGTAACAACAAAGTCTCCAATGGAGATGTTACTGGGCCCGCTCGAGCAAATCGACGATCAATGGGAGGGCCTTTACTTTAGGGCTGGAGCGATAGCACAGTGGGTAGGGCGTTCGCCTTACTGAAATTCTAACCTTTATAAATTTCTATACAATTTGCTTCATCACATAAAATGACCAGATCTCCTCATTGGCCCAGATCTGAACTGATATTTCTTCCTCTGTATTTTTTTCTCTCTTATTTGTTTTTCTAGGTTAATTCTCTGATCTCCTTCTTTTGATAATGTGTTTGATTTATCTGCAGACTCTTAGTTTGGAAGAGATCATGAAATTAAGAATCAAAATGTCAACATAGTACAGCCTTAGGGTGTTTGCCTTGCGCGGATTTGGCCAGCCTAGCAGGGTTCAATTCCTCCGCGATTCCTCCGTCCCTCTCGTAGAGCCCGGCAAGCTACCGAGAGCATCTCGCCAACACAGCTAAGCCTGGCAAGCTACCATGAAGTATTTGATATGCCAAAAACAGTAACAATGATGGAGACGTTACTGGACCCACTCGAGCAAATTGATGAACAATGGAAGGACAGTGCTACAGTGCTACTTAAGAAACGAAATTTTTCAAGGTTCTGTTTGGAGTTATTTGCTATTCTGCATAAGAAATTAGAAATTATTTGCCTTTTTTATTGTTGCTTCTGGCTCAGGAATTACTCCAGGGAGTGCTTGAGGGACCATATGGGATGCCAGGGATAGAATCTGGGTTGGCTGTGTGCAAAGCGAGCTACTTACTATCTATCTCTTAAACCCTATTATTTACTTATTTTCTGTATATCTAGAATCGGTCCCCCAGCTCCTTTGTAAAATAAATTCTCAATGTCATCACTGAAAACCACTTTGGTCCTTGACCCTTTTCTTACTCTGTAGCAACTGCATTTATTCCCCGTATGTTACTCCCAGTACATTAAAAATCTAGAAATAGAAGACCATCAAATTTGTTCCAATTCTGATAATGCTCTTCTGTAATATTAATTTATGATTAAAATTAACATTATGCTATAGCAATAAACATATTGATTTTATATTAATATAAGTAGCACTTTATTAATAAATAATAAGAAGAATATGAGTTGAAGTAAGGCACTGTTTATTGTATAAGGTAGTCCCATTTGTTTGTCTTTTCTTCCACTTGCCTGGTCAGTGGTATTGCATCTCTGAAGATACCTTTAACTTCACTGTCATGAAGGGTTCAGAGATTTTCCTCCATCTACCTTATGGATTCAGGTCTGATGTTGAGGTTTTTAATCCATTTTGATCTGACTTTTTTTTCCCTGACATTAGAAAGAGGTCTGCGTTAATTTTTTTTGTTTGTTTTGGATGTAGGTTGCCCAGTTTTTCCAGCATCATTTGTTGAAGAGATTTTCTTTATTCCACTTCATATTTCTTGCTCCTTTATCAAAGATTAGGTGGTCATACATTTGAGGTTTTGTGTCAGGATATTCAGCTCTATTCCATTGATATGAGGGTATGTCTTTATTCCAGTACCATTCAGTTTTAATTACTACCACTTTATGGTACAGTTTGAGATTGGGAAATGCCTCCCATATTCTTTTTCCCAAGGATTGCTTTTGCTATTCATGGGGGTTTATTGTTCCATATGACTTTTAGCAGTCCTTGATCTATTTCTTTGCAAGATGTCATGAGTATCTTTGTAGGGACTGCATTGAATCTGTAAGGCTTTGAGAATTTGCCATTTTGACAATGTTAATTTTCCTGATTCATGAGCAGGGTATTCATCTCCATTTCCTTGTGTCCTCTTAGATCTCATGAAGTAGTGTTTTGTAGTTTTCTTTGTAAGGTCCTTCAACTCTTTAGTTAAGCTGATTCTGAGAGACTTGATTTTCTGAGGAACCAATGGGATTGTTATTTTAATATCTCTTTCTTCTCCTTCATTATTTGTATATGGGAAAGTCATGGACTTTTAGATGTGGATTTTGTAACCTGCTACTTTGCTATAAAAATTACACTGGAACAACTAACATGAACCTGACTGAAGCCAACCAGAATAGGTGGGCACTCGAGCTATAACCTTTCTCTTACCTGTTTTCTTTATATATCTCTAAGGTATCTCAGAATCAATGTTTACAAATTTGAATGCAGGGTCTTGCTTATGCATAGGCTATTCTTGTGTTTCTCAGCTCAGGTATTGGCATAAAAAAGATTTAGTTCTATATATCAGATATCTAGTTGTCACTATTTGTATCTGTTTCTCTCTGACATCACAGTTTATGTTCCTTTTCACTACTGTGTAACTACACTGGATTGCTATCAGTGTCATTTACTCTGTATAATGTGAAATGGCTTTTATGCATCCATCCTTGCATTCCTCTAAACCAGAGGTGAGGTATGTATAGCCCATGATCCAAGGAAGACCCACTAAATTAGATGATCTGACCCTGGTATTTGATGCAACAGGCATATATGTTGTTGACTGACCATGGCCCATTTTCCTGTTACAGGATTCTCAAATGATGATATAAAAATTCAAATGATCCTGGCATAAAAAAGATTTCTTACTCCTGCAAAACCATTACTTGTTTAAAATAATATTTAAAAATATCCTGTAAAAGAACTCTGATTTTATTCATTTTAAAATCTTCATCACTATAAATATAAATTGCTATAAATAAGAAAATAAATAAGAAAATAAAGGCCCTCCTGTTGTTCATCGATTTGCTCGAGCAAATGAGCTATTTAATAAAGTAAATAAACATGTCAGAATATGAGGGAGAAAAATCCAAGTGAAAGAAATAGTGTGCACAAATATTCTGTGTTGGAATACAGTCTAGTTGAAGGAAGTAGTGAAACAGAATACAGTATATGAAGAGGAGAACAATGGAAAGTAACAAAATAAGGTAGAAACATAAAGACCGGGTTTTACATATTTTGTAGGCATTGTTTAGATGACAGGAAAAGTTGACGCAAAATAATGAATCCCCAACGATGTGCTCATCGTGATTTCTAAACCTATGAATATTTTATTGTAGTGGAAAATGAAACTTTGTATATATAATTTAGTTTAGGAGCTAGAGATGGGAAGATTAACCTGGGTTATTCGGGAGGGGCTGTTATAATTATGAGTCTTTGTTTGCAGAAAATAGAAGTATCGGCATACAAAAGAATTTGAACTTATTTGGTGGTTTTAAAATGAAAGAAGTCACCAGAAGACAAGGAATACAAACATTTATAATCTTTAGAAGATCAGAAACTGAGTGTCCTTTAAATATGCATTTTGGTTTGGCCCTAGCAACTTTTGGAGAAAGGAAGAAATCATAGTGTATTGCTGTATTTGTAATTTAAGTGGCTGTAGGTTTGGTAGTGCTAATTATTGAAGTGAAATAGGAAAATCCAGAAGATTTGAATTTGTAAGGGAAAATTGGGATTTCTGTTTCAGATATGTAATATTTGAGATGCTCATTAGACCATTAAATAGAGCTGTTAAATAGGTATTTGAATGCTTCTATCAAGAGTTTCTATATAAATGATTATATCTAAAGATACTTTATAAGATAGACATCCTACAATGCTAGTGTCTCTGTACATGCATACGTGTACATGTGGGGGTAAAAGAGAGGAGTATAAGATAACCTTTAGGGGGAAAAATTGTCTATGAAGAGAAAAAGAGACATATCATGGCCTATATTAGAAAAATATATCATTGCACTTGTTTTTAAAGATAGTCAACATTAGTGATGGTGCTGTATACTACTGATAGTGCTTTAAAAGAGAAAGAGGGCCAGACCGAATGTCCAGCAGGTAGGGCACTTGCCTTGCATGCTGGTCCCCAAGGCCCTCCCTCCAGGAGTGATTCCTGAGTACAGATCCAAGAGTAACCCATGTGAACCACTGGGTGTGGCCTACAATCAGGAAGAGTTGGGGGGGGGGTGAGAAAAGGAGAGAGGGAGGGAAGAGAAGAGGGAGAGAGAACAGTAAGGAAGTTATGGTGAACCCAGTGGAAGTTACAAAATGAAATATGATGCAGGCCAGACATAGTATGTTGGTTAGGGCCTATGGCCAGTATGTACCTACCCAGGTGTGATCCTAGGCACTAGATTGTTTTCCAAGCACCACGTAATCATCAGCACCCATCCTTTGGCTCTAGCACTGAACTGCTAGTCTGATTGTCTGAGTATTTCTGGGAGAGGCCTCAGAGTCTCCTGAGCAATGTCTTTTCCCCCAAACCCACAAAGATGAAGTCATTGAGGATGGTGAGAATAGGAATGAGCTTACAAACCATAACTGGAGAGATGAGATTTAAAAGAAGGACCTCACTAGAGAAAGGGTGTTTCTAAGAGGTCAGCCTTGTTTTTAAGTGTAGGAAGGTCAGAGTTATGCGTACTAGAAGACTATCGTTTCCTTAATCAACTAGAGACCTCTTAGGTTCACTTCAGTCAGCTACTTTCTGTTTCTGCGGCAGATCCCGCTTCTTCCTTCTGAAGAACCTCTGGGTATGCTGACTTGTTCATTAAAGCACATGCTGCAAATCTGAACTACGTACACAAGAACCTCTGGATGAATCCTTGGACATACTCTCATATTCCTGAGCTTTACTTCATAGCACATGCCTGCAAATTCATTTTAATTAGGTTATTCTTCCACAAGACACTATGTGCTGTGAACTCCAGGCTCATTTCTTCTTTAGACCAACCTGTGGCACAGTGTCTAGTGTCTTGTAGCTCTTAGTTTTCAAATGCATGAAAGCATGAGTAAATAACTTAAAATTCATACAGTCAGAATGCCTTCTTTATAAGTGACACCTACATGACCCTGCCAGGGAAGAGCTACTGCATGTTGATGGTTTCATCTTGGAGCAGAGGGCAGCCTATATCTTAGAGATTGCACCTTTCTTCCCCACTTGCCTGTGGGGGCTCTTTTCTAGGGCTCTAACAGGCAAGAACAAGTAGAGTGTTCTTAGAAATATTTTGTTAAAGAAGTCAGAATTTATCAGCCAGAAGTGTTATTAGCAATAATCTTGCCACTCAATGGTTAAATGTTCAACTGTATTTAACCCAATATATCATATTCAGTTATATAGCTATTCATTAATAAACATATATTTAGTGACAGCATTATGGAAATGACCTCAGACACAATTTTAGTTTTTGTGTAGGTTGATTAACTCTGCAGAAACATTTCTTGGCTTTTAAAGTTTATAGTCTGTATTTACAGACCAGTTGCTTTTCTTACAGAGTTGTTGACACTGACAAACCAGCAATTGTTTGAGGTGTTTGCTCCTTACCATCCCTCCATGTCATGTTTTTGAAGATAATATATGGTAACCTCTGTAAAGCTTAGTGAGGTTTTTGGTGAAGAGACCGTGCCCTATTCCTTGAAGATAAAAGGAGAAAACAGACAAGGAACTAGTGCCCTAAATGTGTGCCGATTCAGCACAGAATTAGGGACTGATGCTAAAGGATGTTTTAACTTAATCCTCAGATCCTTTGATACGAACACAGTCACAGCTAGAGGAACTTAAAATTCATATAGTCAGAATGCCTTCTTTACAGGTGAGGGCTACGTGGCCCTGCCAGGGAAGGGCTACTGCAGGTTGATGGTTTCATCTTGGAGCAGAGGGCAGCCTGTATCTTAGAGACGGCCCATTTCTTCCCCACTTGCCTGTGGGGGCTCTTTGCTAGGGCTCTAACAGGCAAGCTATTTTGAGCCAGGGGTTGCATAATGAAAGGCTCACAGCAGTGCCCAACCATGGTCTTGCCATTGTGCTGGTCTCCTGTGATGCTTCCCTCCTTGCAAGGCACTTTGTGTCAGCAGGAATGTGAGGCAAGTTGTGAAATTCAATTAATTCTACAGCCAGCCCACACACCTCCTTCCAGGACTGGCCCAGCCAAGACTAGGCAGAGCTACCAGCTCTAAAAACAAGGTTTCCTGACAAACCCTACCCTTTCCTTTCTACCAGGTTCTTTAAAATTTGTCCCTTATTCTTTCTCTATTCTATTCTTCATCAATGATAAAAATGTCATAGGGAGTACACTTCAATATTAAATTCATTTGCATACATGCATTTGTTGCTTTTGCATATATAAATTTGATTTAGTGTTTTTTTTAAATATTTGAATTAAAGAATTGCTTTGCTGAAGTTGGGAGGGACAAGTAAGAAAGCCCTCCTCTCTTGAGTCTCAATAGACTAAAAGCAAAGACTCATGAATATCTATATGATTAATGTATTTCTTAGATGTAGTCCTTAATTATAGGGGTTTCAGTTAACTAGAGCCCAATTAGATCCACCAGCAGCCTCCCCTGAGGAAGAAGGAGTGAGGAGTATAAATTTGCCCTTGTTTCGGTACAGGAGGTGAGAAAAGCAAGTCCAACACCTTATAATAGAGCTAGATGTCAGATCATGATAGCAGGGTCTGATTCTAGTTTTGAAGCAATTAAGTGCTCCATTTAAGCAAGTGAGTATCCTGGACTTGCTGAACAGAAGGAAATATTAGGTCTCCTCTGACATTCTCCAGATATTTTTAGATAATTTATTTATTGGATTTAAGAGTCTACAGCCAATCAGTCATTCAGGGCTGTCATTTTTGAGGTTGGAGATCTATGACTTTTCAGAGTTGACCTGTCTTTCACTTCATAAAGTTACTTTGATTAGAGAATCAGATAAGTGCCCCATCCTCCTCAGAGACACTCAAATGTCTAGAATTGCTGGTAATTAAATTATAAGCTTAACTTTAGCCCTTGGCAAGCCCATGATTCTGGACATTAAGTCTATTCAAATTTTCCTACAAAGGACACAAGGAAGGTGAGATCATGGACACTGCATGCTACAAGCAACCACAAAGCTAAGCTCTCCATCTTCAGACCTTTGATTCACACTTTTATGAGGAACTCACATGGAAATCATGGTGGATACACCACACCCCAAAAATGTACATAAGAAAGGTTCTAGTTTTTCTGGGATATTCTACACCCCCCCCCCCCCCACATACACACCAGGTACACAGAATAATCTAGATTCACATTGTTGTTGCTAAACCATCATAGTTTGCATTTCAAAGGCTTATAGAAAGATAAATTGGAGGAGAAAATAGGAAGGGAAGACAAATATTCTGGGTGCATGGGCCATCAGAACATACACACTGCCATTGAGTCAGCTTCACAGTGTGTGCTGTGACTCACGAGCTTCCCAAAATGGAAAAATTACTTGTAAAATTATGAAATGGAATCTACTCATAATTACATTTAAAAAGCTTTCTGTTACTATTGAAAGTGCCCTTTGAATATATTATTTATTTAGAAATATTTAGAAAATTGTGGTGGTACTCTACATCAACACAGTTAACATGAGACTGACTTTTTTTTTATTCTCTGACTATAAGCATCAAAAATTTTGCTTTTATTTCTATATTCATGACACATAAATGGAGACTGGCTAGAGAGTCCCTTTCTCTTGGAAATAAGGTAATCCATTTGTGTGTTTGTGTGTGTGTGTGTGTGTGTGTGTGTGTGTCATTGTCTGTTGTCTGTGTGTGTAGAATGCTCTGACTTGATTCCTTTCCTTAAATTTGCTGGAAATCCCTAACTTTTGCTCTGATATCTTATCTTTCTAATTCTTTATCCCCAAAAAGTCTTAGATAATTTTCCCTAAGTTTTCATATTCTGTTATGAATGCCTGAACTTCTAAGTCTTTAGTAATAAGCAGTATTTGAGAAATACTGCTCATCTTAACGAGAGACTACAGTTCCAAGTGGCAGTGATATACAGAGCTGAAAGTTTTCAGCAAAGATAGCACAAGAGTACCTACCAAGCTAGTGAGAAACTTTTATTTACTTACAAATATAACTGATTATGTAGAAATATCAGACACTGTTTTAGATGCTAGAAAAAAACAGCCAAAGTATTTTCCCTTTCATTTTGTGTTACACCCAGTGGATAGAGGGGAAAAATGCCTTTAACCAATCAAGTAAATGCATATAGAATGTAAAGGTCTTTTATGTATTAGGAAGAGAAATAATACAGGAGAGGCTGGATATTGTTGGACGGTGGTAGATAGTATATAGACTCAGGGAGGATATTATTATTAATAACTGATATTTGACAAACCTAAAGAGAAACATGAATGTGCATATGTACACAGGGACACAGATGCTATAGGTAGGTAGTAGAGAGAAGTGAAGTTCTAAACTATCAACAAACATAGCCTGAGACTTATGGTAAATATGCCCTAAGAGGATATCAGGAGAAAAAAATGGTCTCAAGGAAATGGGGTTATCAGGATTACATATCAAGTGTTCATATCCAGAAATAAAAGCTGGAATAAGAGTTAATACAAACTTTGGTTTGTCTTTCACGTCTGTATTCTTCCTTGAACAATTATATCCCTATGTAGTTGCTTTTGCTTCTTTGCTTTCTTTTTACAAGCTCTGGTGGTCTCTCTTGAACATCTCTCACTCTCTCTGTCCTCTCTCTCACTCTCTCTGTCTCTCTCTCTCTCTCCCCACTTCATGTATCTCAAAATTTACTTTAGTAGAAACTATTTTGCTTCACCAGAATTAATACAAATTGACACAGGTTGGCAGAGATGCAAAAGTGCCTCTAGGGCTATGATTAGGTATAAACTTTGAGTTAATTGGTCAGAATAAACAAGCAAAAATAAATCATAATGGGGGATCAAATCTCTATAAAAGATGCATAATGATCAATATGGACATATTGAACTTAATTTTTGTTTATAAACCCGTGCTATATATTGTATGCTATTTTCATTTATATATGATTCATGCATGATTTTAGCAGTGAGTACGTGAGAAGATTCATTCATTTTCTCCACATTTGGCAATTTAGGAAAATTAGATATTTAGGTGATTTATTTGCTTGTCCTAAAGTGAACTTTATATAGTGTAAAATCGTATCACGCTGAAGGTTGTGTGTTCACGGGCTCACTGGACGGCGCTGTCTCACCGCCTGCGTTCGGTGCTCTTGAGCCGCTGTGTGTGGCCTGGATCGGAACAGCTGTTGGCCAAGGGCAGACGGAAGAAGAAACGGGGGCCAGGCCGGTCTATATCAATAGTAGTTTATTCCAATCCTCTTCACTCCTGTCTTTCTCTGCCTCCTTCTCTCCTGGGCCCCAGTCTTGGAAGCTCTCTCCTTCTGGCTCTGACTCTGGATCTCTGGAGCCCGAGCTCTCTCGCTTCTGACTCCCTTTCCGAGCTTACGTCTTAGTTTATATAGCAGTCACATAAGGCGGTGACATAAAGGTGGGTTGAATACTGACGAATCAACAAAGAGAGGTAAGACCACTCCTCCAGGAGATTAACTCAAGGATAAAATCTCATCTACAGAGATTACTTCGGATTACTAGGAGATCCACCCAAGGGTGGGATCCCAACAAGGGTGTATTCTTCCCTCAGTTAGTAATCTACTTAAATAGTTGTAATAAATCTACTTCTAATATTTCTAGCAATGTCATTCTGTATGAGCACAGTAAGAGATATAAATTTAGTTTGGTTCTTCCTGAGAACATCTCACTATGCATTTTGCAGTCCTCAGGCCAGGTTAATCTTCCTAGCTCCAGCAGGGTCCTAGTCTTGTCGTTACTTACTTTTGGATCATGACAGCATTTGTCCATGATCATGCCCTCAACTTATAGTTGAGTAGCGTGGCTCTTTGGCCTGACCCATTTCGATGCCAGGGTAGCTCACTGCTTGCCCTGGGTCCATTCAGTCCCTCGTCGGGACCCTGCTTTGGGGTGCTAGGAACTAAGGGCAACTGAGTCAAGAAATCAGATGCCCAGGAGTAAATATTATTCGGAGTCAATCAACTCCCAAGTTACGAAGCATAATATTAACTATCTTCCTGTGTCCACACAGAAAGGACATTGCTTACAATACACGTTCAGTGTTCTTAGATGGGTGTGACCTGACAAACCTAAGCTACCTGAGGAAGGACAAAAGAGTGTTATCCTACAATATAGTTTCTTTCCTGGGTCCAGTATTTAAGGACTGTATTGAATTTCATTATTTTGAGTCTTTACTTTCCTTGAGTATGAAATTGTTCTTGAGGTTTTCGTGCTTCTTGAAGGATTTTTTGTCTGTTATCAATTGAAATTTTTTATTTTAGTCACCATGATTTATAATATTGCTAATGATAGAGTTTCATGCACACTATGCCTCATTGTCACCCTTCACCAGAATATCTTCTTCCATCCATTACTCTCAGTTTCACACCACCAGCCCCAACTCACCCACAGACCCCCCCCCCCCACCTCTCACCACCTCCCTGCCATCATAAGTTGAGTTCTGCAGGCAAGTTTTCAGGTTCTGTTGTCTTTGGCCATTTGTAATTCCCTTATTAGTATCTTATAACCCAATATGAGAGATTATTATGTATCTCATCTCTCTCATTGACTTCATTCGCCATGTTTCCCTTCAGTTTTACCTATGCATCAGCAAGTTACATGATTTTATATTTTCGAATAAGCTAGTCATATAACATATACCACAGTTTCTTTACTTTCAAATGTCTTGACAAGTTTTAGAATACCTATCATGTATATCTAATCTTGGCTATCATGGTATTTTGCTGTTCCCACTGCTTGTGTGTTTTTTAGGAATAGTAGAGCAGGAATGTTGCATTATCTGAGAATAACATTGTGATTCTTGATATTCCCATTGTTGGTGATATCAGTATGGGTCACATGGTTACCGGGTTTCTCCATTGTGTGATTATAAGTAGTCAAAAAGTACGTGAGAAGATTCATCATTAATTACTTTGGAAATGCGAATCAAAATGAAAACTAGATACCATATTGGCAAGGATGTGAAAAGATTGTTTACTAATAAATACCTGGTTAGAATGTAAAATTGGACATTTGAGAATTATAGAAAATAGTTTGTGGAGAAAAAGAAAACATTAGAAAATGGATGGCAGCTATGGAAAATGATCCCACAGGCTTTCAAAGTGTTAACAAAAACAAAGAGTTAAACCTAGAATTATTTATATAACCCAGGAACCTCATTTCTAGGTGTTTACCTAAGACTGAAAATGTATTTACTTACTCACCAATGTTAATTGCAATATTATTCATCAGAGCTGCAAAGTAGGGAGAATGAAAGAATATATTGCAAGTATGATATAGTTATACAGTGGCATATTGTCCAGTTACTATGTTGGAGGGAGCACAACCAGTGGTGCTCAGAATCTTTCCCAAACTGTGCTTGGGAATCGCTCCCAAACTTTGCGCTGGGTGACCATCTGGTGACAGGGACAGAACTGAACTCTGATCTTCCACATTCAAAGCTTACACTCAGTCTACTAAGCTCTCTCTAGTCCTTATCCAGTTATTACATTGAATACAGTACTCATTTGTACTATAACATTTGTACTATAACATGGATAAACCTTAAAATCATTTTAACAAATAAAAGAAGCGAGATACAAAATCTCTAGATGATCTCATTTATGCGAAATGTTCAGAATAGGCAAATCCATAGAAAGAGAAAACTGTTTAGTTATTTCCAGGTGTTGGTAGGAGGGGAATATGCAGAGTGACTCTCGTAAATTTGGAGGTGATGAAAATAAATTATATAGTGTTGATGGTTACACAGTTTTGTGAGCATACTAAAACTAATACTAAAACTTTAAAAATTTTAATGCTGTGTTATATATTGCTGTGTTATATTTCTCAATAAAATGTCTCTATTGGCTTTTCTTCGCCTAAGGGTATAAAATGTATATCCAGATTAGTTTCATATTTTTCCTTCCTCAATCCTTAAGCCAGATTATTCTGCAAAGAACTGTGGGCTACTTTTAGTCAAAAATATATTTAGATAATAATACATGGGTTTAGGTATGCTTATTATTGTGATGCTGTTATTGCTATCAGACAAATTTCCTACATTATTTCTATCCATCCACCAGTACATCTATACAACCATCTGTTCACTAAATAATTCTCCTTTTAATATTAAGCATGACTCTAAGTTCATATCTTCAAATGAAACCCCTCTCATTGTAAGTTCTAATTTGTCCTATATTTTTAATTATAATTTTCTTCCCTAAGAAAACAGCAGTCTCAATATCTTTAATATGTGATTTTTTAAAAGTTGACTGTAAAAAACTGTGCACACAGAAGATTATGTGTCCGTGGGCTCTCCGGACAGCTCTATTTCACTGCCCGCATTTGGTGCCCTAGAGCCGCTGTGTGTGGCCTGAATCTGGACTGCTGTTGGCCAAGGGCAGACGAAGGAAGAGACGAGGGCCAGGCCAGTTGATTTTAGTAGCAGTTTATTATGAGGAAGTTTATCCCATAGAAAAAATTTATGTTATGGAGGGCCTAGATTCTCTCAAGCACATGTCCCCCTTGCTAGTCTCTCTGTGGTTCATCCTGCAGCCCTACTCTCTCTCTCTCTCTCCAGCTCCCTTGTCTCTCCACTCCTTTGCCTCCAACTCCACTCTAATCTGGGCTGACACTCCACCCAGTCAGGTAGACAAATCAACATAAGAAAGCCCTTCCTGACTGCCCCAGGCAAAATATCTCCTTAAGGTGTTTTTCTCTTTTCCTCAGTCCAATAAACTATCAACTATCAACTATTCCTGAGTCTATGCAGGAAGGACAGAACAGTGTTATCCTACAGTTGACCTAGAGTAAATAGTTCTTATTGTTCTTATTTATTTCTCTATTTTCATACTGTTAAATTGGATAATAAATGTAATATTATATTTTAATATATAACTAAATATACAGAATTATTAATATCATGTTTTAATTAAATTTACCATTTTTTTCTTAAGTAAATCTGCTGAATCTTTGTCAGGTTACAGAAAGACTCATTATTCACATGTTATATTGCATAGTTATGATATATCTTTATAAATTTGTATAATGTTATATTTTATTATATATTCTTCTTAAAATTTAGTATACTTGTATTTAACATGATTGATATAGTAGTTATATATGTTTTTAAATTTACCTCTTATTTATTTTTAATTTTCCAAAATCACTTAAAATTTATATTTGAGATAATTTTTTTATTTAATTGCATACTATTACTTTATTACTGTACAGGGGCTGGAGAGATAGCACAGCGGGTAGGGCGTTCGCCTTACAAGCGGCCAACATGGCCGACCCGAGTTCGATTCCTCCGCCCCTCTCGGAGAGCCCGGCAAGCTACCGAGAGTATTGGATATGCCAAACACAGTAACAACAAAGTCTCCAATGGAGACGTTACTGGGCCCGCTCGAGCAAATCGATGATCAACGGGAGGGCCTTTACCTTACTGTACATTATTTGATTATTTTAGCATATATTGCACAGCTTTCTGAGATGAAGAACTATCAGACATTTGTGAAGTCTGATAAAATAATTACTGAAGAAATTAAAAAGGGCTGAAAGCATGCTTTGCACGCAGGAGGCCCTGGTATGACTCCAGCACCACATGGTTCCCCAAGCACTTCCAGGAGCAACTTTGAGCACAGAGCAGGGAGCTGACCCTGAGCACCGACAGAAGTGACCTAATCAAATTTCCCCTATAAAAGGAAATCATTATAGGTTTATTGTGCACCTGAAAGAGTAATGGAACAGGAATTTTTAAATATTAACTAATTTTAATTAAATTTGAAGAATTTATATTTAAATAACTATGTTGCTTCTGGTCAGTGTATTAAAAAACATAGTTTTGGAATTATTCCTTCATTTATTGAGGTTTAACACATATTACTTCTACCACCTCATGAATAATGCATGGATTTAGCATAGTGCAACTCCCTTTAATCTCTTCTATATTTTCTTATTCTCATGTGTTTAATTTATATATATGTTTTAGACTCATATACTGTGATTTATATATAGTTAATATAGGAATGCATTTATGTTATTGATCTATTTACTTTCTCATTATTCATTTGTTTCCATATCTCTTCCCTCCTACATCATTATTCTATCAGACAGGATAGTTTATTTTTTTATTTTTATTTTTAAATTATATTTATTCTTATTTTGATAATAATACAGATGCTTTATACTTCAGTACTTCTATACCATGCTTACTACCAGAATGAAAGGGTCCTTCCGCCATTATCTCAAGGTTCCTTTCTCTTCCCCCCAGCTGCTGATATTTCTATTGGTTGCATTTCTGAAGTCTATTATAATTGAAGATTGTCTAATACTTCACTTTTGTTTGTTTATACCCTACATATTAGTAAGATCATCTGTCTTTTCCTTCCTGATTCACTTCAGTCAGCATGACTTCCTCCAGTTTCATCCATGTTGTGATAAACTGCTATATTTTAACAGAATTGAGTAGTATTCCATTATGTTTTATATATCACAGTTTCTTTATCTTCTTATCTTTTTATTGAGTATTTGAAATGTGTCCATATCTTGACTATTGTAAATAATGTTGCAATATAGCCAGAGAAGTAATATGGCCAAAAACTAATATTGTAATAACAATGCTGCAATGAACTTAGGTGTGCATATGTCCCTTTTGAGTGAATGCTTTTGTTTTCTTAAAATGTCTAGGAGTTGTAGTGTTGTATGGAATATTTATTGTTAATTTTTTGAGAAGTCTCTAATCCATTTCCACAGAGGTTGAACCAAGGAGCAATCCCACTGGCAGTGAATGAGGGTTCTTTTCTTGCCACATCCTCACTGGTATTTCTTTTTCTAGGATTCTTTATATATTCAATTATTACTAGTGTGAGGTGATACTTCACTGTCATTTTGATTTGCGTTTCCCTGACAATTAGTGGTTGTCAACGCTTTTTCTTATGCCTATTGACCACCACTGTGTCATCTTTGAGAACTGTCTCCTCTCCCTATTTTTTTTTTGTTATTTTATTGTTGTTATTCAACCCTGAGAGTACTTTACATATTTTTAGATGTGTATTTTGTCCATTGCCTGATGTATGATGTATAAATATTTTGTCCATGCAGAGAAATGCCTTTATTTTAGACCTCATTTCTTTCACAGTGTAGAAGCTTTTAGGTTTGATGTCCACTTCTTTAGTTTTGCGTCTGTTTCCTTTGTCGACAGAATTTCATCACTGAAAACTCCTCTGAGGTCAAGATCTTAGAGAATCTTGTGCATGTTTTCCTCATTTTTCCTGTATTGAGTGTGTGTGTATATGTCTGTATGTACATATATAAATTACATTTTGTATTTACCTTTGTGTGTGGTTGAGATGGGCTCAAATTCCTTCCTTCCTTCCTTCCTTCCTTCCTTCCTTCCTTCCTTCCTTCCTTCCTTCCTTCCTTCTTTCCTTCCTTCCTATGGCTATTAAGTTTCCCTATCATAATTGATTGAAAAATGTCATATAGTAAAGGGAGAATGCTCAGATCAGTCTTGATCCCAGCGTATAGGGAAGAGGAGGACAGAAAAGAATAAACATTGAGCAGAAAGGAAAAAAAGAAAGTGATGGGGGAACAGGGACCAGGGGCCTTGGTTATACCATTGATGAGAGAGAGTAGTATGGCTATTTATTCAATGCTCAGACTTAAAAACATTGAAGACATATGATCTAAACTACAACCACAGAACCTCGAAATGTGCCTGTCAAGGTGTCAGGGGGCGGGGAAGATGGAGGGTACCTGGGACACTGGTGGAGGGAAGTTGCCACTGGTGGTGGAATTTGTGTCAAAATATTGTCTGCCTAAAACCCGATTTTATAAATCTTGGTTCTTTAACTAAATACAAAATTTAAAAAAAGAAATAATTCTCCTTGCTCCATTTCATGCTCCTACATAATTAGTCATAAATTAGCTGCTCATAGTTCTATAGCCTCTTAATTCTAATTCATTTATCTGAGATTCTGACTTGTTCCAGTACCATGCAGTTTTTATTATTATGGGTTTGTAGCAAAGATTAAAGTCTGGGAATGCAGTGCTTCTTATGTTTTCTCTCAGGATTGCTTTGACTGTTCTGTGAGTTTTATAATTTCATATGAATTTTAGAAGCTTTTGTTCAATATACTTGAAAAACAGTCTGGAACATTTATGAAAATTGTGCTACATCTGTAAGTTATTTCGGATAAAATGGTCATTTTTAACAAGGTTGATTCTTCTAATCTGCGAGCAAAAAATACGTTTTCATTGTATTTTGTATTCTTTTATTTCAAAAATCATTTCTAGTTTTCACTGAGAATTTCACATTCTTTGTTAAATATATTCCTAGATATATTTGAATGATTATAAGTAAGATAGTATTTTTTATTTCCTTCTCTTACATCATCACTGACATGTTAGAATGCAACAGATTTCTGTTCACTGATTTTGCAATCTGCTAGTTTAATGGATTGGTTTACTGTTTCCAGAAATGTTTCATAGAGTCTTTAAGGTTTTCTATGAACGATATCATGTTTTATGAAAATAATGTTTGACATTTTTTACCAATTTGAGTTCCTTCAATTTCCCTTTATTTTTTGCCTAATTGTTATGGCAAAGACTTCTAATATTATGTTGAACAGTAGGTTTAAAAATGAAAACTTTTGTCTTGTGCCTCACCATACAGAAAACACTTCACTTTTCCCCCAATAAGGATGATATTAACTGTGGGTTTGTCATGTATTTCTTTTACAATATTGAGATACATTCTTTTAATCCTCATTTTGTTGATAATTTTTAATCATTAATGTGTGCCGAATCTTGTCAAATGCTTCTCAGCCACTTACAAAGATGATAATAAGGTTTACCTTTCCTTTTATTAATGTGTAAATCACATTAATTGATTTGCTACACTGAGTCATTCTTGTATCCCTGGGATAAACCCTATTTGATTGTGATATATATATATATATATATATATATATATGATGTATTGTTGTATTTGGTTCACTATGATTATATTGAAGACTCATATTCAATCAGATATAAGCAAATTTTTCTTTAAGTAATGTCCAGTTTTTTAGTATCAAATTAATGTTTGTCTAACATAAACTGTTTGGGAAGATTCCTATTTTTCCTTAATTTTAGAAGTTCAAGAAGGTTTGCTAATAGATTCTGTTTGAAGGTTTGGAAATACTCACTTGTAAACCCATATGGTTCCAGATATTGTTCGTAAGCAGATTTTTGAAAACTCAGCTTCCTTGAAATTCAATTTTTAACATCTTTCTGATTCAAGTCTGAAGAGGTTGTAAGACTCTATGAATGTATTTATATCTTCTAGAAGATGTTCTAATTTGATTTTCCTTTGGGAAGTTTTGGGCCATACACATAATTGTTGAGGGTGTACTCCCAACTTTATGCTCAGGACTCACTCCTGGAGTGCTTAAGAGGTCATATTTGGTGCTAGGGAGCAAACTGGGGTCTGTTGCAGCCTGATCAAAAATGGGCAAGGACCTTAACCATACTATCTTCCCAGCTCTAGATTCTACAATTTAGTGACATAAAGTTGTTCACAGTAATCTCAATTGATTGATATTTTTAAAGTGTATGTTGTAATTCTTATTCTTTTATTTATGATCAAATTTATCAGACTGTCGCTATTTTTTCCTTTGTGAGTCCAGTCAGGAGTACGTCAACCTTATTCCTTCAAAAACAAACCTTTGATTTCATTGATCTTTCATATAATGTTTTTTATTTTTGTATCATTGATCGCTGCTTGGATTGCTATTATTTCCCTCTTCCCTCCTTTTACTTACTTTGGAGCACCTCCGTTGTTCTTATTCTACTTTCCTGAGTCTGAGAAATGTTATGTCTTTGTGTTCACTCTTTTTTTCCTAATGAATGTTTGTACTGCTATGAACTTTTCTGTATCTCAAAAGTTTTGTTAGATCATTTCTTTATTCTTTATTCTTTGCATTATCTTTATGTCTGATTCTGCAGCTGCTTCCCAGGTAAGGAGAATGGGAGGAGAAACTGTGGGGTGGAGAGATCCTAGGTAGGGAATGTACCTGCAGGGAGTCAGTAAGCTTATCCAGCTAGGCCTAGTTCACCTGTTCTAGGGACCACAAGGTGATGACAGTCCTTGATGGAGAGAGAATCTGGGAAGGTAGTTGAGCTAACTTTATTTATTTAAAAATATGACTTAGATATATATTTTTAATTTCTATTTATGTCTGAATACTTTTATTTTGCCTTCTTTTTATGGGTATAGAATTTTAGGTTGGTCCATTTTTCCATTTCTTTCGAAATACATTTTTTCTAAATGCTACTATTTTAATTTAGCCCTTTCACACAAAAGAATACTGTCACTGTCACCGTCCTCCTGTTGTTCAATGATTTTGCTCCAGCGGGCCCAGTAACATTGCAAGACTTGTTACTGTGTTTGGCATATTGAATACATCACAGGTAGCTTGCCAGGCTTTGCCTGTGGGAAAGATACTATCGGTAGCTTGCCGGACTCTCTGAGAGGGATGGAGGAATCGAACTCAGGTTGACCATGTTGACTGCGTGCAAGGCAAATGCCCTACCCACTGTGCTATTGCTCCAGCCCACAAAAGGATACATAAACAATATTATTTACATATATGACATAAAATACTAATTTTCACTATTATAAATATATTTCTATGAATAAGAGTCATTGTTTTGGATTTTCAAAATTCACGTTTATTCATGAATAATAAATTCTGGAATATATTATCAAGAAAATGAAGTATGTTTCTTAGTCTACAGATGAGCAGTAGGTGTATAATGTTTACAGAGAACTTGAAAAATCTAAATAGAGGGCACTGTATGTGCAAAGACACAGAAGTAAGAGAATATAATCTGAGTTTAGGTCTTAGGCAGAAAAAGTTTGATAAACTTAAAACTTTTGCTAATGGCAAAGTTGAATTTTTATTTGTTGCTCAGAAATTTGAGTTTACTTTGAAGAACCCAGTGGGACATTGATAAATTTTTACCAGGAAGGTGAAAGGCTATTGGACAAGAATAACCTGGCTAAGGCATGGTGGGTATGCTTAAACTCCAGACATCTTACTGGATTGTCCCTGCAGCATTTGTGCAAAGTAATAGATGACACTAAACTATGGCTTACACACAAGGGAAGAAAATGAAAAAAAAACAAACAAATAATGAGGTAATGAAATTTTCAGTATTCAGTAATGTATTGGATTGGGGGAAGCAGTTAAGACTGTCTGGAAAAGGTCATTAGATTCCCAGTGGATTTTTTAGTCATTCACCAAAATGACTATGCAGTTTTAATGCGGCTATGGTCAAAGAGTTATTAGTAATGTACTTACTAGAAATACTAAGAAGTTAAAAGAATAAACAAAGTACTTTATGACTTTGTTCTTTAGCCTCTCAACATGTCCCTGCTTTTGTAACAATTTATGTTTGAAAAATTTAGTTCCTTAGTTACATTGTTCTTATTTCACATATTTAATAGCTGCATGTGGATAAAAACAACACACATATATACATAAACATATGTATATATAAAAATCTATATAAAGGTAAGATCCATCATTTCCCTTGAATATATATGCATGTTTCTAAATACACTGTTGCATATGTGCACGTATCTGTAGATATTTGTGTCTAGTCCAATGTTAACATTTTTCTGACTGTGCTCTTTCTGATCTTGCTTCTTTGCTGTGGCCACCCTATCTTACTGACTGACCCTATAGCCTATGCCATGAACCCTATTTTATTTTCGCCTGTGGCCTCCTTGAAATATCCTAATGGTCCACTGAAGGCCATTTGACTCTGTGGTGAAACATTGCTCTGGGTGGTGTCCTGCATAGTCTAGTACACAATACTTTTGTCTGTATCTGTGTTACCTTGGACATCTGGGTTTTTATCTTTAAAGGGATGAGGGCATTTATTTTATAGTATAATCATTAACTCATTTAATAGGATTTAGTGTTGAAAACCATTATGTCTTGACCAGCAATGTGATCAGAAACTGAAATTCCACTAGTCTATTTTATTTCTGGCCTAATTCTTCTTTTCCTGAGAATATTCCTACCTGCCTCCTTGAAATTATATTACATACAGTATCTGGGTTGTTATGGCTCTGAGCAGCAAATTGGAGGATGTGGTCCTGTATCTTTTTTACATTTTTATCCATATTTTATGAAAACTCTAAGCTGAGCTCAAATATGAATAAATAAATATATCAGTGAAATTGGAAGTGTAACCCTTATGTCCAGTGGAAAGATGCTCAACATGATATCTTAGCTAATAGCATTTCCAAATCTGCATTGCCTCACAAAGTTCTAATGCATACTAGTAGTAAACGGGTTTGGTCCAGAGTTTTAGGTGAAATACTAAGACTAAGGAATTAATACTGCTTTATATCCTTGCATTTTTTTATTCTATCACTAAATAGCTTTTTCTTAGACCCACCCACATTGCAAAATCTTCTTGCACTGTTGAAATGCCTTGAGTCATATAGCCTTCAATATCTAACTATATATTAAATCTTCAACATTTTTGTCTGAATATTCTATCTAATGAAACAAGGAGTCCATTATCTCTTTTGACACTGTCTTTTGACAAATCTTCTTCAGTAGACTCTTTCTTTTGAAAGTACAATGAGAACTTGACTGTCCTTGTCCTTGTATAGCAGAATTTTCTTCTAGGTCATCTGATTGCTTACCAAAGGGTTATTTGACCTTTCAGTACTCATTTGTAAATTGGAAAGAATAACAGTGTATGCCCCTTAGGGATATTTGAGAATTAAGTTTATGTACAAATTAGTGTCTGGCTTACAGAAAATGCTTTATAAATGTTAGCAGATACAAAGGTTATGATCTGAGGCTGATGATGCCCAACTATAAAACTTTCTACTGCTCTCTTTTCACCATCTGTTTAGGCATTCATCATATTTGAGTGATGTGACCACCTGTTCTAGTGTCTTTGTCCTTTTTAATTTGGGGGGTCATGTATAAACATATTCATCCAACCTCCTTGCATTTAAGGCACCCTCATTTCTGAATGTTACTCTTTAAATTTGCATAGTGCCACTTTCGTACTCCTTTGGATTTCTTAAGACAGTAGCTCTTTGCTTATTTTCTCTCACCTATAAATGATGTGCATTTAGATTAATTTTTGTTTGATTATATGTACAGCATTCTAGCTATAGCATTGTCTCATTCCTTTTCCCTCTGTCCCCAGTAATTTCAAAAGACTATATATATATATGACTTCATTTCTCATGTTTTGGGACTTTTGAACATACTTAGTGAACATTAAATAGATCTTAAATTTGGTATTACTTTAGACTCAGTCACCCATATTTATTGGGACGTTAATATTTTCCAGTAATCCTTGCCAGTGGTCCTACCTTGTTTGATTTCAATTTATCTTTTTACTCTCATTTGAGATAATATCTAGATACATTTCCCTTATACTGAGTTATTTGGATATTCCTCTTCCATGATTTCATAGCATTCTTGCCTATTTCCCACAGCTCACATCAACCTGGGTTGCTATTCCTTCTTAATTATCCCAATATACCACTAGACTGAGTTCCTAATATCACTGTGCTCCCTTAAAATAGTGCATCCCCCCCAAATTCATATTCACTCGGAACCTTAGAATATGATCTGCTTGTGGGTAGGGTCTTTCTGTTTGTTTGTTTGTTTGTTTGTTTGACTATGTTAAGAGTTTACTCCTGATTCTGTTCTCAGGGTTCACTCCTGGAAGATTCAGGAGATTATATGTACTGCCAGGGAAAGAACCTGGGTCAACTGCATGTGAGGCAAGTGCCCTGCCCATTGTACTGTTTTTTTCAGTCTGAAATAGTATCATTAAAGATCTAGCTAATTAACATGATGAAATTGAGTTATATTACAGTGGACACTGAACTCATAATTGATGTTCCTATAAGGTCTCTGTGTGAAGACACACAGAGGCAGAGATTGTAGTGATACATTTGCAAATCAAGAAGTACTAATAACTGCCAGTAACAGCCAGAAGCTAGGTGACAAACATTTAAAGTATTTTTCTTTCAGATCCTCCATAAAGAGCCAAACCTGCTGATATTCTGATTTTGAATTTTTGGTCTCCAAATCCATGAGATTACAAATTGCTACAGTTTAAAACAAGAGTTTGTGGTTCAAACGTCTTCAATTTATGTTTTATGAAATACTGTTTTTATTTACAAAAGACCCATATTGGTTTCTATTTTTGCTAACTGGAAAAAATCCAGAAAATATTTTTATTTTTATGAAAAAGTAAAAAATGGTTTCATTGTTTTCATTGAATTGTTATAGAGACAACTTGTACCCCAAATTCTGTGCCTGGAAAGTACTTCATTTAGGCTATGCATTTTTAATATAATGTACATTTTACTTTAGATAAACCTTATTTTGGATTTGACATGTTATTTGGCTTGATCTGGTGTGATAACTGGGGTACAGGAAACTTCAAAAATTTCTATATAAATTGTTTCTATCTACTTTTTTCACCATTTCTGTTTATGAAAGATTTTGTAGGAGCATTCTACTTTTGGGTGGCTGGAAAAAATCTGCATTGTTACTAGAGAAGCAGGGAGTGCCTGCTGTATCCTTATATTTAGCTTTTAACTCAGTATAGATCAAGGTGAGTTCTTAGGAAATTATCGCAGCAATACTGATCAGAGCAAAAGGGAGATCTCTGAGAGATGGAAGGGAGACTTTTCTCCTACTTTAGTGTAATGGCGAGAGCTGGATATATGAGTAAATGTCAGAACCAACAGGTTTGGAGCATCGCAGCAGGAAATTGCAAAGTAATGTAGCTAATGCCAAGAGCACAAAGTCTGAACTTAATAAGACATTAGGAGGGCCAAATTGGAGGATCTTACTTGCCATGCAAAAGAGAGTCAGATTAAGTGTAAGGAGCAGCAGGGAAAAAAAAAAACAATTCTTAGTTGCCAAATGGATACCAATGCCGGTAGAACACAAATATAATAGGAACACATATGAAGAAAGGAGAAGGATTTTGCTAGAATAATTCCCTAATTTTGCAACCAAAGGGAAGTTTCTATGTTTCTATTATTAGGGCTTTCTTTTACCTCTTAAAATTAGGTCCATTTTTAATTCAGTTACCTAGACAGCCCTCAAATTTGTAGAGTGAATGAAGATTCACTTAGCACATAGAAAAGTCTATGTAATTCATAGGGAAATTGATTTAGCTGGTTTTACATTGAGAGCCAAGCACTATCACCCTAACCAGTGTTTGTTTTAGGAATAATTGTTAGTCATAAAAGGAAAACATTGTTTAGAGCTTTTGGCCAGTCATTTTCCTACTCCTTTTGTTTGCTTTGTCTTTTTGCAAATGCTTCCTGGGCTAGAAGCCATTCTTATTTCCCTTTTCCCAGAATCCTAAATCTAACAAACTAAAGAAGCTGTTAGGCATAATCATACATCAAGCCTTCTCAGTAATTGGTAGAAACCATAGATTCAGTGGAACAGGAAACCTGATGGATTGGAACTTGGGTAACTTGTTGACAATGACACTATTTATGAATCCCTTGTTTTTTTGTTTTTTGTTTTTTGTTTTGCTTTTTGGGTCATGCCCGGCGATGCACAGGGGTTACTCCTGGCTCTGCACTCAGGAATTACCCCTGGCAGTGCTTAGGGGACCAAATAGGATGCTGGAAATGGAACCCCGGTTGGCCACATGCAAGGCAAACAAACACCCTACCCGCTGTGCTATTGCTGCAGCTCCCGATGAACCCCTTGTTTTTTATTGTTTGTTTTAAACTAGAAACTGATTACAGGAGAAATTGTAGTTTTTTCTTTTTATTCTACTCTAAAAATTCCACCTTAGGACTTTATTCCAAACATATTGCTTTTGTTCGTTTGGTTGGTTGGTTGGTTTTGGTTTTGGTTTTTGGTCACATCTGGCTGTGCTCAGGACTTACTCCTGGGTATGCTCTCAGGAATCACTCTTAGCAATGCTCAAGGGACTATCGAAGATAGAATCTGGATCCACCAGCTTTCAAGGCAAATGCCTACCTGCTGTACTATTGCTCCCGAGTCCAACTTATTTTTCAGTCACTTCTGTAGGTTCTCAGGGCTTATTCTTGGCTTCAGGATATCATGGGATGCCATAGATTAAAACCTTGGGTTGGCTGCATGCAAGACAAAGGCTTTACCCTCTGTGCTATTGCCTGGGCCCTACTTACTATTTTCTTTTCTGTTGATGAGTTGGGTTCAGGAATTAATCTCATTATTACTGATATGTTATGCTCGAGGCACAGATTTGTCAAATAGAGCTAAAATGGAAGTTAGGAACTGAGATGTGTTTGCCAAAAGGTAGACTAAGAGGGAAAAGATAAGGTAGTCTAACTTGATAAAAACCTGTCAATACTTGAAAGAGAAGGAAGTAAGGCAATCCCATGGAGCTAGTGACTTGGAGGAATTCATATTAGTGGAACGGAAACTAGATAACAAAAATGTTTAAATTGTACCAAAGATTAACATTTGTGTTCTTACTATGAGCCATACATTTCTGTAAGAGTTGGCTAGCTCATTTGATTGTTGTAAAAACTATTTTTCTATTTACAGATGAGAGAACTGAAACAAGTTGACATAGGTAGAAAGTAGAGGTTTTATGACCACTAACCACAATAGCATGGTTCTAGGTAACATTTTCTTCATCGTCAGGTTATATTCTTTCTCCTGCTGTGAATTGCATTTGCTTAGCTAAACATGGAGATAATGTGATGATTCATTTTAAACATCCTAAGAATGATAGTGTAAGGTCAATAATTGATGAAAGTATAGGGATGCTAACCATATCATGTATTGAACTAAATTTTATCATTTTTTTAGTATTATCTATTTTGTAGCTGAATCAAGAAGTTTATCACGTTTTAGTATTTGGTAGCTGAATCAAGACAACTATGTTATATAAAATGAGAACAATTTATATATTCTTGGTGTATATATATATATATTAATTTTGTAGCCTGTGCATATCACTGCTGTTTTAAAATATTTTATTTTTAATGTGGGGCTTCAAAGTATTTGTTTTTAAATAATCTGAAAGTTAAAGTTTATTTTTACTGTCAATAAATTCCAAATTGCTATTTCCAATTAATCTTTCTCTGTTGAAGACAAGATTTCTAAATAAATAAGTATCATCCTTTATACATTCTAAAATGCTTGGTGTTATCAAAGTTAACTAATACATTTTAGTAGTCTATATAGAAGTTATTCATAGTGTTACTTTATAATAATATTGGTATCTATTTTAGGCTCTACACTTTTACATGACTTATTTTGCCTCAACCATTTGTACTATAGAAGATACATTTTTATAACTAAAGTTTTGTCAAATTATTTTGAGTGTTTAAGTTGAATCAGAGGGCACTGGAATTTCATTTTTCTCTGGTGCTCAATATAAGTTTATTGAAATTAAAATAGCAGTTCTATAAAAATAACTTTCCTGCAGTTGAAATATTTGAAAGTATAATTAAAATTAAAAAATTAAATCTTAAACAGCATTTGAATTCTTTCTACTTGTTGAGTTTTACTTTTTTGCAGCATTACATTTAAATTTTTTCTGTTTGCAAGTTTTGCTTTAAAAAATCTCAGTGTGCTAAAAACTGTTTGGGGAGGGGACTGTATTTGTTGAACATGCTGATTAAAAAGAGTTACAGTTGATTTTGAGTAAGATGCATGTCAAACTTAGGAAACTCATTTAAATGATGTTTGATACCATTGTATGACATTTAAATTGACTTAAAAAGTAGTTTTTCAGATGCTCTAACATTTCTAAAATTTGAGTGATGTTTAACAATTAAAAGTAAAAGCATGCATTGCCAATTTGAATTTTTTAGTCAGTATTTTCATTATACTAATAGTGTAATTCAGTTCTCTGCATATGTAAGCATTATCTATTTTGACTACATTTTAATCTCAGTCATTGGAATATAGGTACTTTTCTTTTATTATTCAGCATTTAAAACATTACATAATTTTTATTTCATTAAATGACTGTAATAACTGAGTTTTAGGAATATAAAACTTCGACAACAACCCACCACCAGTGTCAACTTCCCTCCACCAGTTGTTCCCATACTCCATTCCCTTCACCTTCACCCCACCTTGACAGGGACATTCCAAAGTTTAGTGGTTGCAGCTTAGATCTCATGTTTTCAGTGCTGTTGAATTGTTGAATCTGTGCTTTGACTATATAGCTATCCCACTTTTCCACATTATCAGAATAACTGAAGTCCTAACTACTGCTCCTGGTCCCCCATTACTTCCCTTTCTCCTATTTCTTCTGCTCTTTATTTCATTTCTTCTCTGTCCTTCTCTCTAAGCTCTGGGGTCAAGAGTGATCCAGGCATCCCCCCTTTTTTCACATGTTCCCTGCCAGTTACTCTCTATGCTATAGATAAGTGAGATTGTTTTGTGTTTTACTTTCTTCTGACTTTATGCAACATGACATCTTCTAGTTCCTACCAGGTTGAAGCAAATTGCATGATTTCATTGTTCCTTGCAGTTGCATGTATGAAATATAGATGCTTCTTTCAATACAGCTAGAAATTCTGTGTTTACTGCAAAACGTCTATATACATTTATGTTTAATTGATGAATTAATTTAATTTAAAAAATTGGCTACAAGGATGACTGACCTCTTATTTGTGTTTTTATTGAAATACAACTTAATTCCCAGAACTGACTTTTCAGATGCATTGAAAATTGTATTTGTAATGACATCACATGCGTCATCTTTAAAAGAATGTCTTGACAACCCTTTATTTAGCTTCTCTGAATAAACTTCAATTTGACCCATGATTAAAATTGACTCGTTTTGGGGGAAGCATCTGGTAAAACTTATATAGATCTTACCTTATTTAGCTATTTGCAAAATATACCTTCCCCTATCAAACCGAATGTACTAACAACTATACTTTACCACTCTGTATATTCATAAGGAAATTTTGAATGCAATATTCTTGGAATTAATTTAGAAAACTAGTCATTTGATTCAAATGAAAATTATGTTTCATTATATAAATATAACTTTTGCAGTGACTGAATTAAGCAATTTCCAGCAAGCTTTATATTTTAAAAATCATAACTTCAGGGGTGGAGCAAAGAGTTCAAGTAGATGAATACATCCCCTGCATGTGTGAGGTCCCAAAGTGACCCCATGGTCCTGCATTGTCTTCTTCCAAAACAACACGGCAGGGTATGGCTTTCAAAGTCCCCTGATCATAAAGCAACACATGTTGAGCCCAAAGATTGAACCTCAAGCCTGCACTATCAGGCTGAAAATCGCTGGGAGTTCTCCCTATTTTCTGGAGGAAATAAAAGTTAACTTGTGAAGTAATTACTAAAGTTTAATCAAATTAGTCTTCTTGTTGTAAGGTGATTAATGTTATTACTATAGTTTCTATTGTTAAATAAAAATGAAGGTCAGGAAGTAGGAGGTAAATTCAATGAAATTCCAGAGTCTTGACACATAAATGAAGTTTTCAGAGATATGTTAGTCTGAAGCATGTTGTAATTTTCTCCAAAATAGCATCTATTCTCATGTTCATTGAAGGAGACACAAATACTGCTTTGAATTTTAGATAGCAAACACACACACACACATATATATATATTCCAACCTTTATAATGATATATATTTATATTCTTGTGTGTACATATTTCACTTGAGTATTGACTTTGGAGCACTCATTCAATTATCTGTAAAATAAATTCACCTCTTTTGAGAAGGACTGAGAACACAGAGCAAAAGAGCAGGAAGGACAGACTACTGCTTTGCCATGTGGATGGTAAAATTTAGCAAATCCATTGGGCCTCAGAGCATTGACTGTCCTTGATGTTTTATGAAGCCCTGGAAAAAACTGTTAAAGAGTGAAGAAAAAGATTAGTATTTTGGAACAGCCATACTATCAGAGACAGCTATGCCATACCTCAACTGTACTTTATAGAGTGAAAGTAGGCTATGTAAATGTCACTACTTTATATAACTTCTTTAAGAATTTAAACAACATTTTCAATATTTTGGGGTAGCATTGGTTTAGAAAATTGTGGATTAAAATTTCACACGTCTTCATGTGGCCACACTGCATCTGCCACAAGTATCAGCATCCCTCCACCATAGCCCACTGGACACTCTTCCTGAGTTCAGTCTCTCTCACCATTTTGTGATGTTAGTTCCATTTTCAGAATCTGAGGGTTGGTTTTGCCTGATTTTATCTGTGCCCTTACTTTGCTTCTAATGCAAAGAGACATTATATTATTGTGATAATCTGTTATTTGTCTTTCACTTTCTGATTTATTTCTTTTAGCAAGTCCCTTCCCAGTTTTATCAATGTTATAACAGACATTGTATATAGGTCAGAATCTACCCACTTTAGTGTAATTAAACACTTGGGTTGCTTCCATTTCTTGCTATTGTAGATAATATAGGAGAAATGAGTGTGCTTATTTCTTTTGAGTTGGCTATTAGTATTCTGATAGCTGGCAAGAGAATTGATAAATCATATGACATATCTATTTTTGGTGTTTTTAAGAAATTTTCATGCCATTTTCCACAGAATTTGGCCCAATTTATATTCCACTAATAGTATATAAAGGCTTTTTGTTTTTTCATCATCACTGGTACTTGTGATATCAATATTGGCTATTGGCCATTCTCATAAATTTAAAGTGTTATTTTATTGCTATTTTTATTTGGAATTATTTGATAATCAGAAATGATTAATGTTTTTGCATGTTCCTCTATCATCTGTATGCCTTTATAGAAAAATTGTTCAGATTTCTGGCATATTTTTGGAGGGATTGATTGCTTTTTTAATGTTGAATTTTTTGAGTATTTTTTCTTGGGTGTTTGTCCTTAGCTGGATGGAAAGTGTCCAAATGTTTTTTTTTCTTTTTTTCCCAATTAAGTAGTATGTCCTTTACTTTAAATGATATTTTCTTTAATTTTGTATATATATATATATATTTTAAAGTTTGTGTAACACTGAATAAGTTTTCATTTGTTTCTTTACTGTTGAATACTTGAAGAGATCACTAAGACCGAAGTCAGGGAGTGATTTTCCTGTGTTTTCATCATCAATGTATGTTATGTTTTGGGGTTTAGTAACTAACTATATATTTGGGGGGAACAGGGTTTTTTGGAAGGAAATTGGGAACCAAGCAGTGCTCAGCGGCTACTCCTGGCTTGGTGTTTGAAGAGACATGTGGTACTAGGGATTGAACTCAGAGCTCCAACATGCAAACAGTGCTTTAGCCGTATCTACTTAGTCTAAAGTCATTAATATATTTTGAAATAATTTTTGTTCATGGTGTAAGTGATCAAATTTCATTATCTGGTATGTGACATTTTAGTTTTCTGGCCATTTATTGCAGAGAATTTTCTTCCTCCATTTTTATCCTCCAAGTTTTTTTTTTGTAATTAATTTTTGAAATAATAAAGATTTCTGGACTCTCGGTTCTATTCCATTGGTCTGTGTCAGCTTTAGTCCAATACCATAGTTATTTTTAATTATAGCTTTGTTATATATTTATAGTTGGGGAGAAAATGTCACCACTTTAAATTGAACAATTCAGTGACATTTAGTACATTCACAGTGTTACACAACCTCTACCTCTTTCTAGTGTCAAAGCATTTTCATCTTTTCAAAACAATTAGATAACACTTTTAAATAATCTTCTAATTAGAGAAAATTTACTTTATTTTGTTTCTTTTTCTAGCTCTCATTTATTTTCTTTTGAGTTCCCTAGTATGTGGAGATTAGTTATAGAGTTTTAGGTGTTTAAATTTTTAGGCATATTTTAATGATTTTGTATTTTTTAATAATTTATTTATTTATTGAATCACTGTGGGGAAAAGTTACAAAGATTTCAGGTTTAGGTCTCGGTCATGCAAATATCAAACAGATTTCCCTTTACCAATACTTACTTTTTACCACGAACCCCAATAGAACCCCACCTCCCACCCCTCCCAATTCCTGTGAGGCAGATGAGTTCTAGTTAACACTCTATCTACTTTGACTAGATTAATTGTTTCGATAAAAGATGCACCTTTATTATTTAGAGTTTACCCCCCCCAAATCAGACATGCTGAAAAAGTGTTGTGAAATGATTTGCTTTCTACAACTGGGTTCAAGAATTAAATGTTGTTGCGGCCGCGCGGTTTTGGATTTCTGCTATTTTACTTATTAACCCTGGAAGTATTTCTACTAAAAGTCAGATAATTAAGAGATTGGTTTCTGTGCTCTGGAGTCGTGGCCATGCTGGAGAGCCGCTCGTGGGGGGCAAATGGTGACCTCGGTAGGGTGTGAAGAACGGGCCAGAATGCCTCTCTTCCCATGAGGTTTTTGTCGCCCTCGACCCCCGGCTCATACCTGCTGTCCACAAGGCTCCCATGCGGCCGCCATCTGAAAGGGTGTTGCCCCATTCGCCCTCTCCTCTCTGGAAAGAAAGATTTTGTATTTTTTTTGAGCACTGCTTTTACTCTTTACATTAAGATGAGCTATGTTGCATTTTCATTTTTATTTATTTCTTATTTTTGTATTACTGTGTTGAATTTCATTTTTATTTTAAGTAATCATGGTCCACAGTCACGGTCCTCCCGTTGTTCATCGATTTGCTCGAGCGGGCCCAGTAACGTCTCCATTTTGAGACTTGTTGTTACTGTGTTTGGAATATCAAACACGTCATGGGTAGCTTGTCAGGCTCTGCCGTGCAGGCGAGCTACTCTTGGTAGCTTGCCGGGCTCTCCGAGAGGGGTGGAGGAATAGAACTCGGGTTGGCCATGTTGGCCGCTTGTAAGGCAAACACCCTACCGCTGTGCTATCACTCCAGCATTTTAAGTAATATCTCGTTAAAAGGAACTGATATTTTTCTTTATGCTGTACAATTATTTTATCATCATGCATTCTTTTTTTATTATTTTTTTTAATAGTGAAACACCATGAGGTCATCTTGCATTCTTATTGTGTACCATATTGACTTCTGATTCTATACTATTTTTATTGCATATTTAATTTTACATATATATTTAATTTTACCTATATATTTGAGTAGCTGTTTGCAAAATATACCTTCCCCTATGAAACCGAATGTACTAACAACTATACTTTACCACTCTGTATATTCATAAGGAAATTTTGAATGCAATATTCTTGGAATTAATTTATTAATTATATTAATAATAATTTATTAATATATTTCAATCTTGGGAGATGATAGGAATTCAGGAATTTATCCATTTCTTCTAGGTTCTCTTGTTTCATGGCATACAAACTTTCAAAGTAGTCTCTGATGATCTTTTGAATTCTTTGGTTTCCGTTGTCATATCCCCATTCTCATTTCTGATTCAGTTTATTATGATTCTCTCACTCCATTTCTTTGTGAGTATTGCTAGTGGTTTATCTATCTTATTTATTTAACCAAAGAACCAGCTCGTGGTTTCATTGATCTTTTGGATTGTTTCTTTGGTTTCCATGTCGATGATTTCCACTCTAAGTTTTTTTTTAATTAATGAAACACCATGAGGTACAGTTGTAGATTTATAATTTTTTGTGCTTGGATTTCGATTATACAATGAGCAAATACCCATCCCCCCACCAGTGCCATTTTCCACCACCATGAATAATATCCCCCCCCAACCCCATCCCCCCTTCACCCCTGCTTCTGTGGCAGGGCAATCCCCTGTGTTCTCTCTCTCCTTTTCGGTGTTGTGGTCTTAAAAAGACGCATTGAGTGGCAAACATGTTCAGTCCATAGTCTACTTTCGACATGCATCTCCCCTCCTGGGAAGATCCTCCAAACATCCTTTATTTGGTGCTCCCTTCTCTATCTGAGCTGCCCTTTCCTCTAGAATGCCCAGCTGGCCTCTAAGCTATGGATTATTCCTCCTGGTGCTGATCTCAGCTATTCTTGGGTATTAATCTCATATTTTGTTACTTTATATCCCCCAGATGAATGCAATCTTTATATGTCTATCCCTCTCTTTCTGACTCATTTCGCTTAGCATGATACTTTCCATGTTGTACCACTTGTATGTAAATTTCATGACTTCATCTTTTCTAACAGCTACATAGTACTCCATTGTGTAGATGTACCAAAGATTCTTTAACCAGTCATCTGTTCTTGGGTATTCAGGTTTCTTCCAGTTTCTGGCTATTGTAAAGAGTGCTGCAATGAACAAACAAGTGCAGATGTCACTTCGACTATACATTTTTGCCTCTCTGGGATATATTCCCAGGAGTGGTATCGCTGGGTCAAATGGGAGCTCAATTTCTAATTTTTTGAGAATTGTCCATACTGTTTTCCAGAAGGTCTGAACCAGTCGAGATTCCCACCAACAGTGAGGGAGTGTCCCTTTCTCGCCACATCCGCGCCAGCATCGGTTGCTTTTGTTCTTTTGAATGTGGGCCAGTCTCTGAGGTGTGAGATGGTATCTCACTGTGGTTTTGATCTGCATCTCCCTGATGATTAATGATGTAGAGCATTTTCTCATGTGCTTTTTTGCCATTTGGATTTCTTCTTTGAGAAAGTTTCTGTTCATTTCATTGCCCCATTTTTTGATGGGGTTGGATGTTTTCTTCTTGTGGAGTTTAACCAGTATTTTGTATATCCTGGATATCAACCCCTTGTCAGATGTGTATTCGGTGAATATCCTTTCCCATTCTGTAGACTGTCTTTGTATTTTGTCACTATTTCTTTGGAGGTGCAGAAGCTTCTTAGTCTAAGATAGTCCCATTTATCTATCTCTGTTTTCACTTGCTCGGCCAGTGGCGTGGCATCTTTGAAGATACCATTAGCTTCAATGTCATGGAGGGTTTTGACAACTTTGTCTTCAGTGTACCTTATGGTTTCTGGTCTGATGTTGAGGTCTTTAATCCATTTTGATCTTACTTTTGTACATGGTGTTAGGCAGAGTTCTGAGCCTATTTTTTTCATGTAGCCGTCCAGTGATGCCAGCACAATTTGTTAAAGAGAGTTTCCTTACTCCACTTCACCTTACTTGCACCTTTATCAAAGATTAGATGGTCATATGATTGAGGGGAGATGTCAGTGTATTCAACCCTGTTTCATTGGTCTGCAGTTCTGCCTTTGTTCCAGTACCATGCTGTTTTAATTATTACTGCTTTGTAGTACAGTTTGAAGTTCGGGAGGTTGATTCCTCCCATTTTCTTTTTCCCATGAATTGCTTTAGCTATTCGTGGGGGCTTATTGTTCCATATAAATTTCAGGAGTGTTTGCTCCATTTCTTTGAAGAATATCATGGGTATCCTTATAGGGATTGCATTGAATTTATACATTGCTTTCGGTAGTATTGCCATTTTGACAATGTTAAGTCTCCCGACCCATGAGCAGGGGATATCTTTCCATTTCCTCATGTCCTCTTTTATTTCCTGAAGTAGCGTTTTGTAGTTTTCTTTGTACAGGTCCTTTACTTCCTTAGTTAAGCTGATTCCTAGGTACTTGATTTTCTGGGGCACAATTGTGAACGGGATTGTTTTTTTCATGTTGCTTTCTTCTCTCTCACTGTTTGTGTATAGGAAATCCATGGACTTTTGGGTATTGATTTTATAGCCTGCAACTTTACTATACGAGTCTATTGTTTCTAGGAGTTTTTTGGTGGAGGTTATTGGGTTCTCTAAGTAGAGTATCATATCATCCGCGAATAGTGAGAGCTTGATTTCTTCCTTTCCTACCTGAATGCCCTTAATATCTTTTTCTTGCCTAATCGCTATTGCAAGTACTTCCAGTACTATATTGAACAGCAGTGGAGAGAGTGGGCATCCCTGTCTCGTCCCTGATCTTAGAGGGAAGGCTCTCAGTTTTCCCCATTGAGGATGATGCTTGCTGTAGGCTTGTGGTAGATGGCTTTAATTATGTTGAGGAAGGTCCCCTCTATACCCATTTTGGCTAGGGTTTTCATCATAAAGGGGTGCTGGATCTTGTCAAATGATTTCTCTGCATTTATTGATATAATCATATGCTTTTTATCTTTTCTTTTGTTGATATGATGGATTATGTTGATTGATTTTCGAATGTTAAACCATCCTTGCATCCGTGGGATGAATCCTACTTGGTCATGGTGTATGATCTTTTTGATGAGTAGTTGGATTCTATTTCCTAGTAGTTTGTTGAGGATATTTGCATCTGTGTTCCTCAGGGATATCGGTCTGTAATTCTCTTTCTTTGTGGTATCTCTGTCTGCTTTTGGTATCAGTGTGATATTTGCTTCGTACAAACTGTTCGGAAGTGTTTTTGATATTTCAATTTCGCGGAAGACTGTGTCTTCTGCCCCCGCACCTGGCTGTTCCTCACTGGAGCCCCCTTGGAGGGGAGCGGGTTGAGCTTTCCTCCCTGCCACGACCAGGGCTCCGGCAGCCGAAGAACTCCAGGACCAGCCACCACCATGCTGAGACCACTCTCCGCACACATGAAGGTACTGGCAGAGGGACAAATCCACGCGGGTTTCGGGGCCGAGATCTCCCAGCCTACTCGGACTGGAATCGAGCATCCTCCACCCAGATCCTCTAAATTCCAGTAGGCGGGGGTCACACCCACCACCTGGCCCCCTGGCGCCGTGTAATCCCATCAGCGGCCAAGACTCAGAGACTATAAAATCAAGCTCCTGGAACCGCGAATGCGGCCGTGCTACATCTTATCAGGACATCTTTTTATGACATCTTATTATCTCATTCCTACTTTGGACAAACTTGCAGGCTATCGAATATAGTCTGCCCACAGGGCAGAGTCTGGTAAACTCCCCGTGGCGTACCAAATATGCCAAATACCAGTAACAATAATGGGTCTCATTCTCCTAAACAGCCTTGAATATAATCTCAGGGCTAGGATGAATGAGACGTTACTGGGGCCTGCTCGAGGCAATCGACGAATAACAGGATGATGAAATGAAAATGAAAAATGAATTTCGTGGAAAAGCTTAAAGAGGATTGGGAGTAAATCCTCTTTAAAAATTTGGAAGAATTCACTAGTGAATCCATCCGGGCCAGGACTTTTGTGCTTGGGGAGACTTTTTATTACCATTTTAATTTCCTTGATGTCGATAGGTCTGTTCAGGTATTGCAGGTCTTCTTGGTTCAGCCTTGGGAGTCTGTAGGAGTCTAGGGATTTATCCATTTCCTCGATGTTTTGATGTTCTGTGGCATAAAGCTTCTCAAAGTACTCCCTGAGGATCCTTTGAATTTCTGTAGTTTCTGTTGTAATGACCCCCTTTTCATTTCTGATTCAGTTTATTAGGGTTTTCTCTCTCCCTTTCTTTGTGAGTTTTGCTAGAGGCTTATCAATCTTGTTAATTTTCTCAAAGAACCAGCTTTTGGTTTCATTGATCTTTCAGATTGTTTTTTGGGTTTCCATCTCGTTAATCTCTGCTCTGAGTTTTATTATTTCCTTTCTCCTGTTCGGGTTGTGCTCCTTTTTTTGGTCCTTCTCCAAGCTCTTAAGCTGTGAGGTTAGGTTACTTATGTGTACTCGCTCCTCCTTCCTGAGGAATGCTTGTAGAGCTATAAACTTTCCTCTTAACACAGCCTTTGCTGTGTCCCATAAGTTTTGGTAACTCGTGTTCTCAATTGCATTCGTTTCTAGGAATCTTTTGATTTCCTCTTTGATTTCCTGTCTAAGCCACTCGTTGTTCAATAGTGCACTGTTTAATTTCCAGGTGTTTGATTTAGTTTTCTGTTTTTGTGCGTGATTTACTTCTAATTTCAGTGCATTATGGTCTGAGAAGATTGTTGATACAATCTCTATCTTCTTAATTTTATGGAGGCATGTTTTGTGGCTCAGCATGTGGTCTATCTTGGAGAATGTTCCATGTACGCTTGAGAAGAATGTGTATTCAGCTTTTTGTGGATGAAGTGTCCTGTATATATCTACTAAGTCCCTTTCTTCCATTGTTTCCCTCAAATGAAGTATGCCCTTGCTAAGCTTGAGTCTGGTTGAGATCTATCAAGAGGTGACAAAGTGGTGTTGAAGTCTCCCACTAGTATTGTGTTGCTATTGATGTCTTTTTCCCAATCTATGAGTAGTTGTTTTAAGTACTTTGCTGGTCTCTCATTAGGTGCATATACATTTATTATTGTAAGTTCTTCCTGTTGTACAGATCCTTTGATCAATAAGAAATGGCCTTCACTGTCTCTTATGACCTTCTTCACTCTGAAATTGATGTGGTCTGATATTAGGATGGCTACCCCAGCTTTTTTATGGGAGCTGTTTCCCTGTAGGATTGTTTTCCAGCCTTTGACTCTGAGTCTGTGTTTGCTTTGACTATTGAGATGTGTTTCTTGCAGGCAGCAGAATATTGGGTTCAATTTTCTAATCCATCCTGCCACTCTATGTCTTTTAATTGGTGCGTTTAGCCCTTTGACATTGAGAGAGATTATTGTTATGGGATTTTGTCCCATTGTTCTGTTGAAATTTGGTGTATTTGAGGGGCCTTTCTTGCCTTAAAGTAGCCCATTTAGTTGTTCTTGTAACCATGGTTTTGAGTCTATGAAGTTCCTTAGCTGTTGTTTGTCTTTGAAACTGTGTGTTGTTCCATCTATTATGAATGAGAGTCTCGCTGGGTAAAGTATTTTTGGGGAGGCATTTATTTCATTGAGTTTTTTCACTATGTCCCACCACTGTTTTCGGGCCATGAGGGTTTCATCAGAAAAATCAGCTGTGAATTTTAAGGATGCTCCTTTGTAAGAGATTTCTTTCTTCGATCTTGCGGCTTTCAGAATTTTGTCTCTGCCTAAGGTTTTGGTCATTTTGATCAGAATGTGTCTTGGGGTATTTTTATTCGGATTTCTTCTAGCTGGTACCCTTCGGGCCTCCTGAATGTGGTCACAAGTTTTCTTCAGCTCTGGAAACGTTGTAGCAATGATGTCTTTGACAGTTTCTTCTTCATCAAGGTTTTCTTCCTGTCCCACTAGGACTCTAATAATTCTTATGTTACCCCTCTTGGCTTCATCACGATCTTCTCTTGCCATCTGTTCCCGAATTGTGAGTCTCTTTTCCATTTTCTACTCTTTTCTGGAGAGTCTCTGAATTTGATCTTCGAGCTCACTGATTCTTTTCTCAGCAGCTCTTACTCTGCTGCTGAGGCCTTCCACTGAGTTTTTCAATTCGCCTACGAGATTTTTCAGGTCTGACATTTCCGATTGCATTTTCCTCATTTCTGCCTTCAAATCCTCTTCTCTTCTATTGGCGTTGCTTTCCATTGTTTCTTTTAGTTCCCTAAGCATCCTAAGTAGCTTCCTTCTGAATTCCTTGTCAGAGAGGTAGTCTAATACTACAGTACTGTTGGTGTCATATGGGCTAGACTCTTCAATAAGAAAGTTTGGTGGGCTTTTGCATTGCTTTACCATTGTGACAAGTGTGGTTTAGTCCTTCACGTTCACTGTTACTATTCTGCTTCATATGCAGAGTGAGTTAAGTTAGGCTTATGAGTTATTGGCTACTGTTTTTCTATTGGCTGAGCTAAACTAGAGAAGTTTCCATCTAAGAAGGTAGCTTATGGTTCTTATGGCATATGTAGTGGGAAAATATTTTGCGGCTCCTGAAAGAGTCCCTCGCACTGGGCGAGGAGTTGGGAACGTCTCCTGGTTGGAATGAGGAGACGTTCAGCTTTGTTGCCCAGAGCTGGGTCTCTGTGCCCGTCCCACGCACATCAGGGGAGAAATCCAGCTTTCTAGGAGATGGAGCTAGCTGTGCATGTCCAGAGAGTGTCCCAGCCCCTTGGGGGCAGGCTGTACCTGGTTGGAATTGGAGCCGTTCAGCTTTGTTGCCCAGAGCTGGGCCTCCGTTCCCGTCCCGCGCAGATCAGGAGAGAAAACCGGCTTTCTAGGAGATGGACTCTGCTCTAATTTTTATGATCTCTTTCCTTCTGCATGATTTGGGCTCCTTCTGTTGATCCTTTTCTAAGATCTTGAGCTGTGAAGTCAAGTTGTTTATGTGCATCCTTTCTTCCATCTTGAGAAATGCTTGCAGAGTTATAAATTTTCCCCTTAATATGGCTTTAGCTGCATCCCATAAATTCTGGTAGCTCGTGTCTTCATTCTCATTTGTTTCCAGGTAATCTTTTGATTTCATCCTTGACTTCCTTCCTGAGCTAATCATTGTTCAGCATTGAGTTGTTTAATTTCCAGGTGTTTGACTTGGTTCTCTGTGTCTGTGTATGATTCACTTCTATTCGCAGTGCATCATGGTCCAAAGAGATTGTTGATACTATTTCTATTTTCTTGATTCATTTAAGGGGCTGGAGTGATAGCACAGCAGTAGGGCGTTTGCCTTGCATGCAGCCAATATGGCCGACCCGAGTTCGATTCCTCTGCCCCTCTTGGAGAGCCCGGCAAGTTACCGAGAGTATCGCACGGCAGAGCCTGGCAACCTACCCATGACGTATTCAATATGCCAAACACAGTAACAACAAGTCTTACGATGGAGACATTACTGGGCCCCCTTGAGCAAATCGATGAACAACTGGAGGACTGTGACCGATTCCTTAATGGAGGCTTCTCTGCTATAGCGCTCACTCTCTCCTCTCTCCATTTGAGGTATGTTTTGTGGCCTAGCACATGTTCTATTTTGGTAAATGTTTCATGTGCACTGGAGAAGAATGTGTATTCTTTCTTTTTGGGGTTTAAAGCCCTGTATAGGTCTATGAGCCCTTTCTCTTCTATTTCTTCTTTCCTTGCTGACTTTGGTTCTTGTTGATCTATCCAGAGGTGATAAGGCGATGTTGAAGTCTCCAGCTACTACTGTGTTGCTACCAGTGTCCTCCCTAAAATCTGTTAGCAGTTGTTGTAAATATTTAGCTGTTCCCTCATTAGGTGCATATACATTTTTTCTTTTTTTTTCTTTAAATTTTTATTAGTGAAACACCATGAGGTACAGTTGTAGACTTACAAATTTTTGCGCTTGGGTTTCAGTTATACAATGATCGCATACATATCCCTCCACCAATGCCCATTCTCCACCACCACCAGTCCCAGTATCCCTCCCACTCCCCTTCCCCCATCCCACCCTACCACTGTGGCAGGGCATTCCCTTTTGTTATCTCTCTCCTTTTGAGTGCTGTGGTTTGCAAAAGAGACATTGAGTGGCAATCTTGTTTGGATTATAGTCTACTCTCATCACGCATTTCCCATCCTGAGAGGAACCTCCCAGCACCCTTTATTTGGTGCTCCCTTCTCTATCTGAGCTGCCTTTTCCCCTAGCATGTGCGGCTGTCCTCAAAGTCATGGAGTAATCCTCCTGGTACTTATTAAAGAGTGTGATTTCTTCCTGTTGTATGTATCCCATGATGAAGAGAAAATATCCTTCGCTTTCCCTTCTAATCTTTTTCAAATTGAAATTAATGTTGTCGGATACTAGTATGGCCACCCCAGCTTTTTTGAGGGAGCTGTTTGCTTTCAGGATTGTTTTCCATCCTTTAACTTTGAATCTGTGTTTTCTCTGATTATTGAGATGAGTTTCTTGTAGGCCGCAGAATGTTGGGTTCTGTCTCTGAATCCATTTTGCCACTGTGTCTCTTTATTGGTGAATTTAGACCATTGACGTTGAGAGAGATTATTGTTATGGGGTTTTGTGTCACCTTTTTGTAAGGGTCTGTTGTGCTTGTAGTGTATATCTTGTCTTATAGTATCTCCTTTAGCCCTTCTTCTAGGTTTGGTTTTGAGTATATGAAGTTCTTGAGCTGCTGTTTATCTAGAAAATAGTGTACCATTCCTTCGAGTTTGAGTGAGAGTTTAGCCAGATAGAATATTCTTGGCGAAGCTTTCATTTCAGTGAGGTTTTCCCCTATATCTCACCATTGCCTTCAGGCTTGGAGGGTTTCCTTTGATAGGTCTGCTGTGAATCTAAGGGATGCTCTTTTGTACGTGATTTCCTTCTTTGATCTTGCTGCTTGCAGTATTGTGTCTCTATTGGAAGCATCGATCATTCTATGATATGTCTTGGAGTGTTTTTGTTAGGGTCTCTTTTAGCTGGCACCCTTCGGGCTCCTTGAATCTAAATAGCTTCATTGTTGAGCTCTGGGGATTTTTCAGCAATGATTTGTTTAACCGTGGCTTTTTCATTAGAATTGTTCCGCTGAGCTTCTGGTACTTCAATGATTCTTATGTTGTTCCTCTTGGAATCATCTTCTAGAACTCTGATTCACTCTAGAGCTATTTTGAGGTCCCTTGACATTGTTTGTTGTTGCCTGTAGGCTTAGTGCAGCTGATCTTCCAGCTCAGTGATTCTGTCTTCAGCTTTGGTCATTCTACTGTTGAGGGCACAGACTGAGTTTTTTATTTCATCTACGGAATCTTTAATTCGTGACATTTCTGTGTGTGTAGCTTTCCAATTTCTGCTCTCATTTCTTCCTGGATTTTCTCGATTGTCTGATCCATTGTTTCTTTCATGTCCTCCTTCAATTTACTGGATATCTGTCTGACTGTTTCATTGAGTTCATTGAATATCTTCATGACTTCATATCTGAATTCTTTGTCAGAGGGGTCTCTTAGGTGAGTAGCACCTACTGAGGCTTCTGGACTCTTTTCATCCTCCTTTCCACGTGGTGGGGATTTGCATTGTTCCTTCATGTTGGTGTGTAGGTATGGGGATTGTGATGTTACACTAGATTTCTTGGTATGACTAAACTACCTTTGACATCATGAGCGGCAGCCCACCCAAAATTAGGCCATACCCACTTTACTGAAGCCACGCCCACTTTTGAAGAGGCCACGCCCCCACGGGAATCTGGTGTGTGTGGGGGTAAATGCTATGTGGGGAAGAAGACCCGCACAGCTTTGGGGATGAAGAGGAAAAGGCAGAGGCTCAGGGCTGCTTTTGTCCCAGGGTCCAAGAGGACACCTGGGGCGCTTGCAGAGAGAAAGCCAAGTCCTGCGTTCGAATATTGGCAAATAAACTGACTTGCATGGGAAAGAAGACGGGCACAGCGTTGGGGACGAAGAGGAAGAGGCAGAGGCTCAGGGCTGCTTTTGTCCCCGGGTCCGAGAGAATGCCTGGGGTGCTTGCATGGAGAAAACCAAGACCCGGGTTCAAATATTGGTGGATAAACTGACCTGGGTAGGGAAGAAGACTAGCACAGCGTTGGGGCTGAAGAGCTACATAGGTTTTTTAAGCTCTGCTGCTTCTTCATCCAATTTCCTTTGTCTTTTTCAGAATATAAATTCACCTTTATTAAAAAATATAGATTATTCTTCTTTGTCCAGTTCTGCTTAATGACTTTAATCATTCTTTTTTTCATTTCACTCATTGTACTTTTTTTTTTTTTTTGCTTTTTGGGTCACACCTGGCAATACTCAGGGGTCACTCCTGGCTCTGCAATCAGGAATCATTCCTGGCAGTGCTCAGGGGACCATATGGGATGCTGGGAGTTGAACCCCGGTCGGCCACATGCAAGGCAAACGCCCTACCTGCTGTGCTATCGCTCCAGTCCCTCATTGTACTTTTGAACTCCAGGATTTCCATTTTGCTCCAACTTCTAATTTTGGTCTTGTTGATGTATAACTTGTTTTGTTTGATTTTCTTCATTTTTTTTGTTTTATAATCGTCCTTTATGTATACTTAAGATTATTATTTAAAAGCTTTTTTTATGTGAATGGACTATGCATTAAACTCTGGCACCATACTTTCCCTGGGAGGGGAAGGGTGTCTGTCTCTTCTGCCTTTTTCCCCCCTGGCAGCAAGGTGGCTGCCACCTCAGAGCTTATTGGAAAGCCAGTTATGAGCTGGCGGTGACAGGGCAACTGCAGCCTCATGGGAAGGGGATGGAACTGGCTCATCCTTCACACCCAACCAACGCCATGAGTTGCCCCTCACAAGCGGTTCTCTGACACGGCCATGGCACCAGAGGACATGGACCTAATCCAGAGCCCAGCAGCTTGCAGCAGAGATGTGAATGTACTATGTGTTAAACTCCAGCACCATGCCCCACTGGGAGTGAAAGGGTCTGTCTCTTCTACCTCCCCCAGCCCCCTGGTATCATGGTGGCTGCTGCCTAGAGCTTATTGGAAACCAGGTATGAGCAGGCGGTGATGGGGCAACTGCAGCCTCTCAGGAAGGGGGCCAAAACCGGCCTGTCCTTCATGCCCAACTGAGGCCATGAGTTGTACCCCCTGAGTGGCTCTCTGGCACGGCTATGGCACAAGACACACAGAAACCAATCTCGTAATTATCCGGCTGTTGGCAGAAATCCCTCCAGACTGAATTAATAAAATATCAGAAATTCAAAATCTGGATTTTGGACATCATATGATTTTCAAAACCAGCAATAGAAAACAAATTGTTTCACAATGCCTTTTCAGCAATTCTGATTGTTGGGGGCAAAATTCCAAACAATAATGATGTATCTTTTGTTGAAATATTGAATGTATTCAAAGTAGAGAGATAGTTAAGTAGAAATCATCTGCCTCACAGGCATCGGGAAGGGTGTGTGTGGTGGGGTATATTGGGGTTCTTGGTGGTGAAAAATAATTACTGGTGAGGGGAGGAGTGTTTGATCATTGTATGACCGAGACTTAAACTTGAAAGCTTTGTAACTTTTCTCATGGTGATTCACTAAATAAATTTAAAAAAATAAAAGCATTTTTTATCTTTTTAATTTTAAGACTCCTCAGGCTCTGGAAGGGTAAAGCCTTAATGTTTATTTAATTCAGATTACTTTTTTGTTGAAAAACTTCCACTTTCACAAAAATTAAGCATCATAATGTGATAACACTGCAAATTATATATTCCCATTTTGCAGAGTTTGATACCTTTTGATTGTTGAAGACTGAAATTATTCACTTATTTACTGATATTTTTAAAACTACTTCTGCACAAATTATATTCTTTGCTATATGTGGACTTGGTAGATCTTTTTTATTACCTTGTATTTAGTTAGTAATGTCAGTTATAATTAACTGACAACAATAAAAGCAAATTGTTTATCTCATTAGCTTTAGTAGGGTCTGTATTGGGGACACTATTTCAACACTCAACCAAGGTGCTATTAATGAGATTTTAGGTCAGTATATGGTGGAAACTTACAATCCTTTCTGTATATCACCTTATCTTAGTCATACAGTTAGTGATTTTGAATGCCCTAAATTCCTAAAGCAATTCTCATCCAAGCTTTAAGTGATCTATTATGTTCCACACCTGCAATATTTTGCCCAAGTGGTGTCAGCCGTTTTATTTACCTTTTGTTTTCTAGGACTGCCTACTGCTTCACCACCCCTGAATAGCTGAATTGGGCCAAATTTAGGTAAGCATATTTCATTGGTCCTTTTGGTTGCTTCCATAAAATTTAGAATGAACATAATAATTTGTGAATAAGAAAACCAGGAATCAAGGAACCATGCCAAAATCAGCTGTGGTCTTTTAAAATTTACTTGTGCTAGAAGAAGAATGAATAAGGTCAAGACAGTTTCACAAAGGTCTTCTTACCATTATGAAATTATCTCTATTGATTCAAGATTTTTTTGGCAAGTTTTTTTGTTAACTTCTAATGTTATGGAAATTTTGGTTTATTATCTTTCTTAGTTTTAGTGTTTATATGGAGGCAGTAGAGTATATTATAATTAACTTCATTTTTTCTGAGGTTACTAATCAGTATTTTCCTTTAACAAACTTTCAGTATTTGTAAGGGAAACTTAAGTTGATTTAATATAAGACATGCAAACCCTTATTTGCTTTGTAATTATTCATATTATAATGTCAGTTATTTTCTCAATACATTATTGACACCTGGAAATTGTTGTTAAGAAATTGTAAGAACTGTAAGAACAACCCAGAAGGTTGGAAGAGGGTGGGCCATTGATGGTGATGAAATACGAATGGGAGCCACAGAAAAGGAGCGGATGACAACCAAGCAGAATGGCCCCTTGCTCCTGCCTCACTCACCACGATGCTATCTGAGGGTTGAGTGTTTGAGAGGTCAGAATGTATGGATACCGAATCAGTTAGCATCAGTACACTAACAAGCTGAACCCAAGTCCTACCTGTTATTCTTGGCATTGTTAGATCACCTGGATTTTTCAATAGGCTCTGGTTCTTTGGCTCAGAAAAAAGTAAGGAACATGTAGGTCCAGACTCTGTTGTTGGTTTTTTATCATAGAAAAGAACTTTTGGATAATACAGGTAGGAAGCAAGAATATGTTAATGATAGGAATGTATTATTTCTAAGAAGAACTTGGTCTTACCTGGAGAGGTGAGAACCCTAACAGTTAATTCTGCACCCCTACAAAAAGGCACCTATTATGACCAGAGAGGTAGTATAGCAAGGAAGATGCTTTACCTTGAACCTACAGCTGACCCAGGTTCAATCCCCAGCATATGATCTGAGCCCAGCCAAGAGTGATCAGTGAGTGCAGAGCCAGGAGCAAGCTCTGAGCACCACCAAGTGTTTCCCAAACCAAAAAGAAAGATAGAGGGAGAAAAAAGGCAGAGCCAATACCTAATTGGAGTGCTAGGAAGAAATGATACACCCTGTGTTGGGAGGTGGACACTCAGTTGGATTTGCCCAAGCTACTCTGGGAAGCTGATTATGTAATTTCCTGATTCCCCTCTGATGGAAGCTACCTCCACACTTCCTCAGCTTGAACTAAGTAAGGGTCAGTGCTATGAAGTTGTCGAGGAAAAGTACGTTTAGCACTGGTGATCTCTCTAATTCTCTGTCTTGTTATAGCATGATCTCCCCATGGCATTTAGCTTTCATTTTGAGTTGGCAGTAGGATGACCCTCTCAATATAAATTTTGTCTTTCCAAACATTTCTTGGTGCTACAACTTTTTGACTCTTCAACACTTCTCAGTGTTATGGATTCCTGAGGGCTGGAGTGATAGCACAGCGGGTAAGGTGTTTGCCTTGTACACGGCCGACATAGCCGACCCAGATTCAATTCTTCTGTCCCTCTCGGAGAGCCCAGCAAGCTACCAAGAGTATCTTGCCTGCACGGCAAAGCCTGGCAAGCTCCCCATGACGTATTCAATATGCGAAAAACAGTAACAAGTCTCACAATTTGTTGTGAGATGTTCCTGGTCCCTGCTTGAACAAATTGATGAACAACTCGAGGACAGCGCTGCAGTGCTGTGGGTTCCTGAAGTTTGCTTTCACACGGCCCTTACTCAGTGGAGGACTTCCTCACTCTCTCCTTCAAAATTTTGTTTTTAGTAGGTTAGCATAGGCTCAGTAATTCATGTTTTGGAGAAAGTTGTCTAGTGATTTTGATACACCTGCTTTGAACCTACAGCTTTGAACCTGCTTTGGAGTTTGGCCTTGAAAAACATGGCCAAGATTATCTCCTGTGATTTTCTGTGGTATTTAGAGAGATTGGAGAGACAGGAACATAGCCACATTATAGAGTCAGAATCTTTCTGTGGACTCAAGTGATTTGGATATGCATTTTTCCAGACTATTGGAATGGGACTGATACCTGTTTTCATAATTCATTAAAAATACCTACCATCTCCCTTTGATCCTTTTTAGGCAATTCAACTAAATAGATGTGATGGGGGAAAAAATGAGGGAAGGGGGATGGACCTAGACTCTGTGAGATGGACTTTTTCATGATGAAAATGTGTTAGTATATTTCAGAAACTATTCCTATAGGCTAATTGTGGAACCATTCTTTTCTCAAAAGGAGAAAAGGCAGTTCATGCACCCTATGGGACACTTAGAGCTCCAATTTCACTCATTGTAATGAAGACTGATGGGTACTGGGATCAGCTTTCTGCCCAAGGGTCTGTAAGTTTCAGCAAGAACCCTTTCTTACTGTGGCACATTTGGTCTGTGGGGAGAGTATGGATGCTAGAGGCGAAGTTGCTGATGGGAAGCCAAATTCAGGCTGGCCTCTTATTATCTGATTCCCTACCCCTTCAGCTGGCCCAAGGGAACCACATGCCTTCCTTCTTATCCAAGGTCAAGAGAGGAACAGCAGAGGCTGATGGCAGTCTCCAGTTATAGCCCTTCAGGGCAGGCTCTGTGGAGGAATGTGATTCCATTAAAACACAGCTCATCCCCTGGGGCAGCTGAAGGAGACAATAATAATCTTTAGATCTAACCCTGAAGTTTAAGGAAGTTACTGAGAATGAAAACATGTCAACACACTTTAAAGCAACAACAACAAAATATACTAATTTTAAGCCAGATTGGGAAGCTGGGAGGAAGAATAGAACCAAGATTTCTTCAGCACTTTCTTCTCTAATTGCATACTTAGGTAAACCTTGGAAAACTGTATTTATTATTTTAATGAGATGCGAGGAACTTAAGTTGGGTCAGAGAAGTAATTGATTAACCAACATTGGGTAAGTAGCAAATTTACCAAGTATAGATATGGAGGCCAAAATGGTCTGTCTCTGGGGCAGATCCTTCACCTAGTGACCTTCCCCCCCCCCCCCCCCATATATTTGCCCTGGTTTAAATCAGAATTAAGCTGGTCATCCAGGAACACACTGTTGACAAAAAGTCAAACTGTATTGTTAGCTTTCTGAAGAAGATATACACATTGTCAACGTTCCAACTCTGATCTCAGTACCAATCATCTTTAGTTCTATTTTTAAGAATAATTGTAAATGCCTAATTCCTAATAATTTCCCTCCCCTGTTCTTTCACCCTAAATCCTTCCCTCTAGGCACTATTATGAGTGTTTTTGTAGTGTTTCTTTAACTGAAAAGACATTTATGGAAATATCTTTATTCTAAGTCAAACACTTATTTCAGGCTTTAGGGATGTTGAAATGTACAAATTAGCTCAAGGATCAAGTCTGTGCCTCCCTAGAGTTCTATAAAAATAATTAAAAATATATTGCTTGATTTTTAGCAGGTGAAAATTGTTATGATGAAAGGTACATTAGAATGAGGGGTAGAAGAATGTCTTGGGGGAAAAAGACTTATTAGAGAGACAATGGTCATAAGAGACTTGACTGAAAAGATGACATTTAAGCATACCTAAAACCTTGAAGGAAACATTGTAAAGCTATCCCAGGAGGAATACACTGACTGAGCAGAGAGAACCACATGTAGGGCTGCATTAGGAATGAGGCGACGTGTCTATAGAAGAGCAAAAAAATCTGTTTCAGCTGGGATAGAGAAAAGAAAGGTGATATGGTTGACAGTTTAGTGGTGTCAGGGAAGCTGGATATAGCCCCAAACTTCTAACCTCAACTTTAGAGTAGGTGATTCCTTTTCTGAACCTACTCCTCTTCTGTAACTCTTAGGATTATAATGCCTATTATAAACTGTAGTTGAGAATGAACTGAGTAAATGTAAAAATGCCTGACTCAAGTGAACTAAAGCATTTTTACTTGTCTTGCCTCTGATCTTTTCCATATTCTTTCTTGCTTTTACCTTCCTTCTTTGGTCCTTCTAAAACAATATATCCAACCCCAAATCTATGCTGGTTGCTTGGTATATGGGAAAAAATATCCAATTTCTTGTTCTTCTTCTCAGAGGGAGAAGTCTTTGTGACCTTGTACTGGTGATCTTTTGAGGATTGATTCCCATTCTTTGAAAGGGAGGAGGAAGTTGGTAATTCTGTCTGGGATTATAAGTTAATGAATGCCAAAGGAAGTTTATTCATTTAGTTTTCATTTTCTTTTTGTTCCAAACAATGGACATAGTTTATTTCTGTCTGTACTCAGAATTCTAATTGGTGGTACTTCATGTGGTATTGAATATTGAACTTGGGTCTGCCGAATGCAAAACCTGCGCTCTTATCATTGAACTATAGTTCCAGCCCAAGAAGGTTTATTTGAACTGCATTTTAAAGTATGTCTAGCATATCACAGAGCATTGTAAGTAGGGAAAAGTATAATCTGGGTCATAGGAAGAATGATATGCCCCTAATAATAAGCCCCTCACCCCCTTTGTATATGTTAATTTCCATGGAAAATGCAACTTTGCGTATAGCGTATTAAAATGGAAAGCTTATTTGGGATTACCAAGTTAGACTAAAATTATAGATATCCTTATAGGTGAGAGAGGGAGATAGAATGTGAGAATCAGGATCAAAATAAAGAGTATTTAAAATGTTAACCTTCTTAATGTTAACCATCCATAACTTCAAGGATGAAAAAAAAGAGCCATGAAAGTATTGGTAATTTATGCAAAATGAATAAAGCAAAGAAACAAATTCCTCTCCAGAGTCTCTGAAGTCTACCAACAGCTATCAACACGTTGACCTTCATCCTACAAAGTCCATTTAAAATTAAATGGTAGCATAAAATCCTCTCTAGTATAAAGAATTATTATTTAAAAAACTAAATTTTTTTATAGCAGCAATGGTAAACTAATAATTCCTATTGGCAATGCCAGGAAGCATTCAGCCAAGACCAGAGAAAAAAGTTAACTCCAATTTGTAAAAAGCCTCCTCCACAAACTTTGTCCTGTAATCTAAGATATTCATCTTTTTCCTATTTTCACCTCAAAATATTAAGAATAAAACACATGATACTTCTGAAGTTTGGAAGAATAATATGCCCCTAATACCCAGGATCCTTGTCACTACTGACCCTCCTTTCTCCTCAATATTCATCAGAGGGATTCATTACATTCATTCCATATGTAGACCCATTTCCAAAACCAGAACTGCTGTATGTAGGGCATCTCAAACTGGTGTCTGACCAGTTTCCTTGTTTCACTTTTCATGATTCATTTTATTAGCTCTAAACATGCAGTTACCAAATTTAATATCCAATTGGGATGTCCTATAATGTAAATATATAACTGAATTATACACTTCCCAAATTGATTTGCTAGATCACTTGTGTCACTTGTCACTTGTCATCTCGTTGATCTTTGATTTGCTCAAGCAGGCGCCAGTAACGTCTCCATCTGTCCCTGTTGCATGCTAGTGTCGCCCAGTGGCATCTGCTCGCTCCAGGAACATGAAGAGCCTCAAACAATTTGTTCAGGGTTTTGACGAACAAATCTGACCATCTTGTAGGTGGGTGATCATGCGTCCTTTTGACGTCCTGTGGAATCCAGTTGGTAACAGCTCTAGTCCAGCAGTCATCTCTAAATCTAATTACGTGTCCGGCCCATCTGATTTTTGAATGCCTTGGCAAGCGGTAGGGCGTTTGCCTTGCACGCAGCCAACATAGCCGACCCAAGTTTGATTGCTCCACCCCACTTGAAGAGCCTGGCAAGCTACCAAGAGTATCTCGCCTGCACGGCAAAGCCTGGCAAGCTCCCTGTGACATATTCGATATGCCAAACACAGTAACAACAAAGTCACACAATGGAGACGTTACTGGTCTGCTCGAGAAAATCGATAAACAACAGGAGGAGAGTGACAGGGACAGTGACAGTGGCAAATAAGACAGCGTTCCTGGTTCTTGATTGTCGATAGAGGTTAGAACTTTGGATTCCTTCTCTCTCTTGAGTGAAATGTGATATTCCAAGTATTTGATTCCTCTTTGGGATACCCAGATAGCGTTTTAGTCCTGATTTCATAGGGCCCAGGTCTCTGAGGTGTATGTTAGTGAAGGAAGAATGGTGGAATAGAAAGATGTGCCCGGAGCTGGAGGTTCTTTGTCCTCTTAACAACATCTTAGAAGCTCTTGAAGGTGTTACACACTGCTCTCTTCTTCCTGCACAGTTCTGGCACAAAGTCGTTCCTCATGTTGAGTTCTCGACCCAGGTACACATAGCTCCTGCATTCAGAGAGGTTAGTTCTATTGAGAGCAAATGGAACGCCAGAAACTAGTTCGTTTTTCATGAATATTGTGTTGGTGAGATTCAGCTGCAGAATCTTTCCACACTCATGGTCGAAGTCGGCCAGCATTTTTGGTGTTATTAGAATGATGTTACCAGAGAAGCAGAGGTGGTATAGTTGCCAACCATCTTTCTTTACTCCCATTTCTTCCCATTCCAGTCATCACATGATGTTCTTGAGGGTGGCACTGAAGAGTTTCAGTGAAATGTTATCACCCTGCCAAATCCCTCTCTTGATGTCAATGATCACTTTCTTGTAGAATGGTGAGATCCTGGTGGGGAATCTGTAAATACAGCTCATGGAGGATCCTGATGTACTGAGTTTGAATGCACTGTTTGGCTAGGGCTTCGATGACCACTTCAGTCTCAACAGAATCAAAAGCCTTCTTTAAATCAGTGAACCTTAGACAGAACAGCATCTTGAACTCTCGCAAAACCTCAATGAGCTTGGTCACTGACCACATGTGGTTTATTCTGCTGAATCCTTTCTTGGACCTGGCTTGCTTGCATGGTTGTCCTTCATCTAGTGTTTTGCCTATTCTATTCAGGATCACTCGAGTGAACAATTTGTAGATGACGGACAGCAGGCAGATTGGGCGATAGTTGCTGATGTTGTGGATGTCTCCTTTCTTGTACAACAGAAGGGTTCTGCTGATTTTCCATTGGGATGGAACCTTGCATTCAGACAGGTAGCATGTGAAGAGCCAAGCCAGTGTACTGATGAGTACTTGTGTCATATTCTTTAGGTGTTCGAGTTTGACCTTGTCTGGGCTGAGTGTTGTTCGCTTCTTTATCCACAAAATGGTGTGTTGGGTTTTGGAAGGAAGAACGTTGAGAACAACATATCCATCCTGCGGAATTTGGTATGTGGGCAGGTAGATGTGGCTATTGAAGAGATCCAAGTAGGAGTCATGGATAATCTTCTCCATTGCCCATCTGGAAGATGTGATAGATCAATCAAGATGTCAGAGGGCAGTCATATTTATCTTGTAGTTGGCAAAGGACAGGCGAGCATTGCGAATGCTTTTCCCAGCTTCTGCCGCATCTGCCAGCACTGCTGCTCTTTTCTCTTTGAGGTCTTCCTTTATCGCTTCTCTGTACTGCTTTGTGAGCTTGGATGTTTGCTTGTGGTTGCCTGAGGCTCGCGCCAAGCCACATTGGTGAATGAGCCCGAGAGTTTTTGAAGACAGGTGTCTTTTTGTGGCTATCTCTCGTTCTTAGCATTTCTCACTCAATCATGGAGGTGCTGAATCTGTCGATTGTATTTATTCATCAATGTTGTCAATGACAGCATTTTCCCACGTTGCCTCAATAGTGCCAAAGAGCTCCCAGTTGGTGGCTGTTTTGGGAGCTTTCTTGTTAAACTTTGCAGCTCTTTCTCCTCGCTCAGTGAAGTAGAATTTTGCATGAAGGAGATGGTGATATGATCTCGTTTGGAATTTTGGGATAACAGCAACATTAGTCAGGCAAAACCATAGATTGAATATGATGTGGTCAATTTCACTGTGGAACTGTCAACCGGGAGACTCCCATGTTTAACGTTTAGATTTGCCCTTCTGGAACTGCGAATTACTGTAGATGGTCTTGGTTGACATGATGAACTCAGTTTCTCACCCTGTTCGTTCCACTCTAAGCCATGGGTCCTGATGTGGCTGTTCAGCCCATCTTCTTAGTCCTATCTTGGCATTAAAATCACTGACAATGATCTTGTAGTAGGTATGGACTTCTTTATATAACTTCTCTAACTCCATGTAGATCTTGTCAATTTCTTCTTCATCATAGTTGGATGTTGGTGCATAGACAAAGATAGAAACTGCTGGTCGTGAGCCACATCCATTCAAGTATAATTGTCCAATTCGGGTTGTTAGGCATTTGAATGAATCAATGCTCATGGCCAAGTTTCTGTTGACAAGGACACAAACACTTCCGACACCTCTATGTTCACATGTTCCAAGGAACAGTTTTCCAGCATCAAAAATGTGTGTGATGTGATCAATGTCTTCTTGTCTCAGTCAGACCAGTGATGTCATACTTGATCTTCTGTGCTTGCACCATCAGGTCCTCGATGGATGCTTCTGATGGCAGCAAACGTGCATTGAAAATACAGACAGTCATTTCAGTCCATCGTTTTGGCAGCCTAGTTAGGCCTTGAGATTTTATCAGCCTTTCTTTGCTCATCTTTCTTAACACTGACATATTGGGGGCTCTTTTGGGGTCAGAGGAATGAGGCCCATTGGTTTTACTGTTTTTGGCATATCAAATACACCACGGGTAGCTTGCCAGGCTCTGCTGTGCGGGCGGGATATTCTCGGTAGCTTGCTGGGCTCTTCGAGAGAGACAGAGGCTTTTAGGGTGGCCTCTAATCACCCTTACGTGTTCCCATGGTTTTGCTAGATAGTGTTTTGAATTACATAGCTTTTTCAGACAGAAATAGTCAAGAAATTTCAGAGGCAAACTTGGTTTCTTCCTCTCATTCTGATATCATATCTAAGAGCCCGGGTGCCCTGGTACCAACCTCATAATATTTTTACAATTTTCTCTTCCTCTCACCATCTATTGTAATTCAGTTTTTCTATTTACTGTTTGTCTCTTGTGTGGTGTTTTGTATACAGTGTCAATGTCTTCCAATTTGTTCTCACAACAGTTACCTAGTGAAGTTGGTGCAATAGCAAGTTTCAGACTGAGCAAATGGCTCCCCTTTCAAATACATATCACACAATACAATGTAAAGTCTATTCTTCTTTGACATTTACAAATATTCTCAATTGGACATCAGTCTATATTTTCATATAAAACATTTCAGGCACTCTATGCATTTCAATATTCCTTGAAATTCACCAATCCTTAATTATACCTTTATTCTTCTGATTCCATGCCTTTGTTCAACCTATGCTCTACATATTATTTTATTCTCCTCACTGAAGTGTTTCCCCTTCTTTCCAAATCTCCTAAAAATATTATCATTTTTCTAACTTCTTTGGATATTGCCCTACGTAACTTATTAATGCTTCCCTCTCCTCTTTAATTTTGTGTTACTGAATAGGGCAATGGAGTGGTTGTTATAATGAAAATTTAATCATTTCATATAATTGTGGCTTAAAGTTCTTAAAATTCAAATTCATATCTTACTTCATTTGAAAGAATACTGGGGGCACCAGATTGAACAGTAATTATTTTAGATTTCTTAATTTTTTCTTCTTTTGAATTACTCACCTTCACTTACTGGGTTTAAATACTTATTTTCAGGGTTCACATTTCTCAAAGGTTGTTTGAATCTTTCAGAAATAAACTGGGCATATTTCACTTCCCCTCTAACTCTCTAACCTTATTCAACTTTTTTTAGGTTCCTAGAAGATTAATAATGTGCATGCGCATTTCACTGATCAGTTCCTTTGCCCACTGACTTTGGGGTTATTTGTCCATGGGGAACTGCAATAGGAAACTGAGGAGAAGGAAAATATAGTCATTTACTCTGAATGCTCTTTCTGAGAATTACTGAAAGCTGGCTGCACTTGTGATCCAAGATCACTGCTCTCCTCAGACATTCTACTCTAACCTCATTGACTTGGACCTATGAGAGGTAAAAGTTTATTCCATTGTGACAAATAAAGTAAGACACCTACACTCTTTCTTTTTGCATCTTTGTAATCTTGCTACTATGCTTTCCTAATGCAACCTAATTTGAGCTTGCATTTCTTTCCGACTAGGACTATTGTAGATAGTAAAAATGCTCTTTCTTCTTGTCATTGCTACTCTGCTTTTTCCTCTCATGATCTAAAGTATACCATTACTCTAGCACAGAGATATCAGGAGGCATTTAAAAATAAATGGGGTCTATAGACTCTGTATAAGAGTATATAGTAGTAGTAGCGCTAGGCAACTGTGCAATTCCTAGTGACTAACAACACTCAGCACATGATGATTCTCTAGTAAAGAATGTTGGGATAAAGCTGAATGTGATGCAAGACTGAGCCCCTCCTTTTTGTTCATACAGCTATTGGAACTCAGAAATGCTTACTTATAGTGGACAGAATAGTACACCTAGGTCACTTAATCTCATCCTTGCCCAAATCTCACTACTTTTCTATGGGCAAAGAAATTCCCCAAGGACTTTTCCTATTCTTTCTTGGATTGAAAGGGTATGGAGATATTTCAATGTCTGAAAAAGCCAGTGTCTCTGGGAAATAAGACTAGATGCTGCTGAGTAAGTGAAACGTACAGATCCCAGGGGACATGGACGCCCAGCTCTTGGCTAAAACAGAATTGCAGAGAAGAAATGCCCAAAAATGAGATTCCGCTCAGTCTGGTGCATAAGACATTTGTTGTACTCCCCTCTACAGTCACTGAGTGTGGGTTGTATTTTTCCTATTGAGGTAAAGGTAAAAGGTAAAGGCCCTCCCGTTGATCGTCGATTTGCTCGAGCGGGCCCAGTAACGTCTCCATTGGAGACTTTGTTGTTACTGTGTCTGGCATATTGAATACTCTCGGTAGCTTGCCGGGCTCTCCGAGAGGGGCGGAGGAATCGAACTCGGGTCGGCCATGTTGGCCGCTTGTAAGGCGAACGCCCTACCCGCTGTGCTATCCTATTGAGGTAAAAACAGATATTATTTGGAAGTTTTGAAGAAGAGGGAACAAGTGAGAGAAATCGAGTAACACCCTCAAGAAAGAACACGGGCTTCTCAAAGGTGATGAAAGCCTCAGTACACAACCCAGTGTTAAAGTATGAAGGTCTGAAAGTACAAATTTCAAGAAGGGAGATGTGGGTGACACATGTGCTCGGGCACCATATGCACTCAGGCAGAAATTTGCTCAGTAGCAACACATGTGCGCAGGCAGCATAAGCACTAATTATGTTCTTGTAATAGTATATACTGATATTTGATTGGAACATGTAAGAATAATTTCTGAGGGAGTTTGAAGCAAAAGGCTAAAAATATTTGAAAATAGTCCAACAGTTGAAGTCTGAAGTGGAAATTGATGGTTTAATCATGACACATATTTTGTTAAACACTATAGTTTTATCTTAATGGATTTTTCAGAGGTTTTCAAAGAGTAGACCAGAACCAGCTTCATTTTGGAATTTGCAATAGATGCTAATTATCAGCCTCTATCTTATATCTATAGATCTGGAAGCTCTGAAGAAGGTGTTCAACAATCTATCTTTTTGTGGGAGTATCAGAGATTTTGAAATTACTGAAGTATGAGGACTACTGAATGGGAAGAATTGTGCACAGCATCTCCTTGTATCCAAATTCTATGTGCTGCCTCCACACCTTGTCTAGGACATAGATACCAGAGACCATTGTCTTCCTCAGAATTGCACAAAAGCCACTAGAAAATTCTAAAACTGTACTCAGTTTTGAGATCCAGAAATCTCTGAATAAGGGAGATATATCAGTGCATGTCTCAATTCATCAAGACACTGGCATAAAAAAAGGACATTTGCTACCTCCCAAAGGAATGGTAGAAAAGGGAAAGATGTAAAATTCAGAAACCCAAGGACACATGATCAACAAAATGCTTCTGGTTCCTAGATCATATTAGGAAAATGAAACTTTATTTCTACTGGCTAATGTGTGTCATATAAAATTCATAGACCAACAAAAGCCCCTCTGGGTCCTTCAGAAATGCTCTGCTTAGTGAAAGTTCTCTTGTTGGGATTTTAAACAGATCAAAATGTTAATCATATTGTAGCTGCTATTATGCAGAATATTGGGCTTACTTGAAGATAATTGGCTGATTAATTTGAGTTCTGAGAAGAGATTTTTAAGGAACAATCATAGAGGCATTGGCAAGTCACTTCTACGTATCAGGGACTCATGGCAAAAGAAGTATTTTATTCCCATCACATTTTCGGCCCAACCACAGTGAATAAATGTGAGTGCCAACCTATGTATGAGGGAAATCCATGATTCTAGGAGGTCACTTTCTCTGATCCACTCCATCTTAAAACCTGTGCCTTAGAGCTTTCATAACATTGTATTAGAAAGATTATAGATGCTAGGGGAACAGCATAGATGATAATGATTTGTCTCAGGAGTCAAATGCCCATCAAATGTCATTGGAAGAATAAAGGTGAGCCAAACTCAATAGGAATGTTGAAAAGTTTTAAAAGGTACAAAATCCTTTTTTGTGAGACTCCTGGCATATTAAAACTATGAACAAATTGAAAAGTGATTCTTCTATGTTAACTGTTTCTTTGAAGAAAATAATTTTTAACAGAAACAAGTCAAGTTAAAAATCTCAGAATTAAAAACTGTGTTCATATAGAGGATAACAGAATTTAAAGTAACAGGTTGGATGCATCCTTTGATTAGTCAAACAGGTGCTCGTGTGAAGTAGCATTTAAACACCATTTCAAAATAGGAAAATGTACTTTGGAAACTCTGCACCACTTGGTACAGCAACTAAAAGCTCTTACTGTGCAGCCAGCCTCATGATGAACTCAGGGCTATCCTAATCAGCTCTTTCATTGAAGTGTGGCAGAGAAGATGGCATTGAGATGAGTTTGTTTGGGGTGCTACAAAAAACATCACAAACTGGTGGCTTAAATAATGAACCACCTCACAGTCCTGGAGGCTAAGAGTCTGAAATTGACACATTGTCAGGATTATCAGAGCCCAATCTCCTTGGCTTATAATTGGTGGTCTTCTCTGCATGCCTTTGCTGGTTTCTGTTGATGTCTTTTGTTTAAATTTTCTCTTCTTAAAAGAATAAAACTAATCATAGTGCATCAGAGACCACCAACAATTCTATTTTCACTTATTTACCTCCTTAAATACACAGTCACATTTTGAGGTAGTGGAAGTCAAGGATAAGTTGAGGAAAACACAATTGAGCCATAATAATATCCCAATTGATACAGCACTATTGGTTAATTTTCCCTTAGCCTGTACTTTGTTACTTCTACCTGATATGACTGTTCAACAGACTTGTTTATGAATTCCTACATTCAACTCCAAAGAGGGTGGAATAGGAAGCAGGAAAGGCACATAAACTTCATGTTCTAAGTGCAACAGAAGTCTTGTGAATACCTGCACTTCTTCCTCAAATGAACAAACAAAGAGGTGTAGCATTTTGGTCAAGGTCATAAAGGAAAAGCCACCTGGTTATAAGGGTATTTCACAAGACACAGATGAGCAGCCTCAGAAGAGCTGAACTGAGAGTCTTTATCACAAAAGTCGAATCCCACAGCTGACTACTGTCCAAAAGAACAGGCAGCCCTGAGTATGGTTAGGGATACATTTATAAAGACAATAATCCTAGTCAGACAATGGATACAATGGGTAAGGGGCTGCAACGAGTTGTACTTAGCAAAGCAAGTTACCGAAGCAAAATAGTTAATAGTTATTGGTTAATCTGGTTAATGGTCATGGAGAACCATTGGCTTGCGATTATGGGGGAAATTCAAAATTGGTGGGTAGTGATTCTGGATGCTTAACAGTTTGTTTATGGATTGTACTTGTTAATAGGTTACTTACACCTGACCCTTGGAAAAATGGAGAGGAGTTTCCTTCCTGCTGACAGGCCAGAAGGGAAATAAAGATGGTGCCCATTATGTCAGGAGTTCCCAGTTTAGTTGAAGTTAAATCAGGACTTCCCTGGCTTGTGATTTCTCTCTCAGCAGGAGTGACATTACTGTCATCTCTGGAATGGACATGTCTCTGTCATGTAGTTGAGATCTTGGATTTACCCAGTCTTTCATGCACAGGGAATATTTTTATGGTTTTTTTTATGCAGCATGCAATCACATTTCCTTGATGACTTCTTCAGTAGATCTGCCGGCTGTGTACTGTCATTTGAAGTCAAAGAGAGGTGGAGAATGACAGTGACTTAGCTATGACTTCATTTCTTGCTCACCCGATGCTCTAGGAATCTGCCTGCAAATGTGACTGCATCTTCAGGTCGCACAAGCCTTGCCAGCAGCCTCCTGGGAAGGATTTGTTGAGTGAGATGGGAGACCAGCATGATCCTTTTCTTTCAGTGGTATTCAGCTCAGGCACTGGCCCCTTGATCTGCCACAGTGAAGTTCTGCCAATGCAAAATGAATATATTCTGCACAGAGTCCTAGAGAGTGGTGGGCAGAATAATGTCACTATTCATTATTTTAAAACAAATACAATTTGGAGTGTGGATCAGTCTGGAAGTGTGAAATTGGGTCCTCTTAAAAAACAACTGGCAATGAAAGAGCATGTGATCAGCCCAAGGACAAAGGACTCTCCTCGGTGCCAACTGTGTTGTCCCTGAATCCAGGCCAATCCTGCAATCCGGCTAGCTCAGTCACAACCGTAAGTGATGCTGGGACACAAAGGTGGTATCTATCATGTATTGGGCATCTGTTTTTTTTTTCTTTTTGTTTTATGGGCCACACACACCTCAGTGTTCAGGTGCTACTTCTGGCTTGACATTCAGAGGTTGTTCCCCAGCAGTGCTCGGGGGACTAGGAAGTGCCAGGGACCAAACCCAGGGCCTCTCGTGTCCAAATGGACTAGCTCTCTGAGCTATTTTTCCAGCTCCCATCACCTACTTTTGAATCCTCACAACTCTCCTGTAAATGATGTTCACATCATTTTGTTGCTGTTGTTGAAAGTTACTGATGGTCAGAAAAATTAACAACTGTAACCAAAAGTCACTAGCTCAATTGTGGCAGAGATGAATGAAATCCAGACTGATTTGACTTCAGAGCCCTAGTGCCTTGCCATAGGGGAAAATTAGCTCCTGAATGGTGAGATAAGACACTAGTTTTGACCCAGAGTGAAGAAGTGATGGGTGAACCTAAGGCATAGTAAAAGGAGGAAACCCTGCTCAGCAGGTCTGAATTGCATTTCCCTTGTATCAGGAAGCAGTAAACTGAGCTATCTCACTGGGTAAGTGGTTTGCCAAGTCTGAATCAGCTCCCTCAGTGGTGAACTGGGGCTTTCATGGGATGAAATTCTGCTCTTCAGGTTTTCTGTGCAAAACCCTGTCTGTGGGTGCACTTGCACTGATTCATGATCCATCCAGCACTCAAGGCTTACAAAAGGATCTGCAATGAGTGGGAGCCCTTGCTAAGTCAGAAAACGTTTCCAAAGAGCAAGCGGCCCAAGCTACTCAGGGTTCTAGAATTTAAGTCATAGAAGTGTCAAAAGAAGAAAATGTTTTAAATGATCTCTTTTCTTGGATCCCTTGTCTTGGAGCAACATTCACTTTTCTAATCCTGCGTAATGGAAGAGAATGCCGAGCTGAATTTACCATTTTTTTAAATGAAAGAATTGATTCAGATGTCCATACAGCTAGGCTGCTGGCTGTCTAGGACCTAGTGCATGAGTGTCCTGATATCCATCTTGATAGTATCAGTTATATGAAGAAATTTCTGTGATGAAATGGGAAGAGCATGAATCAGAAGTAGAAACCCCTGGATCCAGAACCTGTAACAGTGTGTGTATTTTTCCTGGGGAAACTGCCCAAAACATACTGAAGTCTTTCTTAGTTCCTGTGTACATTGGGGGAAATTATGCAACCTTGAAACTAATGGAAGCAACTGAATAATATACTGGGTATAAAACACCTGACAGTACTGGGGTCAGTATTGGTGTTCGCTGACCACATCATGCTTCTTCTCTTGAAAGACACTCTGAGAATGTTTTATAGAGACCCTAAATCATTCAGACTCTACATAACATATAACAGAGTTCATATGTCAGAGTTAATATGTTAAAGTACATAACATATGAATTTTAAAACTACTTCTCTTAAACTTGGTATTTTTAGGCATTTTTGTAGGCCTCAGGTCTTCCTAGAGTAATGCAAAACATGTGAACAACTTCATAATCAGCCATCAATTTTGGCTCATACATTTCAGAAACTTTTTCCTGGAATCTCATCCCTGCAGTTCAGGTGGTGTCCCTGACCTCACAGAGAGAATGACTTAGGGACCCCTTCCCCCACCCACTTTGTAGCCTCCATCAGAGCTTCTGAGAGTTTATGTAGCTGCCTGTGGTTTCAGTCTACTGGAAGCAGAATAACCTTCCCCAGATCCTATGCAAACACAAAGAGAAGAGGTGGAAGGCCAGGTGGGTTGCCTGCTGGTCTTTCCTAATTGGCTTTCTTATGCTTGCACGTGAATGTGCACTTGTTAACCTGTGCTCCCTGAGCCCAGAGCCCTGGCACCTCCTCTATGATCCATGACATCAGCGGGAACACAATTAGAGCAGAAGAACAAAGGCTCTGAGGTACCTGAACTGGGCTCCAACCTCACCAGATGTTCCCGCATGGACGTTTTCATGTGGCTTCCTGGAGCACACCCGAGGCTGCCAGCTGCTCCCCTCCAGAATGCTCTGTGGGCTATTGAACTGGCCTTACTCTTCTATTCTGTTATTGCATGCAGTTACAATTATCTGTCCTCAGGCACTTCACTCACAACCAAAGCCAGAGATGCCCATCATCTGAGATCAATGCCCCTTTATTTATGACCTGACAGAAGAACAGAATAGGCTGATGTGCTTTAATATCAAAGAGGCCCCTTGGTCTTTAGCTAGCCCCATGCACTTGAAACCTGCCCATCCAGGCAGCAGCACTATCTTTGCAAACATAGGATAGCAGATTTGATATTGTACAGAGTGCCTCTCCCTGGGAAGCAGGTCCATGTAATTTGGCATTAATAGTCAACTTTTTGCCCATCCAGCCTACTTCCCCCCAGTCAAAAATTTCTGTTTGGGGGCACCCCCCACCTGACAAAAGCCATCAATTCTGATTTCAATCACTCATCTCTTGTGGTACTTCTACTAGCAGCCAACAGACATAAATGGTACCCTCCCTTCATGTACACAGATTTGGACAGCAAGAGTTTCCTTCCAATGGCTTCTTGCTGCCTTTCTCCCATCCACCTCCATCTTTTGAATGAGCCTTTCTCCTTCTAGCACTAGAGCTTACCATTTTATAAAGGACTATAATTTATTTATGTTTTTACTTGTTTATTATCCATCTTTCTTGCAAAATGCTAAGTTCCATAAGAGCAGGGCCCTTATCTCTCTTGTTTACTTTTTATCTCCAGGGTAAGGAGCAAGTGCATAAAACCAGTTACACTAAAAAATATGTTTGTGGAAAATGCAATGATGTAGCATGTGGGTTCAAAACTTTCCCTATAACCTTATTTTACCAGGGAGTTTATCCATTCTAGAAAGAAAGATTCAGGAAGCTTTGCATCCTGAGAGGATTGTTATATCTCTTAAGAAAAAATATGCTACGGCAAGCAGAGAATGCTTACTATAATTACTGTGGAGGCTTGTACATTGTCTTGGGCCATCATATGTCTGAGACTCGAGAGATCGTCTGATATCTAATTACTTCTCCTGTTTCTAAAATCCAGCTTGTGTGCCTAGGATTTCACACTTCCCAGGAATGATCTTCTCTTTCATATTGTGAATTCCAATTCTCATTTCTTTCCATGTCATTGTAATTATGCTACTTTGGTAATGAGAACCTAAGGAAGATGTATGTTTGTGTGGATCTGGTGGGCAGGAGTTTAAAAGCAAGATCATGTCCTTTCAAGACTTGACATATATGAAACCATGAAGGTTGAAGATGGATCAACTTCATATTCATTAATTATGGGCTATTCATTATTCAGCTTCCCTGGCTAAGGAAGTGCCCCCCGCCCCAACCTGGGCGGTGAGGGGAAGAGCTGTGGGGGCCACTCCTGGCTGCCCTCGGAGAATTTATACACATATCTTTCTGTTATTTCCTGTTCAAATTTTCCTTTTCCTTTTTTCATTTACTAGCTACCTATTTATTACTTGTCACAAACTTTTTCTCAATTAAGGTGAGAGGCAGGCTGGAGCCATAGCACAGCCGTAGTTTGCCTTGCACGCAGCCAACCCCACCAAACAAGGTTAGATTACTCCGCCCCTCTGGAGAGCCTGGCAAGCTACAGAGAGTATCTCACCTGCACGGCAAAGCCTGGCAAGCTACCTGTGACATATCTGATATGCCAAACACATAACAACAAGTCTCACGATGGAGATGTTACTGGGCCGCTCGAGCAACTTGATGAACAGTGGGAGGACAGTGCTACAGTGCTATTCATTATTCTGAACATAGTGGGTCTGCAGTAGGGAGATTATTATGGTTAAAACATATAGAACGTTGATGAGTTTATAGAAATTCTACCAGTGATGCCTATAATATTGCAATTAACAATCGCAAATACTTTCTGAGATGTGATTAGTTATAATTCTTATTTTTTAGATGAGGTAAACGGCAAAGCCTGGCAAGCCACCCATGATGTATTTGATATGCCAAACACAGTAACAAGTGTCACAATGGAGACATTACTGGGCCCGCTCGAGCAAATTGATGAACAATGGGAGGACAGTGACAGTGGCAGTGAGGTAAATAGGCCTGCAGAAATTAAATTACTGGCTTACTTCAATATGACTATAAAGCCCACAAAGTTAAGTGTTTTATGTCTTTAGTTAGTTGCTTTCTGGCTGAGGAAGAAAGAACAAGCGGAAGGGAGTATACTTGAGAGTTGGGAAGTTTCTGCATGGATTCAAGGAGTTGATGAGAACTAGGGTTGGGCAGGAGCATGGTGCTTAACCAGTGGAGATTTTTCAGTCCAAGAGAAAGCATGTGAAACCCAGAATAATGGTGATAAGAAAAGAAAGCCCTGAGACTGGGAGGAGCAAGGTGGTTCCAGAGAAACCAGAAAAAGTTGTATTTGTACAGGGGAAGGAGGAAGCTGTGGTTCTGGGGAGACATGGTTACAGGAAATACTGCTGCTGAGTACAGTGAAAGATGCCCAGAGCAATGCCTATTTCAGCTTAGGGCAGGTAAGATGGTTTCCAGATGGCTAAAAGATACAGATACACTCTGCATCACTTATTATCATAGAAATGCAAATAAAACTACAATGAGATATCAGCTCAAAGCAGTGAGTCTTGCATATATCAAGAAATGCAAAAACAACTGGTGTTGGCTTGAGCGTGGGGAAGAAGGACCCTCATTTACTGCTGGGTGAGGTATGTCAACTGATCCAACCATTCTTAGAAAACAATATGGACATTTCCCCAAACCTAGGAATTGATCTTCCATATGACCCACTATTTGCACTTCCTAGAACCTGGAATCAAACTGAGTGGCCAAAAACAGATGAACTGGAAAGTAAAACTATGAGATGCACAAATATATAACAGGATATCAGTTGGCTTTAAGAAGAGCTGATAACAATTTCCTGTTATGTGGATGGGTCTTGAGAGTTTCATGCTAAATGAAGTTAGTCAGAAAGAGAGGGACAGACACAGAATGATCTCTCTCATATGTGGGATGTAAGGAGTCACCGTAAGGGAATAAGTGCCCAAAGGTAACAGAAACTGAGAACTGGTCTATAGTAGGAGGCTGACCCTATGGAAATGTGGAGGGGCGGGGGGGGGGGGAGTAGGGGAAGTTAGCAGGGGAAACTGAAACAATACTGAAGGGAAGTAGATGGTACCGAAATGCTTCATGTATGAAACCCTACCAATAATGATTTCGTAAACCACAGTGCCTGAAAGATTTTTTTTTTTAATGTTTTAACATAGGAACAATCTTTTCCTTTGTCTTTTACTCCCTTCCCACATGGAAGTATTTGTGACTGTTAATTGCAATATTATGGACACCACTGGTAGAATTTCTATAAAATCATCAATGTTTTATATGTTTTAACCATAATAATCTCCCTACTGCAGACCCCTATGTTCAGAATAATGAATAGCCCATAAGTAATGAATATGAAGTTGAGCATCTTCAACCTTCATGGTTTCATATATGTCAAATCTTGAAAGGACATGATATTGCTTTAAACTCCTTCCCACCAGATTCACAAGAACATACATGTTCTTTAGGTTCTCATTACCAAAGTAACATAATTACAATGACATGGAAAGAAATGAAATTACTGTTTCCTTACAGTAGACTCTATTATTTTGACCTTCTCAGGGTGTGGGAAGAGCAAAGATACATTTAGTTTTTGCTCATTTCTTAAACAAACATATGCGATTTTTCCCTAATTATCAGGGCAAATTAGTTTATAGACACTAGAGACAAAAGTGATCCCAAAGCATTTTATCAGTGCACACGGTCCCGCTATGTTTGCAACATATGGCCACATTTCCCTGAATAAACTGTGCAAGATATATCCAGGATTCATTCAGATCTGGTTCTTCTCTTTATTAAAGTGTTTGGAGAAAATACTTCCCATTTCCCTGGCAGTTGAGTAGTGTACAATGACTAGTATTAGTTAATTATAGAGGAAAAGGAACAAACTCTGATCTAAGTTACTTCACAAAGTCTCTCCTTTGCACAGTCGGTCCCCTGTGACTAAATGACCTTGGAAACCATCTACTTATCAGATATCTCTTAATGACTGTGTAGAGTAACCTTTAGCTCTTATAGCTATTGTAGCCCCCTAGTGTCTATTAAAATAATGTAAATCTTCTGTTAAGGTGGCAACACTTAAGGTATTGTTGTTACTTATATGTAACTTGCTCACTTACATTATCTTTCCTTTACTTTAAAGACTACCTTTTCCTGCATAACATACAGTGACCTTTCTTCAAATACCCAACTCTCCTATCTCACCATCATTTTGGGGACTGCAATTCTTTTGGGCACAATTGCTTGTTCTCTTCCTCTCCTGCTTGGCAGATACCTTGTTATTTTCTTTATATTGCACGTGTCTTCCTCTCATTAGGCTGTGAGCTCTTTAAGGACCCAGACAAAGTGTGACATATCTTTCTATGTGTAGCATCAGCCTAAGCCTGACCCTCAGAAGGAAGGAACATGGCAATCATGAAAGACCGAGCTTGGAACAGGGCTTTATATCTCTAACAAGATTCACTGAAGATTTCCCCTAAGCTTACAGTAAATTTTCTACATTTAGAATTTTTCTCTTGGAGGTATTATGGTCAGTGACGTCTTAAATATTTTTCTAGTGTTAACTGGATCCTCTGAGTGTATGCAAGGATATCCAGGCCACCACTTTTGAGAATGGTCACTTCTCATTGATTAGTATTTTATTTTATTATAAAACTTTCTGCTGCAGTGGTTTTTGCTATACTTTAAAGGATGTTAAGCCAAGGACTTGGTTTCTGACTCATTTTCCATTGAGATAGCCATAAGAAGTCCTATTTTCTTGCAGAGTTCCACATCTGTAATCTGAAAGAAAGCAGAAAAATAAAAGAAAAATTTCCCTGATTTTTCGATGGGGTTAAATAAGTTAGACAAATAAAATATTTTCTTTGCATTTTCTCTGACTAATTAAAAATTTACTGAGTAAGCAACTGAGAGAAATGTAGAACTCCCTTCTGCCTCCTTTCCTATCGTAGATAGAATTCTCTATTCACATCTGGCTATGAAGAATGGACAATCATCTAAGCCAAGTTCAACGTGGGTATTACCACTGAGTCTGTGGAGTGAGACCCTACAATTTTAAATGTAGGGTGCTGATGGCACAGATGCTGATTAGTCAATAATTTTCTCCCATGGAGCTTCCATTATTTAGGGACCATATTCAATGGCAGTAATAACAGAACATAGTTGCATAGAATTCATCTTGTGCATTCTCTGTGTTAGACTTTGCAAATTTCCCTTTATTGCCTCATGGATAACTTCTTAAGGATGGGACATCAATTACACTTCACAATAGAAATAAGGGACTAAATCATAATAGACTACTTTTCCAAAGTGAACCAGCTAATAAGTGCAAGATTAATGACTTTGAACTCCAATATGCCTGACTTTTGTGTTAGAATTTTTGAAGGGAGAAGTGAGACTCTAGAATACTCAATGTTATTAGAGAAGCAATCCTCCAAATACCAACAAATTGAATGTTATTACTCCAAGTTTAAGATCATCTTGGGTAATAGTGAAAATAATTATGTAAAGGTTAGAAACACAGTTTTATTTTTGCTTTCTCTTTTTTCGACTTGATCTTTATTATTCTTCCCCTTTCCATTATTCATCCCCCTACCCTCCTGTCTCTATTACTATTTTCTACAAGTATGTCTTAGGCTCCTGTCATGTGAAATAAAGAGTCCAGATAATTGAAGGTCATAAAGACCTGAAAAATACTCAAAGCTTCCTGCAGTCTAGAAAAAGTTAAGCTATCAGGTAGCTTATGACACAATATAATTGCACAGTATACTTTATATGATAATGTGATTACATGATACACACTATATCGTAAATTATATATATCATATTATGATGTATTACCTAATAACTTAAAATATGTTATAAAACTATAGCATATATTTAACTTACTATATCCATAAAAACTACTGCATAAACAATTCTAAATGAAAATTTAGAAAAATTTAATTATGAAATTTTTGAGTGGAGATGCAGTTTAAATGGAATTAAGAATGTATAGTTAAAATGCTACATATAGAAAAATATGTAATGCATTATATATCTTTCAATTGCAAGTAAAAAAATTTAAGTGAAACTAGATTACGTTAAAAGAAATTTTAAAGGCATGAGAACAAGAAATCCAAACTAAATATGGCATTAGTGGTCAATTGCCTGAAAATATCAGAAAATTTTCTTGTCTAATATGCTATATGCTTGGGTAATATATAAATAAATTTATATATAGGAAGAATACATATTGCTTATGGATATGAAAATTAGTATAGATTTTAATAAAAATAACATCAGGGCATTACCTGTTATTTAAATATGAATTTTGACCTTCTGGAAGTTGATAGTATTGACATATGGAGATAGGAATGGTTACCAAAGCAATATTTATAGTACCCATGACAATAAGATGTTAAGCTACCTAATTATCAACCAAAATGTTTGATGGTTGAATATGTCAAAGAGAATCGTTATGATAAAAGTTTGTGCTACTATTACAAAGAAAGAATATGCATCTATGTTCCTTGCAGCACTTAGTGCAATAGCTAGGATATAGAAACAACCCAAATATTATACAATGGATGAGTAGATAAAGAACTTGTGTTAAATACAAAGAAAGTAAAATGTGTCTGTAAGAAGAGATGTAGTATGCAGTTCATTGTAGAGTGGATGGAACTTGAAGTTTGAATGAAGTAGAATGAAATAAGTCAATGGTTATCAAAGTAATGTTTATAGTACCCTTGAGCAAAATAACTTAAACCACTTAACTAGTCACCAAAATAGGGATGGTGAATAAGTCAAAGAACATAGTTATGATAAAAGTTTATGCTAGAGGGAGAAGAATAATTATCAGATAAACTCACTCAACCATGAAATGCAGGCAGAAAAGAAAAAGAAGATATATGCAGTATTGTACAATGACAAACCCTTGGCTTTTGATTATAAAACTGATTTACAGGCTTTCGGGGGAGAAATGAAGAGATATACTAGAATAACATTGGGTAGAATTGGAGAGTTCAGTGGTGGGTGGGTGAGATAACTTTATGCATAAACACCATAAACTTTACCACTATTGCTACTATGCTACTTGAACTATAATAATTCAAAAAATAGATAAATAAAACCACAGGGCAAACACTTTATGAAAAATAGAAACAATAAAAAATAGAAATATGTGATTCAGAAAGAAGGCCTAGAGGGTTATGGTATAAGAAAACCTAGGTGCAGAACTGTGTATATAATACACTCATACTTCTTAAAAAAATAGGCATGGAAAATAACCTTTACATGTGCATATGTACTTTGTATCTTTGTTTGATCAGAAAAATGTGATGAGTAAGGAAGAGTCCATGCAGAGCCAACTGTTAATGTTGATTAATTCATTTGGGTTAAGAAGATGAGCAGTGGGATATTAAAATTTATTTTTTAAATTCTGCACATTAAGATGTATTAAAATACAATGCTTTTAGGAATAAAAGAGGAACTTAAGAGAAAAACATAGAATGTCTAATATATGGAGTTAAAAATGCAGCATAGTTCTCGGAATTAAAGCTTAGGCAGAAAAATGAGATCCAGAATATGAAGAATTTGCCTTTTATTGGAAAGAGGTGGTTTGTTCACATAAAGTGACTCAAGACTTGCCTTTCAAAAGAAGGAAGATCTTCAGACATGGAAGATCTCCAACATTTACAACACCTTAACATTAAGATGAAAAGAGAACACCAATTAAGTGAGTGCTGCATATAATCCATTAGTCTTTAATGTGATTGAAAGGCTCGAAATTTTAATTATGATTGCTAAAAATACATATGGCTTATTTGTCATAATTCAGCAAAAGAATTCTTAATTGTACATTGCTTATAGAACAATTTATTTTTCTCCTTCAATTTTTGTAAGTCCAGAGCTTGTCGCCAGCAACTGCAGCAAGTTGGATCACGATGGACATTATTTTACAAAACACGTGAGACAATTGCTCAAGTGAGAAGACTAGGGGAAACTTTTGGATGTGCAAATTACACAGAGTACATGGGTCCTAGAAGCCTGTATTGGTGCCAAAGGACAAATTTTCTCAGATGCTACTGAGCAGCATAATCACCATTTTATTCTCAAGCATCTAACTTGTATGAGCTGTTTGATTTCCAAACTCGCCTGTCTTATAAGCAACTGGGTCATTAACTTAAAAATGTCAACTTGTTCCTGTTAATGTGAAGTGAGTTATAAGCCAAGGGACCCTGCAGAACCAGCAGGTATCAAGAGTGTGCATCAAACGTTTCATCTTCATACTCTGGCAGAAGCAAGAAGAAGGGAATAACCCAGAGAAGTCCCTGTCTGTTGCTGTCACATCTGCTGTGATGGGAGAAGAAAAGGCAGGTGTGGGAAGAGCAGGATGGTTGAGATTAACCACTTTGTCACTGTGGAAAGTCCAGGGATAAGATGAAGTCAAGGACTGAGCAATGGCTAGAGACAGAAGCCAAAAGCAATGGCTCAATTGCCAAAATCAGGGTGTTTGCATCAGAAGTTTACAGGGTAAGGGACAGAATGTTTCTTAAATTCAAGCTTTCCTTTACATTTCTCTTGACTTAGGAAAGGTGGGCTGTGCCCGGAAGTCTTAAATTCTTTATTCACATTTGGTAGGAACCTAAGGGTGATTTATTGGTATTAGATTTATCTGGCTTCTATAGGAAAAAAACAAAAATGGTTTGCTTAAACAAGAGATGGACAAATGTATTTTTTCATAGTTCTGGAGGTCAAAATTTCAAAAATAAGGTGTTGCTATGGAGTTTTTTTCTGAGGTCTCTTTCTTAGGTTGTAGATGACTCTTCTCCTTCTAGTCTTATTTATATTTAAGTTAGTGTTTCTTAACCAGAATTCGTACGTCTCCATTCCCCCACCCCCATCAGATACCCAGAACATTCTATCGGGCCACAGATAGAATCACATGCAGGGCTATGAAGCAGGGCTTAACCCTAACATATGAAGGGCAGGGTAATAGTATATTGGGTCAGGCACTTGCCTTGCACTTGACAAACCCAGCTTGGTCCCTGGCATCACATTGGGTCCCCTGAGCCTTCCACAAGTGATCCCTGAGCAAAGAGCCGGGAGTAAATCCTGAACACCATCAGGTATGACCCTCAAAAAACAAAAATATAAATAACCTTATGACATTGAATCTATTTTCCCCATCAGACAGCACCAAGTTCATATTAAAATATGTATGTATATGTGTATATGATTGTGAAATGATTACATATATTCCCAGTAATATTTTATTTGTCTTAGTTTCCAACAACTGCAAATGAATACCTCACAGAACTGTTATTATTTCATGAGTTTGGCAATTATATGACTCAGAAAAAGCAAGATGGCTCCAAGCATGACCACACACACGCACACACACACACACACACACACACACACACACACACACACCCCGAGTTCTATAAGATTCATTGTTCTACTTTTTGTTTTTGGACCATACTTAGAGGTACTTAGGGTTTATCCTGGCTCTCTGCTCAGGGACAGTATACAATATTCAATACTCAGAAACAAACCAGAGCAAGCCACATTTAAGGTACGTGACTTGGGGGGATGGGGCTGCCAGCAGGTTAATATCTGTACCTGTGAGGCAAGTGCATCAGCAGCCGATGGCGTCTTCAGATTTTCAGATACCCCAAAATTGCTGCTGTGCCTTTGACCAGACCCAAAAACTTGGGGCAAAGTTTATCAAGAAAGTAAATGGCCAAAAGTTAGGTATGTGGCAGACACACCCACAAACCACCTCTGGCTCAGCTATATAATTGGAGGCATGGCCTCTCTGGTTCCTGATTGGACTGCTTAATAGCCATGATCCCAGAGACTCAGAAACAAATCTCAAAACTCAATGGATTTTGGCAGAAATGCGTACAGTCCCTGCAGTAGGTTACCGGTGTCGGGCCACCCCAGGTGGGAATAGGTTTTGTGCCTTCGCCTGTTCCCCCTGGTTGCCTGGTGGCCATCATTCTCAAGAGGCCACTGGACAGTCAGGTTTGGGCCCGTAGTGATGAGACACATGGGGCCTTAAGGGATAGGGGTGGAGTCGGTCCTTTCCTCCCCATCCCAACGAGACCCCGACTCACCGCCCACAAATGGACTCTCTGGCTCAAGAAGCTGCTTAGCAGCCATGATCCCAGAGACTCAGAAATAAATCTTGAAACCCAGTGGCTTTTGGCAGAAATGCATCTGGACCCCGAGTAGGTTGCTGTCTCCAGGCCACCCCAGGGGAGAAAGGGTTCTGTCCCGCCACCTGCTTCCCCAGGCAGCTTAGTGGCCGCCATCCTCCAGAGGCCATTGGACAGTCAGAATTGGGACCGCAGTGAGGAGACACACGGGGCCTCACTGTATGGGGGTGGAGCTGGCCGTTTCCTCCTCATCCCAACAAGACCCCAAGTCGTCACCCATGAATGGCCTCTCTGGCTCCTGATCAAGCCGCTTAATGGCCATGATCCCAGAGACTCCGAAACAAATCTCGGAACCCAGCGGCTTTTGGCAGAAATGCGTCTGGTTCCTGCAGTAGGTTACCAGTGCTGGGCCACCCCAGGTGGGAATAGTTTTTGTGCCTTGGCCTGTTTCCTCTGGTGGTCATCCTCTAGAGGTTTTGGCAGAAATCCCTCCAGATTTAATTATTAAAATTTTGTAATTTCAAAATCATGCGGCCACTACTGCAGTTGTGCGACATCGTATGTTATTTATAATCAGCAGTAGAAAACAAATTGTCTACTGTTGCCTTTTTGGCAGATCTGAGTGTTGGGGTAAAATCCTAAATAATAATGGTGGGTCTGGTGGCAAAATATTGAATGTAATCAAAGTAGAGAGAGAGTAATGTGGAAATCCTCTGCCCCACAGGTAGGGGAAGGGTGTGGGATGGAGGTATACTGGGGCTTTTGGTGGTGGAGAATGGGCACTGGTGAAGCTGTGGGTGTTTCATTGTATGACCAAGACTTAAACCTGAAAGCTTTGTAACTGCTCTCATGGTTATTCAATAAATAAATAAAATTATATATATTTTAAAAAGTATGTGCAATGGGAGGGATGGGGGGTGGGAGGGATACTGGAACCCGTCGTGGTCGGAAATGGGTACTGGTGGAGGGATGGGTATTTGATCATTGTATAATTGAAACCCAAGCACGAAAATTTGTAAGTCTACAACTGTACCTCATGGTGTCTCACTAATAAAAAAAATTTTAAAAAATTGCAAAAACAGCAAAAATAAAAAAGTATGTGCCTTCACCCCTGTCTTATCTCTCTGTTCTCAGTTCATGAAATAGTTTTGGTGATTAACTTCCATCACAGAGCTGGGAAGAAGCACCAACTTCTTAAATAAGCCTTTGATCAGAATCTATATCTATAACTGATTTTATAAGCTTAAGAATGCTCAGACACTAAAGAGTCAGGCATGATTTATGGATTGTTCGTCCTGTGCCAAGCCACTCACAAAAGCCTTTTTCATGTTTAGCACCTTGTCCTACCATTGTGCAACTCATAACTCCATGTTGATTATCCTTTGTTATTTACTGCCAAGGATTCTAAGTGCTCTGCACACACCAATTCATTTCTTCTTTACACTGAAGCTTTGAGATAGAATCATCATTATGTCTATTATACAGTTAAAGAAGAGCCTGGCAAGCTATCCGCTGTGTATTCGATATGCCAAAACCAGTAACTACAACTGGTCTCATTCACCTGACCCTGAAGGCTTCACCGACATGGCAGCACTGAGAAGGATGAGAAAGGAGAGGCCGACAAAATCTCAAGGCCGACCTAGGCTGCCACAACGAAGGAAGACAAAAATGATCGTCTGTACTTTCAATGCACGTACGCTAGCATCAGATGCATCCATCGAGAACCTGATGGTACAAGCGCGAATGATCAAGTACGACATCATTGGTCTGACCGAGACAAGAAGGCACGAATCTCACCATGCTGTTTTCGACACCGGAGAAGAATTGTTCCTCGGAACATGCGATAAAAGAGGTGTTGGAGGTGTCGGTGTCCTTGTCAACACAAACTTGGCCAAGAGCATTGATTCATTCGAATGCCTAACAACCCGAATCGGACGTTTACATTTGAATAGATGTGGCTCACTGCCTGCAGTTTCTATCTTCGTTGTCTACGCACCAACATCTCATTATGATGAAAGAGAAATCGAGAAGTTCTACATGGAGCTAGAGAAGTTCTATAAAGAAGACCACACCTTCTACAAGATCATTGTGGGTGATTTTAATGCCAAGATAGGACCGAGAAGATCAGCTGAAGAACTTCACATCGGGACCCATGGCCTAGAATGGAACGAACAGGGTGAGAGACTGTCTGAGTTCATCATGTCGACCAAGACTATTCATGGTAACTCACAGTTCCAGAAGGCAGAATCTAAACGATGGACATGGGAGTCTCCCGGTGGACGATTCCACAACGAAATAGACCACATCATATTCAATCGACGGTTTTGCCTGACTGATGTCGCTGTTGTCCCAAAATTTCGAACAGGATCGGACCACCGTCTCCTTCGTGCAAAATTCTACTTCACAGAGCGGGGAGAAAGGGCTGCAAAGTTCAAAAAGAGAACTCCCAGAATGACCACCAACTGGGAACTCTTTGGTACTATTGCGGCAACATGGGAAGATGCCATTGTTGACAACATTGACGAGGAATACGATCGACTGGTTCAGCACCTCCATGAATGTACGAGATAGCCACAAAAAGTCGCCTATCTTCGAAAACTCATGAGCTAATTCGCCAGCGTGGTTTGGCGCATGCCTCAGGCAACCGCAAGCTAACGTCCGAGCTTGCAAAGCAGTGCAGAGATGCGATCAAGGAAGACCTCAAAGAGAGAAGAGCAGAAGTACTGATAGATGCGGCAGAAGCCAGGAAAAGTATTCGTAACGCCCGCCTGTCCTTCGCCAACTATAAGACCAAGATGACTGCCCTCCGACGTCCTGATGGATCCATCACATCCTCCAGAACGGCAATGGAGAAGATTATCCATGACTTCTACTCAAATCTCTTCGATAGCCATGTCCACTTGCCGACATACCAAATACCACAGGATGGGTATGTCGTTCCTAACATTCTCCCTTCCGAAATCCGACACGCCATTTCGTTGGTAAAGAAGCAAACAGCACCCGGCCCAGACAAGGTCAGACCTGAACACCTGAAGAACCTGCCGTCAGTACTCATCAATACACTGGCTCGGCTCTTCACTCGCTACCTGTCTGAATGCAAGGTTCCGTCCCTATGGAAAACCAGCAGGACCGTACTACTGTTCAAGAAGGGAGACATCCATGACATTGGCAACTATCGCCCGATCTGCCTATTGTCTGTCATCTACAAGCTGTTCACTCGAGTCATCCTGAATAGGATTGGCAGAACACTAGATGAAGGACAACCATGCGAGCAAGCAGGGTTCCGCAAAGGATTCAGCACCATCGACCATATCCACACGGTAACCAAGCTCATTGAGGTTTCTCGGGAGTTCAAGATGCCGCTCTGCTTAACGTTCATTGATTTAAAGAAGGCCTTTGATTCTGTTGAGACGGAAGCGGTCATTGAAGCCCTAGCCAATCAGGGCATTCAAGCCCAATACATCAGGATCCTCCGTGAGCTGTATTGCGGATTCACTACCAGGATCTCACCATTCTACAGAGAAGTGATCGTTGATGTCAAGAGAGGGGTGCGGCAGGGTGATACCATTTCACCGAAACTCTTCAGTGCCACCCTCGAGAACATCATGCGACGACTGGAATGGGAAGGAATGGGAGTGAAGATAGATGGTCGGCAACTACACCACCTCCGCTTTGCTGATGACATTGTTTTAATAACACCAAACATCAGCCAAGCGGCACAAATGCTGGCCGACTTTGACCGTGAGTGTGGAAAGGTAGGACTACAGCTGAATCTTACGAAGACAATGTTTATGAGAAACAGCCTTGTTCCTGACGCCCCATTCGCTCTAAATGGAACGACCATGTCCGAATGCAACAGCTATGTGTACCTAGGTCGAGAGGTCAACATGACAAATGACCTGGCACCCGAGCTGCGCAGGAGGAAGAGAGCGGCTTGGAAAGCCTTCAAGAACGTCGAAGAAATAGCTAAGAGGACGAAGAACCTCCGGCTCCGGGCACATCTCTTTGATTCCACTGTTCTTCCTGCATTAACATATGCCTCAGAGACCTGGGCCCTACGCAAACAAGATGAGAACGCCATTCAGATCTCCCAAAGAAGAATAGAAAGAGCTATGCTTGGAATAACACGTTTCACTCAAATGAGAGAACGAATCCGGAGTTCTGACATCCGTCGACGATCAAGGATCAGGGACGCTGTCTCATATGCCAAGGTGTCGAAAATCAGATGGGCTGGTCACGTAATGAGATTTAAAGATGACCGTTGGACTAGAGCTGTTACTGATTGGATTCCACGGGATGTCAAGAGACTGCGTGGCCGCCCACCTACCAGATGGTCAGACTTCTTTGTCAAGATCATGAACGATCGGTTTGAGGCCCTCCATGTTCCCGGAGCGAAGAGATGCCATTGGGCTACACTAGCACGCGACAGGGACAAATGGAGACGTTACTGGCGCCTGCTCGAGCAAATCGACGACTAACGGGAAGTTAAGTGATTAAGTGATACAGTTAAAGAAATTGAGGCACCAGAAAGTATAACAACCTGCCTGAGGGGTCAAATAATCATTCAGTGGTAGAATATGCCCTCAAAACCAAGTAGTCTTGAGAGTACATTTATTTTTCACAGAATCCTGTGAGTAAAGACCAGCTCTCATCATCTTTGCAATGAAGAGAGATTTATAGCTATTTAGGTGTTTAATTATGAAACCACTTTTTTCCATTGTTACATACTGGTTCTTTTTTTTTTTTTTTTTTTTTTTGGACAATTTCTATTCCCTAGAGCTTGAGTAGTCCTCATTCCTGGCAATAATTCCTTATAAATACCCAAAGCCAAACATATCAATATTTCAGTTTGGAATACCATGAGATCCAGTTGCTGAAATGGAAAAAGTACAGGCTTTAGTCAGTAAAACTTGTTTCAAGTATCATATATTTTGGTTTACAACTCTAGAATTTAAAGTCAAGTTACTAAAATTCTCAGTTTCAGTTTTTACCCCATACAAGTAGAGACAAGAGCAGGAGACAATAATAACAATAACAATGAAACCTTCACTACACAGCAAGTGTGACTTGGTAGTTAACATGCTCGCCTTGTCTCCACTGAGAAGTGTGGTAGATTGATTGCAATTGTGTCTCTGCAATTCTTCCCAACAAGAAATGACACTAAAACCCCATTTTGTAATCCAGGACTTGTTTTAGCTACAGGAAAGTAACAGAAGTGATGTTGTGTCACTTCCCAGTCTTAGGAGCCCTAATAAGACCAGCCAACCACCCAACCATGTCATTGATACCTAAAAATAGGGTACAGTAGTTATATAAATTATTATTTATTGGTGTGTTTGTTATAAAGAGTTGGTAATGTTAGATGACAAAGTATGAAGAGAATTTAAAAATTAACTGGAAACATGCTTAAAATTACCCAAAATAATGTTTCTCTGAGAATTCTCAGATATTCACACATTTTCTCCCCATGTGTTACTAAGAGAAAATTTACAAGGCTACTGAATGATAATTCTAACAACAATTGAGAGTGGTAAACATTTATTTCCATGGGCTCAAATAATGGTCTTTACACATAGTTTTCATTATCCTTTTGCCAGATTGGCATGTGTAATTAAAATATTTTTATGAGAGTTTTAGGGTTTGATTTTAACAAAGAGGCTGCTATTTCTTTTGGCACAGTGATTGGAAAAGGGTGGACTTCCTCCTATTTTTTCTCAGTACAACAGTGGCAGAGGCTCATAGTATAGGTTCTGGGTCTTTGTTGGGCATATGTTCCTTGACTTAAGTCAAAGAACTAGAATCATCAAGACACACCTCATGTCCCTATAGCAACAGTTAAACTCATATGAGCCTGCAGGGCTTACAACATGTATCAGACCTGATGCAATTATTGTTTGACTCTTCTGAATGTATCTATGTCTTTCTAGGCAGCAGAGAGATTTAAAATGCCTGCCATATATGGAGTCCTGGGTATTTATAATACATTCTTCATAATTGGAAGATAGTTTAGGAATTCCTACTAATGTTGCTTGACTCCAGAAAGTCTAGCTGACCCAGATTAATCAAGCACAGCTTTTTCTACATCTTTCAATTTTATCACTGCCTTCCTGCTAAACAAGCACTACATGAAACAGTGAAATCTAAAATTATAGGGCATAATGGCACCTCCCCTTTAACTCTTTCACCTATATTGCCAGATGAAATTTCCATTTTTTGGTCCAACATAATGGAATTTTAGGTCAAATTCAGATTTTTGATCACAGCACTTTCTGTTTGAGTCATCTTATACAAATTACTGAACACTGGTAACCCTTTTATCAAGATGCTTATGTGTAAAATACTCAATATTAATAGTGTTGCTATTAGGAGACACATATAGTTTAGTTTGATGACTTTGTATGTGTAGAACTCTCAAAATAAGCACTGATATGTCCATTTAAGTAAAACTTTCAGGGCAGCAGTTCTTTGCCAACTGCAAAGGATGCAGGGATTTATTGGTAGAATAGACTGGATCCTCCAGAAAGGTTTTGCTAGATGGAAGCAGGGAAGCAGGCAGCAGGCACCTGGCGCCTTAGAGGGGAATTGTCCTGGAGATGAAAACACAGGTTGGAAGGAAATCAGGGGATGAAGCCTTCAATTTTTTTTCAGCTTAGGGAGTAGTTGCAGAGAAAGTGATATTTGAGTTGAGTTTAGAAGGATGTGAAGAAATTTGGTAGTTGAAAAGGTCAGGAATTCAAGACAGAGGGAAAAGCCTGTGGGAGACATGAGCACTCCAGAGTCAGTATTTCTTTCTGGAGAATGTCAATGCTGTGTGAGAGAGTGTCTGTGGGGTAGTAGGAGGGGAGAGTGTCGGGAAACAGATGGGGATATGTGGGGTGGTGAAGCAGTGACATTGGAGCCAAAAGAAAGGAAATCAATCCCTCCAAATCTTCCAGAATACCTTGTTTGCTTGTACTGAATTGCAAAGGCTTAGACGTCTGGGTTATTTTCGATGTTGGGGACCAGAGTTCAGTTCAGTGAGAGAATTGTGCTTATTTAAACACAATTCATGTTTTATCTTATTTTTGCTTTTTAAAGATTAGAGGCTCAGTTGGGAGTGACTTTATGGTTTGTGGCATGTCAAGGTGAGTAAAGTGTGTGGTGGAGAAATGATAGAAATTGTTTATGTGAGAGGTCAATAGGAAGGGTTGAAGAGGGTCAAGGGAAGTAGAGCCAGAGAGATTAAGGAGAAGCAATCACAGGGCATGGTGGAGAAAAGAGCTTGTGTCAGGGAGAGTAAGGTGGGAGGAAGCCTAGGGAAGTGGACTGTCATCCCACTTCCAGCTGCCTTTTGTGCAGCATTGTCACATGCATTGTACCACCATGTGGTTGGCTGAGAACTGTTAGATGCAACCCCTGGGTTTCCTAAGTAAAATTTGGAACCCTCACCACAGGATTAAAATAAAAAAAATTTACTAAATATAAACTATGATTAATGACATGTATAAACCATATACATTGATTCATGGATATGTGTATACTTATTCCTGTACACAGACATTTTTGTGCATATAAAAGCATATATATAGGGATAATTATTCCAAATATACAGAGTGACTGTATATATATATACATATATATATATCCATGGGTATGTATTAAGATTTGCCAATTTTTCATGCATATATTTACAATATCATAAGCACATAAAACATTCGTGCCTACGTAGGCCTATGGTATGTATTACCTTTTTTTGTAGAGTAAAAATTTATCTCTGCTACTAAGCCAAGATAATTTATTTTTTGAAGGTAGGTCTCTGATCTGCTGATCTTATTACCTTGCTCATGAAAAACTTCTTTGGGTGCTTCTTTGGAGGGAAACACCTGGACCGTGGCCTTGCACTCTGTGGTCTTCATTTAGCTGGCTGGTGGTAAGGAAGGTTATCACTTCCCGTAAGGCATGGAGGAGAAACAACTGGGTCCCTGCCTGAGGGAGAAACCAAGATCTACCCTAGTTAGGCATGAAGAGCCTATCTGCAGCACCGCCAGCCAACCGTGAGATGGGCTTTCTCATACAGTACAGAAGCCCTGTCTTCAGTGCTGGCTCTCTGAAGGCTGGGCTTGCTTAGAACAAGCTGTTTGTCTTCCCTCCATGATAGGCTCTGAGATGAGCTGCTGGAAAGCTGTATTTGTTTTCCTAAGCTTGAGTGGCAGGGAGGGTGCTGTGAACAGGACGCTGGTGTTCTCTGGATCCATCTGCACAGTCCCAACTGAGAGATTGAATTCGTGTTCAATGACTTTGAGCTGAAATGAAGGCTGCACTGAACACTGCTATTGTCACTTGGGCATTCAGGGGCTTTCGAGCTCTGTTCCTTGGCCATGAACGTGTCTGGGATCTGTGGCTTTATACAGTTCATTTCGGCGAAGGTGACCAACTTAAGAGATTGATGCCCTGGGTCGAACTTTGATCAGGACAGCAGGTGGCCACATTTATATGGTCTCTTTCCCATTTATAAATTATGAAAAACATAAAGAAGAGAGATTTTTCTTGAGCCATCAAATTTATGGATTCAATAACGGTTGCCATTTCAAACGGCAGGGTTCCCCGGGGATTATTTTCCATGTATGCTTAGATAGCAGGGAGGGAGAGACAAATGCTAAGTATTCTGCAGTATTTATAAAATGTCAAATGTGCTTTCTGGGATAATTACATGAATATTGAATAGCCTCACTAAAATTTACAACCTTGCAACAGAGTGTTTGGTGATCCTTTGCCAGCAGCCTTTTCTGTAGACAGTCCTGATGTGAGGGACACCCCCCCCCCCCAAAAAAAAGAAATCCAAAATAACTCGCCCAAGCTAGTGGAAAGATGACCTAATTTAACTGTTGATCATTCATGGTATTTGTGAAAGTGCTGGTGGGCATTTTTAGCATTAAAATGACTTGGTATGAAATATTCAATGAAGTGACTCAGGATATGACTCAATGGATGGCTAGTGACAAAGTACTTGATTTGTGTGCCTGAGATCTAGGTTCAATTCTGAGAATTGCCTCCTCCCCTAGAAGCCCCCCACCCCATCCCCAAATCCATTCTAGCCTACTATGAAGTTGGAGAGAGAGAACAAAATGTAAGGCACTTGACTTGCATATGGTAGCTTCTGCGTACTTAATTTGATGCTCAGCACAGCTCATGGTTTCCTGAGCACTGTCAGGGGTACTCCTGACCACAGAGCTAGAAATCACCCCCACACATTTCTGGGTGTGGCTCAACCCCACACCTCTCCACAAGATCCCATGAGAATTTCTAATTCTGAAAAAGTATTTTTATAGAAAGTTCCCCCAGATCTGGTGGAGAGGAACAAAGTATATCAGAACCCATTACTATTATTTGAGGATAATCATTTATTCTTTTGCTAGTTTTTCCAAAATACTGGCATCTTCTTTGACCTGGGCAAACTGTTGTAGGTTCTGGCAATCCAGCACTTATCCTGAGGCAAAACTAACTTGGGCTCTTCACTTGCAAATATAGTATCATTACAGCATGAGAGGGTGCCCTCTAATTTCCTTTCTTTGAAAATATTCAGTTGAAGAAATTTTATAGTGTTAGAGGATATTCTCATGTCCTTTTGTCTTTCGTCACTGATAATATTTATATCATAGATAAATTACTTTCCATGTGTCACTGAATGTATTAGCTGTGTTTACTAGCAGTTTCTGTGTTTTAACTTTCTTGGGATCATTGTCATCTTTGTCTTTCTCTCCCCTATTCTACCCTTATTTCAAAGTGGCATTGCTATAAGAATGTTATAACTAGTCTTTATAGATGTGGAGGTCATGTCTTACCTCTAAGACCTACAGCCCATCATTGTTACATATTACTTCCTCAGCACTTCCTCATACGCTTTCCCAATCTGCACTGTTTTATATGCTGCTTCCACTGTCCAAAGACCTTATTTATTTTCTCCACTCAATCCATTTCTATTTTCTTGTAAAATTCAGTTCAAATATTCTCAAGATCTAAGAAAACCTGGCCTTCTAATATTAAGTCTTCTCATCCCAGGTCACCAGGTAGAGACAAAAAGCTCATGATTTCTGAGAAATTCAGTTAATATGAGAGGGTCCAGAAGTTTGTGGCAAAAGAGATATTTAAGGGATTATCCTAAATGGGGGAGGGGGTTATAAAATGGTCCATGCAAAATAAACTGTCATTTGAACAGAGTAGAGGATGAATCCAATAATTCTCATATAGGTGCTCCAAGGACCTAGAGATCAAGAGGTGTTGAGACCAAAGTAGGATGTAACCTGAATAGTGGAGAAAGAACAACTTCAACATAGGGAACAATCTATCTGAGAAGATGAGAGGCAATTGTTAGGAAAAGAGTTATACCAGCTAAATCACTTGTTACAATTTTGGTGCTAGGAAACTTGAAATCTGCCTTTGTTCTTACTGAAAAAAATCTTTTCTAGCAGTCAGTTACAAGGATCACAGTCCTAAGCGGTAATTGTCAGCCATCTGAGATTGTTATAGAACTCCTCAGTGGTTAGAGTCTCCCCTCTGATCAGAATGCTCTTCTTCCATGCAGAGTGGGCTCCTGGCACACCAAGGGAAACTCTGCTAATCTTTATGCTAAAGTTCTGAGTGCCTGGTATAGCACTATTTGATCAGACATATCATTGCTCTCTGTTTTCATTTGCCCATCCATTAAAGACCGTCACCCTGTGGTCACTGAAGCTTCACATCTTAGAAAGCTGAGCCTGCACCTCTTCCCTAAGTTCCAGGCAATAATATAGACTTCCTGCTCCTTTCTCATTTATTAATGTTCAATTTAGGGCAGTTATATTTCTTACTACCTAAGAAAGTAAAAAGTGGTAACTTTTCTGGGGGAAAAAATCGCAAAGTTATTAGCCCTGTGCTACCTTTCAAAAAATATCTGAAATCTTCAGGCTGACAGATTTGATCCTACATGGGACTTCTGAGTACGGACATGTCAAGGTCAGGGGTGGATGTTTCTACTTCCGGGCCCCTCTCCTATCTTCTGTATAAGTCTCTAACAACTCATCAATAAATATTACATGAAAGGAAAGCAAAACATAAAAATTTTGGAACAGATAGAAAGTATAAAAATAAAATAATAGATGAAATGTGAACCAGAAAAGGGATAATCCTAAACTAGCAGGGATCATATAATATGGTAGGAGATACAGAAGATTTCTTACTTGATTGCTTGGGGTCCATACATGTCTATACTCAGCAACTGATCCTAGCTCTGTGCTCAGGGATCACTCCTTGTGCTATCTGGAGCACCATATACCACACTGAGGATTGAACAAACCAGGGTTAGTTGAGTTCAAGGCAAGAACCTTAAACCCTGGACTATCTCTCCACAATCATAATATCTGCATTCCACCAGAGTATTATTACACACACACATATACACATACATACACACCCTTTGTCTATAGGTAAAATACATGCAAGCATATAAAAAGGTAAAGTATAGGTATAGCATGCATGCATAAAAATAATATGTAATCTTTCAATTGTGAACACATAAATATAAATCTTATAGAGACATGTGCATATATAAATACACACTTGTTAGATTTGAGATATGACCCAGGCTGCTTGCATGACTGCAGCGAGTATCATAAGACTAAAGCAAATAAATAAGTGAAAACAAAGCTTTCAAATGACTTCAAGATAATTATATCTTTTTCTCTCTCTTTCTTGGGGTCACAGATAGTGGGACTGTCACATGAGCTATTTCAACAGTGGAGTGCTCTATGCATGCAGACAGCACCAGGGTTTAAATACATCCACTGAGTCATCTTTGGGGCTCTGACAACCTGGTCTTTATCTTCTCTGCATGACCAAAGACATTTCACTTTGAAGAGTTGATCACTAAAAGGAGGGGAGGAGGCCAGCAGGCATCAGGTGCAGTGACATCTCTAGCACTTTCATCTCAGCATGGGTCACACATCAGAGTGGAGATACTGGTTTCCATTTCTGTTTTCCTCAAGATGGGACAGTGACTGAATTTAATATTCCTAATTTCCTAATGCTGATTATGAAGCCTAGTATCAAACATAGCTTGTCTATCACTGTCTTTGAATTGAGTCTTGCTAGTGAACTTTTAAAATAATTTCTACCCCTATGAATTTTGAAGCTAGGCATTGAAATCCAGCTTAAATCAATCAAGACTTTGGTGCTTTAATTCATGTTCAAAGATTCTTGGCTGTTCTTCATTTGCAGGGGGCATACATCCAGCTGTGTTCAAGGCTTATTTCTGGAGGGCTTGGGGGACCACATAAAGTTCCTGGGATTGAACTCAGGTCATCTATGTGCAAGCCAAGCACCTTAGCACTTTGCTATCTCTCCAGCACAGCCTAAGTCAGTATTGACCAAGAGACCTATATTGTTAAATATTTAAAGTCCATGTAAGATGAGTGGCATGTGTATGTTCTGCTTTGGATTCCTTGAGATGCAAATAACTTTATTGTCACCTCCTCTGAAATGCCTTGCTTGCTTCTCCAAGTTCCTCCATTTTTATCCTTTCAGTATTTCTCTTCTTTGAAACCTTCTGAGTACATGTGGTGCTGCCTCCCAGTAGCTTGAACAAACTTTATCATTACTGCATTATTCCAGTTTTCAAGTTATCTTATAACTTGTAAGATTGGGAACCTCAGAGTTTATTTTCTGTTCATTTTCCATTAGTAGCATGGATAGAATGATTTTCTGACACCTCTAAATGATGTTTGCACAGATAAAATAGTGAGAATACTTCCAAACTAAAAAAATACTAAAGAATACTTCCAAACTGCCTGAAAACACTAATATTTATGATAATGAAACTGGTTCTGAGGACTATCTTGCTGATATTTGGTAATTATTAAGGTGTAATAGCACTGGCTTTGCAATGTTAAGGGCATAGTTCCTTTCCCCTAATTCTTGTTCAAATTATTTCTGACAAAGTATTGATACAGAGAAGGGAATAGCTCTGAATTTTAAGTCAACCCTCTCCAGGATATATATATTTACATATATATGTACATATATACGTATGTATATGTAAATATATATATTCTCTCTAGAGCTGTAGGTGGTATGCTAAGCCCTTTTCTTTCTCATTATGAATCAGCCATTAACCTTACATTTTATGGCCATTCCTTATCATGCAGTTAAGGAGATTAAAATACAGATTGAATATCAAAACCTCCTTTCTCTAGATTCTTGTATTTGTGGTTCTGTATAGAGTGTGCTCAGAGAAACGTATTGACTGTGAACTCAGGATGAGGCCAAAGAAAAACTAAGAAATAGTTGTGTCCAGCAGCTAAGATTCATGCAAGATATTGAGTGTCTGGGCTTCCAGATGCCAGTGTAGTCTTTTATCCAGCCAGCATTTCTAGTGCTCTGCACAATAAGCTTTCTTGGTAAGAATTTAATGGAGGAATACCTGGTTAAATTTATCCCAGTCCAATACCCTACTTGCCTATTCTAAGATAGTTGCTTATAGGAAAATTTTATAATATTTTCCAAGAATTGTCAAAAAGTATAATATTTCAATAAAAATATTTTTGTATTTGATTGGAGCAAACATGCCCAATTTATGAGCAGTAATTAAGAGCAATTACACTTCCAGAAACTAATTTTTTTTGTAAGAAAATTTGTGGTGAATAACTGACTACACAGTACATTGGAAGAACACTTCTCAACTATAAAAGTGTTAAAATGTTCGGGTGTGGATCATATCCTTGTTAAAATCTACAGAGATTCAGTTGGGATGAGAAAAGGTATAAGGTCCTATCATTTTAATAAGCTTTTAGATAATACTGATGCTGAAATGGCTGGTCCCTGGACTACTCTATGAATAGCAAGGTTTGAGAGGCACCTTGCTAGAGAGCTTTCAATAGGTAATAAAGGTGGGAGGATGGGTGTCTATATCCACTCCCTAAGGAGGACTGATTTTGTATGGGCATATTTTAAATAATATAACTAAATAATATGCTCCTGGCATATAGTAGAGACCAGGGATGCTGCTGAGGAACCTATAAAACAAAGGATATTCCCAACATGAAGCATTATCTGGCTTGAAATATCAATAATGCCAAGGCTAAGAAATTCTCCTATAGGAGAAAGAACAAAGATTTGCAGTCTTATTGACCTGAGGTCAATTCATGACCATTCCACTTAACCACTGTGACCCTTGCAATACTCTGAGTTGCACTTCTTTGGTGAATTGCATGGCTAGAATCAACAGCCTGCCTAGATATGCAGAAAATGTTCAATAATACTTGGTATCAAGTTTAAAGAGTGTCAAAGAACTATCTTCCTTAGAGACTTATAGAAAAGCAATTACCATTATTGAGTTCCTATTATTATTTATCTAGATAAATATTTTGATATTTCAGTGATACTTCGGATTATATAGTCAGAGTCGGGGGCATAGACAGTCTCTTGACAGTCTCTTGACTCTATAATATTAGATTTCTAAGAAAAACAAACAGTGCTTCAATCCCCATTGTCAGGCAGATATTGACAGCAGCTATTTTTGCAAAGAAATAGATTATAATGGGCACTTGATGGAGAGCATTAAGTAATCTGTCTTTGACCATCACAATAGCAGCAATGTATTCTTATCTAAGGGACATCCTACTTTGACTTTTGTGAGTTGCTATTCGTTTGCTCTCAGAAGAGGTACAGCGCTATCCCAATATAGACATCCCACAAGTGTTTTTCATGGGGATAGGAGGGGTTGCTCAGGCAGACCACTGTCAAAACTGGTGCATGTGCTTTTCAGGGACTAGAGCTAAATCCTTTCCATTGGTCTCGAAATGTTTCCAATATTTCCAGAATGCCTTGTAATCCTCTGCCCGACATTTAAACAGATAAATACAAACTCACACATTGACTTTCCCTTGTGCACACACACATATACACACAAACACACACACACACATACACACACACACACAGAGAGAGAGAGAGAGAGAGAGAGAGAGAGGAAGAGAGTCTCATTTATGTCTCAACAGATGAGTCTTTCTGCTGACTGCCTGTAAAATGAAAAACAACCAGATGGCACAGCTGGAAAAATGTCTGTGTTTTAGAGGGTCTATAAAGCTCTTTATCATCCCAGCAGGAATGGGCAAGGACCTGGCAAGATACCGGGGTGCTCAAGAAGAATGTTAAACATCTGCTTAACAAGTTGGTGGAGCTGTTGAGAATCATCTCCACTTCTCTCTTTTGCCAAAGATCTGGATGAAAGTTCTGGTGCTCCAAAGATTCCTTTTCCTGGATTTACCATCTTTCACCAGGCTGCTCATTATCTTGTTTTCCTGTAGAATTTCATGGTGACAGTTCTAACAGGCAATTGTATTTGTATAAATAAAGAAAATTAGATAAGTTAATATGTATAGTGGCGGAGTAGAAAGATTAGGGATTTGGGACTGAATTTGCTAAAATTACTACAAAGACTAAGCACACAGTCATACACATAGCTAAGATTTATTACAAATGAAAGACTAGCACTGCATTGTAGCACCGTCCTACCGTTGTTCATTGATTTGCTCGAGCGGGCACCAGCAACGTCTCACAACAAATTGTGAGACTTGTTGTTACTGTTTTTGGCATATTGAATATGTTGTGTGGGCAAGATACTCTAGGTAGAGTGCCGGGCTCTCTGAGAGGGGCGGAGGAATCAAACCCAGGTCGACTGCATACAAGGCAAATGCCCTACCTGCTGTGTTATCACTCCAGCCCCTGGCCACATGCACAGCAAATGCCCTACCCTCCTGAAGCCCTGACACTCAGGCTCCCAGACCCTGCCCCGGGTGCCCTAGTCTATCAGTGACCATTTCTCTCCCTGTGACCGCCCCCTCAACAACATCCATTTGGAAGTGTGTGTAAACACAAAAGAAAAAAGGGCCGGCAACGGGTCAGCAGCAGCGGTCTATCTCTCCCGCCCGCGTTTGGTAGTCTCAGACCGTTTCCCCACTCCAAGGAGATAGATGGCGATGGGCAGGCGAAGGAAAGAAACGAGGGTCAGGCTGGTTGGTCTTAGTGGCAGTTTATTACAAGAAAGAAACTTATGTCATGGAGGGCCCAGGATCTCTCAAGCACATGCTCACCACATATTCTCAGGCCTGTGTCTCCCATTCTCTGAGTTCTCTCAAACACGTGTTCCCCTAGATTCTCTCAGCCTATGTCTCCATTCTCTCAGACCTGTCTCTTCGGTTCTCTCAGCCCCATCTTCCCAGGTTATCCAATGCACATGTTTCTCCAGAGAGCCCCAAATATCTCCTTCTATAGATCATGGTACCTCTAAAGGGCGCAATACAGTGATGTCATCAAAAGGAGTTACAGAAAGAACATTGAGGTGGCAAAACATACATTGTTTTTTTACATCTGCAGGCCAGTAATTTTGGCCTCTGAAAAGAAAATACAAAACCAAGACTGAATCCTTTCACAAGCACTTTCACAAGCACTTTGATTTGCATCCCAAAAACCAGTCTGCTAGAGCTGGGAATCTACATCCCAAAGATCAGACCTGGCTAGCACCTAAGATCTGCCAGCTAGGTTACTGTGAGAAAAGGAAAACTGCCTCTTACAATATCCTGAAATTATTTACTGAAGGCAGTTTGAAGAGGAGAAATGTTCAGCCTCATCCAAACTAGTCAGGACACATGGGAAAGCCGCTTCTAGGACAGATTCTCATTTAGCAGATCAACCCACCCTAGAATGGAATCATTTGGGTGTTTCTCCTCTCCTTGTTCAACAAACATATAAGCATACATAATATGAATCACTGTGTATGGACACAGTAAAAAATACTTTAAGCTTATAGAGTTGCCCTCCTAGGGTCATCTCAATCTCAGACTACAGTGCTCAGTCCAGATAGTCTTTCCCTATCCTAGCAGGATCCTAGTCTCGTTGTTACTTTTGGATCATGACTGCATTTGTCTATGATCAAACTCCTAACTTATAGTTAAGAACCGTGGCGCTTTGGCCTGGCCCATCTCGATGCCAGGGTGGCACATAGCTTAACTGCTTGCCCTGGTTCCATCCCGTCCCTTGTCGGGACCCTGCCCTTGGGGTGCAAGGAAGTGAGGGCAACTGAGGCTTAAGTTGAGAAAGCAGATGCCCAGGAATGAATAATATTCAAGGCCAATTAAATCCTAAGTTACAAAGCATAATATTAATTGTCTTCCTGTATCTATACACAAAGGACATTGCATTAAGGTAAACTATTCAAAAGACTAAGGAGAGGAGAAAGGCAATATTAACTTACAAGTTCAGTGTCCTAGAAGGATCAGATCTTACAAATTAACAGATTCTGATTGGGGAAAGGCTGATTAACTGGTTGGGGGAGAGAGCATAGAGAAGTGGTTGCAGATAAACAATGTAATGGGAGTGACTCGGGAGCACTGTGATAGGTGTAACCTGATAAACCCAAGCTCCTTGTATTCCAACAGAAGGGGAGTCCTCACCACAGCCCAAAGACATCTACCACTACTCGGATGTCTACTGCACCCCTCAGACCAGGTGAGAGTCCAGGTGGGCAGCAGGTGGAGACATAAGACCACGGTCTTGGTTCTCTGCAAGAGGGTCAATGGACTGAGCAGAGGCTCTGCACGCAGGAGATCTGGGTTTCACCTTTTGCTCCTCATGATGCCCCTGGGAGTGACTCTCAAGCACAGAGCCGGGAGTAGCCCCTAAGCATCACTGGATGTGGCTTCCTCCAAAGTAACAAACAAAAAAAGGAGTGGAACCATAATACATCAAGGAGTGCCTTACATGCAGATGACCCAAATGAAAATGAAAGAATACTAATCACAATCTACAAAAAGAGGTGCATGAAACAAACTCTGGGAACCAACATCAAGCTTCCAGAATTCATGCCATTAGGAATCAGACAGGACTCACTGAAGGGTCCAGCAATATGTATAAATTGTTTCTGATAAGGAATGCTCATTAGACAACAAATGGAGGGGGTTTTTAATAAGAGTTGCGTACATAGAAAGTTTCTGACTAAAACATATTAGAAATCTATCTAATGAGTTCAAGAAACAGTACAATGATTAAGGTGCTTACCTTTCATTTGGCTAACCTCAGTTGAATCACCAGCAATACTTTGGTCACCAAACACCATCAGGAGTGAGTCCTGAGCACAGAGCCAGGACTAAGCTCTGAGCATCATAGGGTTTGACCCTCAAAAAATACTCACCCCAGCCTATCCTTCCATAAGAAAAAGCAGGTATTATTCACCATGAGCCAAAGTTTTACAAACATTAGGCCAAGTGAACCAATCCTATCAGGGTATGATGAAATTCTGCTAAAATAAAAGCTCTCAGAACCATGGAACTTCCTTGGCAAATTGAAGTTGGGAAGAGCAACTCTAAGTTCTTTCTGCAGTACTGTAGATCCTGTGGCTGTTCCTTTCACTGGACTCCCTGGTACAGCTGGCAGCTCAGTGGTAGTTCAGAGCTCCAGAGTCGTGATAAGATGTCTTGGGAAACACATTCCTTCCACCAGGGCAGGAACAGCTGGTTCTCAGACATGCTTTGAAGATGCAAGCCCTCTGGGAGAGTAACATGATCCCCAGTGTTAGCACATTGTGCCAAAGCCTAGACTTTCTTCTCAAAACCTTTGTTTTAAGAGAGGCTGTTCAATTTCCCTTGTCTTTGAATCAGGAATGTTCTGAGTTTTATTCTTGTAAGTAAAAGGACATTTTTGAAGAATGGCAGATAATATTTTTGCCTACCTTTTGTCTCAAACATTTTTAGTGGTCTTCCTTTATCTTTGACATCAAGATTTTCCCACTAGAATCTATATTGCCATATTTTATTTTATTTTTTACTGAATCACCATAAGATGCCCAGTTATAAAGTTTTTCTTGACTGAGTATCAGTCATACATTGGTGCAACACATGTCCCTATCAGTGTACATTTCTTACCACAAATGTCCCCAGTTTCCCTCCTACCAACCCTTACCAGCCTGACTCATGGCCATATTTTCTTACTATGATCGCTGCCTTTTATGTAATGCTATCTCTCAGTTTACCATCTTATGTTTTTAAAAATAGATATCCAAAGTTTTCTTCTATTAGATCTGTGATTTTTGATGTCACTCTCAGAGAATATTATTTGGAGGCTAATTACAAATTGTATCTTGTACCTGTTTTCCTAAACTAGTCTCTTATTTTTGAATACAAGAATAAGCTCAAATAGCCAAACCCACTAAAGGTACTACCAGATCCTGGAAATTAACAACTGTTATAGTTAGTTTGAGCATAACAATACATCATCAGAGATATTTGGTGACTTTTAATAATGTTGTTATGTGCTTGATACTCAGTACCTTACTTACACAAATTATTATTTTTATGTGAGTCTACTTTGTAGGGGACACTCACAGTGGAGCTCAGGGCTTACTCCTGGTTCTGTTCAGAGATCACTTTTGTATGCCAAATGCAATGCTGACTAGAAAATTTTAGTCAACCACATCAAAGCGAGAGTATTTGATATGCCAGACACAGTAACAACAAAGTCTCCAATGGAGACGTTACTGGGCCCGCTCGAGCAAATCGACATCAAAGAAAGTGACTTAACACATGTAATATCTCTTACAAATCATTTTAAATGGAGATAGAGAGAAAATGAAAAGCTGCAAAAACCCTGCCTTGCAGATACAGAAACTAAGGCCTGATAAGACTTCACCTGATGCCAACAAACCCAGAGAAGACTGGACTCTCCTTTGAGAGAAGCTGCAGCAAAAACAATGGCAAAGGAAAGGAGTTTCAAAGAAGATCATCGACTACTCCCAACTCTACCCCCTTGGCAACCACCCTAGCAAGGGACTCTTACCTAGCTAGATGCCCCATGTGGGGCAACTTGGAAAAAGTCCTATAAGAGCCAACATGAACAAAGGAAGCATGTGCATATGTTGATCAAGCACACGTGCTGCTTGTGCCCATGTAGCTGAGCACATGTAGCACTCAAACACATGTGTCTCGACATCTCCCCTTTTAATATGTGTACAGGGGTCCTTTCCATCTTTGGAGAAACCTTCATTCTCTCTTGAATGAGTTTCTCTCATTTTTCTCTACCTTCTTTCCCTTCTTACAAGCCTCCAAATAAAATCTGTTTTTACTTCACTGCTCCGCTACTCTTGAAATTCTTTTCTGTGAGAAAGACAAAGACTTGGAAGCCTTGAGTAAAACCTAGGACTGACCTTTTTTTCCTGAGAAGAGCAATTCCTCACTTAATCCTGAGTCCATGGATCCTCAAGGAATTGGGTGGTGGGGATTAACTCCTGTGCTGTAAAGACCAAGTGGACATCAAGTGTGATTTGATAGCTACCTAGTGGGGCTGGTAAGTCTCTGACCCATGCTTCACAGGGGTTCATACACAAACTTTATCAGTCCAAGCCTTCCCAACTGGCCCTGGAGTATCAGAGGTGGATCAGGAGAAAGTGACTGTCTCTCTCCTCTCAGCCTCACATAAGTAACTATGGGGACCCACTGACTTCACTCCTGATGCTGGCACCAGGACACAGAGATTTCTTGTTGGTTTACTCAAGACCCTAGTGCAGATCAGGTTTCCTATAAGATCCCTATTTGAATAAGAGAAAGCATTATTGAACACAGAGCTCTCTAGTTTGTGGGTGTAGCATGACTGGAAGGAAAAATGTTATGTGCCTTCCATTCCTAGGAGCCCTTGTTATTCCCGATAATTGCTGCTGCTACTATTGCTGCTGTTGAAAACTCCTTGAATTAGATGATTTAATAGTAATAATGCTGAGCATTAGGGGGAACAGATTCCTTGTTATTCATATCTTCTGTCATCTCTTCGGAATTATTTTCACCAGTTTATCTTCAAAGAGAAGGTAATTGAAAATTAATTTTGTCATAAAAAATAAAAACCCTCTTAATATAATTGAAGCCACCAGAGAGGGTCTGTTTAGTCAAAATAGCAACCCTATTCAATCATCGCTTTCCAGTTTTGGAGGTTGTCTGAGGAAATTTAGGTAGAAAAAGCAGCGAATTGCCTTCTGTTGAGTATTGAGCACTATCACATGCTGGGATAAGGAACCAAGTTATTTTATTTGGTTACTTTAAACAAGTCCAAACATGAAATTATAGTATCCTCATATGTCAGATGACATAATAAAGGTAAAGGTGAGGTTAGAATATGAATTCTATTCGTGAATAAGGCTTGGGAAGTCCATTAAAACTCAAAGATCAACTTACTCTAGGCTAAAAAGATAAAAGGATATCCTTCTTAGACTTCACTTTATTTGCCTCACTTCATTTCCTTTTTTACTACTTATAAATCATTTAAGATATGTGATTAACAACTTCTAGCATATCCCCACCCCAAATTTTGAAAGATAAATCCAAAGCAATACTCTGAAGTTAAGGCAGCCTGGAGCTCTGCCAGGAAATGCTCTGATTCCTCCAAAGTGGAACATATATGTGACTTGGCCAGAAATGGCTTCCTACCGCAGTAATAATACTGTACTAATACACTTCTGACCTAATATGGGACATCAAATTGTACTTGCAATGATGAGGTATGTTCATTAAAGAGGTCATTTAGTGACTTGGAAAGGCTTGCCTCTGTTGACTCTGAGTATTACGTCTATGATTGTTCACCCATGGGATCCCTCTTAGACTCTCTGAGTCACATGCCTTGAGAAATATCAGTCACATACCCTGTGAAATATTTCCCATTCTTCCATGATATCAGAAGGGCATCAGTGACAAGCCATACAAAATCCGTAGCTCCAGTTTTCAAGCTTGTCATTTTGTTTCCTTTTCTTTTTGTGTTTAATGAGGTATTTAACCCATTTTGTGTACCTGTTAAGGGAAGGCAAGATTAGATGGAACTCAAAGGAAAGTGAATTTGGAATATTGGGGAAATCTTTATAGCGCCACATAGTCAATCATTCAGTATTTCATAGAAAAGAGCACCTGTTTGCACCAGATGTCATCATGTAGCATTAATTCATCTTTTTATTTCCTTAATGGTATGAATTCATTTTAGTTTGTAATAACAGCAATAGGCATCATCCTACTTTTCAAGATGTTTATAATTACCTTGACACTAACAGATGGGCTCCAAATTAAGAAACCATGGACTAAATAAACTCAACTCTCTTCCAGTTGTTATTTCCTATGACTCCCTTTTAATTTTAACTATGTAGGTATAAATAACAAGATTTTCAAACAGGGAGTTTTAAAAGAAACACTTCTCTCTAACCCCACTGTCATAGTCAGCTCTTAAAAATCTAACCTCTTCAATGTGACTCTATTATGCAAGTGGCCAAATATGATGTTTGAAATTTTAAAATGTGGATTTAATCATGAAAGGCACAGACTAGCTGAGGTCTCCCCTGTGAAAGACCCATGAGGAAGTGAGAATCTCACCTGTGCAAAGTGTTGTGGGCTGGGAACCACTCGATGGAAAGAAAATCCTTCTCGCAGCAATCACAGGCTCTTCCCCTCACTTCCAAGAGCCCCTCATTAGGTGTGTAGGTGTCAAAAAGCAATTAAACCCTAATCAAGGAGCTGCTGCCTTTTTCAAGAACAATCATACAGTCACACAGACCTAGCAGGCTGCGTTTCAGACCTAATTCCAACTATTCAACTAGAGGGAGCAGGTCATGGAAGTTTTCATTCCCAGCCCAGAGATGTCCTGATTGGACCTTCTCCTTTCATTTCAGTTACTTTCTCAAGTAACTGAAAACCTTACTATTACTGAGGAAGTATACTAAGCATGGGCTGGAGCGATAGCACAGCGGGTAGGGCATTCGCCTTACACGCGGCCAACATGGCCGACCTGAGTTCGATTCCTCTGCCCCTCTCGGAGAGCCTGGCAAGCTACCGAGAGTATTCGATATGCCAGACATAGTAACAACAAAATCTCCAATGGAGACGTTACTGGGCCCGCTCAAGCAAATCGACGATCAACAGGAGGGCCTTTACTTTACTTTTTATACTAAGCATGTGGAGGTGCACTGGGGGAGGAGTGGGTGTACTCCAGCACACAACAAAACACCTCTGATCCCAGGAACTCCTGATTGAGGAGCCTTGTACCTGTTCACTCTAAGAAACAAGTCTGAGGGAAATGAACAGAAGCAATATTTCCCACTTCAGACCAATTGATTCTTCACCAAGTATAGGAAAATTGAAGTTGAAATGTCACTTGAACTCCAGCACATGAAAGCCTCCAGTAAGGGATCTAGGGAAGGCAAGAGATACTTGCTAATGAGAAGGGTAGTAGTCTCATTGCAAGCTTGAGTTTTTATTACAAAAACCCAGCACAAGCCACTACCACACCAATAACAAAAATACCCAACAACCCTAGTGACAATTTCCAAAACTGGAAAGTGAGAAATGATTGAGATTTCTTAAAGATGGAATCTCTTTCTGAGACAAAATGTCAAGTTTTTCATTATATCCATTTTAAGACAAGCATTTATTACCTTTCCAGTGACTATATATCTCCTGTAATGTTCTGACTGTGGTTTGCCTCTTAATTACCCGCAGAATTTGCATTTAAACCGAGTTAAAGTGTGCCATCCACTCTTCCTGCTTCCCACTGTTGTTTCCATGGCAACCAGAGGGGTCTCTTGGTGGCTGGCTGGGTTGCAGTGCCTGCTTCTGCTGGTCCGGGAGCATCTCCCTCCTCGTTGTTCAGCCATCCCCTTCACTTTACTGAGAACAGAGAATGGAAAGAACCCAAACGATTCATTAACCCAGTCAGGTTTTTCTTCAAAGTGCTGTCTGCAGCAAAATTTTCCTTTCATGAACCTTTCAGGAGTGGGGTCTGAGTTGATTTCCACCCCCCTAGATATTTCACTGAGATAATTCACCCCCCTAGATATTTCACTGAGATAATTCCCCTCATTTCCAGATACATGAACTAATGATCTGATGGTCTAGTTTTTATCCCAGAAAATTAGCTCAGACCCAGAGCCCACACTCGTCCTAACCATGCAATTGAGTCTTTATGTGTAAACTGTGGGACACTCTATTGGCATCATTTTTAGAGAGTCATAGCAGGAAGTCATGACAACGTAATGCTGCTGATATGAAATCATGTGAGTCCAGGTCTGACTCTACCCTGACAAAGCAGGCCCACCACTCCAAAGCCACTCTAGTGAAAGTTCACTAATAGGTTTCCCTGGCCATTTTTCTTGATTCCTCTGTTACTAGAAACAAATTTCTCTTTTTCATAGCATAAAATTCATGCTGAATTTATGGTGCAACATCAGGATTATTTAATGAATTAGAGTTGTTTTCCACTAAACAACCAGATCAATACCTATTTCTAAGGTCACAATTTTTCTCAAAGAGAGTGGATTAAAGGGAAACAAACCAAGTTAAGTGCATTAATTTGAAAGGGAGAGGGGAGGCTTGTGAATATGATATGTACCTGTAGATATTTGTTTTATTTTTGGGTTTTTGGGGGTTGGAGACAAGGACATCAACAGTGCTCAGGGCTAAGTTCTGGCTCTTCACTCAGGAATAACTCCTGACAGGGATTGTGGGACCATATAGGATGTCAGGGATCAAACCTGGGTGATCCCTGTGTGAGACAGATGATCTACTGATGTACTTTTGCTCTGCCCCCCTTACCCTGCAGATAATTTAAGGAAAGAAGCATAGACCTCTTGTCCACCTGCTGGTGTGTCCTGAAATAAAAGAAATAACACTTCTCTGTGTCATCCTTGACCTCAGCTCTTTTAAAACATTGAGCAGAGATTATATTCATTCCTCTAGGACAAGAGACCAGTCTGTTCAGAAAAGGGAACTTGGACAAGACTACCATGATATTTCTTTTTTTTTCCTTCTTTTTGTTTTTGGTGCAACATCAGGATTATTTAATGAATTAGAGTTGTTTTCCACTAAACAACCAGTGATGCTCAGTGGTCACTCCTAACTCTTCACTCAGGAATAGCTCATTGAAGTTCTTTGGGGACCATACAGAGTGCTGGGTATCTCACCAAGGTTAGTTGCATGCAAGGCAAATGCCCTACCCATTATACTATTTCTCCAGTACCACTGCCTTGATATTTCTTCTGTACCTTCTCATTCTGGAAGAAGCAGCATAGGTGGAAGTGGTGGAGACAAAGAAATTCTCAAATCACAAGTATAATTGATAGTGAGGGCCAAAGTTCAGTATTCTAACTAGCACAATTTTATTATTCTGATAGTCAACTTTCTAAGGTAAACATGGTTCTGAAGATGGAATATCTCAGTTATTGTGATTCCATATTTGTTGAATTTCTTTAAAATAGGTATGTTGAATAAGAAGACTTGATTTAGTTTAATAAGACTTCTTAAGTGAACTTGTCATAATTAAACTTGGATTTCTATAGCTTTCTACTGCATAGTTTTGTATTATCCTCTCATTGGAAGTTGTTATAAACTTTTCCCAAGTATCTCCATTTCAAATTCATCAGTAATTGCAGAGTTTCTGTGGCACTAGAGGGTTGTTCAGTGTCTCCAAAACATAACCCATGATGGCTTCTTAGATGATTTCTACCTGGATGACTCATCTTGGCCTGTTTTCATGGGATTCCAGAGACAACCACCTAAAAGTATGTATGTGAGTGGTGTGGCATGTTTCTGCTAGGGTTATAATTATGAAGACAAATTTTTCATTAAATTGTATTCAGGAAAATACTTGCCTAAATTTTTCATTAAATTGTATTTAGGAAAACGCTTGCCTGGCAAATATTTCCACAAAACCTGGAAAGAAATAGTTTGGGGATACTCAGGGCCTGTTAGACAAAGAAATCATGAGTCTTTTAGGAGTTATATCTCTACATACTTGCACATCACAAACAGTTCTTATATCTTCATCTAACTACCTTAATATAATGCTTTCAATGGGCTTTTCTGCTCCCTCATTTTTGGATTTTATATTCCTAACTTGAATACTTCCATTTTCACTTTGCTCTAAGAAAATTAAAAATAAGGGACTCAAGATTACAGGTCTTGTTTTTTTTTAAAATCACTAAATACTGTAACCTCAGGAGATATGTAGCCTGAACTCTACAATATAGTGAAATTGTATGGTTCACACTTGTAAGATTTGAGTTGTCAACTTCTCATCTAGAGATGAAGGGATTTGCATGACTTTTCTGTGATATAGCCAATACTAGATTTAGGGGTTATAACTCAGTACACCACTTCAGACTCTTAATTTATTGCTGATTTTTATTTCAGAAGAAACCAAATTTAAAAGACTTGGATATTTAGAAAACCTAGGAGTTAGTTTATTGGTCCATATAACTGAAATAATCAAAAAAGATTTGGCTTAGATGACTGAATCTGTAACTCACTTGAAATATTTGGAATATGACATCTCCCAACTTTTCTCTTCATGCCGCAACTTCAGTCAGGGAGGATCTCCACTTAAGGGATCAAAGTGAAAGTCACCATGTTAAATTTAAACAACAGTGAGTATGGCTTATATCTAAAAGATTAGAAACAAAAGGTGTTGGCAGGCACTCAATGCCTCTTTTGCAAACCACAGCACCCAAAAGGAGAGCACCCACAGAGGCAGGATGGGATGGGGGTGGGGGGTGGGAGAGATACTGGGATCAGTGGTGGTGGAGAATGGGCACTGGTGGAGGGATGGGTACTCGATCATTGTATAACTGAAACCCAAGCACAAAAATTTGTAAGTCTACAACTATACCTCATGGTGTTTCACTAATAAAAATTAAAAAAAAAAGAGTTGGCAGGAATATCCTCTAAAAACAGAATTCTCTTTCACTCTTGGTGAGAATGACCCCTTCAGCACTTGTGGATAATACTTATGGAGACTTCTCAAAAATTGCCATTGTCACTGTCCTCCTGTTGTTCATTGAGTTGCTTGAGCGGGCCCAGTAACGTCTCCACTGTGACACTTCTTACTGTGTTTGGCATAACGAATAGGTCATGGGTAGCTTGCCAGGCTTTGCTGTGTGGGTGAGATACTCTTGGTAGCTTGCCGGGCTCTCCAAGAGGGGCAGAGGAATCGAACCTGGGTCAGCTGGGTCAGCCAGGTTGGCCGCGTGCAAGGCAAACACTCTACCCACTAGTCTCTCCATTCCAGCTTTAAAAAACTAAGACTAGCTCAAAAAACTAAGACTAGATATTAGTTATGACCGTTGGCATCTATTTCAAGAATGTAAAAGCATTAATTCAGGGTCAGCAAGATAGTACAGTGGGTAGGGGGTTTGCATTGGACATAACTGACTCTGGTTTGATTTCTTGCACTGCATTTGGTTCTCTGACACCACCAGTAGTGATCACTGAGCTCCAAACCTGAGGTAAGATCTGAGTACCTCCAGGTATGTCCCCAAACAAAAAAAATGTTAATTCCAAAAGAGATATGCATACCTATGCTCATTACAGCAGCAAGGACAACAACCAGAATATGGAAACAGCCTACATGTCCAATGACACATGAGTCAATAGAGGAGGTTTGGTATATATACACAGTGAGAAACTATGCAGCTACAAGAAAGAATGGAATCTTGCAGTTTGCTGCAACTTGGATGGAACTAGAGGGTGTCATGTTCAGTGAAATAAGTCAGAAGGCGAATGACAAATAGCAGATGATCTCACTCCTCTGTGGTATGTAGAAAAACAAAATAAGGGAATAGACATATGTAATAAGGACAATCTTCTATTGTAAAACTGAGATTACTAAGCATCAGGGGGAGGGGAGGCTGTGAAGGAGTGGACTATGGGTGATACAGAGACAGTGGGAGAGAGTCTTGGGCATTTTGGTGAAATAACTTTGGTACTCTAAACTGTGAATGTGGGATCAGTGAGCTAGTAGACGAGGTAAGGCCTCCTTACATAAGACTGATCCTACTTTGATCTTTTGCACAAACATGGTCTGTCTACCTAGTACCTCCAGAGGTCACATATGAGCAGAGTGCCAGAAATAGCCTCTGAAAACTTCTGAGTGTGCTCCCCCCCCGCCCCCCGGGGGGGGGGACACAATTACAACAAAGTTTAGCAACACTGTTCTAACCATTTTTCCTAAATAAGTTTTAGAAACAGGAAAAAGTTCTAATGCTTGGGAAAGAAATAACAGAAAAACAAACAACACCCTCTCCAAAACAGCAGAAAGAAGAGGTGACCTTCCCCTCCCCTCCCCACCAGCAGCCCTCCCATGGGTCCATACCTTGGGAAGATGCCATTCTGAATGCTTCTAAACAGGGATAGGCAAGATAACTGGTGCCTAGGTAGGCTAATCAAATATAGGGCAGTGGGGAAATCTGCCCTGGCTAAATACAACAAAGGGCTACACTATGTTCAGGGAGTTAAAAGCAAGACTAAAATGGACTAAACGTGTTTCTTACTTTTTTTCCCCCTTAGCATTATGGTCCTACAATTTGAAAGTCAATGTCAGTGACCAAACACTTTTCCCCAGAGAGGTCTTGGCTCCTACCACCACCTAGTCCTTTATCCACTACTTCAGGGCCGCCAAAAATAGATGTAAAGGCGAGGGGAAGTAAGATAGACCTTTTCAATGCGTAGCATTTACATGGCATTCTCTGCCCACTGTCAGCTCCTCCAGCTTGGCCACAGATGTTCTGGCAGAGCACACTCAGCAGGGAGATTTCTATTGATCTATAATTGAAAACCGTCTGAGCTCCCTTTGGAGTCTTTGCCTCTACAAAGAAACTCCCAACCCGAATGAGCTCAGCAGTGGATCCCCAGGGGCAGCATGAAGATTCAGACTGTAAACAGCTATTGCCACTGCAGCACTGGAATGAGCGAAAAGAATGACCAAGAGAGTTCTGAACTGGAACAGTGGGGTGCTTAGGTAGAGGGTCTCAATCAGTGAGAGTGAGTGAGCAGGGGAGTGTGGAGGCAGGCAGAAATACCATTGAAGGTAAACAGAGACAAAACCGGAGACTAGAGGAGCAGGGAGGGTTACTGAGGATGTTAGCACCTTCTGCGTGAAGTATGCCTCTATTCTCTCCTTTGCCTTTCTCAGCAGCCAGTTATCTCTTAGGATCCATATTTAAGGCTCTTAATCCTTCTCACTTTTAAAGAACTACTATCTGGCTTATAAGGAAAAGTGGGGAATGTGTGGATATCCTCTGACCTGTTCAGTTTTTGTGGCTTCCTTGGGCTTCATCTCTCCTCTGCACAGATTTTTTCCTTATGAAATGGCAACAGAGCCACATCCTGAGACAGTGCCATCTCTTTTTACAGGGTATGTCCAGAGACATGAGCACAGCCTCCACAAAGAGACCACCTTGTCTCTTTCAGTACGTGAGGGAAACTTGAAAGGCCTTGCACTTCATCTGTTGGCACATAAAGCTCAGTTCTGCTCCTTGAATGGAGACAGGGCAGGCATTGAAAAGGTGTTCCTATATCTGCTGGGGCCTATCTTCTCCTTTCTCTGACATTATGATCTCCTTGCCTCAGCTTTGAATGTCCTCTATGAAGGGCATCTCTAGTGGAACATTAGCTTGGTTCTTTGGTGACCAGACCAGAGTGGGGATTTTCAAATACACCCCTGTTTCTCAGGGCCATTTCTGTCATGGCCATTTTTCTATGGTTGTGTCTGTGAGAAATTCTATGGTGTTCTGTGATTGCTGATCAGGCTATCTTCTCTGTCACCTCTGTCAATGTCTTTAAGATTATGCCTGTTGAATGAGTGTCTCTGCAGAAGATGTTGCCTTGACTTACGAGATCTCCTCTATTGGGGTGCATCAGTAAAGCCATCAGTCTACAGATCTTGGGTTCCTGAAATGGGATTTTTCCGTAGAATAGTCCCTGTGACTTCTAGGCATTTGCCTAGGACACATTTTTTCTTCCCTCAGTGGTATTCATGGGGGTATTTTCCTGAAGACTCACTGTAGCACATTTTTTTTTTTGGCTTGTTAGGCACCTGTGTATTCTAGAGTAAGGGGATCACCATGTCCTTGCATTTGAACTGTCATTTCAGCCTGAGGCATTTCCTGAAAAACTTCAGAGAGAGACATTCAAGCATACTGGTCAGTAAGTTGGCAGCCTCTGAAGGTAGAGGAGAGAGCTGTGACACAGCCTGAGTAAAGCAGTGAGGAGATGCATCATGTGTAGTCATTTACAAACAATACTGCAATCTTTCTAAATATCAGTCCACTTTATATTTGAATTTATTTGTTAGGGCTGCCATAATGAAATATCACAGATGGGGATGTGGATGGCGGAAATTGAAATTTATTTTCCCCTAGTTCTGGAGGCTACAAGCTCAAGATCATGCTACTGTTGGTGTTGCACTGGCTTCTTCTAAAGACACCTCTCCTTGGCTTCTCGATGGAGCCTCACAGACTTTTCTCTGTGTCTACATTTGCTGTATCCTCCCTGTGTAAGTAACCTTGCCCCCACCGTTTTCTGGTTGTTTACATTTTCTTATAAAGAAACTGGGCTGGAGCAGTAGCACGACAGGTAGGGAGTTTGCCTTGCACACAGCCGACCTGGGTTCGATTCCTCTGTCTCTCTCAGAGAGCCTGGAAAGTTCCCCATGGCATATTTGATATGCCAAAAATGTCTCACAATGGAGACGTTATTGGTGCCTGCTTGAGCAAATGATTGGACAATGGGAGGACAGTGCTACAGTGCTATAAAGAAACTAGTCCTATTGTATTAGGCCTCATTCTAAGGCTTCATTTGTTAACTAAGTCACCTCTTTAAAGAGTGTATTGTCCACAGGGATGAGATGACACCTGGATGCTGCTTCAGTTTTGAGTGGGCTGGGTATGTGATAATCAATGTTTTGCTGATCATACACAAGAAACAAGAACTAATACTAAAGTGGGCATCAGTTAGATAATTTTTGTAAGGATAACTCCCTAGTAATATTGAGGTAGCTTCCTATATGTGACATCACTGACTGCTGAGACTAACTATTCTAGATCTCAAAAATACAGTTATAAGAGGCACTGTGTTTAAGATTTTAATAGATAAATTTTAAAGGAAAACAATTCAAACTATAGCATTAGTCTCATGCTCCACCAATTTCAGATGACAAGTAATAATAATTTCTCCCTACAGCTACAAACTTCTGTCACCAAAGTTATTGCTCTACTTATTGGTGAATTTTTATTCTTAAATTTTGTTTAAAAATTGCTTAGTATTAAAGTTAATTTAGGGAAACACCAATTAAATAAGGGAAACACCTCTGGGAAAAAAAGCACTCAGTGCATGCTCCTTGTGAATGTTCTTAAGAGTAGTGAATCATACTAGTTCTCATCTGATAGACCTCTTGCTTCTAGGACCTGTGTTTAAATGATTGATTAAATATGCAGGGGTGATTTTAAGGACAAATAAACTTGAGTTGTCTCAATTGGAGTTTGTGTCTAAATTTTAAAACAAGTGGTTATTTTATTCTTATCTCCAGAAATCCATAATTAATTGGAATTAAAGAGAGCCATTTCACTGTCTTTATGTTCAGCCCTTATTATAATGCATTCCTAGTTGTATAATTATTATGATTAATACTGAAATTAACTTTGTCCTAAAGAGAAAAGGAATGTTGAAAAAACAACATCAGTACATAATCATATTCAGCTTCAGAGCAGCAGTTGACAAGAGGGATTGAGACGAATGGGGTGATGTAGAGCCCCTAGTAAGTGCATGCAGCTAAACAGTAGAGTCTAAACTGGAAACCTGGGAGTCACCAGTAGGCACACGCATGCATGCGTGCGTGCAAACACACACTCACACCACACACACATACACCACGTACACACAAAAACACAAGATTGATGGGATCTTAGCACTAGCACTAAGACAGAAGTTCTGGTCCATGAGGCCAGACACTGGAAGCTGGAAGCTCCAGTTAAGGAACTCTAGTTCCCAGAGTCACAATGAAGAAGCAGATGATTCTCATTCCAGCAAAGGCGGAGGGCAAGGACTAGGGAGCTTCTGTGGCAATTTTCAGTGTTCAAGTGAGGATGCTAAGAGACTCCCAACTCTCTTTTGCTTTGTAGTATAACCAAATTCTCTCTAGCCCTCTGCAGCTGGCCGTACAGTGTTCTGGAAGCACTGTGATTGATGAGGGGGGGGTGGGGTGGGGGCGGGGAGGCAGGTCTTTCCCTTTAGGAACTCAGAAGTCTGAAGGAATCAAGTCTGCCTTCATTGGCTGGAGAGATTGTATGTTGAGTGAGGTCTTCACTTGGCATATGGTTGACCCTGTGTAGATCCCTAGTACTGCATATGGTTCCTTGAGCACTGCTAGGAGTGAACTCTAAGCATAGGGCCAGAAGTAGCCCCTCAACACTACAGGGTATGGTCCAAGTAGTATGTTCCTCTACCTTCCCCCTCCAAAAGAAAAAACTATGCAAAATAATTAATGAATAAATAAATAAAAATAAAGAATAAATAAATAATAAAAGTAAGATTTATCTGATATCCTGAAACTTTCTTCTGGCTAAGTTATAGAAGGTCAGGGAAGGGAGGGGGTGTTTGTAGTTTTGCCAAAGGGCTTCCATCTCCAAGGGAGCACACACACTGTCTAATCAGGATCATATTCATCAAAGCTGAACCAGTCCACAGATCTGAGGGCCAGAAGCTGCTAATAGATAGGGGATACTCAGAGATGTGGGAGATAGAGGGTAGTTAAGGTAGAGGAGGTAAAGGGATATAGATGATAATCTTTCAGCATCTATATTGCAAAGCATAGTGGAGGGAGGGAGGGAAGGAGGGAGGGAGGGAGGGAGGGAGGGAGGGAAGGAGGGAAAGAGAGAGAGAGAAAGAGAGAGGAGAGGAGAGGAGAGGAGAGGAGAGGAGAGGAGAGGAGAGGAGAGGAGAGGAGAGGAGAGGAGAGGGGAGGGGAGGGGAGGGGAGGGGAGGGGAGGAGAGGGGAGAGAGAGGGGAGAAGAGAGGTTCCTGCCATAGAGGCAGGCTGTAGTAGGGGATAGTTTGAAGGGTTGGGAGGGAAACTGGGGACACTGGTGCTAGGAAATTACAACTGGTCGAGGGGTGGGTGTTAGAACATCGTATGACTGAAACGCAATCATGAACAGTTTTGTAATGCTCTCATGGTGATTTAATAAAGAAAAGAAATAAAGAAAAGGGACACTGCAGAGCTGTGGGTGGTCATAATGTTTTTTTTTTTTTTTTTTTTTTTATAGCAGACACTTCCCCAATGGTGTTGAGGGTGTAGCCTGAGGATATTCCAGGGCTTGTTTTCCAAGTGATGTGGGCCTAATGATTCAGTGCTCTTGCATAGCAAAGCAGAGCTGTTCAAGAGAAGCTCAACCCAAGGGCCAGCAGGATCACACCCAGCAGTGCTTGGGGAGCTGTGAGGAGACTGTGGATGAATCCAGAGACGCTAAAAACACACTTACACCTTCAAGGTATTTCTGCATCCTTAGTTATTGACTGATACTGTGTGTATTTGACTATAGGGTATCTAAACAGGGTCAGCTATCTCCACTGGTCTAAGAGTTGCTGAGCAGAGGGAAGAATACCCAGGAAGCGTTCCATGGAGGTGATTTTTGAGGTGAATCCTTTCGACAAATAAAATTTTACTGTGGTTAAAAGCAAAAGAAAGTTATGCATGTTGCAGGGAGAAATATTGAAAACAACAGCAGAGTCACAGGTAGCTGGCAGGGAACTTCAAACTTTCCTGTTGTAATTAAGGTAGGAATGAGTGCTCCAGAAATGCAAGGTCCTGGGGGGATTCCATATTTCCTGCTGAAAAGGAGTCTGGCCTTGAGTGTTGGAACTTCAAGTTCTAGGTCAGTCCTCAGGGAGGTGATTCAGTACCCTGCTGCCTGTCTGCCCTGGGAATTGGGGCAGGACAGCTCCCGCAGATGGAGAGATGAGAGGCTCAGCAGGAGAAGACTGGGCCAGGACTGGCAGGCTTCTGCAATCACCTCAGCGGGGTGTGCCCAACTTGTTAAAAATGCAGGTTGAATTAAGCTCAAGGCGTTATCTACTTTCTGTCCTCTGATCCTGGGTAAACTTTCTTCAATTACAGAGAGATAAGAAAAAATCCCAAAGAGAAAGAGGCAGGAGGAGGCCAGCACCTCTTCACCCCACTAAGAAGGAAATACAGTCAAGAAGCCAGGCCTGAGAGGGAAGCAGATTCACTCCTGAGCAAATTAAAATCAACAAATTGGCCAAACATAAGCATGTGTTCATTATGTCTGCTTGAGACAGTTCTCAGAAACCAGAGCACTTACCAATGACCTCTAGAAACCTTCGAGGTCGCTCCTACCTATTGAAAACTTCCACTTAAATTGATGTCTTTAGTAAAAAATATTTGTTCCGATTAATCAAGAAATTGATGCAATGAAGAGTTAACCTTGAAAAACATTTTAATCACCTAGAATACCTCAGTCAGCAATAACCAATGCTAATATTTTAGTTTTGATTTTCCAATCTTTTGCACTTGCTTGTACATATACACACATTTAGTCCACAAAAATACCCCACACAGACATAAAAACACCCACATATACTCTTTCCATATGCATACACTCATTTTTACACACGCAGACACACTTATTCTACATATATTCATACTTTACATACAAACATGCACACCATATATACTCACTATATATATCTTACTTTGCCAATATAAGGGGACAGTTCAGTTCAAAATCTGATTTTAGCATTAATTAATAAATAATTCAAAAAGAGTATTAACGTCTTTATGCAGGCCTGAGGATACAGTGGTGAGCAGCTGTTTTAATAGCCTACTGGAGTAGGCATCGTGCATTGGGATGCTTCCCATAACCCCCAAATTATAGCTTGTATTCAAGTATTTTGAGTGAAGCACAGAGTTTATGAAGGCTGGAGGGGTTGTTCCAGATTTGGGTGATATGACCCTCTCAGATCTGTTTGGTATCAGGAAGACAAAAATACAAGTTCCCAGATGAATGAGAGATGAGTAAACTCAGAAGGTCTTGGGACAGTAAGGAATTCTGTGTTGTGTGACAGACAGGAGTTGGGGTTGTAATGGAAGGGACAGGAACTTAGGAAGACAGTGACACAAGTACAAGTTGGAAGAGGAGGTTACAGTCTTCACAGAAGGTCACCACAGGATTTAAACAATTTGAATAACGTAGGAAGTTATGAATGGATTATAAGAGCGTTTGTTATAAATCGTAATCTGACAGCTGAGGGGAGAGTATTTTGAAAGGGGGACAATAGAAGCAGAGAAAGATATTAGGAGGCCACCGCAATTCCAGAGGTAGTATGCCATGGTGTGTTCATAACTGGTAGCATCAGAGATAGAGAAAAGTACGTATTCCAGAGCTGTGCTTCGGAAGAATACCAGTTGTCACTGCTGACAGCTCAAATGTGAATAAGCAGTTATATTGTCAAGGTTTCTAATGGGTTAAAAGTTTGTTATCATGGAATTTGTTATCAGCTCCCGGAAGAGAACAGTGCAGTCTCCTGCCCCTGCATCTGGCTGTCCTCGCCTGGGCCCCTTGGAGGGGAGCAGGTTGAGCTTTCCTTCCCGCCCCGACAGCCGAAGACCTCCAGGACCAGCCACCACCATGCTGAGACCACTCTCCGCACCTGAAGGTACCGGCAGAGGAACCAAGGCAAGCGGGTCCCGGGGGAGCTGAGATCTCCAAGCCTACTCGGATCAGGGCTGAGCATCCTCCACCCAGATCCTCCGAATTCCAGTAGGCGGGGGTCACACCCACCAACTGGCCCCCTGGCGCTGTGTAATCCCATCAACAGCCAAGACTCAGAGACTATAAAAACCAGCTCCCGGAACTGCGCGGCCGCATTTGCGGCTGCTCTACATCTTATTATGACATCTTATTATCTCATTCCTACTTTAGACAAACTGGCAGGCTACCCAATGTAACCTGCCCACACGGCAGAGTCTGGCAAACTCCCCATGGCGTACCCAATATGCCAAATACCAGTAACAATGATGGGTCTCATTCTCCTAAAGAGCCTTGAATATAGCACTAACCTCAGGGCTAGGATGAAGGAGACATTACTGGGGCCTGCTCGATGCAATCGACAAATAACAGGATGGTCGTTATTCATCGTGATCATGGAAGTAGAAACCCTAAAAGGAATTCTGCAGTTGGCCAGAGAAGGAGGAAACAAACATGGAAGGGAAAAAAAGGGCTGTCAATGATGTGGGTATTGGGTTTTGCTTCTTGAGAGACAGAAAGAGAGGAGAACCTTACCTTTTACATGACTAAATGTTCTAAAGATTATGTATTAAAATCTGCATATATTTTATTGAATAGATCTTCATTAATTATTAAAACACTTCCCATTCTCCTGGCTTGTATGCACTCACCTGTTTTGAAAGATACATTAACTGTTTATAATTTTTCTGCTTGTTAAATAAAGATGAGGTGACATCATAACAGTAAATTACAGGGTACATGCATGATTAACTTTAAAGGTGGATCTGTGAAAGTAAGTTTATGGTGATAAAATTGATAAATATTTTAACGCTGAGTGTATGATACTTTCATTTTAAGACATTTTTATGGCTTTCTTTTTAAGACTTTGTTTATAAAGACACTATGGAAATTAAATGGCATGGTTAGCATGATAATAGTCTAGCAAAGTCTGCCCAGAAAGCAAAAAACCTATAAAATATCTATTACTATACAGTAATTATTAAGTATGTAATTAAATATCTAGTACAAGTGTCCTAGATTTTGTGAGATATATTTTAGAACTATTACCTTCAAAGCATAGCATTTAAATTCAAAAGTTTTCCCAATCTCCCTCCCCACAATTACCTTGTTTATTATAAAGTTGTAAAGTTCTGAATAAATGCCTGACTTTTATATATTATTCACTAATGTGATCTTAATTTATCTATTAATTTTTTCAACTGTTTTTCTTTCATACATTCAATTTTTCTACGTTATATTTTCTATACTATGTCCTTTTCCAGTTTCTTTTTTTTCTATGTTAGATATCTCTTTCTTTTTGACCATGTCAATATCCTCTCCTTACCCACTTTTATCAATGACTATGATTCTGTTCCTTGACCTGGTCTGCATTGTGAGTTCATTTTTCTGAAGAGAACAGTTTTGCATGCTGCGCCTGCTTCTCTTCCTCCCCATCCTCCTTAATTTTATCCCTTACTCTCATCCTTTTCTCCTCTTTTTTTTGTGGTAGGTGATCAAAGTTAGGACTTCAAACAGGTGAGGCATAGCAGGAGCTCCACCACTAGATCATACCACCATTCCCTGCGTGTTTCTTAAATGAACACCACTAAATACTGAGATTAAAAGAGCCACCAAGCCACTGCTAATTCATCTCTGTAAGGCCTCATTAATAGTAAAAACATATAAACATTTACTGAAACCAAGTATATCATGTAGATTAATACATATAATAGTTATCTATTATATAATAACAATAATTCTCGAAAGTGCCATGCTCTATGCTAATCAGTTTGCATCTACAAATGCTAATTCTGAACAATGTAATATAAATTTTAAGATAAGAGAGGTCAACCTTGCAATTTTAGATGAGAAAAGTTAAGAGAGATGAAATATATTATCCGATGCTTCACTGCTTCTCTAGGGACAGAATTTAACTCAAATCCTTCTGCCTCTGAAGTACATGTACTTTATTATCACACAACCTTGCTTTCATGCATATAGAAAGTACCACTTATAGTCTAACCACGAAACTGTTAAAAGTTGAAGACATCTTAAAAACTTTTATTAATATAACCTTATTTTACATAATGCAAAAATTAGAATATTTTTTTCATGAATTCATGTAGCAAAATCACAGAGCCTGAGAGATATGGACTATTTTGAATTAATGTTTTTTAAATAAATGACTGCCCACACAATGGAGCTAAAAACCTCAGGGTAAACTTTCTATTTCCAACTAAAACAACCATTCACTTTCTCATCAATAATCATAGCCTAACTCTTTCCTTTAGGGACCTTGAATATTGTTGTGCTTTCGGAAAGAATGAGGCAATATCTTGTAGGATTGAGGAACTTAACTTCTATATGAAAGTCAATAGCCAACTTGTTATTGTGCATAGGGACCTCACAAATTATAATGGGGATGAAATAGAAAACATCCCCCATAAAAGTAATGCAAGACTTCTTCCCCAAAGCAGCTGTACTATTCAGTAAAGTCCATAAGCAAAATATAGGTAGATAATCTAGCTAGAAAGTTAGATAATAGGATTTGGCTTATGCAGTTGTAGTTGCTGAAAAGACCAACAGTGTACTTTCTACAAGTTAGATAATTAGAAAACCTGTGACATAATTCAGTCTGAGAACAAAGACCCAAGAACTAGGGAAACCAATCATCTAAAGCCAAGAGCCTGAAAAGCAGTGTAGAAACTACTGTAAATCTGAAAACAAGAAGCTCTAAGGTCTGACGAAACGAGAAGCTAGTTGAATACCCCAGTTCAAGAAGGAGAAAGAATTCACACTTCTCTGCAGTTACATTCTATGTAGGCATATTATAAATTCGACGACATTCTTCCTCACATTAGTGAGGGAGAATTCTTACACAGTCTACTGATTTAAATCTTAGTTCCCTACAGAAAATCCTCACAATCGCCCACAGAAGCAGTTTTACCAGTTATCTGGATTTCCCTTATCTCCGTTGACATAAGATTATACTTCATGGAAACTCTTAGAAGAAGGTAGACCTGGAATGTGTTTCCAAGGAGTCCATATACATAGAGGGGACATTTTTCATCACTCACTGGATTATCCTTGAAGATATTCATAAGTATCCGCTTGTCTTCACTTTCCAGGCATGTATAGATGAGCATCTACCAGTACTTCTGCTCTTCTCTCTTTGAGGTCTTCCTTGATCGCATCTCTGCACTGCTTTGCAAGCTCGGACGTTAGCTTGCGGTTGCCTGAGGCATGCGCCAAACCACGCTGGCGAATTAGCTCAAGAGTTTTCGAAGATAGGCGACTTTTTGTGGCTATCTCTCTCTTGGCATTCCTCGCACATTCATGGAGGTGCTGAACCAGTCGATCATATTCCTCGTCAATGTTGTCAACAATGGCATCTTCCCATGTTGCCGCAATAGTACCAAAGAGTTCCCAGTTGGTGGTCATTCTGGGAGTTCTCTTTTTGAACTTTGCAGCCCTTTCTCCCTGCTCTGTGAAGTAGAATTTTGCACGAAGGAGACGGTGGTCCGATCCCGTTCGAAATTTTGGGACAACAGCGACATCAGTCAGGCAAAACCGTCGATTGAATATGATGTGGTCTATTTCGTTGTGGAATCGTCCACCGGGAGACTCCCATGTCCATCGTTTAGATTCTGCCTTCTGGAACTGTGAGTTACCATGAATGGTCTTGGTCGACATGATGAACTCTGACAGTCTCTCACCCTGTTCGTTCCATTCTAGGCCATGGGTCCCGATGTGAAGTTCTTCAGCTGATCTTCTCGGTCCTGGTACTGGTAGATGCGGCAGAAGCTGGGAAAAGTATTCGTAACGCCCGCCTGTCCTTCGCCAACTATAAGACCAAGATGACTGCCCTCCGACGTCCTGATGGATCCATCACATCCTCCAGAACGGCAATGGAGAAGATTATCCATGACTTCTACTCAAATCTCTTCGATAGCCATGTCCACTTGCCGACATACCAAATTCCACAGGATGGGTATGTCGTTCCTAACGTTCTCCCTTCCGAAATCCGACACGCCATTTCGTTGGTAAAGAAGCAAGCAGCACCCGGCCCAGACAAGGTCAGACCTGAACACCTAAAGAACCTGCCGTCAGTACTCATCAATACACTGGCTCGGCTCTTCACTCACTACCTGTCTGAATGCAAGGTTCTGTCCCAATGGAAAACCAGCAGGACCGTACTACTGTTCAAGAAGGGAGACATCCATGACATTGGCAACTATCGCCTGATCTGCCTACTGTCTGTCATCTACAAGCTGTTCACTCGAGTCATCCTGAATAGGATTGGCAGAACACTAGATGAAGGACAACCATGCGAGCAAGCAGGGTTCCGCAAAGGATTCAGCACCATCGACCATATCCACACGGTAACCAAGCTCATTGAGGTTTCTCGGGAGTTCAAGATGCCGCTCTGCTTAACGTTCATTGATTTAAAGAAGGCCTTTGATTCTGTTGAGACAGAAGCGGTCATTGAAGCCCTACCCAATCAGGTCATTCAAGCCCAATACATCAGGATCCTCCGTGAGCTGTATTGCGGATTCACTACCAGGATCTCACCATTCTACAAAGAAGTGATCGTTGATGTCAAGAGAGGGGTGCGGCAGGGTGATACCATTTCACCGAAACTCTTCAGTGCCACCCTCGAGAACATCATGCGACGACTGGAATGGGAAGGAATGGGAGTGAAGATAGATGGTCGGCAACTACACCACCTCCGCTTTGCTGATGACATTGTTTTAATAACACCAAACATCAGCCAAGCGGCACAAATGCTGGCCGACTTTGACCGTGAGTGTGGAAAGGTAGGACTACAGCTGAATCTTACGAAGACAATGTTTATGAGAAACAGCCTTGTTCCTGACGCCCCATTCGCTCTCAATGGAACGACCATCTCCGAATGCAACAGCTATGTGTACCTAGGTCGAGAGGTCAACATGAGAAATGACCTGGCACCCGAGCTGCGCAGGAGGAAGAGAGCGGCTTGGAACGCCTTCAAGAACGTCGAAGAAATAGCTAAGAGGACGAAGAACCTCCGGCTCTGGGCACATCTCTTTGATTCCACTGTTCTTCCTGCATTAACATATGCCTCAGAGACCTGGGCCCTACGCAAACAAGATGAGAACGCCATTCAGGTCTCCCAAAGAAGAATAGAAAGAGCTATGCTTGGAATATCACGTTTCACCCAAATGAGAGAACGAATCCGGAGTTCTGACATCCGTCGACGATCAAGGATCAGGGACGCTGTCTCATATGCCAAGGTGTCGAAAATCAGATGGGCTGGTCACGTAATGAGATTTAAAGATGACCGTTGGACTAGAGCTGTTACTGATTGGATTCCACGGGATGTCAAGAGACCGCGTGGCCGCCCACCTACCAGATGGTCAGACTTCTTTGTCAAGATCATGAACGATCGGTTTGAGGCCCTCCATGTTCCCGGAGCGAAGAGATGCCATTGGGCTACACTAGCACGCAACAGGGACAAATGGAGACGTTACTGGCGCCCGCTCGAGCAAATCGACGACTAACGGGAAGTTAAGTGATTAAGTGATAGATGAGCAGCATAGATCACTGAGGTTGGGAAGGCCATAAAATCAGTTCCGCAGGAAGTATCGAGCACATGAACTATATGTCTTCATAACTGAAAGAGTTTTCAGTTTGAGAATTATGATTCTCTTCCTCCCTTTCTGACAAAGCAACTGGCCACATTTAAGATGTTGATACCTCAGTCCTCTGAATAATTAGAAAGAGCAGAATTTACCCCATGATCTTGTCATGTAAGAAAAAACAAAGCTAACAAAGTTGATTTGTGATTACAGTTAGTCCTACCTGTTATGAAAGAGTCTTTCTTTCCTTTTTTCCCCCTTCTTGTGTTCTGATCATTTAATCATCTCAACACTATCTTTAGCAAACTGTGTTCCATGCAATGACTGTTCAGCCTTTCACCTCTACAACCTATGAAATCTAGTCTACTATGATTTTGCCAAACGCTTTATCAGAATTTTTATACTTAAAAATTTTAGATCTAGAAAGCTAGATCAGAAATTCTAGTACTCAAGTTTTAAAAACATTAGACATTTTAAACTTTATATTTGGGGAGTGGACAAGAGATTCTCCAAGCAGAACTCTTCAGAAGTGGAGATGTCTCCCAGTGACACTCAGCTGAGCTGTATGATTCAATACTCAGGTCTGGAAATAAGGTACTCTTAAGAGCCAGTGAGAATTTTGGAACTGCCAGCACCATACTTGGTGGTGCATAGGCGTTCAAGAAATGCTGGGTGTTCCTGTGCTTGGAAGCATGTGCCACTGTCCTGTGAGCTATCTCCCCAGTTCTAAAAATTGAAACTTTAAAAGTATTTAGTAATTCTTCTCTGAAGTACAAAAGGCCAAGAAATTAAAAAAATATTATTAGGAAAAATGGAAACACACTTTAATATATTAAAATATTCTTCTGGCTTAGGTACATCATATTGGAACATCTTCTGGCTTAGGTACATCATATTAGCACAGCGGGTAGGGCGTTTGCCTTGCACGCAGCCAACATGGCCGACCCGAGTTCGATTCCTCCACCCCTCTCGGAGAGCCCGGCAAGCTACCGAGAGTATTCGATATGCCAGACACAGTAACAACAAAGTCTCCAATGGAGACGTTACTGGGCCCGCTCGAGCAAATCGACGATCAACGGGAGGGCCTTTACCTTTACCTTTACCTTTTGTGAGGTACCATTTGATTAAATTGAAGGACACTATAAGGAATAGCCCTGTGAAATGTATTATTGAGTGTGTCAGAATGTTGCTTAGGACACTCTATTTTTATCACTTATGGTCCTATGTATGAAAATATCCCAGAGAAATTCTGAAATAAGAGTGGTTATACTCTTAAAAATATTTTGTTTTATATTAAAGATACATTGAGATATGCAAGGCTGGAGCAATAGCACAGCAGTAGGGTGTTTGCCTTGCACGCAGCCAACATGGCCAACCCGTGTTCGATTCCTCCACCCCTCTCGGAGAGCCCGGCAAGCTACCGAGAGTATCTTGCCTGCATGGCAAAGCCTGGCAAGCTCCCCATGACGTATTCGATATGTTAAATACAGTAACAAGAAGTCTCACGATGGAGACGTTATTGGGCCCGCTCGAGCAAATCCATGAACAATGGGAGGACCATAAAACCGTGACCGTGAGATATGCAAATAAATATTATTTTAAAAGAATTTTATTTAGACACCACAAAGTTATTTATAATAAGGTTTAAGAAACTTTCCAGTGTCCCTGCTTCCAAACCCTCCACCCTGTGAGTTCACAAAATAATGTGTGGACTGTGCAATGAAGCTTGCATTTGGTGGCTGAGAGCTGCCTTCCATCCTCCCTAGGCTTCCCCAGCAAAGAGACAGAAGGGGGACCAAAACCTGATGGTGAAAATGGCCTGTTTAATGCAGATCAGCTAGCATACTTATCTGAGGAGGTTTGAGGTATAGCATTTAAGTGTGATTGATCATTTACAGAGATAAAAAATTTCTCTTCAAAGATGTCACGTCACTGGCCAAGCAAGTGAAAACAGAAATAGACAAATGGGACTATCTTAAACTAAGAAGCTTCTGTACCTCAAAAGAAACAGTGACCAAAATACAAAGTCAGTCTACAGAATGGGAAAGGATATTCGTCAAATACACATCCAACAAGGGGTTGATAACAAGGATATACAAGGTACTAGTTGAACTCCACAAGAAGAAAACATCCAACCCCATCAAAAACATGGGGCGAGGAAATGAACAGAAACGTTTGCAAAGAAGAAATCCGAATGGCAAAAAGACACATGAGAAAATGCTCTATATCACTAATCATCAGGGAGATGCAGATCAAAACAACAATTAGATATCATTTCACACCACAGAGACTGGCCCACATCCAAAAGAACAAAAGCAACCAGTGCTGGCGCGGATGTGGCGAGAAAGGGACCCTCCTTCACTACTGGTGGGAATGCCAACTGGTTCAGCTCTTTTGGAAAACAGGATGGACGATTTTCAAAAAATTTGAATTTGATCTCCCATTTGACCCAGCAATACAACTACTGGGAATATATCCCAGAGAGGCAAAAAAGTATAATTGAAGTGATATCTGCACTTGTTTGTTCATTGCAGCACTCTTTACAATAGCCAGAATTTGGAAAAAACCTGAGTGCCCAAGAACAGATGACTGGTTAAAGAAACTCTGGTACATTTACACAATGGAGTACTATGTAGCTGTTAGAAAAGATGAAGTCATGAAATTTATATAAAAGTGGTACTACATGGGAGGTATCATGTTAAGCGAAATGAGTCAGAAAGAACAGGATAGACACAGAAAGATTGCATTCATCTGGGCAATACAAAGTAACAAAATGGGAGACTAACACCCAGGAGTGGCCTAGATTAGTACCAGGAATTTTACTCCATGACTTGGAGGCCAGCCACACATGCTAGTGGAAAAGGAAGCTCAGATAGAGAAGAGAGCACCAAATAAAGGGTGTTGGGAGGATCTTCCCAGGATTGGAGAAGCATGCTGAAAGTAGACTATAGGCCAAACATGATTGCCACTCAGTGCCTCTCTTGCAAACCACAGGACCCAAAAGAATAAGGAGAGAACAAAAGGGAATGCTCTGCCACCGAGGCAGGGTGGGATGGGGGGGGACAGGGGGTGGGAGGGATGCTGGGACCCGTGGTGGTGAGGATGGGCGCAGTTGGAGGGATGGGTGCTTGATCATTGTATAACTGAAACGCAAGCACAAAAATTTGTAAGTCTATAACTGTACCTCATGGTATTTCACTAATAATAAAAAAATTTTCTCTTGAGGGAATTAACTCAAGGAGATACTCTGTCTCCCAGGAACATCTACATTGCTTTTATCTTTACCTCTAGTTGTATATGTTATCAATATTTGCAATTGTTTGTAGAAACACAGTAAGAGACAAAAATCCCAACACTTAGTTCTCTGGGTTCTGAGAGCAAGCAAGGCTTTTAACACTTAGTTCTCTTGATCTGAGAGCAAGCAAGGCTTTTATTTTAAATCCCAGATTAAGTCTCCACAGGCCAGTTCACCTTGTCCTTTCTCATGGGGGCCCTGTCTCTTCAGTCATAATAGCTTGTATCAAGACCATGCATTTATGTTTTCCAGACTGTCCCATTTCGATGCCCAGGAAGCTTTGCCACTCACAGAGCGACCTCCCTTTCAGGGTGTTAGGAACTAAAGGCCGAGTCAAGTAATTATGAGAGATGTCCAGGAGTAGATATATTTCAGAGTCCATCAACTCACAAATACTAGGAGCATAGTATTAATGGTATTTAAACTGTGTTTTGGGGCTGAAACTATAGCACAGCGGGTAGAGCGTTTGCCTTGCATGTGACCAACCCGGGTTCGATTCCCAGCATCCTATATGGTCCCCTGAGCACCGCCAGATGTAATTCCTGAGCACAGAGCCAGGAGTAACCCCTTTCATCGCCAGGTGTGACCCCCCCCAAAAAAAGCCCTGTGTTTTAAGAAAGAACATTGCTCTATAGTCGATTTGCTCGAGCGGGCCCAGTAACGTCTCCATTGGAGACTTTGTTGTTACTGTGTCTGGCATATCGAATACTCTCGGTAGCTTGCCGGGCCCTCCGAGAGGGGCGGAGGAATCGAACTCGGGTCGGCCATGTTGGCTAGTAAAATATAAAAAAGCTATAGAGAAATAGAAAATCAAGTACAAATACACAGCACTTCAAATACAAATCACTATGAATACAAAGTACAAAATTACCAGAAAGTTTAACTTGTAAGTAATCAAGACTGACTTGGGGAAGTGCAACAATGAGAGGTAAAACACTTGGCACCCATTGCCTCTTTTACAAACCACAACACCCAATAGGAGAGAGAGAACAAAAGGAAATGCGCTGCCACAGAGGCAGGGTGGGATGGGGGGATGGGGGTGGGAGGGATACTGGGTTCCATGGTGGTGGGAAATGGGCACTGGTGAAGGGATGGGTATTTGATGATTGTATAATTGAAACCCAAGCACAAAAATTTGTAAGTCTACAACTGTACCTCATGGTGTCTCACTAATAAAAATTAAAATAAAAAAAATAAATAAAAACACATAGGAAAGGTTAAAGATAAACTTTAACCAAATTAGGTCTGCTAGCAAGAGCACGATAAGCTTCTCTAGGAGGAGGAAAAGGGGCAATTCACTGATGAAGCCTAAAACAGTTTGAGTTAATATCCAACACCACCCCATAACCCCATACCTCAACCAACCCCAGGTTCCCTTCCCCACCAATCTGACTTCTTAACAAATAATTAGATATAAATTTTCCCATCCATTTCCATGCCTATCATTAATTAATAAATTAATCTTCACTATATAGTTACTGAAATTAATATTGAACTTGGAGATTCCTATTTCACAGTATCTGGAGCACTTACTGCACTTAAAAACAGAGACATCAGCCTTTCAACCGTTCCATCTGGGGAGAAAAGACTGTCGAACTTGACCTTGAGCTTGCCTTTTGGCAGTGTGAATGATTTAATAGAAGCTTTTATAGCTGAGGCCTAAGACTTGAGCATCCCTTAAGGGTGATGGATTGACTGGATTTTTTCCCAATAAATCCAACATTGTTTTGATGCATCAGGTATTATTCTCATAAGAATAATCAAAATAATCTAATAAGAATAATCAAAAGTTCAAAACTTTCAGGATCCTCTAATTTCACATTAATGTTTCAAGGTATTGTAGCTTTGTAATAAGATGTCATTTTGGCTTTTCTCAGCTACACTTCCATAATTTCCCTGTCCTTTATTTTTCTAAGTAGTTGGGTGAGAGGGAGATTCTTTTGTGGTCTTGAAAACAGAAAGGAAAGAGCTACTATATTATAACTCAAACATATTGCACATGATCATCTGCTGAGGACATGAGTTTACTACTGGGTATGTGACTTCTCCCTCCTTCTTCAGCTTCTCTGACTCTTGGACAAGAGGGAGCACTGTAGCACTGTCTTCCCGTTGTTCATCGATTTGCTCAAGCAGACACCAGTAACGTCTCCATTGTGAGACTTGTTGTTACTGTTTTTGGCATATAGAATACGGCATGGGGAACTTGCCAGGCTCTGTTATGCGGGTGGGATACTCTTGGAAGCTTGCCGGGCTCTCTGAGAGGGATGGAGGAATCGAACCCAAGTCAGCCATATGCAGGAAATGCCCTACCCACTGTGCTATTATTCCAGCCCTGACAAGAGGTATATTTAGTGATCTATAAAGAGTTTGTGTGGTCCGGGTCTCAACTTGAGCCTTGAGGATAAATATAGTTGAATCCACAAAAGATAAAGAATCTTCATAGCAAGCTTTTCTTTGGGGGGTGTGCTTTTTGAATAGTATCCAGTGATACTCAGGGCTCTACACTCAGGAATTATTTCTGACTCGGGGGACCTAATGGGATGCCACGGATTGAACGCAGGTCAACGTGTGCAAGGAAAATGCCCTCATTGCTGTACTATCCCTCCCGCCCCATAGCCATCTGTTTTTAAAAATTTCTTTTAAGTCTTCATAGCAAGTTATTTAAAAAACAAAACAAAACGAAAACTTTTCCTAAGTTTTTCCTAGGCAGCTTCATTTTCAGGATGTTCTACTTATGCCAAATATGATTTTACAAACATGATGGCTCATTTTTGATTTATGGCCTTGCCTACTAGTGAAAGTATTTAAATGCACTGCTAATTCAGCAAATAATCTCCTAATATCTAATGTATCATAGCCACTTATCCAATTCTAGGAATGCTTAGATGAGTGGTGCAACAGAGATAATATGCAGATAAGTGTTAAAAGATGGCAAGGGAAGAAGTGCTTTCATGATTGGAAATGGAAGAGAATACCTATTTCCTAGGAAACAAAATAGAGCAAGTTAGATAAAAGAGGTCATGAAAAATATGTTAAGTGAAGTGAGTCAGAAGAACAAATGCCAGTCGATCTTTCTCATCCGTGGCATATAGAATAATAGGACAATGGATGCAATGTATCGAGGAGAGGCTCTTAGATTACCCTGTACTCTAAATCATAGAAATTAGGACAGGCAAGGACATCAATCAAGCAGGGGAAGTAAGTGGATCAGTGTAACAAAGGCAGGGATCAGAAGTCCAGACATTTCAGTGATGTTAAGGTGTGGTTTATGTATAAATTTAAAACACAGAGCCAATAACACTGTTAAGAAGAGGACTATAATAATCAAACTTAAAAAATGTGTCTATTCAGGGGGCAGACTCTGGGTTGAAAGAGAACACAGATTCCCTTGGTAGAGGGAATTTGACACTGCTGGTAGGATTGTTGTTGGAACAATGTATGCATGAAACTCTATTATGAATGATATTGTAAATTATGATGTCTTAATAAAAATACGATTAAAAATGACTGCCAATTTAAAGCTAATTATTTGGAGAGAGAACAAAACTTTCAGCACATAGGAAGAAGATGGCTTATGGACAAGGGCCTGTTCCAAGGACAAATGTCTTGGACAACCTGTCTATCACCGCAGCAAGGATTATAGTGATTGTGAATCCTTATGGCTAAAAATGTGTGTCTTCCTCTTAATTCCAGGCTTTGGTGCTCCAGTTTCATGTTTTAATTCATGCCTTTTCATCATATACCTTTCTGTTTTGATGCCACAACTGGTGATACTCAGGGATTATTCCTGGCTCTGTGGTCAGGAAATGGCCCTGTTGGTGCTTTGGGGACTATATAGGATGGTGGTGATAGAACCCAGATCATCTCTGTGTGCAAGGATGTTGGATAACATTGGTTTGTTCTTTCTGCCTTGCCAAAGGGAGTTTAGGTTTATTGGGTTACTTCCATCACAGTGCTCCCATTCCTCTGTGTTTACTTGAAACCTCTTTCTTTGTGCTCTGTTGACTTGTAAATATTGTTTTTTCTCTTCTCCTTAAGTCCTTTGCATAAATAATTCAGAGCAATGTCCTTTTTGTATGGACACAAGAAGACAGTTAATGCTATGCTTTTGTAACTTGGGAGTTAACTGACTCTGAATGATATTTTCTTCCTGAACATCTGTTCTTTCAACTTAAACCTCAGTTGCCCTTAACCCTCCTAGCACCCCAAAAGCAGGGTCCTGATGAGGGACTATATGGACCCAGGGCAAGCTGTGAGCTCTGTGCTACACTGGCATTGAAATGAGCCTGTCCAAAGTGGTACAATACTTAACTATAAGTTAATAGCACGATCATGGACAAATCCTGTCATGATCCAAAAAATAATAACTAGATTTGGACCCTGCTTGGGTTGGGAATGATTAATCCTGCCTGAGCACTATAGTCTGTGTCTGTGGTGAGATGTCCCCAGGGAGTAACCCTGCAAGCCTCAACGTATCTCTTACTGTGTCAATACAAAATAACTAATATTAAGAAGTAGAACTAAGATGTTTGTTAAGATGTTAATTGAATTACTGGACTAAGGAAAGGAGAAAAACACCGTAAGTGGTATTTTTCAGGTGAGCAAAGGAAGGGCTTTCTTATGTTGATTTGTTGATTATGCTCCCAGACCAGGTGTGGTATCTATCCCATATGTGGGAAGTTGGAGAGAGAGAGAGCAGAGCAGTAATATGGAACATGGAGAGACTAGCAAGGGGGGCAGAGGGAGAAGGATGTAGGGGAAGAATTCAGGAGCAGGCAGGCGTGCGGAGAGACGAGAGATGAGACTGCGAGATGGAGCATGGAGAGATGAGTGGGAGAGACAAGAAGAGATGGGAATGAGGGCTAGTGTGATGGGAGTAACCCAATAAACCTAAGCTCCCTGAGGCAAGGCGGAAAGGACAAACCAATCTTATCCTGCACAAGGCAAATGTCTTACTCACTGTACTCTTGCTCTGGCCCCAACTTTTTAAACAGGGCACTCTTGATATACAGTGCCTGCCTGTGTAATCTTCTTGGAATGTGGTCATTAAAAGTTTCCAGGGCCAGAGTGACAGTGGGTAGGATGTTTACTTTGCACATGGTGACCCAGGTCCAATCCCTGGCATCTCATATGGTCCTCAGCACCACCAGTAGTAATTTCTGAGTGCAGAGCCAGGAGTAACCCCTGAGCATCAAAAGGTGTAACCAAAAAGCCACAAAAAAAATTTCTCCCTACAAATTATGTTCTGTAATGCAGTAGAGCTGCAGAAAATCTAGTCCACACACCTGTGATCTGGCTTTGATGTCTCCTGTACTTTATTCTCATCCTGGATACATTTGTATGCCTATTGATGCTATACTCAAACTGTGCATAGTATCCTGTGCTGAGTGTTGCTGTTGCTCTGATATAAGCACCATCAAATTTCATGGGAACTGAATGCTAGAGTAGGGAGATATTACCATAACTTTTGCTTTTACTAGTCTCCCTGTTTTCAAACATACATTGCTATATTTAACTCTTTACATTACAGTAGAAGAGATCCCTAAAAATTATAAACATGATCATTTCCCTTCACTGCTTAAAATTGTTTTGTGGCTTTCATTATATTTATTATCAATCCAATTCTTTACGGTGGCAGTGAAGGCCTCATATGGTCTGCGTTCTAACCACTGTTTTATTTATTTATTTATTTATTTATTTTTATTAATTTTTATTAGTGAAACACCAAGAGGTACAGTTGTAGACTTACAGGCTTTTGTGCTTGGGTTTCGATTATACAATGATCAAATACCCATCCCTCCACCAGTGCCCATATTCCACCACCACGGATCCCAGTATCCCTCTCACACCCAACCCCCCCATCCCACCATGCCTCTGTGGCAGGGCATTCCCTTTTGTTCTCTCTCTCCTTTCGGGTGTTGTGATTTGCAAAAGAGGCATTGAGTGGCAATCATGTTCGGTCCACAGTCTACTTTCAACATGCATCTCCCATTCCTGGAGGATCCTCCAAACACCCTTTATTTGGTGCTCCCTTCTCTGAGCTGTCCTTTCCCCTAGAATGCCCAGCTGGCCTCTAAGCCACGAAGTAATCCTCCTGGTACTGATCTCAGCTATTCTTGGGTATTAATCTCCTATTTTGTTACTTTATGTCCCCCATCTGAATGCAATCTTTCTATGTCTATCCCTCTTCTTCTGACTCATTTTGCTTAGCATGATACTTTCCATGTAGTACCATTTGTATGTAAATTTCATGACTTCACGTTTTCTAACAGCTACATAGTACTCCATTGTGTAGATGTACCAAAGTTTCTTTAACCAGTCATCTGTTCTCGGGCACTCAGGTTTTTTCCAGATTCTGGCTATAGTAAAGAATGCTGCAACGAACAAACAAGTGCAGATGTCACTTCGACTATACTTTTTTGCCTCTCTGGGATATATTTCGAGGAGTGGTATTGCTGAGTCAAATGGGAGCTCAATTTCTAATTTTTTGAGAATCGTCCATACTGTTTTCCAAAAGGGCTGAACCAGTTGGCATTCCCACCAACAGTGAAGGAGTGTCTCTTTCTCGCCACATCCACTCCAGCACTGGTTGCTTTTGTTCTTTTGGGTGTCGGCCAGTCTCTGAGGTGTGAGATGGTATCTCATTGTGTCTAACCACTCTTAAAGCTCCTCCGTTTATTCATCTTCTGTAGAGTGTGTGGCACATGCTTCATCCCCACGGGTCCCACCTCATGCTGAAAATCCTCTGCTAAGATCTTCTCCACTTTGGTTCTCATCTTTATTCTTTTCTCCAAGTTCTTTGAAAGACATCTATTGATACTTCAAACCTCAGCTTAAGTAACTCTTTCTCGGGTATTTCCTAGCTACCCATTTCAAGAAAACCATGCCAGATTTTTTTTGCAGAGTGTGTGTTTTGGTTTGGTTTGTGAGGGTTTATTGTCTTACATTAGCATTTCCGATTCCATCTCAGGGATCACCCCTGGCAGTTCTTGGAGGATCATATGTGGACCATATGTACGGTCCTATGCTGTACTCTCTTGCCAAATCTCTCCAATTCAAACTACACCATATTCACCCTTTTACACACTCTCCATAACCATATTACTCTCACCAAATTTTCCAGTCAGTGAATAATTTACTCCTTCAACTGCCTTGCTCCATGCTCGGTTGTGAATTTATGAAGTAATACACTTTTCTCTTCTGTGTGTTTCTGATTCATTTTGTGATTAGAAAGAGGGATTTCTCAGAGTTGTAACTGTTGTTTCGCATTTGGAAGCAAAGATGTGTGTGTGTGTGTGTGTGTGTGTGTGTGTGCGCATGTGCGCTTGCTTACACATGTATGTAGGAATGTTACATTCCTCTCACCTGAGGGAGATGATTAGTTTCAGCTGGTTTATGAACCCACAAATAGAGGGTTATGTTCTACAGAATAATATGTTCTTACCATTTGTTTTCTATTTTCATTTCACTTTATTTCATATTCATTCCAAATTGGACACATTCCTAATATTTTTTATTTGGAAAGGCAACATAGTGTTTCTTTAAGTTAATTTATCATCCTCTCCATTTTCTTGGTAGTTGGGCTATTTACCAGTAATTTTTTTTCTATTTTCAGTTGTACCTTTTATGAGGACCTACTTTTTCACTTGTTTTCTTCAGGAAAATTTCTTTGTGATGTAATCATAAATGTAGAGTCTCTGGGTCAAAATTTTGAACCGCTTTAAAAGCCTTGCTATAGAGCAAACACATTTCTTCTTAGAAAGACTGAATCAAATTGCTATGACAAAAACAATGTACAACTGTGCATGTTTTCCCACAATGTTTTTTTCAATATTGGTTTGAAATTCTTTGTATCACCCAGAATAACTCAATAAGCTTTAAAAAAAAGCAATAATACAATTTTGAATATCCATCTATATGGAGAGAGATAACATGGGTTTGCCCAATCATATATACTTTAGGGTTACAATTTTATGCTTTTTGACAGTACCATCACCGAACTACCAGTTACCCTACAACCATAGTTCATTGAACTCCCTTCACCTCTGTCTCCCTTACCCTTTCCTCCTCTGGTGATCAAAATCCACCTCCATTGTCTGAGTTCATGGATTTTACTTCTGTTAGTTTGATCTACTCCTGCTCTTTACTAATCTTTCTGGCCTAGAGATGAATAAAATCATTCAATATTTGCCTTTTTCTCTCTCACATATTTCACTTAGCATGACTCCCTTAAGTTTCATCCATGTTGTTGCAAAAGTCACAACTTATTTTTAATGGCCAGTATCATTAATCAAAGGAATTTTACTTCACCTAAAGGTTAAAACTGCTCAAGGGTATAGGAAATCATTGACATGCGACTAAGATATTCCTTTCCTTTAGGTATGCCTGGAAATGACTGGTTTTAAGCGATAAAATCCAGTTTAAGGAATTCCCCCTTCTAGTAGTATAATTTTCTTCAAAACAAATACAATAGGGCAGGGACTTCACTTCAAAGACTGGAGCACATGCTTTGTATGTGGAAAGCACAAGATAAACACCCTCTGTCCATCACCAAGAGTATTGTTCCCACAAATTTAGAAAACAATCAAGCAAACCACAACTGAAAGTCTTCTTAGGCTTCAGCTTTGAAAGCCACTGAACTTAAATAATCAGAATTTAACACTGCTTCTAGGTGTCTTTTTATTTTCTTTGAAATTCATTCTCAGAAGCTGATTTAACAACAGTTCACAAAGTACACCATGTTCTCTTCATGTTCTATCTACGTGTTTCCTTGGTTACTCTGCCTGAACAACAATTTTCTTTGCCCTTGTTCCTCCATCACAAGATAGCAACTTTCTGGGATTTTTCATTAGTTATTTTCTCCATCTTACACACAGCACATACAATGTGAACTCACACACACAGACACACATACCCACACACATACAACCCAAACAAAAACATACAACTTTAAAGACTTATTGTAGTTTAAAATCACCCCTTTTCTCATTTTCTCCACCTCTATCCCCCCAAATGCTTTTATAAAGTAAGATTTTCTTAGAAAATCTTATTCAGGTAATACTGCACCTTGTTTTCTTTATTGTTCTTATGATCTTATATGGATCACTTAATCACTTAACTTCCCGTTAGTCGTCGATTTGCTCGAGTGGGCGCCAGTAATGTCTTCATTTGTCCCTGTCGCGTGCCAGTGTAGCCCAATGGCATCTGTTCGCTCTGGGAAAATGAAGAGCCTCAAACCGATCGTTCATGATCTTGACGAAGAAGTGTGACCATCTGGTAGGTGGGCGGCCACGCGGTCTTTCGACATCCCGTGGAATCCAGTCAGTAACAGCTCTAGTCCAGCGGTCGTCTTTAAATCTCATTACGTGACCAGCCCATCTGATTTTTGACACCTTGGCAAATGAGACAGCGTCCCTGATTCTTGATCGTCGATGGATGTCAGAACTCCGGATTTTTTTCTCTCATTTGAGTGAAACGTGATATTCCAAGCATAGCTCTTTCTATTCTTCTTTGGAAAACCTGAATAGCGTTCTCATCCTGTTTGCCTAGGGCCCAGGTCTCTGAGGCATATGTTAATGCAGGAAGAACAGTGGAATCAAAGAGATGTGCCCGGAGCTGGAGGTTCTTTGTCCTCTTAGCTATTTCTTCGACGTTCTTGAAGGCGTTCCAAGCCGCTTTCTTCCTCCTCCGCAGCTCAGGTGCCAGGTCATTTGTCATGTTGACTTCTTGACCTAGGTACACATAGCTGTTGCATTCGGAGATGGTCGTTCCATTGAGAGCGAATGGGGCATCAGGAACGAGGCTGTTTCTCATAAACATTGTCTTCATAAGATTCAGCTGTAGTCCTACCTTTCCACACTCACGGTCAAAGTCGACCAGCATTTGTGCTGCTTGGCTGATGTTCCGTGTTATTAAAACAATGTCATCAGCAAAGCGGAGGTGGTGTAATTGCCGACCATCTATCTTTATTCTCATTCCTTCCCATTCCAGTTGTCGCATGATGTTCTCGAGGGTGGCACTGAAGAGTTTCGGTGAAATGGTATCACCCTGCCGCACCCCTCTCTTGACATCAACGATCACTTCTTTGTAGAATGGTGAGATCCTGGTAGTGAATCCGCAATAGAGCTCACGGAGGATCCTGATGTATTGGGCTTGAATGCCCTGATTGGCTAGGGCTTCAATGACCGCTTCCGTCTCAACAGAATCAAAGGCCTTCTTTAAATCAATGAACGTTAAACAGAGCGGCATCTTGAACTCCCGAGAAACCTCAATGAGTTTGGTTATTGTGTGGATATAGTTGATGGTGCTGAATCCTTTGCGGAACCCGGCTTGCTCGCATGGTGACATTGATTCTTATATGGATGTTAGTAGTTACTTGCTCATTTCCTTGGTCTTTTCTGTTGGGCTCTTGCTGTACTCCACTATCTTAATAATTTTATAACCAGTACATAGTAGAATCTCATCAGACACCTATAAAAAAATGTGACCTATCAAAAGCCATCTGATGTTGACTTTTGGTATTTGTTACAAAAGTACGTTTTTTTTTTAATATTCAGTAGCAATATAAAATCATTTCTGTAGAATGTAATATATGCATAGATTTCTGTTCTAAAATGTTTTAGCTTCATAATCATTTGTCACATACATTTTATGAGAGAAAGAGAGCATATGTGTGTGTGAGAGAGAAAGGCAGAGAGAGAGAGACAGAGAGACAGAGAGTGACAGAGAGAAGCATGCTAGAATTTAATAGGGATCTAGAGATCTTACTGAATCCAGGGATCAATTTGGGTAGCATTGCTATATCAACAATATTGAGTTTTTTATTCCACAAACATGGAATTGCTCTCAATTTATTTAGATCTCCTATTGTTTTTTTCAGCAATATTTGTGGATTTGGGGGTATTGGGAATTGTCGGAAATCTTAGGTGTTTTTAACTCTTTATTTTTTTGGTAGCAGAGCAATCCTAGAGTTGAGGAGTTAGTGCCTCTCTAGCCAGCCCTGTGATTCTCGGGTCCAAGGCAGACATGAGTTGATGCCTCCTGAACTGACCTAGGAAATTCTAAGGGACCATATTATGTCAGAAATTAAACTGGGGTCATCTACCTGCAAAGCATGTGCCTTAACCCGTGTACTATAATTCCAACAACTAAAGAATACTTTAGATGGACAGAACATTAACAGTATCTGAAGTAACACTGATTGATAATATTACATAAAATTCAGGTGAATAATATTATATAACCACAAAAGCTTAGATACCATGTTCTACCATTGATCCCCAATATCCATTTTTTTTAGTTTTTGACTTTTATTTATAAATCACAACATATCCACACTTTTTTTACTCTTTAAACGTTTTCTTTACTGCTAATGACAAATTTGTTCTTTGAGTCAAAGCATATGTTTTGTTTATTCACTTTGCTTTCTTGTCTTTCTAAAATGTGCAAAACCATATACTATTGTCTACTATCTGACTTATTTTAAATATAATGTCTTCTGAGTATATTCATGTTGTCATAAATGACTAGGTTTTTAAAAATCTTTTTCTTTAATATTTGAATAGTTTTCCATTGTGAATATATATGCAGACTCTCCCATGATGATGGACCTTTATATTGTTCCCTTATCTTGGCTATTGCAATGGTGCAAGTGGACCTTTCTAAAAAATTTGGAATTAATGCGATTGGGGAGATTGTTAAAATGAGTCTGGGGCATATGTATGTTCTAGGTCCCTGGTTCAATCCCTGATACGAAATGATGCCCTAGGCATTGCTGAATATAGGTCAGGTATCCCCAACCTCCACTGGGATCTAGAAGCACGATATCACTGGGTCCAAGCACCTAATATCAAGACCACTCTGATGATCTGTCTACCATTAGAAGCACCTCTGTGGTGATGAGGAAGTACAGCTACACTATAAGTGTTCCTATAAGTAAGCCACAACTGCAAGATTCGAACATCTCCAGGTTCAAGAGGAGGGTGCATCCCATCCTGGACTTTTCCATACTCTAGTCCACACATGAATCTAAAAAAAAAAAGGACTTGAGTTTAAAAGCAATTAGCAATAAGATAATAAAAAAACTGAGTAGTCTTGTAACCAAAATAGAAGCCGTTTCAGAATTTACATCTTTTAAAAGTGTTTTCTGCTCTAAAATCTATCTCCCTCTACCTTTTCTCCACACCCTTTTTGATTCTCTTTTTCTATGATCTATAGGTTGATAATTCTTATTTCTCTGTTTTCAAGGTCACTAACTTTTTCCTTTGTCATTTCTTGTCTTGATCACTTGATCACTTGATATCCCGTTATTCATTGATTTGTTCAAGTGGGCGCCAGTAACGACTCCATTCACCCCTGTTGCATGCTAGCGTAGCCCAATGGCATCTGCTCATTCTAGCACACGAAGAGCCTCAAACCAATCGTTTAGGGACTTGACAAAGAAGTCTGACCATCTTGTAGGTGGACGGCCATGCGATCTTTTTACGTCCCGTGGAATCCAGTCGGTTCTAGTCCAGTGGTCATTTTCAAATCTCATTATGTGTCCAGCCCATCTGATTTTCAATGCCTTGGCAAAAGAGACAGTGTTCATGATTCTTGAACCAGATTCTTTCTCTCATTTGAGTGAAGCGTGATACTCCAAGCATAGGTCTTTTGATTCCTCTTTGGGAGACCCAAATAGCGTTCTCATCTTGTTTTCATAGGGCCCAAGTCTCTGAGGCGTATGTTAATGTAGGAAGAACAGTGAAATCGAAGAGATGTGCCCAGAGCCAAAGGTTTTTCATCCTCTTATTTATTTCTTTGATGCTCTTGAAGGCGTTCCAAGCCTCTCTCTTCTTCCTGCACAATTGAGGTTCTAGGTCATTTGTCATGTTGACTTCTCGACCTAGATGCACATAACTGTTGCATTTGGAGATGGTCATTCCATTGAGAGCGAATGGAACATAAGGAACAAGACTGTTTCTTATGAACATTGTCTTTGTGAGATTCATCTGTAATCGACATTTTTACACTCATGGTCGAAATTGGTCAGCATTTGTGCTGCTGGGCTGATGTTTGCTGTTATTAGAACAATGTCATCAGCAAAGTGGAGGTGGTGTAGTTGCAGACCATCCATCTTCACTCCCCTTCCTAACCATTCCAGTCATCGCATAACATTCTCCAGGATGGCACTGAAGAGTTTCTGTGAAATAGTATCACCCTGCCAAACCCCTCTCTTGACATCGATGATCACTTCTTTGTAGAATGGTGAGATCCTGGTAGTGAATCCATAATACAGCTCATGGAGAATCTGATGTATTGAGTTTGAACACCTTGATAGGCAAGGGCTTCGATGACAGCTTCCATCTCAACAGAATCAAAGGCCTTCTTTAAATCAATGAACGTTAGACAGAGCAGAATCTTGAACTCCTGAGAAACCTCAATGAGCTTGGTTATTGTGTGGATATGGTCGATGGGCTGAATCCTTTGCAGAACCCAGCTTGCTCCCATGGTTGTCCTTCACCTAGTGTTCTGCCAATCCTATTCAGGATGACTCCAGTGAACAGCTTGTAGATGACAGACAATAGGCATATTGGGCGATAGTTGCCAATGTCATGGATGTCTCCCTTCTTGTATAGTAGTATAGTCCTGCTGATTTTCCATTGGGACGGAACCTTGCATTCAGACAGGTAGCATGTGAAGAGCCGAGCCAGTGTATTGATGAGTATTGATGGTAGGTTCTTCAGGTGTTCAGGTCTGACCTTATCTGAGCCAGGTACTCTTTGTTTCTTTACCGACGAGATGGCATGTCGGATTTCGGAAGGGAGAACATCGGAAATGACATTCCATCCTGCGGAATTTGGTACGTGGGCAGGTGGACGTGGCTATCAAAGAGATCTGAGTAGAAGTCATGAATAATCTTCTCCATTGCCTTTCTGGAAGATGTGATAGATCCATCAGGACGTCGGAGGGTAGTCATCTTGGTCTTGTAGTTGGTGAAGGACAGGCGGGTATTACGACAGCTTTTCCAGGCTTCTGCCACATTTACCAGCACTGCTGCTCTTCTCTCTTTGAGATCTTCCTTAATCACTTCTCTGCACTGTTTTGCAAGCTCGGACATTTGCTTGCGGTTGCCTGAGGCATGCACCAAGCCATGTTGGTGTATAAGCTCAAGAGCTTTTGAAGACAGGTGTTTTCTGTGTGTGTGTGTGTGGTTATCTCTCTCTTGGAATTCCTTGCACAATCATGGAGTTGCTGAACCAGTCGATTGTATTCCTCGTCAATGTTGTCAATGATGGCATCTTCCCATGTTGCCACAACAGAGCCAAAGAGTTCCCAGTTGGTAGTCATTCTGGGAGTTCTCTTCTTAAGCTTTGCATTCCTTTCTCCCCGCTCTGTGAAGTAGAATTTTGCACGAAGGAGACAGTGGTCCGATCCCGTTTGGAATTTTGGGATAACAGCAACATCAGTCAGGCAAAACCGTCGATTGAATATGATGTGGTCAATTTCATTGTGGAAGCATCCACTGGGCGACTCCCATGTCCAATGTTAGATTCGCCCTTCTGGAACTGTGAGTTACCATGGATGTCCTTGGTCGACATGATGAACTCAGATAGTCTGTCACCCTCTTTGTTCCATTCTAGGCCATGGGTCCCAGTGTGCAGTTCTTCGGCTGATCTTCTCGGTCCTATCTTGGCATTAAAATCACTGACAATGATCTTGTAGAAGGTGTGGTCTTCTTTATAGATCTTCTCCAGCTCCATGTAGAACTTCTCAATTTCTCCTTCACCATAATTGGATGTTGGTGTGTAGACAATGAAGATAGAAATTGCCGGCAGTGAGCTACATTTATTCAAGTGTAATCGGCCAATTCGTGTTGTTAGGCATTCGAATGAATCAATGCTCATGGCTAAGTTTGTGTTGACAAGGACACTGACACCACCGATGGTGTCTTTTCTTGTCTTATAAACTTAAAATAAATCAAGTTATGCAAAGCATGTTATTTTATCCCAAGTAATTATATTTGAATTCAATAATAGGAAACTATAGATAGAAAGTCTCCATATATTTGGAAATTAAATAACATGCTTTGAATAGTGAGTGAGTCAAAAGTGTGAGCAAATAGGAAATTAGAGTCATTCTGAACTTGAAAAAATATAAACAAAACTTGTGGGATAGTGTCAAAGCAGTGGGAAGTGGCAGAGAGAAATTTATAGAGCCAAATATTTACAATTTAGATGAACATTTGAAATCAATGACATTGACTGGTATATTAGGAAGTTAAATTACATAAGGTGCTTTTTAGCCTAACATCAATAAATACATTAAATGTACATTTTTATAATTCTACTTAGTTTCTATTTGTTCAATCGCCTTTTCCACTTTTATATTTTTCACTCTTTTGAATAAAATGAATATTATTTATTATTCTATTATGTCATTATTGGCCCATAATTATAATTTCTGATTTTTTCTTTTATAGTTTTCTTCCTCCTAAAATTTAGAGTATGCCTATTTCCATTTCTGCTTTATCTACCATCAAGTGACATACTTTTTTGTGTATGGCTTGAGAACCTAGCCCCAATATATTTGCACTTATCTTATCTCTGATTGCTTCTTTAGTTTATTCCTAGGTACTTAACACTTTTGGATGCAAATGGAATTTTTTTTTCTCTTTGTTCATTCTTGCATAGATATTTCTTGCATAGATACATCAAAGATACTTCTCCATATTGATTTTTCAGCCTGAAACTTTACTGTTATTCTATCAGATCTTATAATTTTTAGAGGAATAATTAAGGGCTAATATGTCTATTGCCATCTGCAAATAGCGAGAATTTTATTTCTTTTTTAAAATTGGGATCCCCTTTAATTTGTATTTTCTCACAGAACTTCTGTACCTAAGACTAATACTGTGCTGAGTAATAGCTGTGAGAGTGGACATTCTCGTCTTGTGCCTAAAGAAACTTTGGTACATTTACACAATGGAGTACTATGTAGCTGTTAGAAAAGAAGTCACGAAATTTGCATACAAGTGGTTCTACATGGAAAGTATCATGTTAAGTGAAATGACTCAGAAAGAAAGGGATAGACATAAAAAGATTGCATTCATCTGGGGAACATAAAGTAACAAAATAGGAAACTAACACCCAAGAATGGCCGAGATTAGTACCAGGAATTTTACTCCATGACTTGGAGGGCAACCACACATACTAGGAGAAAAGGGAGCTCAGATAAAGAGGGGAACACCAAATAAAGGTGTTGGGCGGATCCTCCCAAGATGGGAGAAGCATGCTGAAAGTAGACTATGGACTGTCACCTGTCACCCATTGCCTCTTTTGCAAACCACAACACCCAATAAGAGAGAGAACAAAAGGGAATGCCCTGCCACAGAGGCAGGGTGGGATTGGGGGGATGGAGGGGTGCGAGGGATACTGGGATCCGTGGTGGTGGGAAATGGGCACCGGTGGAGGGATGGGTATTTGATCATTGTATAATTGAAACCCAAGCACAAAAATGTGTAAGTCTGCAACTGTACCTCATGATGTCTCACTATTAAAAGATTTTTTAATAAAAAAATTAAAAAAATAAAATAATTTGTAAACTGAAAATATTCTCAATAAAAATTTTATCCAGCATCTTCATTTTGCATATAAAAATTCTTAACAAATAATCTAAAGACAACTGTCCTATTTTAAAGAAAGAAAAAATATATGCATACAACTATGGAAAAAATAGGTCGAACACCTTGAATGAATGTTATTTCAAGTCAATCATTTTATTTAAAAATTTTAATGTAAAAATATTTTTTATAATACATTTGGAATGTGTTCTGAGTAAATATTCCACGTGCTTCGAAAAAATAAATAAATAAATAAATAAATTTTTCAAAGAAGATATATAAAAAGATTATAATATATGATAAAGTATAAGTATTATTAAACATTAAGAAACCCAAATTATGAACACACTGAAACAATACCACTATATAATAAGTAGAAATCCTCAACTTAAAAAAATTCACAATGCAAAGTATTGACCATGATCAGGAGTAAATATGTACTTGCAAATATATACCTAGGAGCCTAATTCCAAAATAACAAAACTTATGTTCATATACAGCTTGCAAAACAATGATAGTAGTGTCCATATAAATTTTGCATATGAAATTTTATATGCAACATAAAATTTACATTTGAAATGTCAATTATAAAAAACTAAAGTCCCCAAACTGGACTCTTTTAATAAATCACACTTCCATTCAACTGTTATTTAAATAAATAGTGTATATATACATATGGACTACTATTCGCCTACTACAAAAGATGAAATTTTGCCTCTTATTATAGCATGTGTGGATATGGAAAAAATCATGTTAATTGAATTGTCAAAAGAAAAAAGACATATATCAGATGATTTCACACATGTATATAAAAAACAGAGCAATGGAACTGAAGCATCCAATTAAAATAAATCCACAGGTTCTTGTAAGGTTTGCTCAGGACAAAATAAGTTTTGCCTGCCTGGAAGCACATCCCAATAGACTTCTCTTGTTACTTAACTTTATTTGTCTCTGTCCCTCTGTCTGTGCTGGGTGAGGTCAATGACCTTTTAGTACTACTCACCACAGAATTGAGGTTACCATGGGAGTGAGGGAATGAGCTGAAAATTCCCAGTGGACTGTGTTGAATGTATATTGTCAGTTTGATGGTAGGTATGGTAAAGTATACCTGAATCTATAACAAATTAACTGCTACACTCTTATAACCAAGATGACCTCAATAAAGACACAGATGACCCTGATAAAAATGCATTAAATACAAAGAGAACTCTGTCTCTCAAAATAGTAACATATTTAACAATAACAACAGTTTCAGGCGAAATAAAAAAGAAAGTACATTCTTTTAAGATTCTTAGAAAAGGGTTGGAAAGAGGGTTTTGTTTTAAGGTACTTGTCTTGGAAGACCCCCACTCTAGCACCACATCTAGTCCTCTAAAGATCTCCAGGAGTGATCCTTGGGCACAGACCCAGGAATGAAGCCTAAACACCGCCAGGGGTTGTACAATTATCACCCCTGTCCACTTTGATATAAAAGATTTTTATAAAATATAGTATATGCTGTGATGATAGCTGAAGACAGATTTACTAATTTAAGGTGTATACTATAAACTCAAAAGCAACCACTATAAACACAAAGTAAATAAGTATTGCTAATAAGCCAATTAATAAAATTAATATTGTAAACTCACGATGTCTGAATATGGCACACGACTGGCATTTTTATAATTAGAAATTTATCATTTATAGAATTTCAATGGATATTCAAAAATTGTTAAAAAATAAAATTGAAATATCTTCTCATTGGTATATAGAAACTGTTGGTTGACTTCAAGAGTCATGGAAAAGTACAGGCCCAATTTCTGCAAATATCACTGCATAATTAGAATGAAAAATGATAGTATGATTAATTATACACAGCCAATGATAACCTTCATTTAGATTCATGAATCCTTGTAAGCCATCATCATCAGATACTGCAGACATCAAACCAAGAATCAAAACAAACTGCACCTAAGATGAGAATTTTGAATCTCTCTATCACCAAAATAAAACCTATATTATTTAAAAGTAATGCATATTCAAGCACATTGCTCCCATTAAAATTTAAAATTAATGATAATATTTACTATGTGAGGAGAATTTATCTTCCCTTACATATAAAATAAAGTTAAAATATAAACATTGGTTAGTTTGTCTAATTGTTTTTACTTCTATCCTTATAAGATCTATCATGCTCATAAAAGATTTAAACATTTTATGATATGTTATACCATTATTTATAACTAGCTTTCACATGTAATATGTAAACATTTATTAATATAATACATGTAAAACCTGTTACATGTATAATTTATAATATTAAGATAGTAATTGTATTGTTATATAATATTTGGAGATTAAAAGGAAAATAATGGTTTTAATGAGTGATAACCTAGTTCTGAAAGATTTCTCCCTTTCACTCTAACTAATAAGCAATGAAATTATAATGTAGAACATGGTATTTTAGAGAAAGACTTGTGTGGATTCAAATCCATCTTTGACATTTTTCAGCTATGGAAAGTGCCTTTTCATGTCCTTAATTCAGGAAGTGGCTTTAATTTGTACTTTATTCAGATGTCCCCTTTTATATAAATGATTAGCTATTAAAATCTTCAATAAATTGTTGAAAAGATCATATATATAAACTCACTAACATTTGTCATTAATCTGTGTAACTTAATTTAAATAATGTATGAGATAACATTAATGCTTACAACTATGATTACTACTCTCAGTAAGTATTACCGTTTTTAAAACATTTAAAAGTGCTAGACACTGACTAGATGTATTGATTTACTGAATTCTCATTTTAAATAGCTGGATGAAACACTGTAGAGGTGACTTAAAGGGCTGAAGCACATGTTTAGTATGTCGCAGGGTCGGGTTGAATCACTGATACCACATGAATACCAGGAAACCCTGAACGTGACCTTGAGCAAAAGAGCAAGGCATTAGGACCAGACTCTGGGCACTAATAGGTGTGGCCCAAGAACCAAAACCAAAATAAACTAATAGAGACAGATTACATGAGACATGATGCTCACTTTTGAGATGAACAAACTACTATACAAGAAGTCATGTTCTTATTAGCTTTACCATCAATATACTGTGTTAGAGAAACTTTAAATGAAGAAAATAAGTCATTCAGTACATAAGTATGTATCAGGTTGGATGATGTGGAAAAGTAGTATTGCATAGGCTAATATATGTTAAATTAGTACAAAATGTTCTTCAATGTATTTGGAAATTTGGATTTTCAAATAACATATTTGGAAGTCAGATTTGTCTTCATATTAACAAGTGACCAAATTAACTTCCAAGTTTATAAATATGCTTTGAAATGCCTTGGATGATGCAGAAATTATTTGTCTGATAAAATTCAATTCAGAATATAATAATTCAGTACGAATTTGAGGCCAGCTCTGTGTGTTTTAACTGATTATGACACACTCTGATCTTTTTCCTTGTTCACAAGAAATCTTGAAAAATATATTTTATAAACATAAATACCACATGCACATAAAATTCTTTGTGTGTGTGTGTGTGTGTGTGTGTGTGTGTGTGTGTGTAGGATGGTATTTGAACCACAGATATAGTGTTTACTCCTGGTTGTGTGCTCAGTGATCATTCCTGGCAGTGCTCAGAAAAGCATATGCAGGTGGAGGATCAAACCAGGGTCTGCCACATGCAAACAAAGCACCTGAATAGCATCTCTTCAACACTAACTTAAAGATTTTCTAGAAACCTTTGGGAACACTATGTGACTAATCATTTTAATTTCTATTTCTCCTAATAATTAATGCTTCTTTAGTCAATAATTTATGGAAAGCAAATATTCACTGAATCAATGTCTGTGACCTTTCCACTTTGAAACATAACAGCAGCTGTATTCTCATATTCTTTTTCCAATTAGCTTTTGTTAAACACAGGCTTTTGCACCTAGCACTCTGATGGACTTTCGTCAGTCAACAACACGAGGAATCAAATTCTTCTTTGGAGCAATTGGTATGAAATAGCATTTCTTGAAGATAATGGCCATGCATCCTCAAAGGGGCTGAAGTATTTAAATGATATGACAATACAGTTATGAGTTTAATAAATTCTCCAGAAGGGATTATTTTTCAACTGCATCCTTAAGATAAAATTTTTCCCTCATGAGGAGGGAATTCAGAATAGCTGTTAAAAACATCAAATTGTAAAACAGGACATGTTTGTGGGCAGAGAGAGAGAGAGAGAGAGAGAGAGAGAGAGAAAGAGAGAGAGAGAGAGAAAGAGGCAGAGACAGAGACAGAGAGACCAAAATAGAGAGAAACAGAGAGGTGGAGAGACAAAGAGAGAGAAAATAGAAAATCCCGAAATGTCTGCATGACTTGTCTTTGAATATTTCTTCAAAACTTTTGTAGCCTCCTGTCTTTTGTTTTCAGTCTTGTAGTTTTCCTGTTTATAGATCTAAATTTATTTTTTATTCATTTATATTTTGTCATCAAAAGACATACCTTTACTGTCACAGGTTCAACTTCTCCTTTACTCTTTTCTTCTCCTACCTCCCTCCTCATTTTCCCTCTGCCCTACATTTCCTTGAAGAATTACCCAGGGAAATAACTGCAGATTGTTAGAATATCTACTTTTGGCTCCAAGGAGACTTCTATTTTGGTATTTGACAAACATATCAATGGCAATGACAAAAGTTAAATAAACAGTGGCCTTAGAGAACACCTCAAAGGTATGATAGGAAAAACCTTTACAAACTTGCAGTGTTGGGTCCGATCTACAAAGCTGTGCTCGATGTCGATGTCTTGAACTTGATTATCAGTTTTTTTCTACTGGGCATGCATTTCCTGTTGCCTGGTTATTTTTTATAGAGTTTGTTCCTGAGTTTAATACTAGGCCTCACTTCTTAGTATTTGGTTTTATGATTTGTCCACTGTCCAAATAAATACAGAATATAGTACAATGCTAGCATAGATATGCAGTTTCCACTACATAATTTTGACAACATTCAGTGAAGCTAACAGAGAAGGGAATACAGAAACTGATACATAATTATAGTACTCAGGAAAGAGATTAATTTGGAAAATTAAAAAGGACATGTAAGGAGAGATTTGCATTCTCCTGAGAAGAAAACGCTATATTCAGAGATATTGTTGCTGAATTAAAAATACTAATTTTTTGGTCATGTTGTGTAAAGTTCTACATTTAAATCTTTGAATGTGCTTAGGCCTAGACTATAGTCATGGTAAATTTCATTTTCTGGCAGTTAATTTATTAATATTTTTAAATGTCTGTTGAATTAAATCATACAATCAACCTGTTATGAGCATTAAAATGCACTGCTTCTATAGCATATGGGATATATAGAAGGTATAGCATAGAATTAAACTGGAGGATTGGAACACTATGAAGAATAATGATAAGACATACAGATTTTATTCTAAGTGTAAGTGGTGCTTTATAATCATGGTTTAATCTTTAAGGTCAAAGTTGGAAGTGGAAATTTCTCATGCCAGTCTAGACTTCAGATATTGCTTATTCTACACTTCCAGTGGTTTTCCCAAAATTAGGAATCACTAATACCAAATTTAATATAATGTGACTCAAAAACTTCCCCTTTCAGAACATTGTACAGCAGAATAAATTTTAATTTCTTTTTGATATCCAACTGTTTTAGAAATCTTAGTTTCCTCCTTAAATTTCTGCTCTAACCACAGGATTACTGGTATTTGGTCAACTCCTCCTCACTTCCTGTTTCTGTTTATGTTTTATTGGCAAAATCTATCATGTGTATAATTATGGATTTTTCTCCGTATGGTACTTGTGTCACAACATGTACATTGAACTATAACCATTTATTCCTTTTCTATTATTCATAGACAGACAGGGAATGTGTCATGTTAAGCTCCTTTCTTAGCATATTTTCAGAGGCATGAAACTTTTGTGGTTCACAAAGCTTCTGGAAAATAGCAATAATAGGAAGCATGAAAGAGTGGATGGACCTTTTTTCATATCTCCCATCAAGATTGAGTTCTTAATCCAAATTTGAATGTTGTTTAAAATTTGAATAATATTTTACAATTAAAGCTAAACTTGGCCAAAGTTTCCCAGTAGTCAGCAGCCAATTTAGCATATCCTGACTTTTCATTTTCCATTCAGCTTCTTATATAATTGTTATATTTACTATACTTTTAATTCAAGTGTAAGTGATGGAAGGCTAGCAGAATTTCAATCCAGTGTATTCAGTTATCCTTTATTGAGTTAAGCCTTTTGATAGTTTCTTTTTGTTTTAAGAGCTGCACTCTCAGCCTCCTTAGTGGAGTAGCACTTTCCAGTCCGAGCAAGAGTCAGTAGATGCAAGCAAATTGCAGCAAACTCAGGGTTCCTATGAGCCACTGTTCCTGTTGCTGTAGGTCTTTGCTGGAATATTATTTATATGCATTGATATCTCAAGGCAAGTGATGTAGCTCAGTAAAATTTCTTTCTAAGAAATGAAAAGTGTACAACAGGAAAAGTCAGATATCTTTACGCTACTTCTTTCCTTGTTCTCCCTATCTTTCTCTTCCCAAGAAAGAAAATCATGCTGTGAATAGAAATGGGCAATGGTGAATAAAAACCAATGGAATAAAAGAGGAAGAGTCAAATTGATAAGTAGAGGAAGAGGAAGCAAGATGTGAGAGAATTTGAAGAGGGGGTGATATAGACTCACTTACATCATAGAATTTTCAAGTAATGGTAAGGAAAGAAGAAATTAAGGATTTAAGAGTTGTGGGATAATGATATGCAATGTTTCCTTCTATAACTGATCCCACAATTATTTTAGTGTTCTATGATGGTTACAATAAATTACTACAAATGTAGTGGACCTGATTTCAATTCCTCTGCCCCTCTTGAAGAGCCTGGCAAGCTACCAAGAATATCTCGCCCTAACGGCAAAGCCTGGCAAGCTACCCATGATGTATTCAATATGCCAAACACCGTAATAAGTTTCACAATGTTACTGGACCTGCTCAAGCAAATTGATGAACAACTGGAGGACAGTGACAGTTATTCTATGGGTTTTGATTTTAGGGGTCTGAAATTAATTTTAGGGCTGGAGCGATAGCACAGCGGTAGGGCGTTTGCCTTGCACGCAGCCAACATGGCCGACCTGAGTTCGATTCCTCCGCTCCTCTCGGAGAGCCCGGTAAGCTACTGAGAGTATCTCGCCCGCATGGCAGAGCCTGGCAAGCTCCCTGTGATGTATTTGATATGCCAGACACAGTAACAACAAAGTTTCCAATGGAGACGTTACTGGGCCCGCTCAAGCAAATCGATGAACAACGGGAGGGCCTTTACCTTTTACCTCGAGCAAATTAATTTCATTAGGTTAAAATCAAGGTGTTGGAAGGTTTATGTTCTTTTTTTGGTGATAATAAGAGAAGATGTCAAAAGTCCTAATCAAAGTCAGCAGTATAAGATTGAATCTTTTTCACATCAGATGTTTCTGCTTCCAAAATCATTTTGCACATCATACTTCCTGTTTTGCCTTTTTTCTATTTATTCATATACATTTGATGACTTCAAACCCTCCAGAATATCTAGCTTAATCTTCTCACCTCAAACTCAATTTATTAGCAAACTTAATTCCATATACCATCTTGGTTCTTCTTTGATTTGTAATTTAATATGTACACAAAACCTGTGTACATATTGGTGTGCATTTGCCCTTGTGATAGATATTATATAGCATACACAAGCCCAGGAATATGGCAGGTTTATCTGATTGTTGTAGTTCTCTGGCCAATAATTTCAGCACCAATATATTTATTTTCACATTGTCAGAATTCTCATATCTTTAAATATAAGACTTTGCATAAAGCTTTATTCAAGGACTTCAGTGATTTTATTTTTAAATCATGATTACACAGGTAATCATGTAGTGTTTTAAATATATTTTCCAAATTCCTTCCAGATCACTGCTTCTACTTATGGCATTTTAGTTCTTTGAGTAAGATGAATCTTTCACTATCAAAGTTAAATCCTAGGAAGATCTAAATAAGGTGAATGGCATGAAAAAACCCATAAATGTATTTTTTTCCCAACTGGTCACTGTGGTTTTTAAGATGGAAAGGAGAAAACAAATTTTTTTAGCTAGCAAAATCAATATGAATAGATTAAAATCTTCCATCATTTTGTTAATTTTCATAAAATTTTATATATAAACATGTAAATATAAACCAAATATGATCAATATTTTCAAGCAGTACACAGTGAAAACTGTAGAAATATTTGAAAAAAGTCTAATAATGTCAAACCAACGAAACAGAAGGAAAATCAACAATCAATGGGAAAATCCATATTAATCACATAGGCACAAGAAAAATATTATTAAAATATACTTATTTGTGAAAAACAATTCAATCAAATACATAAAATAAAAAAGGAGATAGAGTGTTAAAATTACAGAGTTGAAGAATAAAAAGTGTTCAGAATGGAAAGATTAAGTAGGCAATAAATGGATATAGAGATAATTTAGATTATCAGAGCCAGAGAGATACTACAGTGGGTAGAATACTTACCTTGCAAGGTGCTGTCTCAGGTATAATCCCCAGCATCCCATATGATCCATCAGGAGTAATCTCTGAGTCAGAGCCATTAGTGAGATCCAAACATTGCCAGGTGTGACCGAAAAGCAAAAGATAAAAAATTAGGTTATCAATCAAATGACTTGATAGAATTACAACAGAGAAATTATACTTATAATAAAGATACCTTTGGTATGCATTTATTATATTAACTGCAATACAATTTTCAAAAAGTTGATCATATTAGTTTCCTTCATTGATCATAATTTGTTAAAACATCAACTGTAGGATAACACTGTTTTGTCCTTCCTCAGGTAGCTTAGGTTTATCGGGTCACACCCATCCCAGTGCTCCCAAGTCACTCCCATTCTTTTGTTTATTTGTAACTAATTCTCTATGCTCTCTTCCCCAAACAGTTAATCACCTTTTCTCTATAATCAGCTTCTGTTAGCTTTTAAGATCAGATCCTTCTAATGACACTGAACTTGTATTGCAAGTTATGTCTTTTGAATAGTTTACCTTAAAGCAATGCCCTTTCTGTATAGACACAGGAAGACAGTTAATATTATGTTTTATAACCTGGTAATTGATTGACTCTGAATAATATTTACTCCTGGGCATCTGATTTCTTGACTCAGTTGCCCTTAGTTCCTAGAACCCCAAAAGAAGGGTCCTAACAAGGGATGTAATGGATCCAGGGCAAGCTATGAGCTACCCTGACATCGAAATGGGCCAGGCCAAAGCACCACAATACTCAACTATATGTTGAGTGTATGATCATGAACAAATGCTGTCATGATCCAAAAATAAGTAACAAAGAGACTAGGACCCTGCTGGGGTTAGGAAGACTAACCTGGCCTGAGGACTACAGAATGTATAGTGACATATTCTCAGGAAGAACCAACTGTAAGTTTATATCTCTTTGTGCTCATACAGAATGACATTGTTAGAAATATTAGAAGTAGATTTCCTACAACTATTTAAGTAGATTACTAGCTGAGGAAAGAACACACCCACGTTGGGATCCCACCCTTGAGCAGATCTCCAAGTAATCTGGAGTAATCTCTTTAGATGAGATCTTATCCTTGAGTTAATCTCCTGGAGGAGTGGTCTTACCTCTCTTTGTTGACTTGTCAATGTTCAACCCACCTTTGTGTCACCACCCTACGTGATTGCTATATAAACTAAGAATGTAAGCTCAGAGGGGGCAGAGTCAGAAGTGAGAGGGTTCGGGCTCCAGAGATCCAGAGTCAGAGACAGAAGGAGAAACGGTTCCAGATTGGGGCCCACCCAGGAGAGGAGGCAGAAGAGAGACAGGAGTGAAGAGAATTGGAATAAACTACAATTGATATCGACTAGCCTGGCCCTCGTTTCTTCCTTCATTTGCCCTTGGCCAAGAGCCGTCATGATCCAGGCCACACAGTGGCTCAAGAGCACCGAATGAGGGCAGTGAGATAGAGCCATCCAGAGAGCCTGCAAACACACAATCTTTAGCTTGCTAAGATTTTACAATCAACCTTAAGGTTAACTTGAAAAATAATGGTGTAAAAAACAGAGTAGAATAACACTGTCACAAGGAGATCAGGTTTGTCTGGTTACATCCATCACAGTACTCCCGAATCACTCTCATTACTCTGTTTATCTGTAAACTCTTCCCTGTGCTCTCCTCCCCAGCCAGTTAATCACCTTTTCTCCCTAATCAGATTCTGTTAGCTTGTAAGATCAGATCCTTCTAAGGACACTGAACTTGTATTGTAAGTTATGTCCTTTGCATAGTTTACCTTAAAGCAATGTCCTTTCTGTAAGGACACAGGAAGACAGTTAACATTATGCTTTTTAACTTGGGAGTTGATTGACTTCGAATAATATTTACTCCTGGGCATCTGCTTTCTTGACTCAGTTGCCCTTAGTTCCTAGCACCCCAAAAGCAGGGTCCTGACAAAGGACTGAATGGACCCAGGGCAAGCTGTGAGCCACCCTGGCATTGAAATGGGCCAGGCCAAAGCGCCACGATATTCAACTATAAGTTGAGGGCATGATCATGGACAAATGCTCTCATGATCCAAAAGTAAGTAACGATGAGACTAGGACCCTCTGCTGGGCTAGGAAGACTAACTGTGCTCGTACAGAATGACATTGCTAGAAATATTAGAAGTAGACTTACTACAACTATTTAAGTAGATTACTAGCTGAGGAAAGAATACACCCTTGTTGGGAATCCCATCCTTGAGCAGATCTCCTAGTAATCTGAAATAAATCACTTTAAGATGAGATTTAATCCTTGAGTTAATCTCCTCGAGGAGTAGTCTTACCTCTCTTTGCTGATTTGTTAATGTTCAACCCACCTTTGTGTCACCACCCTATGTGATTGCTATATAAACTAAGACTGTAAGCTTGAAGGGGGCTTGGGCTCAAGAGAGCAGAGACAGGCTCAGGCTGAGGCCCGGGCAGAGGCTCAAGCTGATGCGTGGGCTTGGGCTCGGAAGCTTGGGCTCCAGAGGGCAGAATCAGAGGTGAGAATGAAGGTTGGAATAAACTACAATTGATACCGACCAGCCTGGCCCTCATTCATTCCTTCACCTGTCCATTGCCATTGACCTCCCTGTGGTGGGGGAAACAGCTCAAGACTACCAAACGCGGGTGGTGGGAGAGATAGAGCGCAACCTGACCCTTCCGAAAACACACAAAACAGGTTTAAACTAACGATAAAAGGAATATCACTAATGAAATTAAAGCTTTCTTTAAAAAAAGGAAGGGCCAGACTATCTTTGTATTTTGGTCACTGTTTCTTTTGAGGTGCAGAAGCTTCTTAGTTTAAGATAGTCTCATTTGTCTATCTCTGTTTTCATTTGCTTGGCCAGTGGCAAGTCATCTTTGAAGATACTGTTTGCTTCAATGTTGTGGAAGATTTTGCCAACCTTGTCTTCAATGTACCTTATGGATTCTGGTCTGATGTTGAGGTCTTTAATCCACTATGATCTTACTTTTGTACATGGTGTTAGGTAGAGATCTGAGCCCATTTTTTGCATGTAGCTGTCCAGTTTTGCCAGCACAATTTGTTAAAGAGGTTTCCTTGCTCCACTTCACATTTCTTGCTCCCTTATCAAAGATTAGATGATCAAATGTTTGGGGGGAATATGCCAGTATATTCAACCCTGCTCCATTGGCCTGCCGTTCTGCCTTTGTTCCAGTACCATGCTGTTTTAATTATTACTGCTTTGTATTAGAGTTTGAGGTTGAGGAGGTTTATTCCTCCCATTTTCTTTTTTCCAAGAATTACTTTAGCTATTTGTGGGTGCTTATTGTTTCATGTGAATTTCAGGAGTGTTTGCTCCATTTCTTTGAAGAATGTAATGGGTATCGTTATAGGGATCACATTGAATTTGTACAATGCTTTGGAGAGTATTGCCATTTTGACAATGTTAATTCTCCCAATCCATGAGCAGGGGATATCTTTCTATTTCCTCATGTCCTCTTTTATTTCTGAAGTAGCGATATGTAGTTTTCTTTGTACAGGTCTTTTACGTCCTTAATTAAGCTGATTCCTAGGTAGCTGATTTTCTGGGGCACAATTGTGAATGGGATTTTTTTTATGTCACTTTCTTTTCTCTCATTATTTGTGTATAGGAAAGCAATGGACTTTTGGGTATTGATTTATAGCCTGCAACTACAGAATGGGAAGGATATTGACCCAACACCCATCTGACAAGGGGTTGATATCAAGAATATACAAAGCACTGTTTGAACCCCACAAGAAGAAAACATCCAACCCCATCAAAAAATGGGGCAATGAAATAAACAGAAATGTTCTCAAAGAAGAAATGCAAATGGCAAAAAGGCACATGAGAAAATGCTCTACATTACTAACCATCAGGGAGATGCAGATCAAGACAACAATGAGATATCATTTCACACCACAGAGACCGGACCACATCCAAAAGAACAAAAGCAACCCGTGTTGGCGCAGATGTGGCAAGAAAGGGACCCTCCTTTACTGCTGGTTGGATTGCCAACTGGTTCAGCCCTTTTGAAAAACAGTATGGACTATTCTCAAAAAATTAGAAATTGAGCTCCCATTTGACCCAGCAATACCACTCCTGGGAATATATCCCAGAGAAGCAAAAAAGTACAGTTGAAATGATATCTGCACTTCTATGTTCATTGCTGCACTGTTCACAGTGGCCAAAATTTGGAAAACACCCAAGTGCCTGAGAACAGATGACCGGTTAAAGAAACTTTCGTACACCAACACAATGGAATTCTATGCAGCTGTTAGAAAAGATGAAGTCATGAAATTTACATACAAGTGGTTCTACACGGAAAGTATCATGCTAAGTGAAATGAGTTAGAAAGAGAGGGACAGACATAGAAAGACTGCACTCATCTGGGGAATATAAAGTAACAGAATGGTAGACGAACACCCAAAAATAGTTGAGATAAGTACCAGGAGGTTTGCTCCAGGGCTTGGAAGCCAGCAGCACATGCTGGGGGAAAAAAACAGTTCAGATATAGAAGGGAATACCAAGTAAAGTATGTTTGGAGGACTCACTCGGGATGCGAGATGCATGCTGAAAGTAGACTATAGACCGAACACGATGGCCACTCAATACCTCTATTGCAAACTTCAAGACTCTGAAGGAAAGAGTGAGCAAAAGAGAATTCCCTGCCACAGAGGCGGGGTGGAGTGGGAGGGTGGGGTGTAGGAGTGGGAGCACTACTAGTATCATTTGTGCTGGAGAATGGGCACTGGTGGTGGGATGGGTAATCGAATATTGTATAATTGAAACCCAAGCACAATTGTACCTTATGGTGTTTCACTATTTAAAAAAAGTGAAAAAGGAAGGGCCAGAGGCATATTATAGAGTTTAAGCTGCCTTTCTTGCAGGAAGCCAACCTTAATTGGTATAGTCCTCTAAGCACTATCAGTGTGGCAAACCCTAAGTACTGCCAAGTGTGGCTAAAATACTCCACTCAGTAAAAAAATATAAAGCTAAAGTATATGTGACCAAAATATATGTGACATGCAAAGTGTATAATGATAGGACATTATAGTACTACTTTATAATTAACAGAAGAATAAGATATATTGATGGGGCCTGAAGCAAGAGTACAGCAGGTGGTACACTTACCTTTCACACAGATGAACTGGGGATGGATCCTCACCAACCCATATGGCTTCCTGAATCCCAGCCAGGACTGATCCCTGAGCTCATAGACAGTAGTAAAACCTGAGCACAGCAAGGTGTGACCCCAAAAAACAAGAACAAGAAATATTGATGAAAAGGAGACCTTGAGACAAGAGTAAAGAAAGTGGACATGGGTTCTGGGTGTGGTGTTTATCATTGTATGCATAAAATCCTAACATTAAAGATAAAACTATCTAGAGAAGAGTACATATTTACCAACAAAATACAGAAGAAATAAGCAAACAAGTAAAAAGGAGGGGCTGGGTGTTATTATTCGGGGTAGTTTTGGCATGCATGAGTTTCATCCCAAGCTCTATATGACCCCTCAAGCATAGCTGGATGTCACTCTGCAGGTCCCAGAGGATGGCTGTGTCGCCTGGTGGTACTTCACTTACATAGCCAGAGAAACACTGAATCCTGGGTTCCAATATTGAATTGCTGGTTCTGTTGATTGAGTATACCTGGAAGTGGCTTCCAGATGCCCAGAACACAATTCGATAGATCCTCTTCCCTCCAAATAAAGAACTAAAAAAAAATTACTCAGGATTAAAAATTTAGAGTGAAGGAATATAAATTAACTAATTTTTAGAGGGGAAAATGACCAAATATCCCCTTTTCTTTGAGTACATAAATAACTAGAATCCTATCAAGTTAAATTGATGAGAAAAATAAAGGCTAGGGGCAATGCAACAATGGAAAACATTAAGAATAGTAACAATGGTTTCCCTCATAGTGGCTCAGCGGCAACAGTATCTGCCTTGCAAGTGTTATGTCCCAAGTTTGAAACCCAGATCAGTCATCTGCAATAGATATTGTCTCAATGTCTCTGTCTAAAGACACCAGCACTGCTAAAGAGTTCCAGTCCACCAATCTGGAATGCAAGATGTAAAGATGCATAACCCAAGTGCATGACCATGGTTAGCACACATTCAAGCACCATAAGTCAACAGTCCAACAACAGAGTGCCGATTGTTTACTGGTACCTACAACTAACGGTGTGAGGGTTCCAGCAAGCTCTTGTGCAAACAGCACAATTAAAAACTTATGAAATTTCTGGCAAGCATCAGAACTAAGGGCCTACAAACCTTGATTATCACTACCACTACCACAACAGCAAAATAGGAAGAGACAGAAAATAAAACTTAGAGAATATTTTTGAAAATATTTTTTATTTTTTGGCTTACAATTCTGTAAATAATGATTTCTCATGGACATAATCTCAATACACCTATCACAAGTATATGAGTTCTCTCAAGGACCCACCCTTCACCTCAATTGTGTATGCCAGTTCCATGTTATGTTGCCTTTGGATCTTTTTTGCAGCTTCATTGTGTATTCTTTGAAGATTAATTTTAAAATTATTAAGGTTACTGCTATGACTATGATAATAATGTGAAGATGAATGTCTACTAACACAAGAGAAATTTTCATATTTCAAATAAGGCAGGACGTACTTTAATCAAACCACTTCTTCCACTTATGCTCCAAATGGCTTCACATGGTAATAATATTAAATAAAAAGTCAACTAAAATAAGTCAAAACTGCCAAACTAATAGAAACAGCAACATATCAACAACGAACACTGGAAAATACAATAAATTTTAAAAGTCATTAAAAACATAAATCATTTTTGTAAAGGGAAAAAATACCTGAGACTCACAAAACAGGCTTTGAGGTGAACCACATGCAGAGAAACAGGTACAGAAAAGTTTGCCAAAACAGTGATGTTGCTGAGAATCCCCAACCCTAAAAATGGGAGACTGTAAAGAGGGCCTAGTGTCCTTAAGCAGTTCTATAGATTAGGGCACCCATATAGGCCAGTTTTTGGACACGTGTGTAACAATTCATTAATCCTATGCAACAAATGTAAAGCCCTGCAATAGTATGGCTGACAATGGGGCAATGATTTGGTGCACAGGTGTCAATGTGATGAGACTATCCCAGAAACTCTCATAGTTGCTGAATTTATTCTTCTTAGCACACTACAAGGCTGACTGAGTGCTCTGAATAAAATCAAATGATTCAGATACCTCGGATATATAATCACTATTTAAGCAAAATCTGTACCAAGGGAGGCGTAAATCATATTCAACCAAAGAAAATCCTTAGAGCCAATAAGAGAAAACATAAGGGGTTAGTGAAGTCATTTCTTTATTTTATTGGAAAATGAATTAAGAGGGTGGTGGGAAGATGCAGCTATGGGTTTCTTAGTGAGATTTTGCTTGACAAATGCAACTTTAATTATATGTGAAAACACCTTAGGGTGAACATTTGAGAAATGAAAATGGAATGAATAGCTTGTAAATCATTAAAAAACCAACAAGAAATCTTTGAAGGAAGTGTGATAAATAAAGACATATATAAAAATCTAAACCGTGGGTGTAAAGGTTAATTAGAATACAGGATAAATATAAATCACAAGATAGAATGAGACTGTCCACATATATTAATAATCACTACAAGTCTGAGTGAATGCAATTCATGTATTAAAAGCACATTTTTTAAATTGCAAACAAAATTAAAACAAGCAAGTGCAAGTAGAATTCAAGATGAAAGCTTTAAAAGTGAAAAACAAAATTTGTCATTTTGATAAAAGGAACAATCGACTATGAAAATATTAAAGTCAATAATATTTATGTACCCAGAAACATGGCTTGAAATATATAAAGGAAAAAATGATTAGCTATGGTGGGCAAATTGACAGAGGCACAGTCTAGCAAGAGAGTTTATTATGCCTCTCAGAAATGAGAGAACAGATAAACAAAATACCTTTAAACAAAATAAGTTTAGGTATGTTGGATAATAAAATGTTTTAAAAAATTGAATTTGAATTCCATAGGAATTATGTAATTGATGTGAGAATGAATTACAAATTTATTTGAGTGAATTAGTACATTAAACTTTGAATTTCACAAAACTACACATTAAAAATACATACGAAGCACATGTAAAAATTATGAATTAGTACTGAAGAGAAATCTTAAAAAATCATAAAAATCTTATTTTATGTAACTTTGATCTATTAAACAAAACAGAAAACAATTAAGAACAACAAAATAGCATAATTTCCACTCACTGAAAATTAATATATATGCTATAGCTATAGCACAGCGGGCTACATATACAAATACAAATATACCTATTGAGAACTAATGAATAAGCACAAAACATTGAAACTACTATTTAAAACCTATAGCAAATATGATATAGTTATAAAATCAAGCAACTACGACAAGAGATAGTGCACTTGCCTCAAATGAGGTCAACCCATTTTCTACTCTCAATATCCCTTATGGTCCCCGTGAGTACTGTCAGGAGTAATCCCTGAACATAGAGACAAGATAAGCTCTAAGTGCCACTGATTATGGCCAAAAACCATATTAAAAAGAAAATGTTACTGAAAAAATGTAGGCCTTAAATAAAAAATACGAAAAAACTTCTTGAAATAGTAGAGTACTTGTCTTGTACATGTGAGGCCCATCCTTAATATCTCCAAAAGAGAATAAAGAAGTTTTTGGAAATAAGTGAACTGATCTTCAATTTAAATTAGTAGAATAATGTTAGAGTGATAACTTGGTGTGCTAACTACTTGATTCACCTGTAAGAGACCCAGGCTCAATTGCCAGGAGTCACCTTGGATCCTTGACCACCATCAATTCACTGCCACCACCCCTGCCAAATAATAATAATAATGACAATAATAATATGTAGATAGGAAAATAATTTTTTAAGAAAAGTTAAAGTATTGAATTTACTTTAAAAGTATTAACCTAATACACATTGAGTTAACTCAAATATCCAGATATGTATCTACTATGTATATTAGTATGTATTAGATTAAAATATAATAAAACTGATATAAATGCATTTGAATTCAGTGTGTATGAGTTAGGAAATCAGTTTGGGATTATTTCTTAGAGTCTTGACATTCAGGAAAGTGATAGAAGTAGAGGTAATCACTATGGGAACTTTTGTTTCTTTTTTAATTTTATTTCCATTTGAGACTGGAAAGAGAACTTTGTTAAGTGCTAAAATCAACAAAATTGGCATAAATGACATTTTGTAACAAAGACAGGTCGTAAAAGGTGAAATAGGTTCTGCTTGGCCCTCTTTCTATTGGGATTACTTACTCTGTGGGAAGCTGTGCACTATGCCATAAATTAGCCCCAGCTATCCCATGCTAAGAGACTACCTGGAAAGAAACTGAGGTCCTGGTTGAGAGGCAATGTCAAGTACCAGATATATGTGAATACATCTGTAGTATTTTATACATATCAGCCTTCAGTCTTTGAACTGCTCAGCTGACAAAGTGGAGACAGTCTTGGTGTGTCCTGCATAAAGTAGAAACAGTTTTTGCAGTGTCCTCAATAGACTACAGATTAAAAATCCCAATAAAATATTATTTTTTACCTCTAAGTTTCAGGAGGCTTTGTCAAGTATCACTAGCTTATTGGTTCCAGACATTTTTGTCTGAATGATGTATGCAACTATTAGCCAAATCTAGAACTGTGAAAGAACTTTTGAGATAAGTCCTTTTAATTGTTAGAATCTAGAGGATATATAGTGTGCCCTTTTGGAGGCTATTGGTAGAGCTTTAAAGGGAATCAGAGAAAATACTTTTGAAAACCCAAGTCATGGGATTCCTTTAAATAGTTTCGGAAAGCTTAGCAATGTTATGTGCCATAATATGTTAAGTAGAAAATGTACCTAATGAACTGGATGGTCTAACAAAAGAAATTCCTAGGCAGTGTTGTAGGTATTACTTGGTTTCTTTTAAGCTGCCTATAATAAAATGTAAGGAAAGAGGCAAATTGAAGAAATAACTGTTATATATAAAGGAGCCAGGGCTTAGTGGGTATAAAAATACACGGCTTCTAATTCCCAGCTTCCTAGCTTCAAAATTAAGAAAGAGTTTAAGAGCAATGATAAAATCCAGGATGGGACGAAAAGATACCTTATTAAAATCTCAAAAAGATATAGATACTACCCAGAGAGCCATTCAGTCAGACAAGAGGCATGACTGAAAAATCCCTTTTATTAACAAAAGGCTCTGTCAGGGCCATGTCACATGGCTGACTTTGAAAATCTGAAGTGGAGAAAAACTTTTCCTGAACATATTTATGAATGTAACTCATTAAATTAATTCACAAAAAATCTACAATAATTAAAAATAATTATGTAAGTTTGAACTTAAAGCAAGAGAGATTAATACAAAATAAACGCTGGCCTTTAGCATGTCCACCTTGCTATTATGAGAAAGTCCTCAGAATACTACACAGCTTTAAACAACAGTTCTTTCTCTTATTATTTGTTTTGGAGAGCATGCTCAACAGTGCTCAGAGGCAGTTCCCAGCACTGGCTCAGGGGAGGAGATTATAATGCTGGGGGAACAAGCAATGTCAGACAGACACTGAATTTGGACCTTGGGTTCCCACATGCAAAGCATGAATTCCAGTCTTTTGAGCCATCTCCCTATTCCAACAGCAATCATTTCTTATGGGAAAAGAGTTGCAATTTAGAGAATCAATTTAAGAGCCAAATGTATAAAAAACAAAACAAAACATAAAGAACTTTGGCAGGGAAACTGGGTTCTAATCTAGTAACCTGTCTCATTGTCCAGAGATTCCCACAATTGGAACAATGTGCTCCTTTTACTCTCTTTGAACAGAAAGGCCCACAGCAGTTAACCATAACTGCTATACCAGTGTATGTTGGCTGTGTAAAGGAAATATAACTTGCTTTGTCTTAGTTTTATGTTTTTCAGGTGTAAATTTTTTTATTTGATCTGGCTGGAGCGATAGCACAGCGGTAGGGCGTTTGCCTTGCACGCAGCCAACATGGCCGACCCGAGTTCGATTCCTCTGCCCCTCTCGGAGAGCCCGGTAAGCTACTGAGAGTATCTTGCCCGCACGGCAGAGCCTGGCAAGCCTGGCAAGCTCTTCATGACGTATTCGATATGCCAGACACAGTAACAGCAAAGTCTCCAGTGGAGATGTTACTGGGCCCGCTCGAGCAAATCGATGAACAACGGGAGGGCCTGTCCTTGAAAAATTTCTTCAGAGGAGTCTCATTATCAAAAGCTCGCAATTTTGATATTAAGTATATCCTCTTTAGTTATCAGAGAATCGGGGATACACACACAGAAGTTCAGCATGTGCAATAGAAGAAACACCATGCTTTTGTGAGGTTCTGGGTGTGATCATAACACAGAATGGCCCAGATTTGCAGTTCTAGATTCTCTTAGCTGTCCTTGGTCTTTGGGCATGACCACAAGCACTAATGACAAATCAAAACCATGAAATGGAAAAAGGGAAAGAATGGGAAGGAAAGGGAAGGGAATGGGAAAGGAGAATGAAAGAAGAGAGGAAAATGGCGAAAGAAGAGGGTATAAAAAGAGAAAAGGAGAGTAAAGAGGAGGAGAGAGGAGAAAGGGAGGGAGAGGAATGAAGTGGTGAGGAGAGGGGAGGAAATGGATGAGAAAGAGAAAATATAAGAGAGGAGGAGAGGAAGGCAGACGAACCTGTACATTGAAGTGATACTGACACAAACTTGGGGTTCTTAAGAGACATGTAGGATTTGACAGAGGTGGGAAGTCTTGTGGTTCAGGGAATGAACTGAGGTAGATATTTTCTAAGTCTGGCAGCACTGTTACATATCTAACCCCATGGCCTTCTTTCAGTATGGCAGGGATTCCACTAGGACAGAATTTTCAAACTGTTTTACGAGAGTCATTATCATAGCAATGGACCAAGTCAAGAGCCTAAGAGTTGACCTAGAGAACTGAATTTATCTGGAGGAAGAGGAACTTGGTCAAAGGTGAAGTGGCTGGTGATGGGTGTGGGCTGGGACATTGTGTGCAAAAAGCCCTGACATTAACAGTTTTGTAAATCAGGGTACCTGAATAAAAGTTTGGGCTGGGGGAGGAAGTATTGATGCCCAGATGAGCCAGCTGCCAACTCAACCCAGTCCTACAAGCTGCACTGCCCAAGGGGGGCTCTCTGTGTTCTTTCATGGTTCCCAGGTTCTTCAATACTTTCATGAGTGAAAATACTATAATAGTGGGATGGAGGGGATGGGGGTGGGAGGGATACTGGGACCTGGTGGTGGAAAATGAGCACTGGTGGAGGGACGTGTACTTGATAATTGTATAACTGAAACCCAAGCACAAAAATTTGTAAGTCTATAACTGTTCCTCATGGTATTTCACTAATAAAAAAATAAAAATGCTCTGTCTCAGAGATAGAAAATAGAAATGTTCATTAGAAAGAAGAGGAGAAATTCTCCAGCCAGAGAGGAACTTAGTATAGCACTAAGTTAAATATGTCTCATTTTGTGTGGTTAGGGCCTTTTAGATTTAATCATTGGCCTATATACCACTCTTTATCTCTAGTTTCCTGTGAGCTTAAGGTCTGGGGCAGAATCTATGATCATGGGGTCTTTTAAACATCTACAGCTTAAACTGATCTGTATCAATGCAGTTTTTGAGAACATAATTTAGATGTTTACATATCAGTTATTTAATTAGTGAAACAACTGTAACTGATCACTAGTGAAACAGTTAATTGTTAACTTTCTGCATCATGAACCCTATGTCACTGTCACTGTCACTGACCTCCTGTTGTTCATCGATTTGCTTGAGCAGGCCCAGTAACATTGTGAAACTTGTTGTAACTGTGTTTGGCATATCAAATACATCATGGGTAGCTTGCCAGGCTTTGCCATGTGGGTGAGATACTCTCGGTAGCTTGCTTGGCTTTCTGAGAGGGACAGAGGAATCAAACTCAGGTCGGCCATGTTGGCTGTGTGCAAGGCAAATGCCCTACCCACTGTGCTATCGCTCCAGCCCAAACCCTATGTACATAGGAGATAAAATAGTTCTCTTCTATTTAATACTAACACAACACTGTCCTCCCGTTGTTCATAGGTTTGCTCGAGCAGACCCAGTAACATCTTCACTTTGAGACTTGTTGTTACTGTGTTTGGCACATTGAATACGTCACGGGTAACTTGCCAGGCTTTGCTATGCAGGTGAGATACTCTCTGTAGCTTGCCCAGCTCTCTGTGAGGGCCAGAGAAATCGGACCCGGCTCGCCCAGGCTGGCTGCATGCAAGCTGTGCTATCGCTCCAGCCCTATTTAATACCATGTGGGATATTTCTACTCATTTTTTTTGTATTGCTTAGATAAAGTCTCTTCTTAAATAGAAATGAAAAAAATTTTCTCCCCAAACAGTGGACAACTTATTTAATTCTATAACTCTGTCAAAAACTAAAATGGAACAAAATGATTCCTAAGAACACACAGTATCACTTTTACTCTTCTGTTTTTTCTTTTTTGGGGTCACACCTGGCGTTGCACAGGGATTACTCCAGGCTCATGCACTGAGGAATTACTCCTGGCAGTGCTCAGGGGACCATATGGGATGCTAGGAATCGAACCTAGGTCAGCTGAGTGAAATACAAAAACACCCTACCCTCTGTGCTATCACTGCAGTCCAACTTTTACTCTTTAATGTTTTTCATCTCCTTTTAAATTGCCACCTTTATAATACAGAGAAAAAATTTCTTATTGTTTCTTGGATCAGGTATTTTTCTTATCTATACTTTACTGATTTCACTAATTAAAATTTGCTGGTTGTTTTAATGCACATTTCTTAGATTATTGGCAAAGAAAAACTTGTCCTTATTTATAATATTAACTATTATAAACATTCTATTCTCATATAGTTTGTCTGGGTTTTTGCTTTTGTTTTGTTGTATGTTCTTTACCAAAAGTCATAGAATTCATTTCTTCAGTTAGGGCTTAAAGTCACTACTTTCACAGTTTGGGCTGTCATTTCATTTCTTTTCTTGCCTATTAACTACAAAGAGATTCTACTGTAAGGTTAAATGTAAGAACTAAACCTGGATAGTAATGGATATTGAAATTATTTTTGATAATGGTATTATTATTTTGCTGTTGTGATTATACAAGTAGCTTGTTTATGCAGAGGAGTTTTAAAGAACAATGATTATAGTAATCATCCTTATTAGATTCTTCAAGCTATTTAAATACCCTTATTATTCCACATCATTAATTATCTCTTGAGTATTGGTTCTTATTACATACACAATATTAGAGACAGAATCTTATACTATAACAAAGAGTACTGGTTTCTACTGAGATGAGTTTTATTTTGCTTTGTTTTACTTATCTGACAAATTGACTTGGCTTTTAAAAAGTAAAGTATGCAATATTAATCCAGTTTTGTATTTAAAAGATTAAGCCTTATTTGATCATAGTGGAATTTTTTAGTGAGCTTCTAATTAAATTAAGAAGAAATTGAGGGTTTCCAAATCTATATTCATTGATCTTTAGTCTCCTTTTGTATATTTCTGGTCTTTTTTGATACCAGGATTATAGTTCCCTTATGAATTAAATTAGTTTTCTTTATTTCTTCTGTGTTCCAGGTCAGTTTATATTATGTAGAAATTTTCTGCTGCTGAATATTTACAAGAACTAACTTTTATAGTCAACCAAACCTGAGGCTCATTTGGGTTACCCTTTAAAAAATGTATGAAGCGCTTTTCAAACTATTAATTCAGTATTTTCCACTTCATTTTGTAATAACTGGTAATCTGAATTTTAATGTTCCATGAAAATGGTTACATATCAGATTAGTCAATATATACCATTGTGTCTTATCATAAATCAAAACAGTTCTGCTGAAATTGTTGTTCCCTCTTCTTACCTTCATTTACATATTCTCAACATTCAAAAAATTTTTATGTTTGATATTCATTTTGGGCCACGCCCATCTGTGCTCAGGTCTCAGTGTTGGTGGTGCTCAAGGGACTGTACATGGTGCCTTGGATAGAATCTGGGTCAGCTGTGACTTTGCTAGTCAAGCACTTTACCCTTTGTATTATCTCCTGACTCTTAGCATTTTTTTTCTTTTTGGGTCACATCCGGTGAAGCACAGGGTTTACTCCTGGCTCTGCACTCAGGAATTGCTCCTGGCGGTGCTCAGGGCACCATATGCTATGCTGGGAATCGAACCTGGGTTGACCTCGTGCAAGGCAGATACCCTACCCACTGTGCTACCACTCCATCCCCAACTCTTAGCATTTTTATCCAGGAAATCTTTAACATAATGTCCAAAATCCTTAGCTCATGTGTCTTTCACCATTCTTTTTTACTCTCCTTTTAATTATATTTTGCTATGATATGTATGCCCATACAGTCTCTTTATCTATGTCTGTATCACCTATCTAGCATTTATCTAATTTATATAGCTATAGAATAAGCAACCACTCCTTTGATGTCTGTTCAGGACAGTACAAGCTATAAATAAGTTTGGAGTAGCCATATTCTACTGTGTCTCTTCAGGTATATTCTGTCTTTTATGGCACAATGTTTTCCAAAATTGACAGATTTTATATGAGAGAGTTAGGTGAGAATCTTTTAGTCATAGATTATGTTTATTATAATATTTTTAGACTTTCATGTGCTTGAAAACTTCATGGAAGAAATATAAAATGCAGAATTTTTCATATTAAGTTTGTTTTAGGTTGCTTTGAGTTTTTATTATTTTTGTTCAGGGGCCACACTCAATGGTGTTTAGGATTTACTCTTTGCTCTACATTCAGGAATCACTCCTAGCAGATCTTAAGGAACAATATGAGGTGCTGGGGAACAAAATGGGGTTTGCTATGTGCAAGGCAAGTACCCTGCCACTGTATTATCTCTCCAATCCCCTGATCTTTGATTTTGACAGAACAATGTTCTGTAGGAGGAATGTTGGAAATAGTACTTTTAAACTATCATGGACATATTTGGCCTTACTCAGAAAAGACAGAAAAATCACTGAATTTACCTATGTGTATTGTAAATATTTATAAGATAGAATATATGTAAAATAAGAAATGTGTAACAAAATATTCTATGTGTACATGCTACATATAAATATGTGTATATATATGAAGTTCATGAAAATAAAAGGACATTGTTTAAATAAAACCTAGCATGTGAATGACATATTACATAGAGAATGGCTTTTAGACAATTTAGGAAGAGAAAAATCTGTTTTCTGAGAGAGTCAGCAAAATGGCATGAGCAATGTAAAAATGACTGCAAGACTGACTTTTTTTAGTTTTAAATTGGTGAGACTTATGATTCACATTTACAGGAACCAAACTATATCCAGCTGGGTAAAAGGTATAACAAATTGAATTTACCCCAACTTGGATGACACAAAGAGGAACTCATAGTGAGGAGAGAATTTCTGAACTCTCAGGACATCAAAATCACTAGCCTTTACTGAAGGTAGGTGATAATTCAAAATAGGACAATGAAACAGGGCATCAACCCAGGGGATCATTATTTCCAAAGACTCCATATTGTTTTTTTTCTTTTAACTTAAAAATATTATTTTAGACTTAGAGAAGAATTGCAAAAGTAGTTTCTGTATACCTTGCTTATACCTTGCAAAGTATAAATATTATCTGATGGTAATACATTTTACATAGCCATGATTCAATGATCAAAAATAAATAAATTTATACAAATACTAATAACAAAAATACAGACTTTATTCAGGTTTGCTTAATTTATGTTCTTTTATAAAACTTTTAAAATATCTCCTGCATTGTCATTGAATTATTTTCTGTTTGGGTTACCTCAATATTTCTGGGAAGAGAATTCAAAGAGAAGGTACGTTTTTGTTTTGTTTTTAGACCACACCAAGGGGAGCTCAGGTCTGACTCCTGTCTCTGCACTCAGTTATGACTCTTAGTATTTTTTAATATTTTTCTTCTAATTTATATCCATTTTATGCAATATTTATTAACTTTGCAAGTGAGAAGTTCATTTTTTGGGGGGCGGTCACACCTGGCATTGCTCAGGGGTTACTCCTGCCAGTGCTCGGGGACCATATGGGATGCCTGAGATTGAACCCAGGTCAGATGCTTACAAGACAGACACCCTACTTGCTGTACTATCACTCCAGCCGCCACTCTTTGTATTACTCATGGAAACATATGGGTTGCTGGGTATACAAACCTGGGTCAGCTGCTTGCAAGTCGAAAATTCTTCCTGGTTTACTATTTTATCCGTCCTGGGAAGGCCCGTCTGTGTCTACCGTTATCAGGGATACATGATAACAGTATCAATATGACAGGAAATACCAGGTTGTTCACTTAGTTGAAATAGTGTCTGTCAGGTTTCTCTGTTGTAAGGATGCTTTTGTCATTTTCTGGCTGAGGTTTGGGGACTTAACATAAACATTCCCTCAAACGTTGCTCAGGGAACTAGGGAGTTTTCAGCCTAAAGACCAGCTGATTCAATGCTAGGGCCCACTAATGCTGTTCAGGTCCAGGAGTGCTGGGGCCAGCAGGAAATTGTGCAGGACCAGGGATGAGACATGAGATGTAGGGCCTCATCTCCTGGTCCCGTAAAGCTTATGTTTACTTTTCCTTATTTCATTTGTTAAAACTAAGTCAAGCCCATCTCTAGAACTATCAAAGCATTGTGGGTATATGTTAAACTCACCATATTAATTAGTAAGTATCTCTAGGTAGATAATTCAGCTCCCAGATGCCTGGAGAATAGCAGTTCTGAGCGTCTGCCTAACCCTCTTCACTCCTCTGCTGCACTAATCTCCTCCCAAACCCAGGTTTCCGGGGGCGTGGCCTTTTCACAAGTGGGCGTGGTCTATTTTTCAGTGGTCAGACACTCACGTGGTTGCAGGTAGTTTAGCCATACTAAGGAACTTAGTCCCCAAGGAACCTAGTGCCCAACCTACACAGCAATTTGAAGAAACAATGCAAATCCCCACAACAAGGGGAGGACAATGAAAAGAATCCAGAAGACTCCATTGATACCGCTTACCTAAGGGACTTCTCTGACGTAGAATTCAGATATAAAGTCATGAATATGTTCAATCAACTCAATGAAACAGTCAGACAGACATCCAGTAACATGACAGAAAAAATCGACAAATTATGTGAAGAAATGAGAGCAGAAATGTCACGATTAAAAGATTCCGTAGATGAAATGATAAACTCAGTCTCTTCTCTCAACAATAGAATGACTGCAGCTGAAGAGAGAATCAGTGAGCTGGAAGATCAACTGCACCAAGCAAACAGGCAACAACAAACAGTGGCAAGGGACCTCAAAATAGCTCTACAGAGAATCAGAGTCCTAGCAGATGATTCCAAGAGGAACAACATCAGAATCATTGGACTACCAGAAGCTCAGGGAAAAAATCCCAACGAAAAAAACATGGTTAAACAAATCATCGCTGAAAAATTCCCAGAGCTCCACAATGCAGCCATTCAGGTTCAAGGAGCCCGAAGTGTACCAGCTAAATGAGACCCTAACAAAAACACTCCAAGACATATCACAGTTAGAACGATTGATGCTGCCGATAGAGATACAATACTGCAAGCAGCAAGGTCAAAGAAGGAAATCACATACAAAGGAGCAACCCTTAGATTCATAGCAGATCTATCAGAGGAAACCCTCCAAGCCTCAAGACAGTGGTGAGATATAGTGAAAAAACTCACTGAAGTGAATGCTTCACCAAGAATACTCTATCCAGCTAAACTCTCACTCAAAATCAAAGGAACAGTACACTATTTTCTAGACAAACAGCAGCTCAGGAACTTCATAGACTCAAAACCAAACCTAAAACAAGGGCTAAATGGGCTACTATAAGACTAGATAGATAGTTCAAAAATACAAATATTTATGTTTAAGAATTCATCCATTAGATTTAGTATTTTACTGAGTCGGTAAATTTAGTCGGTAAATTTTGTTTCTTCTGTTTTTAATTATATGTCAAGAACAAGTGACCTTTAAACCTCATTTATTTATTCAGCTATACAATTATATCCATATGATGTGTTGATATTTTATTTTCCATATTAAAAACTCTATATAATTTTTAATTTTGTTGCTAAAATAATTCCAGTGTTGGTCACTGGGAGCTCTTTCAAATTAACTCTCAAGACTTTTAAACATGCCACTATTCTTGTGTGTTTCTCGTCTTTTTGAAAAGGATTTTTGAAACATTTTTGCACCTAGATTCTCCAGGTTTATCTTATATTTATGTATTCATCCTGTCTCAGGCTAAAAACTATTCATTTATTCAAGGAATCAAGAGTGATGGCTAAAGATGTACATAGTTTATCTCTCATTATTCAGAAATCTATAACATAAAATACATAACATACAACCCACATAAAATACATATGACATATGCTTATCTATGTATTTATATATTTATACATACTTTTAAAGTATAGGTTTATGCTCATAAATTCAATACCAGGTCATTCATTCATTCTAGCATTATTTATTTTTTCTAGCATTATCTATTTTTCTGACATTGAGGAAGTTTGTTGTCATTATGCTGTTATTGTTACTTTTATTATTTTTGTTGTTATTGTTGTTTTGGGTTTGGACCACACCTGGACTTGCTCAGGGCTTACTTCTCAATATGCGGGTCAGGGAGTACTCCTGATGGGGCTCTGCAGACCTATGCGTGTCAGAGTTTGAACTCTCATTGACTGTGTATAAAGCAAGAGCTTTGCCTGCTTTTATCTTTATGACTCCTATTTTCATTAATTTAGTATGTATTACTTCATTCAAACAGTAGAGCTGACCCTTAAACAAGGGGTAGGGGTAAGGGTGCAGATGACCTCAGAGTAGTAAGATTCCCATATCCAGGGCTGGTTGAAGCTGTGAACTGTAGAAACTAAAAATTCTACTCCATGCGAAGTTAATATAGTTACTCCAGATTGCTTTGGGTGAGTGTTTGCATCTTACATAATTCTTAATCCTTTTCATTTTTAACTTATCTTTTTTAATGTTAGTATGGTTTCTTGTAGATAGTAAGAGTCAAGTATTGCTTTGTCTCCAATTTTACAACATCAAACTTTATGATTTTTGGCAGCAGGGTAAGGAGCTGAAGGGGAAGAAACACTCTTAAGCATATTCTGGAGACACAGGTGTCTCTCCTGTAATTTTCAGCCAATCGGGTGCATTGTTCAATACCAGGGCCCAAGGATGCCACGCTTCTCAGGCCCTGTGGTGCCAGGGATTACCAGGTCCTCTACTACAATGCTGGAGGGCCTCCAGGCTTACATGTGGCAATGCTCAGTGGCCTCCACGGCTGCACCTAGAAATGCTTGGGTCATCAGGTTGAAACCCAGGTTAGACACATATTAACTCTCTACTGTAGATATCTTCTGACCCCAACAACATCAATCAGTCAAATAAGCTTTTATATCATCCATATTTCATATGAATTTAGAAAGGATTAGATTAATATCTACCATCTTCTTGGCTTTTTTTCTACCTGTTCAACCTGCACACACTCCAATCTGCTGATCTATCTCTTGTTTATTTTTGTCCTCTTTTTATGACTTCTATTGACTTGGTTGAAGATTTTATTTCCCCTAATAATATTATTTTTAACATTTAGAACATTATGGCTGGAGCGATAGCACAGTGGGTAGAGCGTTTGCCTTGCACATGTCCAACAAACCCAGGTTTGATTCTTCCGTCCCTCTTGGAGAGCCTGCAAGCTACTGAGAGTATCTCTCCAGCACGGCAAAGCCTGGCAAGCTACCCGTGATGTATTTGATATGCCAAACACAGTAACAAATCTCACAATGGAGACATTACTGGGCCTGCTTGAGCAAATCGATGAACAATGGGAGGACAGTGACAGTGACAGAACATTATGAGGTAGTTCAATAGTTGCTATATGTACTTTTAATGAACAGGAGTTTATTTACAAATAATAGTACACTGCTTCACATCAGAAAGAAGGATATGTATGAGTGCATTCTGGATATGTAAAGGTGGTTCAGCAGTAGAATTTCTCACATGTATAAGGTCCTGGGTGTGTCCTCCCCCATTACTGTAAAAATAAAGATAAAGTATATTTCCAACTTTTCATCTTTTGTGATATCATATATTGTATTTTGTATTCCTTGAAACATGTGATACATTTACACTAAATTTACTTTAGAAAGTCAGTTATCACATACAGCAAATAGTAGTAAAAATATGATTCTATGTTAGCCCTGTCTATTTAATTTCTATTTTATTTATTGATCCATATTTCCTGATAATGTTATGGTCAGTTTTGCCCCAGATGCTTCTGTAAGTAATGTTGATTTGATATGTGAGCAACATAGACTCTCAGGTTTTGTTAGTGAGGGAACATTCTTATTTCCTAATCCTTTAATAAAAATTAATTTAAGTTATTACATGGAAAAAATAGACATTTTGGGGTTTACATAGCAATATTTATATTCTTATAAGTACCAATCCAATAAGAACACAGAATAGTTTAGTTGTCAAAACAGTCTTGTCCCTTTGTGCTCAAAGGCTTACTCTCATTCCTGACTCTGGTTACCCACTAATCTATTATGCCAATATAAATCTGAGTTTTTGAAAATGCCATTAAATGGACTTATACAGTATTAACCTTCTTTTGACTGATTTATTTCACTTAGCAAAATGCCTTTGAAATTAATCCCAGTTGATGAGCTTATCTATAATTTGTTCTTTTTTATCATTAAGTACTTTTTTATCATTATCTATTTTTATGCATGAGTGTATTATATTTTCTTTTTAATTCACTGAAGAACATTTTTATTATTTTAAATTTTGGTAATAATAATGTCCTGTTAAAATACCTGTTTAAAATATCCCTGTGCTAATTTTTGAGGGAGTACAAATATTTCTTCTTCTAGAGAAAACATTCTCAATAGAACCTCCAGGAAATAAAAATTGGCTTTGAGGGCCAAGAGTATTCTATTTCCTTTATGCAGAAGGTACAGATACACATATAGTTAAAAGATATACAGTATATTGTTTTTCTTCTTTTTTTTCCTTTTGGATCACATCCGGCGATATGCAAGGGTTACTTCTGGCTCATGCACTCAGGAGTTACTCCTGGCAGTGCTTGGGGACCATATAGGATGCTTGAAATTGAACTCGGATTGGGCACATGCAAGGCAAATGTCCTATTCACTGTGCTATCACTCCAGCCCCTACACAGTGTATTGTTAATAAAAAACTTTCACGTAGAGACATTTTTTAAAAAATTTTTTAAATTGTTTAAAAAAATCTTTTTAAATTTGCCTTCCTCTAATGGCTAATATAATAGAAAATCTTTTTATATGAATAATTTTTCATAATTCTATTCTCTTCTGAAAAGTATCTATTAAATCTTTTGTGCACTTTTAAAACTAGATTTATTTTTCAAATAGTTTTTATACTTACAAAAATTGTGCAGTAAGTATGGAGAGTAATTTTTGATCCCTTCTATCCATTCCCAAGTTTCTCCTATTATTCAAATACGGTATTGGTGAAGTACGTTTGTTATAAATGCTGAGAAATACTAACATATTATGAGTGGTCAACAACTATTATTTACGTTGACATTCCAGTTTTGGTATTGTGTGATTAGGTGGATTTTAACAATTATAAAATGCAATGTATACTATAATTTACATATATATACTTTATATACTTTTTCTACTTATATAAAGTAGATAAAGCATACATTATCTACTTTATACTTTATATAAAAGTATAAAAAGTATATATATTTTATGTATTCTTTATATATACTTTACATGTACATAAATATATATACTTTACATGTAAAGTATATATAAAAGTACATATAGTATATAAAAGTATACTTATACTTTATACTTTATACCTACTATATATGTATAATTCATCTAAGTATAATTCTGCTATAGTAGTGAATAATTTCATTTCCTCAAAAATATCCTCTGTGACATATTTATACATTTTCTTCCATTCTCAAATTTATGATAATCACTGACTTTTTATTATCTCTATACTTTAGTCTTTCTAGAATATCATATACTTGGAACCAGTGAGCATGTAGCAATTTTAGACTGGCTTCTTTAAAGTGGAGATTTAAAGTACTCAATGACTCTTGTGGATTTATAGCTTGCTTACTTTTAATCACTGAATAATATTCTATCATATAGTTGTATCACAGAATATTTATTTATTCACCTACTGGAGGGCAGAATGATTGCTACCAAGTTTTACATTTGCAGTGATAAATAAAGGTATTATAAATCTTTATGTTTAGGGGTTTGGGAGGACAAAAGCTTTCAATTTATTTCGGAAAATATATGGGAACCCAATACGATGGTAAATATATGGCTAACCTTGTGGAAAAATGATCACTTTCTTCCAAATATGGTTGGGCCATTTTGGTTTCACTCCAGTGATGATGAAAAGGATCTTTTATGGTCCCTTTCCTCACTGGTATTTAGTGTTGTCAAGTTTGGGATATTTGCTATGTGTATACAAGTCATCATTTTGTTTGGATTGGTGTTTTATTATGCTGAGATGTGAAACATGGTATGCTCCTGGATTTGTTTTAAGGATTCACTCAGGGAACCTTACATAGTGACGGGGATGCCAATCAAGCACCTATCTGCTTCACTACCTGTCCGGCCCCATAACTGAATCTTTATCATCTATGTTTTGTGTACCTAAGTTTGTTGAAAGCAGTATTTACCTGTTTCATGTGTTGATTTTAATTAGTTCCACCTGATTACTTTAATGAATTACATCATTTGTTGAAATTACTTATCTTAACCTAGTAGAGTTTTTAATATTTTGATCATTTATAAATCCCATTTAATAATTCCATCATCTGCTAAAATATTATTTTTGTTCTGATAATCACATTGTCTTTTAGGAGTTATTTTTTTAATTCATTTTCATAGACCTTGTATATCATACTTGCTGGTAAAACCTGGATATAAAATGAAAAATAGTGCATACCCAGGAAAATATTTTCTATGTTTGAAAATCAGTCTGTTATTCCGTCTGGTGCATCTTTATTGTACAGATTTGTGTTAATTTAGTCAGGAGCTGATCTTAGTTCAAATATGTTGTTGCTATGGTTATCTTCAGTGCAACACATGCATCAGATCCTTCCCATGATTTCTGGGGTTTAGATTGTGGAATGGTATTCAAAAGGTTAACTCTCAATATCTGCTCTCACTTGGCCTTTGTATCTTCCTTTTGCTCTTTGCTCCAGGAGGAATTTACTTCCTACAACTCTGTTCCATTGATATGTTTTTACAGCATGCTAACAGCCCATTTCAGGACAGCAAATGAGGGGGATATCCTGTGATGTTTTGATTATGCATGAATTTTTAGCAGGCCTTTTACACATATCCTCCTAATGTTCAGCTTGTCTCATGATATTTTCCCTCTTCAAACCTCCATGTTATGGATAATATATATTCATCCACATGCAAATATAGTTACTTATTGGTTTCATTTTGATTTTTGGATCTGCTACACAGATATACATCCAAGCCTCTATACATCATAAGCAATGACTTATGATCACTTATTAACAATTTAGACTGTTTTCATTCATTCATTCATCATCCTGTTAATCGTCGATTGCCTCGAGCAGGCCCCAGTAACGTCTCTTTCATCCTAGCCCTGAGATTATATTCAAGGCTTTTTAGGAGAATGAGACCCATCATAGTTACTGGTATTTGGCATATTTGGTGCACCACGGGGAGTTTGCCAGACTCTGCCCTGTGGGCAGGCTATATTCGATAGCCTGCAAGTTTGTCCAGAGTAGGAATGAGATAATGAGATATCATAAAAAGATGTTCAGATAAGATGGTTCCGGGAGCTGCATTTTGTAGTCTCTGAGTCTTGGCCGCTGATGGGATTACACGGCGCCAGGGGGCCAGGTGGTGGGTGTGACCCCCGCCTACTGGAATTTGGAGGATCTGGGTGGAGGATGCTCGACTCCAATTCGAGTAGGCTTGGAGATCTCGGCCCCGGAACCCGTGTGGCTTTGTCCCTCTGCCAGTACCTTCATGTGTGCGGAGAGTGGTCTCAGCATGGTGGTGGCTGGTCCTGGAGGTCTTCGGCTGCCGGGGCCCTGGTCGGGGTGGGGAGGAAAGCTCAACCCGCTCCCCTCCAAGGGACCCCAGCGAGGAACAGCCAGGCGCAGGGGCAGGAGACTGACTGTTAATATGTATAATGACATGTATATGGAAGGTACACAATTTAAACTTAAATGAACACCTAAACGGAATTGTTTTTATTTAAAAGTAGTAGCAACTTGATCATATGTGAAGAAAGGACTAGTGACTAAAACATACATCTGAAGAAAACTATTCATATTGCAGAATGCTAGAACAAGAAAAATACAGAGAAACAGAGGAAAACCATATAAATATGAAAATTTGTAGTTCATCTCCCAGAAAAGTAGAGCACAAACGCATGGAGGAGAAACATTTGAATACATAATGTTATCAATTTTTTTCATACATTTTCAAGTAGTTTAAAGTTATAGATTCAAGAAACTGAGTCTGAAATAGGATAAGCATTTTTAAAACCATATACGCAAGCCTAAATGTAAAAACACAATAAAAAGTGAAATGAATTTGTTAAATCTTGCTATAGGTGAAGAAAAATCTGTTCTGCTTAAAGATAAAATAATAAGGTTAGTTGATGATTTTTCAATATATAACTAAAGATAAATGAAGATAATAGTATTATATAGTTAAAGTGGTCACAGGAAAACTTGAATTTATATAAAGTTCTATACCCCCACAAAAGTAGTCAAAATAAATATATTTTTAAGTTTTATCACCAACAGAGCCACATTAAAACAAATATCAAAGCATGTTTTATATGGATTATAAAAATAATTTTAGGTAGTGTAAAAGAGATAAAGGGGGCCAGAGAGATGGTGGAGTTTGGAAGTCACTTGCCTCGCACAAATTGAACTGGGTTCAACCCCCAGAACTGTACATGATCCTTTGAGTTAAGAGTGGATCCAGGAGCAAGTTCTAAGTACAGCCAAATGTGATCAAAAGCTAAGAAACAGAAGAAGAGTATAAAGGATTAGCAAGCAAGAGAGTGGGAAAATAAAATAGGTCAATTTAAATAAGTCCAGAATGTGTTGAAGCAACAATAGTGAATATAGGGATTATGCTATTAAAAGTATTTATGGTAGAATTTGATTAAATATAGAGTATAGTTCTTAATGTTTTCACCTTGTTAAACATTTTGAAAGTGATGATTTTTATCCAAATATTCAATCTACTTTAAATTAATTTATGTTGATTGTATCAAATGTTAGCCAAATTTAACTTTTTTCTTCTATGGCTAACCAGTTTCCCCAACATCATTCTTGAAGGCGTTTTTCTTTCTTCATTTAATGCTATTGGCTTTTATATATATATAAATAAAACTGTCTATATATCTGAGGATTTACCTCCAGACTCTGAATTTTCTTCTATTCCTGTCACCTATTATTACAATATCTCACTATTTTTATTACTGTAGTTTTATAGTATAGTTTAAAGTCAGGGAACACTATGCCTCCAGTTTTTCTCCCATCAGGATTGCTTTAGCTATTAAAGGGGTTTATGGTTCCACAGAAATGTTATTGGCAATTCTTCTATCTTTTAGAAGAATGCCACTGGAAGTTTTATAGGGATCACATTGAATCTGTGTAATGTTTTGGGTAAGATGGTCAATTTAACAATGATAGTTCTTTCAATCCAAGAACATGGAATGTTTTCTATTTCTTGTGTCTTCTAATTCTTTTAGGAGTGCCTTACAGTTTATTTGTTTATGGTAGTGCTAGGAATTAAACCCAGGACCTCAAATATACAAGGTGATTACTCTACCACTCAGCCACATTCCTACACAAGTTGTATCTTTCCTTTCAGTTTATTCTAAAATGCTTGATTCTTTTTGATGTGATTGTAAATGGATTTTTATATCTCTCTTTTTTCAGTGATTGTTTTCATACAGACAACCAGTTTTTGTAAATTAATTTACTTTTATTATTTTTGCGGGAGGTAGGGGTTAGACCACATCAGTGGTGCTTAGGGCTTACTCCGGGCAGAGATCTCTCCTCAGAAGATCAGGTGGGGTGCCAGATGGAACCTGGGGTTAGCTATGTGCAAAGCAACTGTACCACTAACTGTAATATCATTCTTCCTGGTATACTGATTTTATTTTTGCCGCTTTACCATGTTGGCTTATTATATATGTTAAATTTATTCATAGCATATTTAGGTTTTTCTATGTATACTATCGTATCATCTACAAATAGTGTTAGTTTAACATTTTTTTCCCTTTTCAGATCTCTTTTATTATTTTACTTGCTTAATTGATGTGCCTAGTATTTCAAATACCTTGTTAAATACTAAGATATATTAAAGAAAACATAGGCAAAATACTCCATGGTACTGACCACTGTTATTTTCAGAGATTCGTATTAATAGTCAAAGAAGCAAAGCAAGAATAAACATATGGGGTTATATCAAAATAAAAGACTAACTGCGAATAAAATGCTATCACTGAAACAAACATGCATGACATAAAATTGGAGAAATATTTGCACATAATAGATGACAAAGGATTAATATAGTAGATTTATAAAGAAATCTGAACTTTAAGTAAAAAGACATAACGATCTCATAAGAAGTTAGAAGAGAATTGAACTTCTGCAAAGTAACTTGTCTAGAGAAGATATTAAAAGATTAATTGGAACACAAGGAAAAATACAATTATTGATTATCAGGGAAAGGCAAATCATTGTATCTTAAACATATTTTCTTGCATGATAATTCAATGCATAATAGTCTCAAAAATATATTTTAAAAATCTATTGTCTTTAAGAGAACATGGAATATTTACCAAAATTATTCAATTGTTTGGATAAATGAAAATTCCCAATGAATGAAATTTTCAAAGCTCCCAAGAGAAATCATTTATATAAAATACTGTTCATTGGATCACCTTTGAAAACAATGATTTCAACTATTCAGTAGGAGAAGATATTTACAATGAAAAAAAATCCTTTAAGAGGATAGAGAATGTTACTTAAAAAAATCGACTATTTTTCAACCATAATAGAATTACAATGGAAGTTCATAGCAAACCAGGCAACTGGAATTCCTATGTACTTAAAAATTAAGTAGAACACAGACAAATAATCACTGTATAAAGAATGACATGACAAGAGACAAAGAAATAATAAAATAAAAATATTAACATGACAAGAGACAAAGAAATAAGAAAATAAAAAATATTAACCAAAGCAATTAAATCATAATATCATGGTTATGCTTAGTGATAGCACAGTGGTAGGGCGTTTGCCTTGCACGCAGCCAACATGGCCGACCCGAGTTCGATTCCTCCACCCCTCTCGGAGAGCCCGGCAAGCTACCGAGAGTATCTCGCCCGCACGGCAGAGCCTGGCAAGCTCCCCTTGGCGTATTCGATATGCCAGACACAGTAACAACAAAGTCTCCAATGGAGACATTACTGGGCCCGCTCGAGCAAATCGATGATCAACAGGAGGGCCTTTACCTTTACCTTTTACATTGGTTATATTTAAAATGTTCAAATATAATCAGAACCACAATTCAAGCTAAATTTCTAACATTAAACATAAAATATTTATATGACTATTATTTCAAGAACTTCAAAATAAAGTAACATATTCTAAGAAATATATAAAGTAACATAATCTAAGAAAGTTAGGTGTAGGACAAAGTGAGAGCTAGTACAGATATACTAGCATAAAAATAAATTCATTATACAAGAATTAACAAAGAGAAAAATATTTGGAAAAAAGTGAGAATGCCATATGATTCATTGGCAGAAATAAAGGACATCTCAAAAATTTACAGCCACTTTTGTTACAGAATAAAAGAAATTCTGAACAATTTCTGCCCATTATTTAGATCATTTTTTGTAAAGTTAATTACTATGGAATATGGCTTAACATAAGCCAAGGAGGAAGGTAGTGTCTGTCTGCTCCTATGCCCATTAAAGAGGTTAAATCTCTAACAAAGATTTCCCACCAAACAACCACACAACTGCAACCTCTGATCAATAATATTTGTGAAAAATTAACTAGATAATAAAATAAGAGGCAGTTACTCCTGACTTATTTTCTGTGATTAGCATACCTAGGTAATGAAAGTTAGCAAGGATTTAACAAGATTAAAAGGAAAGGGGAACTTTTGAAGAGAAATGTTTCAAAATAACTGTCATTATTAAACTGAATCCAGAGTACCTAATGTATTACTTCAACAACGGTTTTTTTGTTTGTTTAAATTCCAGCAATTAAATTTGGTCTATATTTTTATTTTTATTTATTTTTATTAATTATTTTTATTAGTGAGACACCATGAGGTACAGTTGTAGATTTACAAATATTGTGTTGGGTTTCAATTATACCATGATCAAATATCCATCCCTCCACGAGTGCCCATTTCCCACCACCACGGATCCCAGTATCCCTTCCAACGCCAATCCTCCACATCCGCCCCTGCCTCTGTGGCAGGGCATTCCCCTCTGTTCTCTCTCCTTTTGGGTGTTGTGGTTTGCAAAAGAGGCATTGAATGGCAATCATATTTGGTCTATAGTCTACTTTCAGCATGCTTCTTGGATCCTGGGAGGATCCTTCTGACACCCTTTACTTGGTGCTCCCTTCTCTATCTGAGCTGCCTTTTCCCCTAGCATGTGTGGCTGGCCTCCAAGCCATGGAACAAAATTCCTGGTACTAATCTCGGCCATTCTTGGGTGTTAGTCTCCTATTTTGTTACTTTATGTTCCCCAGATGAATGCAATCTTCCTATGTCTATCCCTCTCTTTCTGACTCATTTTGCTTAAGATGATACTTTCCATGTAGTACCACTTGTATGTAAGTTTCATGACTTCATCTTTTCTAACCGTGACATAGTGTAAATGTACCAAAGTTTCTTTAACCAGTCGTCTGTTCTCGGGCACTCAGGTTTTTTCCAGATTTTGGCTATTATAAACAGTGATGCAATAAAGAAACAAGTGCAGATGTCACTTCGACTATATTTTTTGCCTCTCTGGGATATATTCCCAGGAGTGGTATTGCTGAGTCAAATGGGAGCTCAATTTCTAATTTTTTGAGAATCATCCATACTGTTTTCCAAAAGGGCTGAACCAGTCGGTATTCCCACCAGCAATGAAGGAGGGTCCCTTTCTCGCCACATCTGTGCCAGCACTGGTTGCTTTTGTTCTTGTGGATGTGGGCCAGTCTCGGTGGTGTGAAATGATATCTCATTGTGGTTTTGATCTGCATCTCCCTGATGATTAATGATGTGGAACATTTTCTCATGTGCCTTTTAGCCATTCGGATTTCTGCTTTGAGAAAGTTTCTGTTCATTTCATAGCCCCATTTTTTGATTGGATGTTTTCTTCTTGTGTAGTTCAACCAGTACTTTGCATATCCTTGATATCAACCCCTTGTCAGATGTGTATTTGATGAATATCCTTTCCCATTCTGTAGACTGTCTTTGTATTTCGGTCACTGTTTCTTTGGAGGTGCAGAAGCTTCTTAGTTTAAGATAGTCCCATTTGTCTATCTCTGTTTTCACTTGCTTGGCCAGTGGCATGACATCTTTGAAAATACCATTAGCTTCAATGTCATAGAGTGTTTTTTCAACTTTTTCTTCAATGTACCTTATGGATTCTGGTGTAATGTTGAGGTCTTTAATCCACTTTTATGTTACTTTTGTACATGGTGATAGGCAGAGAACTGAGCCCACTTTTTTGCATGTAGCTGTCCAGTTTTGCCAGCACAATTTGTTAAAGAGGCTTTCCTTGCTCCACTTCACTTTTATTGCCCCCTTATCAAAGATTAGATGCTCGTATGCTTGGGAGGAGATGTCAGTATATTCAACACTGTTCCATTGGTCTACAGGTCTGCCTTTGTTCCAGTACCATGCTGTTTTAATTATTACTGCTTTTAGTAGAGTTTGAAGTTAGGGAGGTTGATACCTCCCATTTACTTTTTCCCAAGAATTGCTTTAACTGTTTATGGGGGATTATGGGGGCTTATTGTTCCATATGATTTTCAGGAGTGTTTGCTCCATTTCTCTGAAGAATGTCATGGATATTGTAATAGCGATCACGTTGAATTTGTACAGTGCTTTGGGAAGTATTGCTATTTTGACAATGTTAATTCTCCCCATCCATGAACAGGGGATATTTTTCCATTTCCTTGTGTCCTCTTTTATTTCGTGAAGTAGCGTTTTTTAGTTTTCTTTGTACAGGTCCTTTACTTCTTTAGTTAAGCTGATTCCTAGGTACTTGATTTTCTGGGGCACAATTGTGAACGGGATTGTTTTTTTTTATGTCACTTTCTTCACTTTCACTATTTGCATATAGGAAAGCCATGGACTTTTGGGTATTGATTTTATAGCCTGCAACTTTACAAGTCTATTGTTTCTAGGAGTTTTTTTGGTAGAGGTTTTAGGGTTCTCTAAGTATAGTATCATACCATCTGCGAATAGTGAGAGCTTGATTTTTTCCTTTTCTACCTGGATGCCCTTAATATATTTTCTTGCCTAATCACAATTGCAAGTACTTATAGTACTATATTAAACAGCAGTGGAGAGAGTGTACATCCTTGTATCATCCCTGACCTTAGGGAGAAAGCTTTCAGTTTTCCCCCATTGAGGACGATGCTTGTTGTAGGCTTGTGGTAGATGGCTTTAACTGTATTGAAGAAAGTCCCCTCTATCCCCATTTTGGCGAGGGTTTTCATCATAAATGGGTACTGGATCTTGTCAAATGCTTTCTCTGGATCTATTGATACGATCATATGATTTTAATCTTTTCTTTTGTTGATATGATAGATTATGTTGATTGATTTCTGAGTGTTAAACCAGCCTTGCATCCTCGGGATGAATCCTACATGGTCATGGTGTATGATCTTTTTGATGAGTAGTTGAATTGTATTTGCTAGTATTTTGTTGAGAATCTTCACATCCGTGTTCACCAGGGATATCGGCCTGTAGTTTTCTTTTCTTGTGGTGTCTTTGTTTCCTTTTGGTATTAGAGAGATATGGGCTTCATAGAAACTGTTTGGGAGAGTTTCTGTTTTTTCAATTTCCTGGAATAGCTGGAGAAGAACTGGCAGTAGGTCCTCTTTAAATGTTTGGAAAAATTCGCTAGTAAATTCATCTGAACCTGGGAATTTTTTTTGGAAAGACTTTTGATTACAGTTTCAATTTCCTTGATGTTAATAGGTCTTTTCAGGTACTCTAGATCTTCTTGATTCAGCTTTGTGAGATGATAGGAATCCAGTAATTTATCCGTTTCTTCTAGGTTCTTTTGTTTCGTGGCATACAGACTTTCAAAGTAGTCTCTGATGATCTTTTGAATTTCTTTGGTTTCTGTTATGATATCCCCCTTCTCATTTCTCATTCAGTTTATTAGGGTTCTCTCTCTGTTTCTTTGTGAGTGTTGCTAGTGGTTTATCTATATTGTTTATTTTCTCGAAGATCCACCTCTTGGTTTCATTGATCTTTCAAATTGTTTCTTTGGTTTCCATGTCATTAATTTCTGCTCTAATTTTATGATCTTTTTCCTTCTGCCCGATTTGGGCTCTTTCTGTTGGTCCTTTTCTAAGGTCTTGAGCTGTGAAGTCAAGTTGTTTATGTGCATCCTTTCTTCTGTACTGAAAAATGCTTGCAGAGCTATAAATTTTCCCCTTAATATGGCTTTTTCTGCATTACATAAGTTCTGGTAGCTCGTGTCTTCATTCTCATTTGTTTCCAGGTATCTTTTGATTTCGTCCTTGACTTCCTTCCTGACCCACTCATTGTTCAGCATTGAGTTGTTAAAGTTCCAGGTGTTTGATTTGGTCCTCCTTGTCTGTGTGTGATTCACTTCTATCCTCAGTGCATCGTGGTCTGAAAAGATGGTTGATACCATTTCTATCTTCCTGATTTTATTGAGGTATGTTTTGTGGCCTAGCACATGTTCTATTTTGGAAAATGTTCCGTGAGCACTGGAGAAGAATGTGTATTCTTTCTTTTTGGGTTGTAAAGCCCTGTATAGGTCTATAAACTCTTTCCCTTCTATTTCTTCTTTCACAGGCAATGATTACTTGCTGAGTTTTGTCTTGTTGTTCTATCCAGAGGTGATATGGCAATGTTGAAGTCTCCAACTACTATTGTGTTGCTAGCAATGTCCTCCTTAAAATCTTTTAGCAGTTGTTTTAAATATTTAGCTGTTTCCTCATTAGGTGTATATACATTTAAGAATGTGATTTCTTCCTATTGTACGTATCCCTTGATGAAGAGAAAATTGCCTTCACTGTCCCTTCTAATCTTTTTCAAGGTGACATTAATGTTGTCAGATACTAGTATGGCCACCCCTGCTTTTTTGAGGGAGCTGTTTGCTTGCAGGATTGTTTTCCATTCTTTGACTTTGAGTCTGTGTTTGCTCTGACTGTTGAGATGAGTTTCTTCTAGGCAGCAGAATGTTGGGTTCTGTCTCTGAATACATTTTGCCACTCTGTGTCTCTTAAATGGTGAATTTAGACCGTTGACATTGAGAGAAACTACTGTTATGGGGTTTTGTGTCATTTTTTGTAAGTGTCTGATGTGGTTGTAGGGTTTGTCTTGTCTTATAGTAGCCTCTTTAGCCCTTGTTTTAGGTTTGGTTTTGAGTCTATGAAGTTCCTGAGCTGCTGTTTATCTAGAAAATAGTGTACCGTTTTTTCGAGTTTGAGTGAGAGTTTAGCCAGATAGAGTATTCTTGGTGAAGCATTCATTTCAGTGAGTTTTTTCACTATATCTCACCACTGCCTTCAGGCTTGGAGGGTTTCCTCTGATAGATCTGCTTTGAATCTATGGGGTGCTCCTTTGTATGTGATTTCCTTCTTTGACCTTGCTGCTTGCAGTATTGTGTCTCTATTGGCAGCATTGATCATTCTAACTATGACTAGTCTTGGAGTGTTTTTGTTAGGGTCTCTTTTAGTTGGCACCCTTCTTTGGGCTCCTTGAATATGAATGGCTGCATTGTTGAGCTCTGGGAATTTTTCAGCAATGATTTGTTTAACCATGTTTTTTCCGTTGGGATTTTTTCCCTGAGCTTCTGGTAGTCCAATGATTCTAATGTTGTTCCTCTTGGAATCATCTGCTAGGACTCTGATTCTCTGTGAGCTATTTTGAGGTCCCTTGCCACTGTTTGTTGTTGCCTGTAGGCTTGGTGCAGCTCACTGATTCTTTCCTTAGATGTGGTGATTCCACTTTTGAAGGTATATACTGAGTTTTTTGTTTCATGCACAGAATCTTTGATTCGTGACATTTCTGTGCGTAGCTTTCCATTTCTGCTCTCATTTCTTCCTGTATTTTCTCGATTGTGCAATACATTGTTTCTTTCATATTCTCCTTCAATTTACTGGATGTCTGTCTGACTGTTTCACTGAGTTCATTGAACATCTTCATGACTTCATATCTGAATTCTTTGTCAGAGAGGTCCCTTAGGTGAGCAGCACCTCCAGAGGCTTCTGGACTCTTTTCATCCTCCTCACTTTATGTTGAAGGTGAGTGAAGACTGGGTTGGGGAGAAGACCAGCTCAGCTTGGGGGACTAAGAGGAAGAGGCAGAGGCTCAGAGGTCCTTTGTCTCCCAAGGTCTGAGAGGATTCCTGGGGGGCTTGCAAGGAGAAATCCAAGTCCCGGATTCGAGAAGCAGCATATAAACTGACCTGGGTAGGGGGCAGAAGACCAGCTCAGCTTGGGGGATGAAGAGGAAGAGGCAGAGACTCAGAGGTGCTTTGTCTTCCAAGGTCCGAGAGGACGCCTGGGGGGCTTGCAGGGACAAATCCAAGTCCTAGGTTCGAGAAGCAGTGGATAAACTGACGTTGGTGGGAGAGGGGGGAGAAGACCAGCTCAGCTTGGGGGATGAAGAGGAGAGGATGGCCTAATATTTTTAAACCAACCAATGCAACTAAGTCCATCAATAAGATAAAATGTGAGAAATTACATAACTACAATAAAAGAATTGCTTTAGATAAAGAAAGGATGTTATTAATACATTGTAAAAGACGGATACACTCGTGCATGCATTACACTCATACAGTTCTTGATTTCACATGTGAATTTACAGAACTCCTGATCGAACATAAATGAGATTCTGAATAATCATGCACCTTTAGAAACCATGATTTTCAAGCCATACTAGGAAAGAGAATTCAGTCAGGTAAAGTATATGTTCTGGAGATACTAAGTTAAAATTCTAGGTAAACTGATCCTTAATATTAAAAAGAAAATTCCACGTAAAACTCCCTATGTCTCCCATGAAATACAGGAAGGCAAACAAATTGAGAGCAGAAATGGCTACAGAACTTGCTGCATCATCAGTCATGAAAGAGTCTTGAGATTTTCCTAGCACAAGGCGTTCCTAGGAAAGAAGAAAACAATCATGATCAAGGGTCAGTTTCTGCAGGTCAGAGTGCTGTTTTAAGAAAAACTACCATAACACAAAACGCACATTTTTTTTGAGGGGGGTAGGCTTTGTGGGTCACACCCAGGGTCACACTCTCAGGAATTACTCGTGGCTTTGCACTCAGGAATTACCCCTGGCGGTGCTCAGGGGACCATATGGGATGCTGGGAATCGAATCTGGTTTGGCCGTGCAAGGCAAATGCCCTACCCACTGTACTATCGCTCCAGCTCTGCACAAAACACACTTTGGAAGGAGAGCAGATTGTTAGAAGCCTGAGAGCTGGAAACTGAGAGTAACGTCATGTCTGTTGGAGTAATAATCCAAAAGCAAAGGTACATCTTAACTTCAAACACATGAGTATGGTAGATATTTTCGGCACCAAGTGACTTTCCTACTCAAAAGCTCTGGAAATCTCGATAGAACATAGAATGTGTGATGGGTATCTATGAATGGACTGTTACATTTTCAGGCTCTGACTACTAATACATTTGTTCTATTAGAGACTTAAAACACTCAAAAGAAGGCTCCATATTTTTCCCACCTAAGCTTGGTAACTTCTTAGGATCATATCATACTGAGAACAAAAGTCTCCATATGAATCTAAGTATAAGGGCTAGAGAGCAAATACACTGTGTAAGACACTTCTATTGCATGCTATTGACTTGGATTCCAAGCCCAGAACACCATATGGTTCCCTGAATCTACCAGAAGTGATGCCTGAGCACAGTACCAAGCGTAAGACTGAAGCACAACCAAGTGTAGTTCAAAAACAAACAAAATCTAAGTATAACTAGGAGCCTGATTTTTAAGTACCTGTGAATCACTGTAGAAATACCATTTGTAATCTAATTAGGGACATAATTTAGGTCAAGGATCGCTAAGGTGAGGGATAGACTGTGGTTCAGGCTCAAAGGGAAGTCAGGGATCATGGATACTGATGTTGATAGCACCATGAAATGTGGTCTTAAGCAATACCATTTTCTCTCAAGGCAAAGATGTAGAGAATTTGTACCATTTGGTTTCTCAAGAGTATTAACAATTGCCTGACCTGTAGGAATGAACAGGGGTCTTCTGAGCCCTGACATTAGCTCATGCAAAATGTTTCTCCCCGTACTGAGACTCAGGTGTCAGGTCCTCATTACTAACTTTCAAAACCTCTTTACTTTCATTCACCAACTACAAAATATTAGTACCAATACTGGATTTTGGCAGGTATCATCTTAGGTTGATACCAACTTAATATATGGCTAATACTCAGCCAACAGTTAATAGTAATTTTTGGCTATTCTTGGGTGTTATTCTTCTATTTTGTTACTTTATGTTCCCCAGATGAATGCAATCTGTCTGTCCCTCTGTCTGTCAGATGAATGCAATCTGTCTGTCCCTCTCTTTCTGACTCATTTCGCTTAGCATGATACTTTCCATGTAGTACCACTTATATATAAATTCCATGACTTCATTTTTTCTAACAGCTATCCATCGTGCAGATGTACCAAAGTTTCTTTAACCAGGAGGCCAGTCACAATTTTTCCCCAATGCTAGGGGAAAAGGCAGCTCAGATAGAGAAGGGAACACCAAATAAAGGGTGTTGGGAGGATCTTCCCAGGATGGAAGATGCATGCTGAAAGTAAACTATAGACTGAACATGATTGCCACTCAATGTCTCTATTGCAAATCACAGCACCCAAAAGGAGAGAGAGAACAAAAGGGAATGCCCTGCCACAGAGGCAGGGTGGGATGGGTGATGGGGGTGGGAGGGATACTGGGATCAGTGGTGGTTGAAAAAGGGCACTGGTGGAGGTATGGGTACTTGATCATTGTATAATTGAAACCCAAGCATAAAAATTTGTAAGTCTACAACTGTACTTCAAAGTGTTTTACTAATAAAAATTAAAAAATATATATAATAGAAAAAAAGTAATTTTTGATCCCCCAAAAATGAAATTATTAGAGAAGCAAGTGTTCCAACCCAAATTTGCACCTGTTAGTTGAATAAAAAATTAAAAAAAGAACTCACTGGCTTTGTACAATACCAAATGACTTTCCTACATGTAATCTGCAAAATGGGCACATCGTTTCAGTATTATTGGTAGCTGGATAGACTAGTAGGACTTCCAAATGTAGATTCACATCTCTTTTTCTATCATTAATTATAAAAATATAAAAGTCAGTATTTTCTATCCTAAAATAGGAATGGCCCATATGCCAGGATTTAAACATAGAATAAAGTTTGCATGTCTCACTCTCCCTTCCCTCCAAATCCATCCCCTCTGGGCTGATATATTTTTTGTTTGCTCTGAACTTGGAAATAGAATGTTTGTGGCTCTGAGACTCATCTTGTTTCCTTCTTTTATGGGAATAGCATAACATACAGCTCTATTTTGGACAGAGACCTTCTGTTTTAAAGTTTGGGAGGAAGAAAGGCCTGAGGCCCTTTATCAATACAGCATATGTCAATGTAAAACAGAATTAATTTTCTGAAAAAAGAGAAATGTGCTCGTCTTTAACCTTTTCAGGTGTGATATCTGAGGATAGCTAATATTGTCCGGAATTTTGGTGAAGATAGTTCTAGGGATGGGTAAATACATGGTGCAAGGAGAATGTCAGTGGAGGTTTATTTAAAGGGTAGTGAAGAAGGACAGTAATTTCTTTATAACTAGTGAAGGCAGGTCATACAGCTGATGGGCTTCCACATCAGAAATATAGATGCTTCAGACTCAACAACAAACAGTTCCGCCACACCAAAAATGATGCCACCTTCCTCACAGGCCATTCTACCTAAAAGACAGCTTCATAAATTTATGAGATTGAGCCCTTTTTAACTCTAGTGTCTGGTGTCTTTGACTGTCCTTGGTGAGAAGATACAGTGGAAAGTACAAGGAATTCATAACATAATGGAGGGCTTTGGGCAACCTCATCCCCACCCCGTCTTAGGAAGACTTCTCCTTTTTTGAGATTAGAATAATAATTACAAAAGTTTCTTGTGTAGATTAAACATGGAAAATGCATAATACACTTCTAGTAAGCAAAAGTAATAGAATATAGAGTGTATATGTTATTAGAGGGTGATCACACCTGGCAGTTTTGTTGGCTATTTTGTCTTGTAAAAAGAATGTAGGCATCCTCTGAGAAAAACTCTGGCCACCCAACTGTGAACATAATTTCTCATCATCATTTTTATCATGCTAATTAGAATACCAATTCTCTTCTCCACAGTGTTGTTATTAATCAACCAATCATGGGTCAAGAAATACATTCTATTTATCCTTTCTTTTGGTAAATAGGGTTAATTTGGTTAGTTTCCTGATTACTGTTATATAATATGGAGTCTTCACAAGTTATATCTACACGTAGATTTCATTTAAAGATAAACATACTCATACACACAAAAAAGATGACTGTAAAACTTGATGCATTTGGTCATTTGTTTAGGTGTTCATTCAGCTCCACTCATTTGAAAATGGGAACAGAGACACTGAAAGTTCGAATACAAAGTCAGAGTATCTCAAAGTAGGAAATGATCGTAAGAGAAGTTATCTCTCTGATTGCAGATCACATTTCTTACAACATTCTACAATCTGTTCATTTCTAATGTCTATTCACCCTAAAAAACTGACCACTACAGAGGTCAGTCCACTGTGTGTGAGAAATGAGAGGGTCCTGTAGTTTTCTTTTAATAGATATTCCCTATGAAGTCTTCACTCTCACTCCAGCCTCAAATTCCCTGAAAATTATATGGAATCTTTTTCTCATATTCTGATTTCTCTGAGACTTCTGGGCAGAGACATTTCCCACTGTCTTTCCCTGTCAAGCTCTTTCAATGACCATTCTCATGGTTTATCCAAAGTGGGTCACTGCATGAAAAACATAAGAAATGGAACTGAATATTAGACAGAACCTGATATTTCTAATTTATGAAATGAACTTAAAATTTATCTCCTCAAACTGGAAATTAAGCACAGCTGTAAAATTCTTGACTTACATATGTGACCACCTGGGTTCTACTCCCAAGGCCTCACACATGCAAACACAGAAATCAAGATAAATAAAAATTTAGTTAAGAATTATTATCTTATAGGCACATTGTGAGTCAATATAGAAAATGTGTGCTTTTTTTTCTTCCTTCCTCATCTGATCCCATATGATTTAACTCAGAATGTGTTTTAACTAAACTCTGGTGGGGTGACTGGCAGAAATCCAAGAGTTATGTCTCTTTTGTGGGTAAGGATAAAGACCCAAATTAAGCAAACAGGAAAGAGAGATTTGTTGTGCTGTATGATTTTCTTAAAAAATGTTGCATAATTACATTGCCTCAAAGCAACATAATTAGAACGTAATATTCTTATTCCGTTATAGTAGCTTTAACAAATTTTAGGTTTAAATAATATTTATATAACCTATTAATGTTTATAAAAATAAGGAAAAATAAAAATGCAATACAATTGCAACATAAGCAAAGATTGATTTTATTGATCTCCCTTTTTCTCCACCCCTGGCTACAATATCTCCTTGTATATGCTCTCCATAGTTTGACTGTATGGGCATCCTTTTCGCTAAAATTAATAAATAAACCAAACAAGGCTTTAGAAAAATAAACAAAACAAGACTTTAGGAAATGATTTGAATTTATTTTTTAAAGGTGTTAAGGTCTACCAAGCACCAATGCAATACTAATTGTGTTATTTTCATTGGGCATTACTAATAAGGATTCCAAATTCCCAGAAGGATTGGGGCCTCTGTACCTGCTTGAAAGTATAAATACCGGACCTACCTCACTTCACCTTTGACCTGAGAATTGTCAGGTTGGGAGTATGCTGTGAGCTACCAGCTAGAAGAGGAATAGGCTTATAAAGGCCTATAGAAGAAATTAGCTAAAGAATGTTTCCTCGAGTAGATTTTTTAAAAATGGAGTACCAAACCTGATTCTACTGGAAACTGAAATTGTAGGTCATAAGCTTTGGAGAAAATAATGTTTCTAGTACCTGGTTATGTTAGTAACCCTAAACTTTATCAAGAGTTTTAAGCTGATACAAGTGATGCATGGAACTGGATCCCACCTACCACCATCAAGAAAAGGAAAAACGTATTGTTGAACAAATGAACATCTAGCCACGAAAAAAGCAGAGTTCCTCCACAGATTGAGAGAACTCTGCAGAGCTCATTTGGGGATTACCCTTTACTCCACCATGGTACCAATGATGCCTTTTCTTAGAGCTCTGGCTCTCATTTACTCCAGGAGAAGGATCTAGAAGGTCCAAATCGACACAGTGTTTTTATTTGGTGGTAGGCTGTTCATTGTAACTAGCCTGCCTGTTGTCCAGTGGAGATGTTCAGACTGTCTTGAGGACCCCATATCATAAGACTTGCAGACTGGGGCGTGCATAGCATCACTTTTGCTTTACTGACAAAGAATGGCCTCAATGCTTCACCCTGATCTGCCTCCACACAACTGCATGGTACTTCTCTTGTTCAGATAAAATGCTCACAGAGGGGTGCCACAGATTAATTATTTCATGTCAGGAAAGGGTGGCATTTTTGATGATGACAAGTTTCATGTAACTGCTATTATTATAATTAGGGAGCAAAGCAGATACATTTATCCTGCATCTACTAATTAGACAGGGAAGTAAATTAATTTTTCCCTATCCATGCTCATTTCGCTTGTTAGTTATTTTTATATCAAGTACAAGGAGAAATCTTATCTCTTTCAGTATGGATTATATATGCTCTGCTCTTCTGTCCAACCAATTTAGATAAAACTGGATCCACCCTAGAGAAATTTCATTTGGGGGAGTGTTGGTGGGAGGAGGAGATAAGATCTCCTTGTCTGAGTGAGTTATAAATAGCCAGCAAATAAATAGAAACTCCCAGCTGCTGCTGGGGGAAAAATGTGTGTGTTTTTCTCCTGTTACTGTATAATTAGCATGAGTCACTGTCCCTCAGCTGGAATGTACAAAGGAGAGAAGAGGAGGTGTGGAGGAAGACAGCCAGGGGTTGAGACTGGGAAAGGTGCTCTTCTTCATTGAGTTTCCCAGAGATAAGTCTTCTAGAGCAAAAAGTTCACAAAAGAATTCTACTAGGGTGTATGGTGTTGCCAGCAGTTCAACCTGTACCTGCAGGGTGAGTGCATCAGTAGCCTGATGGTATCTTGACGCTTCCTGATGCCCCAAAATTGCCTCTGTGCCTATGGCCATACCCCAACAATTTGAGACCAAATTAACCAAGAAATTAAATGGCCAAAATTTAGGTATGTGGGAGCCACACCCACAAACCAACTCTGGCTCAGCTACACAAGCTCCTTTATTGGCCTTATTTCAGAGACCCATAGGTAAATCTCAAAAGAGATCAAAAGTCACAGTGAATTTCAGACCCCACATGTGGCTGAACAGACTGGGGTAAATTGGAGGGAGACTGGTTGGATTAGTGGCCCGCCCAATCAGAGTCCCCAGAAGCTGCTTGCTTCCACAATCTAAAGTCTCTGCCATATCCCTGGCCAGACTCCATCATCTCAGGACGGACCTCACCAAGATATAATCTGCTGAAAATTCTGGTATGCAGATTTTGTGACTGAAATCTCCAGGCTTCTTCAGAGTTGGGGTGGTCTACCTCCCCCCACTTCCCAATACACATGGAAGCATTGGCAGTCACCCCCACAAAACAACCCCAGTGTCACCCTGTAAGTTCTAAAACTGGCCTTGCTTCAGAGAACCCTAAGTAAATCTCAAAAGAGATCAAAAGCCACAGGAATGCTTGGACCCGTGCATGGCTGAACAGATTGGGGTAAATTGGAGGGGGATGGATTGACCTGTGCCCACTCAAGCAGAGCTCCAGGCAGCCACTTGCTTCCAACAATCCAAATGCTGCCCCCAGCCTTATTCTACCGTCTCAGGATGAACATCACCAAGATATCACTATCACTGTCCTCCCGTTGTTCATCGATTTGCTTGAGTGGGTCCAGTAACGTCTCCATTGGAGAGTTTGTTGTTACTGTGTTTGGCATATCAAATACATCACGGGTAGTTTGCCAGGCTCTGTCATGCGGGTGAGATACTCTCGGTAGCTTGCCAGGCTCTCTGACAGGGGCGGAGGAATCAAACTCGGGTCGGCAATCTTGGCTGCGTGCAAGGCAAACACTCTACTTCTGTCCTATCACTCCAGCCCCACCAAGATATTATCTGCTGAAATTTTGTAATGTGAATCTTAGCAACCCAAAGACACAGCAGCAAGTACCAGAAGACAACACAGAGCTAGAGATCTCTCTGAGCCCCATACCAGGTCAATTTCACTGGGGCACTCCAGATGGAGCAGGTGCAGTCTCCCCATCTACTCCAGATGAAATCCTAGTGACCAAAAGCTTCCACAATCAAGACCCAGGTATGTGGATTCCAGGGCTGAATCTTCAGTCCGCATGGTAGCAGAGGACCTGGCATGTTCCTCCCAAGGCCCCTGCCCATCCAGTAGACTGGCTGTCATGCCCAAAATTTGCCCGTGGGCACTATCTTAGCACACCAACAGTCCCGGCCCAGAGATACAGCAGTGAGTCCCGGAAGACACCACAGCACCAGAGATCTCCCAGGCCCCATACTGGGTCAATTTCACTGGAGAACCCCAGATGGATCTAGTAAGTCTCCCCCACTACTCCAGATGGAATCTTGGTCACCAAGAGCTTCCACAAGCAAGGCCCAGGTATGCAGATTCCAGGACTGAATCTTCGAGCCGCATGGCGGCAGAGGACCCAGTATACCCTTCTCCGGGTCCCCGCTTGCCCAGCAGACTGGCTGTCACTCCACAATTTGCCTCCCAGTGCCATCTTAATGCCCCAACAGCCCTTGCCCAGAAAATCCCAAATGAATCCCAAAATGGATTAGTTCCATACAGAGATGTCTCTGGAACCCAACCATTTACAATCTAGAAATTTACATTTACAATTGTAGCTATGCGAGCACTCATGATATTCAAAATAAGCAATGGGAAATAAATTATCTAGCATCTGCCCCTGGCAGGTAGATTTAAATGGTGGTGGGAAATTTTGAGCAAAATATAATGCCCAAAATTAGAGAGAGAACATTGGGGAAATTGTCTGCCACAGAGGCAGGGTAAGGACTAGGATATGGATGGTAGAAAATGTGCACTGGTGGAGGGATGGGTGTTCCAACATTGTGTGGCTGAATTTCAAACATAAAAGCTTTGTAACTCTATCTCACAGCGATATAATTAAAAAAAATAATGTAATGTGGAGTTCATGCCCCATTCAATCAGCTTAGTCAATGGCTGAACAAATAGCAGTACTCCTACATTATTAAAAAAAAAAAAGAATTCTCCTGGGGTATCCAGGAGGAATAAATGTCCCTCATTGCTCAGTGAGCACCCTAAACCAGACTCCATGGAATAATGGATAAGCTATTAGTGAGATGTCTGTATTTTATTTCCTTTCCTCACTGAGGCTTCCTTCCCTAGAAGGTATAATTGCTGTCAATCTTGCTATTCCTTTGTTTTATTTTGTTTAGAGGCCACACCCAGCGATACTCTGGGATTACTTCTGGCTCTACAGTCTAGAATCATTCCTGGTGATGCCTGGGGGAGCATATGGGATGGCGAAATTGAACCCGGACCAGCCAAGTGCAAAACAAGCATCTTGCCTGCTATACTGTCTGTCTGATATTGCCATTCCTAATAATTTCTGTGACAGGCACCTTCCCGTTCATTTACGTTCATGTGGTCCATGGTGGTGTTCATGCTGGTGAACTCAAATACACCCTCTTTTCCCATCTGGCCTGCAATCCTGTTCCCAGATACAGACAAAGCCTCTCCAAGATGGACTTCCTGTGAAATCTGCTACACTTTGGGGTGTTACTAGAATGGGGAGTTACTTTTTTGATAATTGGAAATAACTCTTATGATTTATATTTTTTCCTTGTCTTCTGTTTCATTTCCCATTAGACACACACACATTTTTTTCTCTCTCTCTGTCTCTGTCTCTCTTTCTCTTTCTCTCTCTCTCTCTGTCTCTCTCTCTCTTTCTCAAACTTTAGCAAATATATCACAACTCCCAAAACCAACTGGAACAATGTCAGATCATCTCTAACCTACTGCCTAGATCTATCTCCACCTATTTCTGCCCTATTTCTGCCATGCTGGAACACTGAAGTCTTTCATAGCAGAGTAAGGAGAGCAAGGCGTCAAGTGTACAAAACTTAAGGAGGTACTCATTTTCAGGAGCTGATCTCTCTTTTAGGGTGTTTATGTATATTATTTAATACTTTTTTCATGAAAAATAATTGTATGGTTTTCAAAGGGGATTTGTAGATGTTGATTAGTTTTGGAGTCTTGAAATTTGAAGACTTTTTGGATTATCCATTTGGATTCTAAATGTGATCTTACTGTCCTTTTAGGGGGAAAAAGAGGATTTTGACGACTGAGAGAGAAGTTAGAGATAATTTATATGATTTTAGTAGAAATAGTGACATTGTAAATGTCCTACAGAGTGCTTTGAAGAAGGAAGAATGCACCACCGAAACTCTATGGAGTCTCCAGAACCTCACAAGGGAAAGAAAACATATTCTCTCCTGAGACTTCAGAGGGAGCACAAACCCTATAACACTTTGATTTTTGACCCATTAATAATTGTTAAAAGTATTAATGCCTGTTATATTTTTATTGAGCTTTAATTGGCATATAATATATTAGTTTCAAGCATCAGATGATCACCATATTAAATCAGGTCAACATCTATCTCACACTGCATGAGTGCACATGTGTATGTGTGTGTGTGTGTGTTGTCTTTTAAGCTATCAATTTTGTGTCACTTTTTCACAACATCCATAGACAATAAATCGGAGTCAAATTCTATCTACTCTTAAGCTCCCCCAAACTGAGGTACTTGTCATCCCTATAGAAGGGGATAGGTCACAGATATCTGTCATTGCCCATGCTAGAGTTGATCTATTGGTTTCCACTTAGTCTGACCCCCAAGATTTTATCCTATTGCTAGAGATTTGCTTCTTTGCAATGCCAAAGCTCAGAATTGACACAGGTGGTGAAGGTGAAAAGGCCTGAGTAAGGGGCCAGTAAGAAGGGAATCTGGGAAATATCACAGAATGCTTAGTTTCCACAAAAGCAATGAGCAAGGCATTTTATACACGGTGCTATTTACCCATCAAGGCAGCCAAGCTCACCCTCGGTATGCAAATAAGTGAAGAGAGTATGAGAGTTAATTCATTTGTTCTAGTATCTGTTTAACAAAAAACAAGACAGGGCTTCCCTGTGTTCCTCTTATGTTTTCCTTCAAGCCAGGAATTTAGAGCCCCATCCTGGGACTTGCAGCATCTGGAATTAAGCATTTGTTACCTCAGTGAGCCCTGAGTCAGAAAACATACACCACTACACTTGTGATGCATTCCTGCTGCCTCAACCTTGTGAGTTATAGGCAGGGTGAAGTTCAAGTCCTTGGCACTGTATAACGAGTCTGTGTGGGGCCTCTGCCTTTTGCCTCACTCGGCATGGTCATTCTTGCCCCATCACTGTACTTCACCCCAGACGATTACCCCACCAGCCTAACCTCCAGCACTACCCTGTCTTTTAAAGACTCTCACACACTTCCATCTCCCTGGTTCTAGAAGATGCATATTCCTCTGCCTATACACTTCTCATTTACTCTGAAAATACTAAACCAAAAGTGTCCCTCTGGCTGTTTCTCCTCTGCTATCCCTTTGGGCAGAAGGACGATGCTCTTCTGGGTTTTCTGAGTTCCCACCTGAAGACCCGCCTCATGTCTCTGGCTTCTGTGTTTGTTTGCTTTCTTCTGCCTACAACAGAAAGCACTGCTGTCTTATAAATTCTGTTTTTTTCCCTTAAGCAAATCGCACAGTGCCCAGTACATAAAGGTCACTCAATAAATGTGTGTTCAATGACTGAATGAATTAATACATAAATATAATAAAGTAACATGCTATTATTTATAGCAAATTAATTCTACTATCTCCAAACAGCTCCATCTAAGTCTTGCCCCAGGGTGAGATAAAGCCTAAGAAAATACTTAGGAGGATAAATTTGAGCCTGACCCTTTGGAAATGGGGTGAGCAAGTGCTGCAGTGATTTTTTTTTTCCTTCTTGGTTTTTACATTTCATTTCAGTAACTACATCCCATCTCACCCACAGTGGAGCTGTATTTCTTGTAGAACACTTCGGTATAGAATGAGTGTGCCTGGGAGATTATGTGGGGAATTGAAGATGAACATCAATTTACTGGGGCCTGAAAGTAAAAGTTTCATAGTAAGAAAAATCAGTAATGTGAATCTTCCCTTGAACTCAGAGGCAGGTGAATAGATGGGTCTTAATAGTGATAATTTAAAACCATTCTACAGAAATTGAGGGAGTAGAGGACTCTTTTTGACCAGTTATGTTGTAGATAGAAGAGGAGTGATGAATTTGACCAAGAGAATGTATCTCTTTCTCCTTCTGCTATTCCCTCTTTCACCAGCAGATAACTTTAAAATATACATGTCTAGAGAAACTTCTAAGAGTCTTATTCTGTAAGTTTTTATTTCATCTTATACATTATAGACCTCTCCCAAAACATGCACTTTCAAAAATGAGGGAGTTTTAGAGAATGTGAGTTAACAGCATTCTTACTTGGATGAAGAATAGGTTTCGATCCTTGATTAGAGAAAAACAAGCCCACAAGATATGTTTGGCCTAAGGATAAGTGAAAACAGAGCTTCACTACAGCAGAATTTTCTATTTCCAGCTGTCGGGGAATAGAAAAATGTGTATGTCACATGGAGTAGGAGAGTGAGCATGCCTCATGGGATCAGGGTGGCCCCAGGCTCACAACTCGGTTCTATCATTTAGTAACAAGGATTCGGAGCCAGAGACGTCACCTCATCTCATTGTCTACAATTGAATTGTGTCCATGTCCACTGAACAATGGCTTGGCCTATTGTACATGAGAGGTATTACATGATATTCCTGACATGTGAAGGAACACTGAGGAATTGCTACCAATGCATTCTTTTTTCCCTTGTCTTCTTTCACTTGACTGCTAGTGTTTATTCAGATGTACTATTGTTTACTTTATTCATGGTCTATGGTACTATATAATGTGTTAATGTCATGATATTAACTTTCCTGACTCTATCTAGGAAACTGATTTAAAATGTTCCAAGTTATGGATTTACTGGCTGGAGCAAACGCTGGTAGGGCGTTTGCCTTGCATGCGGCCAACCCAGGTTTGATTCCTCCATCCCTTTTGGAGAGCCTGGCAAGCTACCAAGAGTATCTCACCTTCATGGCAGAGCCTGGCAAGATCCCCATGGCGTATTCGATATGCCAAAAACAGTAACAACAAGTCTCACAATGGAGACATTACTGGTGCCTGCTTGAGCAAATTGATGAACAATGGGAGGACAGTGCTACAGTGCAGTGCATGGATTTACTACAAAAATATAGTAAGTTTCATTATATTTCCTGACACAGTAATAGATTTGCTTCCCATCTTTTTCTTTTTGGATCTTAAATATTTGAAGATAGCATTCAGTATGCCTATAGGTAACCATCATTGACATTCAGATTTTTTTCATCTTTTCATTAGAAATCTCCATCATGAGTGTGGTGTATGTATATGAACACATGTGCATAAAATTGTACATAGGTATGTACATATATAAATATGCACATGTATCCATGAGATTGTGTAAAGAGGCTAAGTAAATGGATAAAACTGATGTGAACGCCGAAGCTGTAATCTTGTATCCATAATTATCAGCTTCTCTGGAAGCTCTTCAGGATTGGATATACTTGTATACATGTCTGTCCTTTTTTGGCCCTGGCACATATTTTATTAAGGATTTTCTCTTCCAAGGAGAAGAAGCACACCCATAAAAGCTTAAAGAAGCATTATATGGAGTATAAGTGGAAAAAGTGGAATCTTCAGGTCAATGTGATCATTTGTCACAGGATCTGCCTGCTTCCAGGGCCATGAGACCCCTTGTATCAGTGCAAAATGGCCTATTCCACAAGGTCTCCAGGTTTTCCATGATTTCTGCATCCTTATACTCCACTTCTCTGTCTTGCATGTGAAGTGATTTTAACCAATCCTGGTACTAACTATTGGAACCAAGTCCATGCACACAGCAGAGCAGAATCTCAGGATGTTTTGTCTAAGACTAAACACACATGTTCATCTGATGTAGACAGAGTAAAGCTCAAGGCCAGAGAGGTGGCATTGATAAGACTCAGTTCAGAGAAGAATTGATTTGCATTTCTAGTAAGGAAAGTAAAAGGACATAGCAAAACTTTGGGAAAAAAATTGGAAATTTGAGAAGGGAGAATTACAGTTATCCTGAGGTCCAGAAACATTACATGGGGCGTCCAGGGAACATGTGGTATGTACATCAGACCTGGGTTAGATTACCATGCCCACAGGCTCCCTGAGTATGACTTAGGAGGCCATAAATTAATTAATTAATTAAACAAACAGATAAATGAATGTAATTCTGAATCTTTGATCCATTGATTTTATTAGTTGGACTACATCGTACAAATTATCATAAAAATGTTTAGTGAGGGGCTGGAAGATGTTTCAAATATCTAGAGCATATTGTTTTGTATGCAGTAGACCCAAATTAAATATCTGGCACTGCATATGGCTCCCCAAACACCCCCATTAATCCCTAAGCACAAAGCCAGGAGTAAGCCCTGGTCCCACATAGGTGTGCTATCCCCTCAAATAGATTAGATAAAGAAAAATAGTAATGCAGAGTAAAAATGTAAAAGATGGATAAATTGAGGCGGGAGAAGGTTACTAAAATTTCAATTCGCATCAGATCTATGATTTAGCTATTAAATTATATGTATGATGATTCTCTCCTGATACTGAAAAAAAATAGGAATCAAAGTTTTATGTACAGTAAAATATAAAACATGCTAAGAAGATCATAAATAGAAATTTATAAAACATCAAAATATTTGCACTTGGTAACTTTGATATTTGAATTCTACTACCCCATTTTCTGCTAAATTTATAGGTTCAATTCTTTTTGTATTATGAATATTTATTGTATTTTCATAAATATTTATCCATTCTACAAAGAAGTGATCGTTGATGTCAAGAGAGGGGTGCGGCAGGGTGATACCATTTCACCGAAACTCTTCAGTGCCACCCTCGAGAACATCATGCGACGACTGGAATGGGAAGGAATGAGAGTGAAGATAGATGGTCGGCAATTACACCACCTCCGCTTTGCTGATGACATTGTTTTAATAACACCAAACATCATCCAAGCGGCACAAAAGCTGGCCGACTTTGACCGTGAGTGTGGAAAGGTAGGACTACAGCTGAATCTTACGAAGACAATGTTTATGAGAAACAGCCTCGTTCCTGACGCCCCATTCGCTCTTAATGGAACGACCATCTCCGAATGCAACAGCTATGTCTACCTAGGTCGAGAGGTCAACATGACAAATGACCTGGCACCCGAGCTGCGCAGGAGGAAGAGAGCGGCTTGGAACGCCTTCATGAACGTCGAAGAAATAGCTAAGAGGACGAAGAACCTCCGGCTCTGGGCACATCTCTTTGATTCCACTGTTCTTCCTGCATTAACATATGCCTCAGAGACCTGGGCCCTATGCAAACAAGATGAGAACGCTATTCAGGTCTCCCAAAGAAGAATAGAAAGAGCTATGCTTGGAATATCACGTTTCACTCAAATGAGAGAACGAATCCGGAGTTCTGACATCCGTCGACGATCAAGGATCAGGGACGCTGTCTCATTTGCCAAGGTGTCGAAAATCAGATGGGCTGGTCACGTAATGAGATTTAAAGACGACCGTTGGACTAGAGCTGTTACTGATTGGATTCCATGGGATGTCAAAAGACCGCGTGGCCACCCACCTACCAGATGGTCAGACTTCTTCGTCAAGATCATGAATGATCGGTTTGAGGCCCTTCATGTTCCTGGAGCAAACAGATGCCATTGGGCTACACTAGCACGCGACAGGGACAAATGGAGACGTTACTGGCGCCCGCTCGAGCAAATCGACGACTAACGGGAAGTTAAGTGATTAAGTGATTTATCCTAGGTTCCATGATTGTTTAAGAGCATCTTTCTGAATTCCTTTTCTATTTTGGCTCATGCACTGGGATTGGATACAACTACTGAGATTTGAGAATGGAGAAGGTAATAAGCAGATTTATGTTGATATGAAGTTCAAGAAATAAATCAGGTAAGCTTCAATTTGTGGCAAGAAAAGTAATCTTACCAAAAGTACCTCATGGTTTTTCACTAATAAAAAAAAGAAAAACAAAAAAAGAAAATAATCTTAAATGGGGCTTTCGTTTTGCCAAATATCTATTAACCTTAGGCTGTTTTAGATATCTTAACACATTTTTGTGAAGAAAATGATAATTACTTGGTCTGCATGCCTCTAAACCCTCATTTAGTCTTCTATTGAAGTCCTCACAAACTATAACATTTGAGAGAAACATCTGCTACACAATCAAAAGCAACCTTAGAAAATGTCATTGATCACTTATTTCTTCTTGGAGGAAAATTTTAATTATAGATATTGGATATCTATCAATATAATCTAAAATAGCAATCACCCTGGCAGAATTTTTATTTTTTTATTTTATTTATTTATTTTTTAAGAATTTTATTGAATTATCATGAGGCAGGGCTGGAGCGATAGCACAGTGGTAGGGCGTTTGCCTTACAAGCAGCCAACATGGCCGACCCGAGTTCGATTCCTCCTCCCCTCTCAGAGAGCAGAGCAAGGTTCCAGGAGTATTTTGCCCGCACGGGAGAGCCTGGCAAGCTACCCGTGACGTATTTGATATGCCAAACACAGTAACAACAAGTCTCATGATGGAGACGTTACTGGGCCCACTCGAGAAATCAATGAACAACAGGAGGACCGTGACCGTGACACCATGAGGCAGAATTTTTAAGCTGGTATTTGAAAAGGGCTCACTATTACTTTGCATTACAATGACTTCTCTTTCTTCTTTGTCCTTGATGCATTCTAAGAAACCCAGACTTCTTACAGAATGAATCCATAGCGGGTAGGGCGTTCGCCTTACAAGCGGCCAACATGGCCGACCCGAGTTCGGTTCCTCCGCCCCTCTCGGAGAGCCCGGCAAGCTACCGAGAGTATTCGATATGCCAAACACAGTAACAACAAAGTCTCCAATGGAGACGTTACTGGGCCTGCTTGAGCAAAATAATAGTCAATAAGGTCAATTTTCAATTAAGTGGGGAAAAGATAACTAATATATGGTATATATAGTTACTATTTAAATAGTACTTTTGCCTCTTCTGAAGCTTACATTTCACTAATTTTATGATAATTTGAAGTTTTATTTTAATTTATATATCCATGCATTAGTTTGTTTACCTGTGACATTTTTACAGAAGTTTAGAAGAGTTATAACAAACATGCAGAATTTTATTATAAGAACTAGTAGAGGAATTGTAACAAACTCTGGGTTATGCAATCCCTATATACTGAGAATATAGCAATTAACAAGACTATATCATTGTCCTCATAGAAATTACAAGAGGTACAATAAGGAAGCATACATATAATTTGGTACAAATATAATGTAATATATATGGTATATGAACATAGTAATATATATATAAACAAACAAACAAACAAACAAACACTGTCCTCCCGTTGTTCATCGATTTGGTGGAGCAGGCCCAGTAAGTCTCCATTTTGAGACTTGTTATTTTGGTATATTGAATATATGGTAGCTTGCCGGGCTCTCTGAGAGGGGCGGACAAATCAAACCCAGCTCGGCTACGTTGGCCATGCACAAGGAAAATGCCCTACCACTGTGCTATCAATCCAGCCCTATAAATTGGCATAACATGTAAATGTGAGGGGCTGGAGGATAGCGCAGTGGGTAGGGCATTAGCCTTGCACACAGCTGACCCAGACTCTATTCCCAGCATCCCATATGGTCCCCTGAGCACCTCCAGGTGCAGTTCCTGAGTGCTTGAGCAGGGAGTGATCCCTGTGCATTGCCGAGTGTGACCCAAAAACAAACAAACATACAAAAACAAAACAAAACAAAAAAAACATGTAAGTGTGAAAATGATTTTGGCGATCATAGATCAGAGAGATTTTGTGCTACTATAATGGATCTGGCAGTCACACAGATTTGAGTTTAAAGCCTAACTCAGTTTTAAGTGTGAACTAAGTGAACTTCAGTAAGAAATTTGACCTGTCTGAAGAATCAATTAAAAATGGGCAGAAACCTAATATACACAGCAACTTAATACTTCACTAAAAATATGTACATACTATCAATATGCATTTAAAGGTATTCAATACCATTGTCAGTCAGTACCTGTAAATTTAAACACCTCTACCTAACTGTTAAGTAACTGGTGATAATGAAAATTTGTAATCTATTATGAACGATTACTTATTTTTAGCCCGGCAGTCTACCGAGAGTATATCTTCCGCAAGGCAAAGCCTGGCAAGCTACCCGTGACGTATTCAATATGCCAAAACATAGTAACAATAAATCTCATGATGGAGACGTTACTGGGCCTGCTCGAGCAAATCAATGAACAATGGGGGGACAGTGACAGGGACTTATTTTTCTTTAAATTTTTTTCATTAAAGCACCGTGATTTACAAAGTTATTTACAATATTAGACATACAATATTGCAGTATCGACCCCAACACCAATGTCAGTTTCCCTTCACCTATGTTTTCAGGTTCCTTCCCTGCCCCTGCCCTCCAGTCTTTCCTCTTGACAGGCACCATTACAAGTTTGGTTGTTAAGGTTTGGGTCTCTTGAATTCAGTGTGGTTAACTTAATCATTCCTAAACACTACCTTTGTACTCATATTCCCTGACCTGGCCACTGTTGCTTCTTATCTGTCTCTTCTCCCCCTTCCTTCCACTCTTTCTTTCCTTCTCCCTCCATATACTCTGCGGGCAAAGGTTGATACAGGCAACCCCCTTAAAACATTGCACTCCTTCCTCCAGTTATCATAAAAGATTATTTTTATAAAATTTTTTAAAAAGTACTTTTGGGCCAGAGTGATACTCAAGGGCTGGTATACATGCTTTGCATGAAGGTGGGTCGCACTCATAAACCGATGGTGCGAATGGTTCACAAAGTAACAATTAAATTGAAGCAGGAAATTAGCCAACAACACCCAGAAAGTCAGGTCAAGGTTACTATTGGCAGGCTAGAAGTCTTATAAGGCAGAGGGAGGAAGAACAGATGTCCTCACACTTTGACACTGACAATGATAGTGATAATGATAATAATGGAATGCTCAGAGAAAAGAGGGCAGAAACTAAGTTGCTCAGTTGTGGTAAAAATGGTGAGCTGTCCACCTTAGTCATAAAAAAACAAGGCGACTAGTAAGCCAATTACACACATCTTATCCCCTTCCTCTTGGTTACAACATTTTAGATTTTTTGAGCCTAAGACCTGGCTTGACTGAAATGGCTGAGAGTACTATCCCTAATTAATTTATTTGATCGGCTTGCTAACTCATTATGGAGCATTATTTCAGATTTGGTTAATAGTCATATTTAAAAGTAATATTTTATGAACTGAGTGAGATCTGGAGACCTGAAGCCATCTTGACATTTCAGAGCCTCTGCTAAAACCATATCAAAGCATCTGCTATTAGGAATTTGAGGATCTTTAAAAGCTAGCATTATGATAATTCTTAAAACTGTATCCCAATGCAGGCATACTTATTGGTTTGGGTATAATTCTGACTTGGTTGATTGGCCAATCTACTCAGAGATAGGAACCATTGACTAAATTCACACACTTCTGAGCACCTTCATTCATAATCACTGACATTTTCTAATAAATTCTAAGAGGAAATTAAAACCTATACCTAAGCAATTATGTTATGCTGTGGACAGTTCCAGGTATTCTCTCATGTCATTTAACAATGATAACATTAATTTATGAAGAAATTGTTACTTTTTCATTTAATAGAAGAAAGTACTAAGACTCAGAAGGTTGAATTTTTTAAAAGCCAAAGAGTTGGTTGTAGAACACTTACATTTGTCAATTCAAATTTCTATGAAATTTGACCCTAAAGACACTTCGAATTTGCTTTTATAAAAGATTATGAGAGATTTGTCCAAAATACAAAGTAGCTAAGTCATTATCAGGGTGTTTGAGGCTTAACCTCTGAATCAAATAAACAAACCAAATTAGTGGAATTCTCAAGTAGTAGAAAAATTCTGATCCTCAAAGTTCGGGCTTTTTTTTTTTCCCCCCATCATCCATTTCTTAGCTTAGTCTCTGTTACACATTTCGTGAGACAGATCACTCAGGTTTTCAATAAGACCCCAAACTGCTCATTCCCACTTTTCTTTGCCCATGCCACAGTTTATCTCAGATGGGGAAATCTATTATAATTACTGTTTTGAAGGAGTATCTTCGAATGCTTTCTGTTCATAAAAACAAAAGATTCTCTCTGAAAGATTGGCATGCTGATGATTGGGAAAATTGATCGGTTTCAGCTTTTAAGCTATTTTTTTAATAAAACAACATTGCAAGGAATCTGAAGAAATCAGTTTTGGTCTAGAATACCAGATCGTCAATATCACAAGAGATGTGATAAAGAAGAGGGTTTAATGAGAGGTTAAGGGGAAGTAAGCCTCATTGGTATCCAAGATAATAACTTCCAGGATACCTCACATTGTGAGCTGAGGAGAGCTCACAAGTGCTTTGTAGATTTTAACCAGTGTACTTATCCTTGTAGGTGTGAAGGACTTTTACAGAACATTCCCTGCACTGACACTGACACAAAGTTTCCTATCTTTCAGTTTTTATGATTTATTACTCATATCACTATTTTTTGAATCAATATTTCTGGTATTCTATATTTTTATTCTGGGGAATTCTCTGTGTGTATGTGTGTGTGTGTGTGTGTGTGTGTGTGTGTGTGTGCGTGTGTTGGGGCCATACCTGGTAGGGCTTAGGGATCACTCCTACCTCTGCACTAGGGCAGGAATCAATCTTGGCAGGGTTTAAGAAACATTTAAAGTGATGGGGATCAAAAATGATTTATTGTTCTGGACCCAAATTTCCATTTTTAACAATATGCTCCTTTTAGAGTTTATAGTTTGAAACTTATTCATTAAATATTTTTCTCTCAAAATTCTTAAACAGTTCAAATATACCTTACCTTCAGAACCATTGCCACTGTCACTGTCCTCCCATTGTTCATCGATTTGCTCGAGCAGGCCCAGTAACATCTCCATCGTGAGACTTTGTTGTTACCGTTTTTGGCACATTGAATACATCACGGGTAGCTTGCCAGGCTTTGCCGTGAGGGCAAGATACTCTCGGTAGCTTGCCAGGCTCTCCAAGAGGGGCAGAGGAATCGAACTCGGCTCAGCCATGTCAGCTGTGTGGAAGGCAAACGCCCTACCCGCTGTGCTATCACTCCAACCCCTCAGAACCATTAGCTTAGATTTTATTTTTTTTTAGAACATTTATCTAGAATATTTTCTTATCTAGACCATAACCAACTGGGAAAAAACATTTTTCAGCATTTGGTATTTAAAAAGGACATGATAGAAAAAATATAACCTCAACCATATTATTCATGACTGATGTCAGGAGTCAATTTCTCACTAAATTTCTATTCCTATTTCTATGATTGAAAAAGAGATCAAATGTTTTGAACAACAGTATATGTCAGCTTTATGATGGGGTTGTCTTATAGTCCTAGTATAATACACACCTCAATAAAATGCATTTTTGGATATTGCTTACACCAAACTAAGGGCTTGCCAAATTAAACTATAGACTTCAACATTTTAATTTATTACAATAATCATCCATATCTTAATACTGATATGGTAACCAATGCTCACTCTTTAATTATGTTTATATTTTAAAAGGCTGAGCTATAGTTCACTTACAAGAATTTAAGACTTAAATTTCAGAGCAGGAGATTTTATATGCAGCAAGGTGGTAAAATCTACAGCATCTATGGTTTCTATGGTTTATTAACTGAAAATATGCTGGTATTGGTCATATTTTCATTTTTAAAATGGAAAGTTCAGGCCGGTGAGTTAGTAAAGTGGATAAGTAAAGCAGTTCCACTCTTAGCACCCCATATGGACACCTGAACACATCCAATCCAAGATTGATCCCTGAGCACAGAGCCAGGAGCAAGCCCTGGAAACTACTGGGTGTGACCCAATCTCCAATACTCCCCCACTAAAATAAAGGGCAAAGTTCAACACAATATCGTCTTTTGCATGGTTTTATGTTTCTTGATTTTGCATTTTATTTAAAAATAATAAACAGTGGGAGACCCCCAGAACATTCTCTATTCAAAATTATGCTGTTTTCTCAAAATACTTAGATATTTCATATAACTCAGCAATTCCCCTCCTGGGCATCTACCCCAAGAACACGAAAACATTAATTTTCAAGGAAATGTGGATATCTCTATCCTTTACAGCATGATTAACAATAGGGAAAAAATGGAAACAAGCCAAGAATGAGTGAATAAGAAAACTGTTTTTTATATATAAACAGTGAAATACAGCTCTGAGGAAAGATGAAATTTTGCAGTTAACTGTATTGGAAAGTATTTTGCTAACGGAAGAGAGGCATAAAGAAAAGAGTGGTACCTGATTATACCACTCACACAAAAGAAAAGGGTACATTATCCCCAGTGGACACAAACACTGAGATATTGCCAACAGGATAGTAAACTGAGGTTTCAACATGGGCGTTGGGAGGGATAAGGAAAAGGGGAACCTTTGGACAGTGATGGAGGTTGATACTCTGGTGGTGGAAGTTTTACTACAAGAAAAAAATATTAATACAGAAACTTTGGTAAACCATATTACTTAAAAAAACACTGAAAATAGTTTAAACTTAAATTATTTTAAAAAGAAATGCTAATTTTAAGATCGTTAGTCTTAGCTCAAATTCTCTTGGTTAGGACTGGGCTCTGCTTTACTGCATGAAATATTTTCTCTTGACTATGACAAGTAAGTTTGTATTTTTACTTTATGAGTATGTCAAAAGCAAGTCACAATTCCACCTGAAAAAGATTTAGGACCATTGATAACAATGTATATTTGTTTCCAAAGCCTCTTTTAGTTATCAATCACGGATAAGGCACAGTCATTCTGTGTACTTTCTGGGCCACAGAAGCCCCTGTTCTTGCTTTCATGTGTGTCATGGGTGCAACTGATTTAAAGAGCACAGTCAAAACCAGCCAATCAATGTCTGGGTTTTACAGAGGATGTGGGAATGGAATCTTAAGTCCCTGATCCCAGGGTCACAAAAACATTTCACTTACTGACTCCAGTAATTTTTCCATTGATCTATGAGAGCTTGTATGAGTCGCTCTGTGTGTGTATATATGTGTGTGAGTGTGTGTGTGTCTGTGTGAAGGAGGAGGGAGGTCAATATTCTTTCTCTTCCAAAGACAATTGGTAAAAAAGCAGGGATGAAGTGAGATATTATCAGTTTTTCATTCAGTTTATGAGTTCTGAGATGGACCTTTACTCTGGTACATGTCACCAAAATAGATGCTTTCCTTGGAAGTAAAGTGTTACCACTGAATAATTTTGTATATTTTACTGAAAAAGATTCTTTATCTTTTAGTGAATCAACTTTCCATTTTCTCTTTAGATTCCAGCTTGAAGCGCTGTGCCGTCCTATTAATTCTGAAAGAATGTCAAATGTTGTATACAGATAGGGATATGGTTTTTTAAAGTGTTAGTAAATCACTGTAGAAATTGGATTGAGTTGTCAAAATTTTCCTAAATTTGATTTTATTCCCAGAGTCTTAAAAACAATTATGATTTAAAAAATTTTCAGCTCCCAATTATGCCACTAATGGTTTCTTTTTATTTATTTTTATTTAGGCACTGTAAATTTATAATACTGTCATCATGTTGCTACAAAACATCCACCACTAGAATATCAGCATCCCTCCCCACTGTTCTAGGCTTCTTCTTGGATGCCAGTCACTACTTAGCAACCTATTTGTTGGCGTTTTTTTTGGGGGGTCACACCCGGCAATGCACAGGGTTTACTCCTGGCTCTGCACTCAGGAGTTACTCTGATACTGAGAGGCCATCATGTTTGGTCCTTTGTCTGCTTTCAGCACACATCTCCCTCCTGAGTGATCTCTTCAACTGTCATTGACTTAATTGTCCCTTCTCTTTCCCAACTGCCTTTGCCCCCAGCAAATAAGGCAGGCTTCCAACTGTGGAGCCATCCTCCTAGTCCTCGTCTCTAATGTCCCTGGGTTCTAGTCTTATACTATGTTATTTTATATTCCACAAATGAGTGCAGTCATTCTATGTCTATCCCGCTCTTTCTGACTCATTTCACTTAGCATGATACTCTCCATGTTCATCCACTTATAGGCATATTTCATGACTTCATCTTTTCTAACAGCTGCATAGTATTCCATTGTGTAGATGTACCATGGTTTTTAAGCATTTGTCTGTTCTGTGGTACTTGGGTCGTTTCCAGATTCTGGCTATTGTGTACAGTGCTACAATAAATATACAAGTGAAGATGTCACTTCTACTGTGACTGGTCATGTTTTATTCTTGTTTGTTTGTACCTTATATATGAGAGAAATCATTCTGTACTTATCTTTCCCTCTTGAATTACCTCATAATAGCCTCCAGTTTCATCCAATTAGATAGCAATGAACTTTAGTGTTACATCTTTTTCTTTTAGCTGAATAGTATTCCATTCTTGAGAAAATAAACTGCTTTCTTGTAGTTTAAATGTATATCCAAGAGTACTCAAATGTGTTGAAAGACTGAGCCTTCCTTTAACTACTAACAAACCATGATGCTTTGAAAACTTTGATTTTGGTAAATCATAAGGTAGATAACCTTGTTTTTCTGAAGTGTTTCAAATCTGAATGGTGTAAACATGGATCTAAGAAGTTCTTCCAATTATCTTTTATAAAAATCTATTGCTGAGGCCAGAGCAATATTACAATGGGTAGGGCCTTGCACGCGGCTGACCTGGGTTCAATCTCCAGCATCTCCTATAGTCCCCCAAGCACCTCAAGGAGTAATTCCTGAGTGCAGAGCCAGGAGTAACCTCTGGGCATTGCTGGGTGTGACCCAAAAAGAACAAAGAAAAAAGAAAAGCTATTGCTTTAGTGGTAATATATAACAGAAAATAAGCTTTCCTAGGAAAAGTTACCATTCTGCTTAGCGTATTATTTTTTTAGGGCAGAGATAAAATTTCTCATAAAAAATTGATATACTGATGTGCCGGAGCGATAGCACAGTGGGTAGCGATAGCACAGTGTTTGCCTTGCACACGGCTGACCCGGGTTCGATTCCTAGCATCCCATATTGTCCCCAGAGGACTGCCAGGAGTAATTCCTGAATGCAGAGCCAGGAGTAACCCCTGTGCATCACCGGGTGTGATCCAAAAAGAAAAAAAAATGTTATATTGATTGATAGATACTCTATTTCAAATCCTCCTCTGCAGAGAGTAGAGGCCTGGGGAGAGCCCCAGTGTGAGCACTGTTCCAGGATCCATATAGCTGTTTACCTCTCTCCACCACGGTGGGTAGAAGACAGAACATTGAAACAATGAGTAATTTTTTTGGCCCTTAAAGTTTTAGATGACCTGCCTAATTAGATTTTGTATTTTATTGTAATCGTTATCATTTTCTTTTTTTTTAAATCCCCTTGGAATTCAAATGTCTCTCCCATTTTTATTCTATCACTGCAGTTTAGAAGTATATTATTCACATTCTGAACTTGCTATAAAGATGTTTTTTACTATGATTTTAAAGAATCTCTGGGTAGAATATAACACCATAACTTTTCTCAAAGAGGGTGTTTTTTTTTTAAAGGAGGAATGTTACAAGAGGGAAATTTTGAAATAAAACACAAAAACCATTGAAAAGATTTTTTAAGAGCCCAACATTTGTTCTTTGAAAAGATTAACATGATAGACCTCAGGCAAGACTGAATCAGAAAAAAATGGGCAAAAGACAAATAAATACCAAATGAAACAGAGTGATATTGAGACACATTAGAGATTTAAATGCATTCAAACAACAATTAGAGAAAAGAAAACCAGATAGCATACATATGACAAGCTGCTCAAACTCATTAGTATATGAAAAATGCAAATTGAAACAACAGTAGGACGTCTCTTTAAAGTGTAGATTGGCAAAATTGGAAATATGGATAACATCAGGAGTTATCAGGGTTTAAGAGCACTGGGAGTTTAGTACTGCTGGGTTTAGTCCTGGATGGGTGGTGCTGGCAACTTCTTAGCACTGGCGGGGTGTCCCGCACCTCTGATTCCCACACTCATGAACCTGGGCAGCACCATATCTTCAAAGCGTACTATTAAACCACCAGCTCAGGTAGCCAAGTGTCACTTGAAGTGGCCCCCAAGGACCCTCCATGAGAGGTTCTCCACAAATCAAAAGAAACTCTGGGAATAACAGCCTTGATTTACTCTGAGTGTGTGTAATCAAACTAACCCAGAGAGTGAGCTAATAGTACCAAATTAAACTACGTTATCTATGCTTCATGATTCAACTTTAGCCCTTCTAATTTTACATGCTGTGATATGGTTATGAATCAGCTTAAATTGTTATTGGTTACTCACATAATAGAACAAATATTATTCTTCATGTCTTTGTCAGGGTGTTTGGGGGTGACATTAACATTTAATTTGTTTGACAGAATAAGTAAAGGACATTTTTCTCCAAACTGTGAGTGGACCACACCCTACCAGTTAATGGTTTGAACAGGCCAATCAGTCCAGTCCTCCCCTGAGAAAGTGTATTTTCCCCTACCTGATAACCTTCTAACTGAAATATGAGTCTTTTTCTGCACTTGATTGTAATTTTCTGGGTTTTAAGCCTGCTACCCTTTATTTTAGAATTACACCATCATATTTTATGAATCACTGATTCGGGGTTCTACTGGTGGTGTGTGCACCTCCCTGTGCCTGCCTGCAGGCATGCACATGCACACACACACACACACACACACACAATCAATTACATTTTTCTGGATAATATAAACTAATACACTTGCAAAAGCCTTTAATAGCCAGTTTATAAGAGGATAGCACTGTAACACTATCCTCTCATTCGAATATGCCTCAGGAAGTTTGCCAGACTCTGCTGTGTGGACACGATACTCTCGGTAGCTTGCCGGGCTCTCCGAGAGAGGTGGAGGGGTTGGCCATGTGAAAGGCAAATTCCCTACCTGCTGTGCTATCTCTCCACCCTTATAAGAGGATATGGATAAGAATTTTTTTTTATTTATAGAGGTAGAAACTGAATACATAAAATTGGAATGATCAGTGCTATACCATGGTTGAATGTTATGAAAAAGATAAAATGGAGAGTGAATACACATGCTTAACTTCAAGAAGCTAGAAACAGAACACAATGTCATCAGTGTAAATTGAAAGTACATACCTATAAAACAACTAAACATTTTGTCAATTGTCAATTTTCCATTGACACAGATTGGTTTATAATAGAGATATAAAATATATTAGAATTTTTGCCATAAAAGAGAGGGAAGTGCAAAGATTATGTAGGCTAGGAATGAATTAATAAATGAATTAAACAAATAGGAGGTTGCCTTGGAGTAGACCAGCAGAAATGTGTGCCAATAATTAAGTTAATTGATTGACTCAACTCTGTGCGATATTTGGGAGAAAAGATCAAGCATCACATAATCTCAGATTAGTCAAATGATCTAAAAGTAAACCAAACATTTTTGGTTAAGAGATTCACAGAATTTTAGAGTTGGAAGGGTACTTTGTCCAGTTTTCCTGGTGATGCAGAATTACCTCTCAAGACTAGGAAGGAGCTGTGCAATTTGTGAGAGAGTTCATGGTGAAAGTCTCAGGGCCACCTGCAGGAGGGAAACTTAATCTCTGAATCACTGTGGCTGCAAGAAGAGTTTTCAAAAAGTGCTTGAGAAATCTGTCTATTATGGTTCTTTGCTGGTTTTAAATCATGAACCTTATAAACTCTGACTCTCCTTTTCCCTGACATCCTTTCCCTCATTATAATCTCAACATAAAATTATCACTATCACTATCACTATCACACTTTTGTTCATCAATTTGCTCAAGCGGGCACCAGTAGCATCTCCAATCATCCCTGTCACGTGCTAGTGTAGCCCGATGGCATATTGGGGGCTCTTTCAGGATCAGGGGAATAAGGACCATCATTGTTACTGAGTATGCCACGGGTAGCTTGCCAGGCTCTGCCGTGCAGGCAGAATACTCTCGGTAGCTTGCCGGGCTCTCCAAGAGGGATGGGGGCTTTGGGAGCAGCCTCTAATCACCTTTACAGGTGTTCCCAGTCAGGAATATATGCAGGCAGGATGCTCTCAGTAGCCTGCTGGGTTCTCTGAGAGTGAGAACTAGACAATAAGAGGTCGCTCAGCCGAAAATGCAACCACACAATTCCGGGAGCTTGATTTTACAGTCTCTGGATCTTGGCCGTTGATGGGATTACAAGGAAGTTGGTGTAACTGTCTAGCTACTAGAAGATGGGGGATCTTGGTGGAGGAGTCCCGAACCGAGCAGGCTTGGAGATCTCAGCCCAGTGTCCCACACACCTGAGTTCCTCTGCTGGTTCCTTCATGCATGAGGATCGTCCTAGCCTGTGGAGAATGGTCTCAGCAAGGCTATGGCTGGGTCCCGGAGGTCTTCAGCTGCTGGGACTCTGCTCAGGGTGGAGAGGGAAACTCAACACGCCCTCCCCCCAAAGGGGACAGGCGCGAGGACAGGAGACTCTGCATTTTTCTCTTCCAGGAGCTTGGTTTTATAGTCTCTGGATCTTGGCTGTTGACGGGGTTACACGGCAGTTGGTGGGTGTAACTGTCTACCTACTGGAAGATGGGGGATCTGGGTGGAGGAGGCCCAGGCTGAACTGAGCAGCCTCGGAGATCTTAGCCCCAGATTCCACACACCTGGGTTCCTCTGCCAGTTCCTTCATGCATGAGGATCATCCTAGCATGTGGAGAGTGGTCTCAGCATGGCAGTGATCAAATCGTCATTGGCATAATGATAACTATAATAGAAACACTTAAATAAAGAATCTTCTTTCAATCTCCCAACCTCATTGTAACATATGGTAAAAAGTTTCTGTAGTCTTTACAGCCTTGTGAAGCACAGAATTACCTTTCATTATTTTCGAGTAGGAACAGAAGTCTAATTAAGAACCTCATATATTGTGGTCTGGAGAGATAGGACAATGTGGTAAGGTAATGGCTTGCAAGTAGTTGATCTGGTCTTGATCCTCAGCACTCCATATGGTCTCCTGAGCTCCTCCAGGAGTGATCACTGAACATTTCCAGGTGTGGCACCCAAATAAAAATAAACAATAACAAAAGAGAGAACCTATAGAGGATAGAATTAAGAAATCAACAGCGCTAAGAATTACTAGATTAAAATATCAAAGTCCAATCTTTTTTTTCTTTGCCTTAGAATTTTATTTTAATTTTATTGTATCACTGTGAGATAGTTACAAGTTTTCATGTTTGGGTTACAGTCACACAATGATCAAACACCTATCCCTCCACCAGTGCACGTTCCCTACAACCAATATCCCCGTTATACCCCTCCTTTCCCACCCTCTCCCTGCCTCCATGGCAGACATGATTCCCCATAATCTCTTTCTACTTTTGGGCATTATGGTTTGCAATAGACACCAAGAAGTCATCATGTTTGGTCCTTTATCTAATTTCTACACACATCTCCCATCCCGAACAATTCCTCCAGTCATCATTTTCTAAGTGGTCCCTTCTCTATTCCATCAGCTTTTTCCCTTTTGCTCATGAGTCATGCTTCCAGGTATGGAACAATCTACCTGTCCCAATTACCTACTATCCTTAGGTGTCAGCCTCATGTTATGTTGTTTTATACTCCACAAATGACTGCAGTCCTTCTTTGTCCGTCCCTCTCTTTCTGACTGATTTCACTTACCATGATACTCTCCATGTCTATCCATTTATAAGCAAAGTTCATGACTTCATCTCTCCTGACAGCTGCATAGTATTCTATTGTGTAGAACTACCAAAGTTTCTTTAACCAGTCATCTGTTCTAGGGCACTTGGGTTGTTTCCAGATTTTGGCTATTGTGAACAGTGCTGCAATGAACAATTAGGTACAGATGTCATTTCTACTGTGCTTTTTTGCATCCTCGGGATATATTCCCAGAAGTGGTATCGTGGGGTAATATGGAAGATCAATTTTTAGTTTTTGAAGAACTGTCCATATTGTTTTCCAAAATGCTGGACTAGTGTACATTCCCACCAACAGTGAAAGAGCATCCCTCTTCCTCCACATCCATGCCAGCACTGGTTACTTTTGTTTTTTTGAATGTGTACCAGTCTCTGTGGTGTGAGATGATATCTCATTGTTATTTTGATTTGCATCTCCTGATGGCTAGTGATGTGGAGTACTTTTTCATGTGCCTTTTGGCCGCTTGTATTTCTTTTTTGAGGAAACTTCTATTCACTTATTCTCCCCATTTTTTGATGGGGTTGGAGGTTTTTTCCTTTTACAAGTCTACTGGTATCTTGTATATCCTGGATATTAATACCTTATCAGATGGATATTGGGTAAATTCTGTGGGCTCTTTCTGTATTTGGTCACTGTTTCTTTTGAAGTGCAGAAGCTTCTTAGTTTGATATAGTCCATTTGTTTATATTCGCTTCCACTTGCATGGTCAGTGTTGTTTCATGCTTAAAGATGCTTTTAGATTCAATATCATGGAGAGTTCTGCCTATATTTCCCTCTGTGTACCTTATGAATTCATGTCTGATATTGAGGTTTTTAATCCACTTTTGGGCTGGAGCATTAGCACAGCGGTAGGGCATTTGCCTTGCAAGCGGCCAACATGGACTACCCAAGTTTGATTCCTCCGCCCCTCTCGGAGAGCCGGGCAAGCTACCGAGAGTATTTCGCCCACACGGCAGAGCCTGGCAAGCTACCTGTGATGTATTCTATATACCACTCTCCGCACACATGAAGGTACTGGCAGAGGGACAAAGTCACACGGGTTCTGGGGCCAAGATCTCCAAGCCTACTCGGATTGGAGTTGAGCATCCTCCACCCAGATCCTCCAAATTCCAGTAGGCAGGGGTCACACCCACCACCTGGCCCCCTGGCACCGTGTAATCCCATCAACGGCCAAGACTCAGAGATTATAAAATCCAGCTCCTGGACATCTTATCAGGACATCTTTTTTATGACATCTTATTATCTCATTCCTACTTTGGACAAACTTGCAGGCTATTGCATGTAGCCTGCCCACAGGGCAGAGTCTGGCAAACTCCCCGTGGCATACCAAATATGCCAAATACCAGTAACAATGATGGGTCTCATTCTCCTAAAGAGCCTTGAATATAATCTCAGGGCTAGGATGAAAGAGACGTTACTGGGGCCTGCTCGAGGCGATCGACGAATAACAGGATGATGAATGAATCTGAATGAATCATCTTGTTAATCTCTGCTATGAGTTTTACTATGTCCTTCCTCCTGTTCAGATTGGGCTTCTTTTGTTGGTCATTCTCCAATCTCTTAAACTGTAAGGTTAGGTTACTTATGTGGGCTAGCGCCTCCTTCCTGAGGAATGCTTGTAGAGCTATAAACTTTCCTCTTAACACAAGTTCTCCTGTGTCCCATAAGTTTTGGTAACTCATGTCCTCATTTTCATTTGTTTCCAGGATTCTTTTTATTTCCTCTTTGATTTCCTTCCTAAGACACTCGTTGTCCAATGGTGAGCTGTTTAATTTCCAGGTTTTTAACTTAGTTTTCTGTTTGTGTGTATGATTTACTTCTAATTTCTGTGCATTGTGGTCTGAGAAGATTGTTGACACAATCTCTATCTTCTTAATTTTATGGAAATATGTTTTGTGGCTCAGCATGTGTTCTCTCTTGGAGAATGTTCCATCACACTTGAGAAGAATGTATATTCAGCTTTTTGAGGATCAAGTGTCATATATAATATATAATATATAATATATATACATATATATATATCTACTAAGTCCCTTTCTTCCACTTTTTCCCTCAGACAAAGTATGTCCTTGCTATACTTGAGTCTGGTTTATCTACAAAGTGGTGATAAAGCGGTGTTGAAGTCTCCCACTAGTATTGTGTTGCTATTAATGTCTTTCTTTAAGTTTATGATTTGTTGTTTTAAGTAATTTGCTGGTCCTTCATTAGGTGCATATACTTTTTTAGTATTGTAAGTTCATCCTGTTGTACAGATCCCTTTATCAGTAAGAAATAGTCTTCACTCTCTCTTGCGACCTTCTTCAGTCTGAAGTCAATGTGATCTGATACTAGGATACTAGGATGGAGATTCGGCAAGCTACTGAGAATATCTCACCTGCACGGCAAAGCCTGGCAAACTACCCATGACATATTCAACAAGTCTCAAAATGGAGTTGTTACTGGGCCTGCTCAAGCAAATCAATGAACAATGGGAGGACAGTGTTTGTTTGTTTGTTTTGCTGCTTTCAGAATTTTGTCTCTATCTAAAGTTTTGGTCATTTTGATAAGGATGAGCTGTGGCTCTGGGAAGGGCCTCTATTGCCAGGCAGGTACCTGAGTGAGTGAGCAGAGGGTGCCCAGAATGGTTCAGCTTTGGTTGCGCACAGTGTGCCTCAATTTCCGTCCCCTGCAGACAAAGGATGAAAGCCAGCTGCACTGGGGGTCTAATTAGACATGCAGCCCTGGGAAGGGGCCCTGCCACCAGGCAGGTACCTGTGTGAGTGAGCAGAGGGTGCCCAGAACGGTTCAACTTTGGTTGTGTACCTAAAAGTCCAATCTTAAATTTCAAACATAATTTATGTGTATATTTTTTATTCTGAAGGTCATGATATCTAGTCAGGACTGAAACATAAACAGAAATGAAATTGTATGAAGATTCAGCACAAGGTCAGCAAATCTGTGATGCTATCAGTCATGGCATGTTGTTACACACCATATCTTTGGTGACCATTCACTTAAAAATTAAGATTGACACAGACTGGTTGTTTAAAAAATGATTCAACTTAAGGCCAGAGAGACCATTTGGGGATTAAGGTAATTACCTGGCTTGTGGCTGGTCCTAACTGGATCCCTGAAATTATCCCTGAAGCACCAAGCCAGGAGGATATCTTGAGTACCACAGGATATGGCTCAAACACTACCCCCTCAAAAAAGTCTATTGAGATCAAGTATTACGTATTAATCAAAGAGCAAAATACCAGGTAGTTCAAATATTATTAAAACTCATACACTTTTCAAAAGAATTTCACTTGTCATCCAGTTGATCATCAATTTGCTTGAGCGGAAGCCAGTAATGTCTCCATGTGTCCCTGTCGCGTGCTAGTGTAGTCCAATGGCATCTGATCGCTCCAGGAACATTAAGAGCCTCAAATCATTTGTTCAGGGGTGGAGCGATAGCACAGCGGGTAGGGCGTTCGCCTTACACGTGGCCAACATGGCCGACCCGAGTTCGATTCCTCCGCCCCTCTCGGAGAGCCCGGCAAGCTACCGAGAGTATTTGATATGCCAGACACAGTAACAACAAAGTCTCCACTGGAGACGTTACTGGGCCCGCTCGAGCAAATCAACGATCAACAGGAGGGCCTTTACCTTACCTTTACCTTTGAAGAAGAAGTGTGACCATCTCGTAGGTGGACGGCCACACGTCTTTTTTACATCCTGTTGAATCCAGTCAGTAACAGCTCTAGTCCAGTGGTCATCTCTAAATCGCATTATGTGTCCAGCCCATCTGATTTTTGATGCCTTTGCAAATGAGGCAGCATCCCTGATCTTCTATCATTGACAGAGATCAGAACTCTGGATTCCTTCTCTAACTTGAGTGAAGCATGATACTCCAAGCATAGCTTTTTTGATTCCTCTTTGCTTGATTCGAATAGCATTCTGTCAGAGCAGCAAATAGATGGACTGAAAATAATGCAGAAATCTCTGTCAGAGACCTAACAAGAACTGAAGGTTTCTGGACCACATCATTGTCTTTATAAAATTAGGATAACAGAGGGTAGAACAGAAAGTACTCCCATGAACTTCTTTCCAAGAATAAGGAGGAAGGGACCAGGAAACAATGGTCCTCAAGCACACTCCGGGCAAGGGAAGCGTTTGGGTTATGAACATTTCATGACAGGAGTCAGAGGGACTCCTCTCTCTCACAAACACACACATATACACACGTACACACATACACACACAGACATACACACACATCACAGTTCTATTTATGTCTGTATCTTCCTGAAAAACTGAGTGATGAACAGAGTTTTAGAGGTGACATGTAAGGTTGAGGTGATCTTCATTTTTACTTATCATGGGCCTCTTTGGTATTCTGCTAAATCTTACAAGCCTCTTCTTAAAACAGCCTTTGGATTAATGTGATAAAATAACTTAGGATTCCAAAGAGACTAATGATTATAAAAGTAGTAATCAAAGTTTGTCTCACTTTGTTAGTACATACTCCTATGATTTTAGACAAACATGTTCCAGTGATCACCATAGAAAACAAGAGAAAGGGGTCTCTTTATCTCCCCAAGCAACTACTATTTTCTTTCTTTCATCTATAATCTTGCATCTCATATATATGAAATCATATTGTATTAGTCTATTGAGTTCATCTTCCTACACTCAGCATAATGAATTTGATATCCATTAAAGTTGCTGTACACTGGGGCTGGAGCGATAGCACAGCGGGTAGGGCGTTTTTGCCTTGCACGTGGCCGACTTGGGGTTCAATTCCCAGCATCCCATATGGTCCCCCAAGCACTGCCAGGAGTAATTCCTGAGTGCAGAGCCAGGAATAACCTTTGAGCATCGCTGGCTGTGACCCAAAAAAGAAAAAAAAATTGCTGTACACCAATTCACATATTCACACTTCTTATTTCTCTTTGATTCTAGTGCATGGATATACCATGATTTGCTTATCCACTCACACCTTGAAAGACATTTTGTTTTTCCTAGATTTTTATGATTCAGAAAAAAAAGATGCTACAAGGATTAAAGTGTTTTTTTTTCTTTCTGATCATAATATTTCAGATCTCTTGGGCAAACAAGGATTGTTAGATTTATGTGCTAAATAAGTATCCTAAATTTTAGAATATTACTGAAGAAATACACGATTATACTTTCCCCCCACAAATTCTTGGCAAATGCTCTCTTAAAAGATAAAACAAATTCACTCCTGAAAGATTTTCTGTGTCAATAATTGAGGAAAGTGATCAGCAAATCAATAACATGACTTTGATAATGGCTTTATTTATAACTTTATCAAAATCAAAAGTTTTCATTACGAAGAATAAATATTCCTTTTGTTAATTTACCATTAAAATATTTTCTCATTTGCCCTGTCTGACTATGTTATTGTTGATATTTTATATTGCACCTGATGGGTTATCATGAAACAATGAAATCAAGGCTCACATGTTCACTGTTCTCTTTTGAAAGTAACTGTTTGCAACAATGGCCAGGGTGAAGGAAGTATAATGCAGGGGAAGATTGCAGGCCAATGTTACATTACTTGAATTAATTCTAGATCTATTTCTAACCAGCTGCCCAGTCTGGTTTACACGGGTCTCAGTTTTAAGTTTTAAAGTAAATGTATAGGGTACATTGCTAAAAGCAAAAAAATCTCAAGAGGCACTAATTATTTTTTTTTAAATCTCCTTCTCTTTTTTTTGGGGGGGGGCGTCCGCCTTACAAGCGGCCAACATGGCCAACCCGAGTTCGATTCCTCCGCCCCTCTCGGAGAGCCCGGCAAGCTACCGAGAGTATTCGATATGCCAGACACAGTAACAACAAAGTCTCCAATGGAGACGTTACTGGGCCCGCTCGAGCAAATCGACCATCAACGGGAGGGCCTTTACCTTTACCCTTTTTTAATTTTTATTAGTGAGACACCATGAGGTACAGTTGAAGACTTACAGATTTTTCTGCTTGGGGTTCAGTTATACAATGATCAAGTACCCATCACTTCACCAGTGCCCATTTTCCACCTCCACGGGTCCCAGTATCCCTCCCAACCCCCATCCCACCCTGCCTCTGTGGTAGGGCATTCCCTTTTGTTCTCACTCTCTTTTTGGGTGTCGTGGATTGCAAAAGAGGCATTGAGTGGCAATCATGTTTGGTCTATAGTCTACTTTCAGCATGCTTCTCCCATTCTGGACTAATTCTGAGGCAGACCTTGCACCTATAGAATTATCTGAACACGTTCTCCTTAAATTTTGTTCTCTAAGTATCCTTATATCCCAATTAAAATCTTTTCTGAGTATATACATTTCACTTCCTGTACATTAAAGAACTGTGCTCTCTAGTCGTTCCAGTACCAGCATTTTGTGTCCCATCTTAGTGCTTAGGTCAACAAAGCACCAAAAATGTATATACAATTATTAAATAAGTTTGGTTCATAGCCAACCTCTATAATTTAAACTAAAAATACACTCTTTTTCTGAAACAGGCAGGTGGATTTTCTTTGCTTGCCACTTCAGAAAAATTGTATGAATGCTGCTCAACCACCCTCTGACTTAATTATGTTCACAATGCTTAGCCCTCTGGCTCCAGCACTTTTCTTTGACATTTAGCCCAAACCATGCTTTTTCTGGCCCCACAGAAATATATTCACTTGTTTAGTCCAAAAAAATTGCAAATCTGTGCACACGTATATATTGTAAAAAGAAGTTTTAGGAGCTGTAATAGGTATGTTAATTATTTTCATTGAATTAAAGAAACCATTTATAGTCTAAAATATTTTTAAATTCTTAATTGTGATAGGGTAGCATACTTGCTTTACACATTTAATATTAAAAAGTCTTAAATCTTAATGTTTCAAATCAGCGATGAACTTTAAAAAATCTAATAACTAGTAATAACTATAATTTGTATTTTCAGAGAAATTCTGAAATGTGGAATTACAAGTCCAAGGGTAAGTGCTTTAGATAATGCCAAAATCCCCTCGAAAGAGATCACACCCTTTTGCATCTTCACCAGTCTGCCCATATCCCTATGGTTTCATTATACCACATATTGGGAAAGTGTGAGTAGTAATATCTTATTACATTAAAAAAATAATTTTGTCAATGTTTTCATTTACATATTTCACACTTGGTAGTGCTCAGGAATTACCTCAAACTTTCTGCGCAGGGCTCACTTCTGGCTGTGCTCAGGGGATCAGATGTGATGGATAGAAGTGGGGTCAGCTGCATGCAAGGCAAGCACCTTAGTCCTATAGTATCAATCTGGCCCATATCTTATTATTTTAATTTATAATTATATTTAATTTATATTTAATTTTAATTTATATTTCTTACTGTACAAATAAGGTCAAAGAGTTTTTCAAAGGTTTTACAAGTTATTTGCTTTTCTTTTTCTTAAAACTTTGTTTTAATTTTCTTAAAATATATTTTTAGCAAGTTACTTAACTTTTCTTTCCTTTTTGGGGAATTTGAGGGGACACATCTGGCAGTGTACAGGGCTTACTCCTGCCTCTGTGGTTAGGGGTCTCTCTGATAGGGCTTGAAGGACCATGTGGAGTGATGGTAATGGAATCTGGTTTAAACGTGTGCAAAGCAAGCACTCTTACCCACTTTACTATTGCTCTGGCCCATTCTTTCCTATTTTTAAAAATTCTCTATCTTAGGAAAATTTAGATTTTGTTTCTCTCATTAGTAGTAATGTTCTTTCCCAGTGTGGAGTCTGCTGTTTTCATTTACATATTTCTTATTGCACAAAATTTTAATGTAACTAAAATGATCTAACTTCTTATATTTTGCTTCTGGATTTTGAAAATTATATTTAAAAGATTTTCCAACTCACACACTATTTAAAGATTTACCCATGTTTTATTTTCATACTTATTTTACTTCTTTCATTTTATTAATATTTTGTGATCCACTTGAAAATCTGGTACATATGATAGTACTTCTCAAGCAATAACTATTAATTTAAATATTTATCTATTCACCATTTCTATTAATTGAAGGTTTTTTTAATTAAGTTACCATTATTTCCAATGTTGCTTGAAATCGAGTTTTAGGAAAGCAGTGTCCCAACACCAGTGATACTACCAGTGTCAGCTTCTCCCCACCAATGCCTGCAGGCTCCCTCCCAACCCCTAAACCGCTTGCACAAGAAACACATAGTTAAGTTTGATTATTTTAGTTTGAGCCACATGTTAGTTATGTTGGCTCTGTGGTTTGGGTATATACCTTAATCACTGTCACTGTCCTCCCGTTATTCATCACTTTGCTCGAGCGGGACCAGTAACATCTCCATTGTGACCATTGTTACTGGGTTTTGGCATATCGAATAGGTCACGGGTAGCTTGCCAGGCTTTGCCATGTGGGCGAGATACTCTTGGTAGCTTGCCAGGGTCTCCAAGAGGGGCGGAGGAATCAACTTGGGTCAGCCATGTTGGCCACTTGCAAGGCAAATGCCCTACCCGCTGTGCTATTGCTCCAGCCCTATACCTTAATATGTATATACATATATCTTAACATATATGACCTAAGTGTCCAACACCTCTAATGGCTTCATTTGTTATCTCCCATCTGCCTCTTCTTTTCCCTTCAATTTCTTTCCTTTTCTATCTATCTAATTTCTATAAGCTAGAGTCCAGGGTAACCTAAGGTAATCCTTTCATACCTTGTATTATCTTGTCCTGCTTTTCTATATACCACAGATAAGTGAGATCACCTAGTATTTCTCCTTCTTCTGACTTATTTAGTGTCATACTCTCCAGTCCCATCCAAGTTGCAGGTAATGGCATGATTTCATTATTCTTTTCAGCTGTATCATTTTCCATTTTATGTGTATAGTGTATAAATATATATGAGGCTCATATTTAGAACATGTTAGCAGAGTTACAAAAAATGAAAAGAAAAAATAGTTAACCCAATTAAAAATATATATATATATAAGCTCTGGCAGCCACAGACCTCCGGTACCCAGCTATAGCCATGCTCAAGACCACTCTCTACACACTCGGAGGAGACTCACACATGAAGGAACCTGCAGAGGAACCCAGATGGGTGGGTCCTGGGGCTGAGATCTCCAAGCCTGCTTGGATCAGGACTGGGCCTTCTCCACCCAGATCTCAAATTTTCCAGGAGCTAGGCAGTTACACCCAGAAACTGCCCCCGGCGCCATGAAATCCCATCTCTGGACAAGATCCAGAGACTATAAAACGAATCTCCTGGAAGCGCACAACAGCCTATGCAGCCGCAGGACCTCTTATAGTCTAGGTCTCCTTCTCGGAGAACCCGGCAAGCTACTGAGAGTATCTTGCCTGCATGGCAGAGCCTGACAAGCTCCTGTGGCGTATTCAATATGCCAAAAACAGTAACAATGATGTATCTCATTCCCCTCGCCCTGAAAGAGCCTCTAATGCAGCACCACTAGGAAGGACGAATAAGGAGAGTCTGCTAAAATCTCAGGGCTAGGACAAATGCAGACATTACTGGTGCCCCCACAGCAAATTGATGAATAATGGGATTACAGTGATACGGTGACAGTGATAAATATATATACCAATATATATATATATATATGTTTACAAGTATGCATTCAATAGTAGCACTGTCCTCCCATTGTTCATCGATTTGCTCAAGGAGGCACCAGTAACATCTCACAACAAATTGTGAGACTTGTTGTTACTGTTTTTGGCATATTGAATTCGTCACAAGTAGCTTGCCAGGCTTTGCCCTGTGGGCAAGATAATCTTGGTAGCTTGTCGGGCTCTCTGAGAGGGGCAGAGAAATCGAACCTGGGTCGGCCATGTCAGTGCAAGGCAAATGCCTCACCCTATATATATTATCCTTCATTATCCACTCATCTGTCCTTGGACACCTGGTTTGATTCCACATCCTAGCTACTATTATACTAAGTGCTTCAGTCAACAATGGTTGCCTATGTCCTATTAAATCAATGTTTTTGTCTTTTTGTAGTAGAACTACTGGGTTCTATGGCAGCTCTATTACTTTTCTGGAAATCTTCATACTGTTTTTCTTAGGGATTGAACCAGACAATCATACCAGAAGTAGACAAGAATTTCTTTGCACCATCTCTCCACTAAAACAATGTTTTCAGTTTTGTTTTGCTTTTATTATAGGTGCCACTCTCATGGTGTGAGTTGATATCCTATCATGGTCTTGATTTGTATTTCCTTGATAATAAGTGAAAATGATCACTTTTCCATGTTGGCTGCTTGTAACATAAACAAATTCAAATACTTTAATAGGCCTGGGAGGTGGGCTGGGGGACTCAGCCTGGTCTGACTCCAGTTGGGTTTCTCAGTTTGAATATTGCCTATCCATTTTGCTTGCTTGCTTTCTGTTTTTTATTAAAGAACCATGGTTTGCCATGGTATGGGTAGTTAAGTTTTAGACATATCTTGCTTTCTGATGATCTAGGAACCCTGGGTATATATATATATATATATATATATATATATATATATATATTCACGTCAGAGCCTGGCAAGCTACCCGTGACATATTCGATATGTCAAACACAGTAACAACAAAGTCTCCAATAGAGACGTTACTGGGCCTGCTCGAGCAAATCGATGAACAACAGGAGGACAGTGACAGTGACAGTGATCACTTTTCCATGTGTCTATTAGCCATTTCTCTTCTCCATAGAAGTGTGTTGATTTCCTCTCCCATTTTTGATAGGGTTTGATCTAAGTATTTTTACAGTCGCATCTATTCAATTTTCATGTGCAACTAGGCCAACTTATAGATTTTCTATTCAGGTTCAATATTTCATTAATTTTATTATTAAGTATAATTTTACTTATTTTTCTCTTTTCTTTTTTAATTTAAGCACTGAGATATTCAATATTATTATTAATGTATCAGGATTATAGGTTGTATTTAAATGTTTCATGGAGACTGAAATCCACTTATTGCTTCTTTTAAAAAAGAATAAGTGAATGGAATGAGTCTATCTGGTTTTATTATTTCCAACATATTTATAGTGTTCAAGACTGTGTAATATTGGCAGAAGGAGAGACAACTGATTAATGAAACAGGCTAGATATCCAATAAGTAGTCCTACATAAGCATAGATAACTGATTTTTTGACAAAGAGGCAATAACAACTCAAAGGAGATAAAATAATTTTGACAAATGGTTCTAGAGCAACTGGACACCTATTGGAAAACAAATGAACCTTAATTTAAACTCATGTCATACAAAAAAATAACTCAAAGTTTATTGTGTACTTACTAGAAAATGTACCATTAAAATTCCTTTAAGAGATGACCAGAGAAATAGTACAGCTTGAATAATTTCATTGGGTGTTTGCTTTAGCCATGCCTGTCTGGCTCATTATGTCTCTGGCATCACTTATGGTAACCCTAGTACCACAACGAGTGATCCCTGAGCACCACATGATGTGGCCAAAAAAACAAAAAGGAAAGTATATTCTTTTAAAAAATAAACTACAGGAGAAAACCATCAAGAGAACATGACTAGATGAAGTTGTCATAGATTTATGTCAAAAGCTTTATAATCCTGAGAAAAAACACTGGTAAAATTTTTACCAACGTGAACAGTTTTGTTCTATAAAAAGACCATGTTAACAAAAAAAAAAATAGTTACAGATTTGGGAGAAAATATTTTCAAACTACATATCTCAAAGAGGCTCATATTTAGAGTATGTGAACAGAGTTACAAAAATGAACAGAAAAATTAGTCAATCCAATAAAAAATAGTAAAGAAGAGATTTTCCTAAAGAGGCAACTAAGCACATGAAAGGATGTTCAATTTATCAAAGATTATGGAAATGCAAATTAAATACCTGTTAAGTTGTTACTTCCTATAGAATAAGCGAAAAAAAAAGTATTGGCACCGAACACTAATGAAGTGTGGAAACTGGATTTACCATCCATTGTTGGTTAAGATACAAAATGACATAATCACTCTCAAAAATAGTTTGAAACTTCTATGAAGACAAAATAGCGGTCTGTCCACACCCCAATCCCAGAACCTTTAAATATGCAGCATTAGAAGTGATTAATGTAAATTTAATGAATGGTTTTAAGAAGAGAAGATTATCCTGGATAATCTGGGAGGCAGGGAAGGCCCAATTTAATCAATAAAGTTATTTGATGGAGAGATTTATTAGCCAAGTTCAGAAAGAGAGAGATGAAGAACAGAAGAAAGATGGAAAGATGCAACCCTGTTTTATTTTAAGACTGAGGAGTGGATCCTATAGCCTAAGGAATGGAGGGCAGCTACAAGGGTACCCTGATATAAGCTAGTATAACTTGAACCTCTAGGAAAAAATACCTATGGTGTTGAGCCAATAATTTTGAGGTTATCTGAATGGCAGTAATAGAAAGCTAATGAGGTTTCTTTTTTAAAATGAAAGATAAATTTTACTATATGATCCAGCAATTGCCCTCCTGGGAACTGATAATGTAGAGAAAAGAAAATGTAAATCCTGTTTGTGACGCAAACTGCACATGGAAGCTGATAGCAGCTTGTTTGTAATATTTAAATGTGGGTAACAGATTCACAGGCCTTTCGCAGGCAAACACTTAAGTGGTGTTTTATCCAAATCATAGAATACCATGAATAAAACATGGACAAGCAACTTTTATAGGCAACTTGGATGGATATCAAGACCAATGTGATAAAATAAGATGACAATGTCAAAGGGTCGCAAGCAATAAGATTCTATTTATATAATATTCTTGAAATGACAAAATCTTCGAGATAGTCGCTACCAGCACTTAAGGACCAAATTGCAGGAAAGGGGTTGGGTGTGTGTCTAAATTTATAGCAGTAGTAGATGTCTGAGAAAATGGGGCAACTCTGTGTCCTGATTGTGGTCGTGGTTAATAAACCCATACACAAAGCAAAATTGCACAGAATTGCATACATACAAACAAGTACACATAAACTAGATGAAACTGGGATATAGTGTGGTTTATCCTAATGCTGACTCATAATTTTAATATTATATTTTGACTTTGTACAATTTAACTGTGAAGGGGAATTGGTGAAGGACTATGGGATCTCTTTGTACTAAATTTTCAATTTTCTATCAATCTAATTATTTTAAAATAAATGTTGAGGGACAGGAGCAATAGCACAGTGGGTAGGGTGTTTGCCTTGCACCTGGCCAACCCAGGTTCGATTCCCGGTATCCCATATGGTCTCCTGAGCACTGCCAGGGGTAATTTCTGAGTGGAGAGCCAGAAGTAACCCCTGAGCATTGCCGGGTGTGACCCAAAAAGTAAAATAAATAAATAAATGCTGAAAGCATAAGAGAGTGAGATTTAAGAGAACTCCCTTGTTTTCTGTAACTGCAACTTCTTAAACTATTACTAAAAATCTAAGCACCAAGAGTCAAGTGATACATGGATGCAATTTCTAAAACAGAAAGTTTTTCTTTTGAATATTCACAAAAAAGGAAATTCAAGTAGAAAGAAAATAAGAGAATTTTAAAATTGAAAAATATTTACAACTTGTATCGCAAAGACTCAGTATTTACTGTATTAAAGGACTTATGAAGTTCAGAAAAAATGAGAACATCTCTAAGAAAAATTAAAGCTATAAACATAGGTTCATAGAAAAGTCATAAACATATAATTATTTTAAAAGATAATCAATTAAATAGCATATAATCGATTGATTTGCTCGAGCAGACACCAGTAACATCTCCATTGTGAGACTTGTTACTGTTTTTGGCATATCAAATCCAACACGGGTAGCTTGCCAGGCTCTGCCGTGCAGGCAGGATATTTTACATAAATCGACAATAAGTCATAAAACATTAAAATTATAGTAAAATACTATTTCCCCTAGTAGATTGTCAATACAAGAATTATTTGACAACATGTGCTGCTATCAAAGGTGGGAAAATCAAGTATACTCACATATGCCTGTTGGGAAGGCCGACTCATAAACACCTATGCAGTCATTCAGAAAAGTTACATATCAATTTACCACTTAGCCCAGAAATTACCCTTCTAGGATTGATACCAAAATTAATGGGTACAAATATGAGAGTCATATTTAGGAATTCCTGGCAAGAATATTTGGAATTTCAAATATTTTTCTTCAGTAGGGAACTGGATGAATAAACTAGTATTTAACAGTGGTATACTAGAAGCAGTCATGAAAAGTAATGGATGAGTACTATCTCTAGGTACTAGTTTTAAGAATTCTGTAGAAAGTTTTATTGACTTTAAATGGAAAAAAAAGGTTACTGCCACTTAGCTAAGGAAAGTGAGAATTTCAAATTATGGGTATGTGTGTATGTGTTTTCTGTGTGTGTGTGTGTGTGTGTGTGTGTGTGTGTAATTAACTATCACTGTATCACTGTATCACTGTCCTCCCGTTGTTCATCGATTTGCTCAAGCGGGCCCAGTAACATCTCCATTGGAGACTTTGTTGTTACTGTGTTTGGCATATCAAATACATCACGGATAGCTTGCCAGGCTCTGCTGTGTGGGCGAGATACTCTCAGTAGCTTGCCGGGCTCTCCGAGAGGGGTGGAGGAATTGAACTTGGGCCGGCCATGTTGGCTGCGTGCAAGGCAAACGCCCTATCGCTGTGTTAAAATTGGAATATTATGTAAGGGGCAAAATTAAAAATTTGACATTTTTGAAAATGCATTGTTTTATGAAATTGACTTGTAGTCAAAGCCTGATGTGGCAAGAAAGGGACCCTCCTTCACTGCTGGTGGGAATGCCGACTGGTTCAACCCTTTTGGAAAACAGTATGGACGATTCTGAAAAAATCAGAAATTGAGCTCCCATTTGACCCAGCAATAACACTCCTGGGAATATACCCCAGAGAGGCAAAAAAGTATAGTCAAAGTGACATCTGCACTTGTTTGTTCATTGCAGCACTGTTTACAATAGCTAGAATATGGGAAGAACCTGAGTGCCCAAGAACAGATGACTGTTTAAAGAAACTTTGGTACATCTGCACAATGGAGTACTATGTAGCAGTTAGAAAAAATGAAGTCATGAAATTTACATACAAGTGGTACTACATGGAAAATATCATGCTAAGTGAAATGAGTCAGAAAGAGAGGGACAGACATAGAAAGATTGCATTCATCTGGGTAACTTAAAGTAACAAAATAAGGGACCAACACCCAAGAACAGCTATGATAAATACCAGGTTGTTCACTCCATGGCTTAGAGGCCAGCCACACACTCTAGGGGCAAAGGCCGCTCAGATAGAGAAGGGAGTACCAAATAAAGGGTGCTGGAAAGATCCACCCAGGATGGGAGATGCATGCTGAAAGTAGTCTATAGACAGAACATGATTGCCACCCAATGTCTCTTCTGCAGACCACATCACCCAGAAGGAGAGATAGAACAAAAGGGAGTGCCCTGCCACAGAGGCAGGGTGGGATGGGGGATGGGGGTTGGGAGGGATACTGGGATAGGTAGGGGTGGAGAATGGGCACTGGTGGTGGGATGGGTATTCAATCATTATATAACTGAAACCCAAGTACAACAACTTGTAAGTCTACAACTGTACCTCATGGTTTTTCACTAATAAAACAAAAACAAAAAATTGAGAATCAAGATAGAACAGATGAACCTAATATTTGTCGACTGGTGGCTAAATATTCAGATTAGAACTATCACAACTGGTCCTGAGATTCCAGTTACTTGTGCATGTCCTCATGGGATATAATCTTAGAGAAAAAACTTCAGTAAAATAGTCTTTAATTTTGTACAGTGAATGTACCATCATTGGTGGTTTTATTTATTGTTGGGACTGTTGGGCATATGTACTTAGAATTAATAAATGCGCAATTCTGTCATTTCTGTGATCTGAAGTAAAAGGACTTAACATATGGTTTTAGATAGATAGTTAGGTAAATGTAAGAATGAGGGACCAGAGTAAAACACTTTACGGCATGTAAAGTGATTGCCTTGCATGCAGCCAACCTGGGTCCCATGGCCTGTGTTCCATATGGTCCCCTGAGCAACACCAGTAATAATTCCTAAGAGCAGAGTCAGGAGTAACCCCTGAGTGTTGTTGGGTGTTATCACTAAAACATTTTTCTTTGAAAATACTTCATAAGAATAAAACTGTAGGAAGAAACACCCATAATTTACAGATAGTAGTCTTAAAATGTCACTTCTCATTACATCATACCAAAGCAATTTTCAAAACAACGAATTCTAAGTCTGGGATAAATGTATATGGCAATCTTAAAATAACTTTTTATACTGTATAACAAAAGCCCTGTTGAAAACTAGTAAGGTCATGTATAAACAATTTTTAAAAAACAAGTTTGTTGGTCAAATGTGATGCAATTAGAGTATCACTAAAGCTAATTTCTTTCAGAAATGTTTCAAATATGCATAAAATTGTACCATGTAAAATTTATTCTGAAAGAAAACAAAACACCTTGGTCACCACTGAAACTTTATAATGAAAGAAAAATTCCTCTCCAATAGGTCACAAAGAAGCAGGTAAGACAGTATCCTTGTACAGAAATATTCTAAAAAAAAAATCTAAATGATGAATAAAGAAGAAATGGGAGAATTTGAATGGCATCCATTGTGTGACACCTAATGAATTTATATTTCAAAGTACAGCTCATTAGCTACTGCTAACATTACAGAAAGTGACAAGAAAATGCTCCATATATCCTGTTGGAATATGCAAATCTCTGTGCAAACCAGTCTTGTCTTCATCTGAATCAATCCTGTATCTGATTAAGTCTCCAGATTCATTTTAGTAAAAATATGGAAGACAGACAATATGTCGAACAGCACAGTATATGTTAAACAACAGATGTTAAACAACAACCGTGCAACTTTAATCAGCAAATTCAGCGTGTGAGAAGCTCTACAGGACAAATGATCCAATTTTTTTAAAAAAAAATGCAATGTAATAGGGAGTGAGAAAGAAGGAAAGGAACTTAAAGGGTACAATTTATTTGAATACCGACTAAAAGAAATTTTAAAGATGATACTTATGAGACACGTGAAAATTTTAGTCCTACCTTTACTTTTTGACTTGTGACTTTAGTTGGTTACCATACACTTGGAAATTCTCATCGAACTTCTGTAGAACAAATGTTTTAAATTTGTAAATAGGTAAAGGTAAAGGTAAAGGCCCTCCCGTTGATCGTCGATTTGCTCGAGCGGGCCCAGTAACGTCTCCATTGGAGACTTTGTTGTTACTGTGTCTGGCATATCGAATACTCTCGGTAGCTTGCCGGGCTCTCCGAGAGGGGCGGAGGAATCGAACTCAGGTCGGCCATGTTGGCCGCGTGTAAGGCGAATGCCCTACTCACTGTGCTATGACTCCAGCGTGCATTTATCAGATCAAATTTGTAAATAAATAGTAATAAATAAATAGTAATAAATAAATAGTAATAAATAAATAAATAGTGGAGCAATAGCACAGCGGGTAGGGCGTTCGCCTTACAAGCGGCCAACATGGCCGACCCGAGTTCGATTCCTCCACCCCTCTCGGAGAGCCCGGCAAGCTACCGAGAGTATTCGATATGCCAGACACAGTAACAACAAAGTCTCCAATGGAGACGTTACTGGGCCCGCTCGAGCAAATCGACGATCAACGGGAGGGCCTTTACCTTTACCTTAGTAATAAATAAATAAATAGTAATAAATAGTAATAAATAAATAGTAATGAATAGTAATAAATAAATAGTAATAAATAAATAAATAGTAAATAAATAGTAAAAAAAATACAGAAATACGTATAAGAGGATGTTCCATCTTACACAAAAACAGTTTTATCTCATGTATTGATAATATATTTAAATTAGTTTTTTGTGTTTGTAATGCTGGGAATTGAACCCATGAACTTTTGTTTGACCCATGCAAGACAATTGCTGCTGAGCTATATCCTCGTCCCAATATTCAATATATATTTTTATAATTAGAAAAATAAAATAACATTTTCCATCAATATGTTTGATGGAAAATAATATGCATGTTATGGATTTTTGAGTATTGATTTTATAGACTGCAACTTTACTGTACAAGGCTATTCTTTCTAGGAGTTTCTTGGTAGAGACTTTAGGATTCTCTAGATATAGTATCATATCATCTGCAAATAATAAGAGCTTGAATTCTTCCTTTCCTGGATGCCCTTAATATCTTTTTCTTGCCTAACTGCTATTGCAAGTACTTTCAGTACTTTATTGAACAGAAGTGGCAGGAGTGGGTATCCTTGTCTTGTCTCTGATCTTAGAGGGAAAGCCCTTAGTTTTTCCCCATTGAGGACAATGCTTCTATTCAAATGTAAATGTCTGATTCCCAGTTGTTAGGCATTTGATTGAATCAATGCTCTTGGCCAAGTTTGTGTTGACAAGGACACCTACGCCTCTGACACCTCTTTTATCGCATGTTCCGAGGAACAATTCTTCTCCAGTGTCGGAAACGGCATGGTGAGATTCGTGCCTTCTTGTCTCGGTCAGACCAATGATGTCATACTTGATCATTTGCGCTTGTACCATCAGGTCCTTGATGGATGCATCTGATGCTAGTGTACCTGCATTGAAAGTACAGACGATCATTTTTGTCTTCCTTCGTTGTGGCAGCCTAGGTCGGCCTTGAGATTTTGTCGGCCTCTCCTTTCTCATCCTTCTCAGTGCTGCCATGTCGGTGAAGCCTTCAGGGTAAGGTGAATGAGACCAGTTGTAGCTACTGGTTTTGGCATATCGAATACACAGCGGATAGCTTGCCAGGCTCTTCCGTGCGGGCGGAATACTCTCGGTAGCTTGCCAGTCTTTCCGAGAGGGATAGAGGCTTTTGGGGCGACCTCTAATCACCCTTGTAGGTGTTATCATATTTGGACCCTATCAAATATGGTACAACAATTCCGGAAGATGGGTATTTAGTGTCTTATGATGTGTCGCGCGGCCGCAAGATCCAAGGTCTCAGAGAGTTCCGCTTATCTTGTTCTGTGGGTCTTCAGTCGTGCGTGGGTCTCGGCCGGAGCTGCCACGCGGGTCCGGAAAGCATCCTGGAGTGTGGCGACGGCTGGGTAGTGGAAGTAGTGTCGAGAGTGGAAGTCTGCCAGTGGGGTATTTATCTGGGCAGGGTGGGTCTCCTGTGCACAATTCGATCCCTGGGTGGTTGATGGAAGCAGACAGGGCAGGGTAGGGTGGGGCTCCTGATTAGAATCCCTTTGTCACCTGTGGTGGTGGGAGCAAGCAGAGAAGCTCTGTCTCTGGGTCCGCCGAGCCTGGAGTCCAAGGTCTCAGAGATTTCCACTTATCTTGTTCTGTGGGTCTTCAGTCGTGCGTGGGTCTCGGCCGGAGCTGCCACGCGGTCCGGAAAGCATCCTGGAGTGTGGCGACGGCTGGGTAGTGGAAGTAGTGTCGAGAGTGGAAGTCTGCCAGTGGGGTATTTATCTGGGTAGGGTGGGTCTCCTGTGGTGGTGGGAGCAAGCAGAGAAGCAAGCTAGAGAAGTTCTATAAAGAAGACAACACCTTCTACAAGATCATTGTGGGTGATTTTAATGCCAAGATAGGACCAAGAAGATCAGCTGAAGAACTTCACATCAGGACCCATGGCCTAGAATGGAACGAACAGGGTGAGAGACTGTTGAGTTCATCATGTCGACCAAGACCATTCATGGTAACTCACAGTTCCAGAAGGCAGAATCTAAACGATGGACATGGGAGTCTCCCGGTGGACGATTCCACAACGAAATAGACCACATCATATTCAATCGACGGTTTTGCCTGACTGATGTCGCTGTTGTCCCAAAATTTCGAACGGGATCGGACAACCATCTCCTTCGTGCAAAATTCTACTTCACAGAGCGGGGAGAAAGGGCTGCAAAGTTCAAAAAGAGAACTCCCAGAATGACCACCAACTGGGAACTCTTTGGTACTATTGCGGCAACATGGGAAGATGCCATTGTTGACAACATTGACGAGGAATACGATCGACTGGTTCAGCACCTCCATGAATGTGCGAGGAATGCCAAGAGAGAGATAGCCACAAAAAATCGCCTATCTTCGAAAACTCTTGAGCTAATTCGCCAGTGTGGTTTGGCGCATGCCTCAGGCAACCGCAAGCTAATGTCCGAGCTCTCAAAGCAGTGCAGAGATGCGATCAAGGAAGACCTCAAAGAGAGAAGAGCAGAAGTACTGGTAGATGCGGCAGAAGCCGGGAAAAGTATTCGTAACACCCGCCTGTCCTTCACCAACTACAAGACCAAGATGACTGCCCTCCGACGTCCTGATGGATCCATCACATCCTCCAGAACGGCAATGGAGAAGATTATCCATGACTTCTACTCAAATCTCTTCGATAGCCATGTCCACTTGCCGATATACCAAATTCCACAGGATGGACATGTCGTTCCCAACATTCTCCCTTCCGAAATCTGACATGCCATTTTGTCGGTAAAGAAACAAACAGCACCCGGCCCAGACAAGGTCAGACCTGAACATCTGAAGAACCTGAACATCTGAAGAACTCATCAATACACTGGCTCGGCTCTTCACACGCTACCTGTCTGAATGCAAGGTTCCGTCCCAATGGAAAACCAGCAGGACCGTACTACTGTTCAAGAAGGGAGACATCCATGACATTGGCAACTATCACCCGATCTGCCTATTGTCTGTCATCTACAAGTTGTTCACTCGAGTCATCCTAAATAGGATTGGCAGAATACTAGATGAAGGACAACCATGCGAGCAAGCCGGGTTCCGCAAAGGATTCAGCACCATCGACCATATCCACACAATAACCAAGCTCATTGAGGTTTCTCGGGAGTTCAAGATGCCGCTCTGTTTAACGTTCATTGATTTAAAGAAGGCCTTTGATTCTGTTGAGACGGAAGCAGTCATTGAAGCCCTAGCCAATCAGGGCATTCAAGCCCAATACATCAGGATCCTCCGTGAGCTGTATTGCGGATTCACTACCAGGATCTCACCATTCTACAAAGAAGTGATCGTTGATGTCAAGAGAGAGGTGCGGCAGGGTGATACCATTTCACCGAAACTCTTCAGTGCCACCCTCGAGAACATCATGTGACAACTGGAATGGAAAGGAATGGGACTGAAGATAGATGGTCGGCAAGTATACCACCTCCGCTTTGCTGATGACATTGTTTTAATAACTCCAAACATCAGCCAAGTGGCACAAATGCTGGCCGACTTTGACCGTGAGTGTGGAAAGGTAAGACTACAGCTGAATCTTACGAAGACAATGTTTATGAGAAACAGCCTTGTTCCTGATGCCCCATTCGCTCTCAATGGAACGACCATCTCCGAATGCAACAGCTATGTCTACCTAGGTTGAGAGGTCAACATGAAAAATGACCTGGCACCCGAGCTGCGCAGGAGGAAGAGAGCGGCTTGGAACACCTTCAAGAACGTCGAAGAAATAGCTAAGAGGACAAAGAACCTCCGGCTCCGGGCACATCTCTTTGATTCCACTGTTCTTCCTGCATTAACATATGCCTCAGAGACCTGGGCCCTACGCAAACAAGATGAGAATGCTATTCAGGTCTCCCAAAGAAGAATAGAAAGAGCTATGCTTGGAATATCACGTTTCACTCAAATGAGAGAAAGAATCCGGAGTTCTGACATCCGTCGACGATCATGAATCAGGGACGCTGTCTCATTTGCCAAGGTGTCAAAAATCAGATGGGCTGGTCACGTAATGAGATTTAAAGACAACCACTGGACTAGAGCTGTTACCGACTGGATTCCACGGGATGTCAAAAGACCGTGTGGCCGCCCACCTTCCAGATGGTCAGACTTCTTCGTGAAGACCATGAACGATCGGTTTAAGGCCCTTCACGTTCCTGGAGCGAACAGATGCCATTGGGCTACACTAGCACGCGACAGGGACAAATGGAGACTTTACTGGCGCCCACTCGAGCAAATCGACGACTAATGGGAAGTTAAGTGACAAGTGATAAGTGAGGACAATGCTTGCCATAGGTTTGTCATAGACTTTGACTATCTTGAGGAAAGTTCCTTCTAAGCCCATTTTGGTGAGAATTTTCATCATAAACTGGTGTTCGATCTTGTCAAATGCTTTCTCTGCATCTATTGATATAATCATATGGTTTTTATCTTTAATTTTGTTGACATGATGGATTATGTTGATTTATTTCCAAATGTTAAACCATCCTTGCATTGCTGGGATGAATCCACTTGGTTGTTGTTTATTATCTTTTTGATTAGTTGTTGGATTCTATTTGTTAATATTTGTTGAGGATCTTTGCATCTATGTTCATCAGATATATTGGCCTGTAATTTTCTTTGTTAGTGGTATCTTTGTTTGCTTTTGGTATTAGGGAGATATGTGCCTCATAGAAAGTGTTTGGGAGAGTTCCAGTTTTTTTTTTTCAATTTTCTGGAAAAGCTTGAGGAGAACTGGCAATAGGTCTTTTTAAATGTTTGGAAGAATTCACTAGTGAATCCATCTGGGCCTGGATTTTTGTTTTTGGGAAGAATTTTGATTATGGTTTCAATTTCCTTGATATGAATGGGTCTATTCAGGTAGCTCATGCCTTCTTGGCTCAGTCTAGGGATATTGTAGGAATCCAAAAACTTATCCATTTCTTCTAGGTTCTCTTGTTTCGTGGCATACAGACCCTCAAAGTAGGCTCTGATGATCTTTTTAATTTCATTGGTTTCTGATGTGATGCCCCCATTTTTATTTCTTATTCTATTTATTAGAGCTTTCTCTCTTTTTTTGTGAGTCTTCCTAGTGGTTGATCAACCTTGTTTATTTTCTCAAAGAACCAGCTCTTGGTTTCATTTACCTTTCTCATAGTTTTCTGGGTTTCCATGTCGTTAATTTCTGCTCTAAGTTTTTTTATTTCTTTCCTTTGGTTGGGTTTGGGTATCTCTAGTTGGTCTTTCTCTAAGAGTTAGAGCTGTGAAATCAAGTTATCTATGTAGGCTCTTTCTTCCTTCCCAGGGAATGTTTTCTTTTTTTTCCCTTTTTTTCTAATTAGTGAAACATCATGAGGTACAGTTGTAGATTTACAATTTTTTCTGCTTGGGTTTCGATTATACAATGATCAGATACCAATCCCTCCACCAGTGCCCATTTTCCACCACCATGGATAATATCCCCCCCACCCCCATTCCCCATCCCCCCTGCCTCTGTGGCAGGGCAATCCCTTGTGTTTTCTCTCTCCTTTTGAGTGTTGTGGTCTGAAAAAGAAGCATTGAGTGGCAAACATGTTCAGTCCATAGTCTACTTTCGACATGCAACTCCCCTCCTGGGAGGATCCTCCAAACACCCTTTATTTGGTGCTCCCTTCTCTATCTGAGCTGCACTTTCCCCTAGAATGCCGGGCTGGCCTCTAAGCTATGGAGTAATCCTCCTGGTGCTGATCTCAGCTATTCTTGGGTATTAATCTCATATTTTGTTACTTTATATCCCCCAGATGAATGCAATCTTTCTATGTATATCCCTTTCTTTCTGACTCATTTCGCTTAGCATGATACTTTCCATGTTGTACCACTTGTATGTAAAATTCATGACTACATCTTTTCTAACAGCTACATAGTACTCCATTGTGTAGATGTACCAAAGTTTCTTTAACCAGTCATCTGTTCTTGGGCATTCAGGTTTCTTCCAGTTTCTGGCTATTGTAAAGAGTGCTGCAATGAACAAACAAGTGCAGATGTCACTTAGACTATACATTTTTGCCTCTCTGGGATATATTCCCAGGAGTGGTATTGCTGGGTCAAATGGGAGCTCAATTTCTAATTTTTTGAGAATCGTCCATACTGTTTTCCAGAAGGGCTGAACCAGTCGACATTCCCACCAACAGTGAGGGAGTGTCCCTTTCTCGCCACATCCACGCCAGCATCGGTTGCTTTTGTTCTTTTGAATGTGGGCCAGTCTCTGAGGTGTGAGATGGTATCTCATTGTGGTTTTGATCTGCATCTCCCTGATGATTAATGATGTAGAGCATTTTCTCATGTGCTTTTTTGCCATTCGGATTTCTTCTTTGAGAAAGTGTCTGTTCATTTCGTAGCCCATTTTTTATGGGGTTGAATGTTTTCTTCTTGTGGAGTTTAACCAGTATTTTGTATATCCTGGATATCAACCCCTTGTCAGATCTGTATTTGGCGAATATCCTTTCCCATTCTGTAGACTGTCTTTGTATTTTGGTCACTGTTTCTTTGGAGGTGCAGGAGCTTCTTAATTTAAGATAGTCCCATTTATCTCTGTTTTCACTTGCTCGACCAGTGGCGTGGCATCTTTGAAGATACCATTAGCTTCAATGCCATGGAGTGTTTTGCCAACTTTGTCTTCAATGTACCTTATGGTTTCTGGTCTGATGTTGAGGTCTTTAATTCATTTTGATCTTACTTTTGTACATGGTGTTAGGCAGAGTTCTGAGCCCATTTTTTTTGCATGTAGCCGTCCAGTGATGCCAGCACAATTTGTTAAAGAGGCTTTCCTTACTCCACTTCACATTATTCGCACCTTTATCAAAGTTTAAATGATCATATGATTGAGGGGAGATGTCAGTGTATTCAACCCTGTTCCATTGGTCTTCAGTTCTGCCTTTGTTCCAGTACCATGCTATTTTAATTATTACTGCTTTGTAGTAGAGTTTGAAGTTATGGAGGTTGATTCCTCCCATTATCTTTTTCCCAAGAATTGCTTTAGCTATTCGTGGGGGCTTATTGTTCCATATAAATTTCAGGAGTGTTTGCTCCATTTCTCTGAAGAATGTCATGGGTATCCTTATAGGGATTGCATTGAATTTATACAATGCTTTCGGTAGTGTTGCCATTTTGACAATGTTAAGTCTCCCGACCCATGAGCAGGGGATTTCTTTCCATTTCCTCATGTCCTCTTTTATTTCCTGAAGTAGCGTTTTGTAGTTTTCTTTGTATAGGTCCTTTGCTTCCTCAGTTAAACTGATTCCTAGTTACTTGATTTTCTGGGGAACAATTGTGAACGGGATCATTTTTTTTATGTAGCTTTCTTCTCTCTCACTGTTTGCGTATAGAAAAGCCATGGACTTTTGGGTATTGATTTTATAGCCTGCAACTTTACTATACGAGTCTATTGTTTCTAGGAGTTTTTTGGTGGAGGTTATTGGGTTCTCTAAGTATAGTATCATATCATCTGCGAATAGTGAGAGCTTGATTTCTTCCTTTCCTACCTGAATGCCCTTAATATCTTTTTCTTGCCTAATTGCTATTGCAAGTACTTCCAGTACTATACTGAACAGCAGTGGAGATAGTGGGCATCCTTGTCTCGTTCCTGATCGTAGAGGGAAGGCTCTCAGTTTTTCCCCATTGAGGACGATACTTGCTGTAGGCTTGTGGTAGATGGCTTTAACTATGTTGAGGAAAGTCCCCTCTATACCCATTTTGGCTCGGGTTTTCATCATAAAGGGGTGCTGGATCTTGTCAAATGCTTTCTCTGCATCTATTGATATAATCATATGCTTTTTATCTTTTCTTTTGTTGATATGATGGATTATGTTGATTGATTTCCGAATGTTAAACCATCCTTGCATCCCTGGGATGAATCCTACTTGGTCATAGTGTATGATCTTTCTGATGTGTAGTTGGATTCTATTTGCTAGTAGTTTGTTGTGGATCTTCGCATCTGTGTTCATCAGGGATATCGGTCTGTAATTCTCTTTCTTTGTGGTATCTCTGTCTGCTTTTGGTATCAATGTGATATTTTCTTCGTAGAAACTGTTCGGAAGTGTTTTTGATATTTCAATTTCGTGGAAAAGCTCAAAGAGAATTGGGAGTAAGTCCTCTTTAAAGATTTGGAAGAATTCACTAGTGAATCCATTCGGGCCAGGACTTTTGTGCTTGGGGAGACTTTTTATTACCATTTCAATTTCCTTGATGGTGATAGGTCTGTTCAGGTATTCCAGGTCTTCTTGGTTCAGCCTTGGGAGTCTGTAGGAGTCTAGGAATTTATCCATTTCCTCGAGGTTTTGATGTTCCGTGGCATAAAGCTTCTCAAAGTACTCCCTGAGGATCCTTTGAATTTCTGTAGTTTCTGTTGTAATGACCCCCTTTTCATTTCTGATTCGGTTTATTACGGTTTTCTCTCTCCCTTTCTTTGTGAGTTTTGCTAGAGGCTTATCGATCTTTTTAATTTTCTCAAAGAACCAGCTCTTGGTTTCATTGATCTTTCGGATAGTTTTTTGGGTTTCCATCTCGTTAATCTCTGCTCTGAGTTTTATTATTTCCTTTCTCCTGTTTGGGTTTTGCTCCTTTTTTTGGTCCTTCTCCAAGCTCTTAAGCTGTGAGGTTAGGTTACTTATGTGTGCTCGCTCCTCCTTCCTGAGGAATGGTTGTAGAGCTATAAACTTTCCTCTTAACACAGCTTTTGCTGTGTCCCATAAGTTTTGGTAACTCGTGTTCTCATTTGCATTCGTTTCTAGGAATCTTTTGATTTCCTCTTTGATTTCCTGTCTAAGCCACTCGTTGTTCAATAGCGCACTGTTTAATTTCCAGGTGTTTGATTTAGTTTTCTGTTTTTGTATGTGATTTACTTCTAATTTCAGCGCATTATGGTCTGATAAGATTGTTGATACAATCTCTATCTTCTTAATTTTATGGAGGAATGTTTTGTGGCTCAGCATGTGGTCTATCTTGGAGAATGTTCCATGTAAGCTTGAGAAGAATGTGTATTCAGCTTTTTGTGGATGAAGTGTCCTCTATATATCTACTAAGTCCCTTTCTTCCATTGTTTCCCTCAGATGAAGTATGTCCTTGCTAAGCTTGAGTCTGGTTGATCTATCAAGAGGTGACAAAGCAGTGTTGAAGTCTCCCACTAGTATTGTGTTGCTATTGATGTCTTTTTCCCAATCTATGAGTAGTTGTTTTAAGTACTTTTCTGGTCTCTCATTAGGTGCATATACATTTATTATTGTAAGTTCTTCCTGTTGTACAGATCCTTTGATCAATAACAAATGGCCTTCACTGTCTCTTATGACCTTCTTCACTCTGAAATTGATGTGGTCTGATATTAGGATGGCTATCCCAGCTTTTTTATGGGAGATGATTGCCTGTAGGTTTGTTTTCCAGCCTTTGACTCTGAGTCTGTGTTTGCTTTGACTATTGAGATGCGTTTCTTGCAGGCAGCAGACTGTTGGGTTCAATTTTCTAATCCATCCTGCCACTCTATGTCTTTTAATTGGTGCGTTTAGCCCATTGACATTGAGAGAGATTATTGTTATGGGATTTTGTCCCATTGTTCTGTTGAAATTTGGTGTATTTGAGGGGCCTTTCTTGCCTTAAAGTAGCCCATTTAGTTGTTCTTGTAACCATGGTTTTGAGTCTATGAAGTTCCTGAGCTGTTGTTTGTCTGTGAAACTGTGTGTTGTTCCTTCTATTATGAATGAGAGTCTCGCTGGGTAAAGTATTTTTGGGGAGGCATTTATTTCATTGAGTTTTTTCACTATGTCCCACCACTGTTTGCGGGCCATGAGGGTTTCATCAGAAAAATCAGCTGTGAATTTTAAGGATGCTCCTTTGTAAGAGATTTCTTTCTTCGATCTTGCTGCTTACAGAATTTTGTCTCTGTCTAAGGTTTTGTCATTTTGATCAGGATGTGTCGTGGGGTATTTTTATTCGGATTTCTTCTAGCTGGTACCCTTCAGGCCTCCTGAATATGGTCACAAGTTTTATTCAGCTCTGGAAACGTTGTAGCAATGATGTCTTTGACAGTTTCTTCTTCATCAAGGTTTTCTTCCTGTCCCTCTGGGACTCCAATAATTCTTATGTTACCCCTCTTGGCTTTGTCACGATCTTCTCTTGCCAACTGTTCCCGAATTGTGAGTCTCTTTTCCATTTTCTGCTCTTTCCTGGAGAGTCTCTGAACTTGATCTTCGAGCTCACTGATTCTGTTCTCAGCAGCTCTTACTCTGCTGCTGAGGCCTTCCACTGAGTTTTTCAATTCGCCTACGAGATTTTTCAGGTCTGACATTTCTGATTGCATTTTCCCCATTTCTGCCTTCAAATCCTCTTGTCTTCTATTGGCATTGCTTTCCATTGTTTCTTTTAGTTCCCTAAGCATCCTAAGTAACTCCCTTCTGAATTCCTTGTCAGAGAGGTTGTCTAACACTACAGTACTGTTGGTTTCATATGGGCTAGACTCTTCAATAAGAATGTTTGGTGGGCTTTTGCGTTGCTTTACCATTGTGACGAGTGTGGTTTAGTCCTTCACATTTACTGTTACTATTCTGCTTGATATGCAGTGTGAGTTAAGATATGCTTATTAGTTATCGGCTACTGTGTTTCTAGTGGGTGAGCTAAATTAGAGAAGTTTCCATCTAAGCAGGTAGCTTATGGTTCCTATAGCATGTGTAGTGGAAAAATATTTTGTGGCTGCATTAGCGGTCGTGGCTTCGGAAAGAATCCCTGGCACTGGGCGAGGAGTTGGGAACGTCCCCTGGTTGGAATGAGGAGACGTTTAGCTTTGTATTCTAGAGCTCGGCTTCCGTTCCCGATCACGCAGATCAGGGGAGAAAACCAGCTTTCTAGGTTATGGAGCTAGCTGCGCATGCCCAGAGAGAGTCCCAGGCCCTTGGGGGCGGGCTGTGCCTGGTTGGAATAGGAGCCGTTCAGCTTTGTTGCCCAGAGCTGGGCCTCCATTCCCGTCCTTCGCAGATCAGGGGAGAAAACCAGCTTTCTAGGAGATGAAGCTAGCTGAGCATGCCAGAGAGAGTCCCAGGCCCTTGGGGGTGGGCTGTACCTGGTTGGAATAGGAGCCGTTCAGCTTTGTTGCCCAGAGCTGGGCCTCCGTTCCCGTTCCGCGCAGATCAGGGGAGAAAACCGACTTTCCGGGAATGTTTTCTAAGCTATACATTTTCCCCTTAACACAGTTTTAGCTGTGTCCCATAGGTTCTGGTAGCTTGTGTCTTCATTCTCATTTGTTTCCAGGTATATCTTTTGATTTCTTCCTTGACTTCCTTCCTAACCCACTCACTGTTTAACATTGAGTTAATTTCCAGATGTTTGATTTGGTTCTCCACGTCTGTGTGTGATTCGCTTCTATCTTCAGTGCATCATGTTCTGAAAAGATAGTTGATACAATTTCTATCTTCCTGATTCTATTGAGGTATGTTTTGTGACCCAGCACGTGGTCTTTTTTAGAAAATGTTCCTGTGCACAGGCAAAGAATGTGTATTCATTCTTTTGGGGGTATAAAGCCCTGTGTAGATCTGTAGTCCTTCTCTTCTATTTCTTCCTTCAAAGTCAGTGTTTCCTTGCTGAGTTTTGTTCTTGTTGATCTATCCAGAGGTGATAAGGCAATATTGAAGTTTCTGACTACTATTGTATTGATGGCAATGTCCTTCTTAAAATCTGTTAGCAGTTGTTTTAAGTATTTATCTGGTCCCTCATTAGGTGCATATACATATAGGAGTGTGATTTCTTCCTATTGTACATATCCCTTGATAAATAGAAAATGGCCTTCGCTGTCCCTTCTAATCTAATCCCTTTTTCCACCTGAAGTCAATATTGCCAGATACTAATATGGCCACCCCAGCTTTTTTGAGGCAGTTGTTTGCTTGCAGTATTGATTTCTGTCCTTTAACTTTGAGTTTGTGTTCGCTCTGACTGTTCAGATGAGTTTCTTATAGGCAGAAGAATGTTGGTATCACTTTCTTGTTTCATTTTACCACTCTGTGTCTCTCGATTGGTGATTGGTGCATTTAGACCATTGACATTGAGAGAGATTATTGTCATAGGGTTTTTTGCCATCTTTCTGTAAGGCTTTCTTGTGTTTATGGGTGCTTTCCTTCTTGAATGAAAGGAGCCCTTTTAATCCTTCTTTTAGGTTTGGTTTTTAATCTATGAAGTTACTGAGTTGTTGTTTATCTATAAAATGGTGTATCATTGCATAGAGTTTGAGTGAGAGTTTAGCTGGATAAAATATTCTTGATGAGGCATTCATTTCATTGAGTTTTTTCACTATACCCCACCATTTTCTTCAGACTTGGATGGTTTCCTCTGATAGGTCTGCTGTAAATCTAAGGGGTGCTTCGTTGTATGTGATTTCCTTCTTTGACCTTGCTGCTTGCAGTATTGTGACTCTATCCACGGCATCCTTCATTCTGACTATGATATGCCTTGGAGTGTTTTTATTCAAGTCTCTTTTAGCTGGCACCCTTTTGGCTCCTTGGATCAGACCATGCATTCTCTAACTCTGCATTCTTTCCAGCAAAGATTTCTTCAATTGTGTTTTTTTTTTCATTGGAGTTGCCTCCATGTCCTTCTGGTACTCCAATGATTCTAATGTTGTTCTTCTTGGAGTCATCCCCTAGTTCTCTGATTCACCTTAGAGCTATTTTGAGGTATTTTCCAATTGTTTGTTGTTGCCTGTACAATTTCTGTTGCTCATCTTCAAGATCACTAATTCTATCTTCAGCTGTAGTCATTCTACTTCTGAGGGCACCCACTGAGTTTTTAATTCCATCTACCGAATCCTTTATTTGTGAGACATCTTTTTGTAGCTTGCTTATTTCTGCTCTCATTGCTTCCTGTATTTTCTCAGATAGCTGTTCCACTGTTTTTATTTTTCATTTCAACCTTGAATTTTCTGGATGTTTGCTCCATTGGTTCTTTGAGTTCCTTGAACATCCTCAGCATTTCATCTCAAAATTCTTTATCTGAGATCATGTTTGTAGGTAACCTGTGATGAGGATTTGGGTCTCTTTTCTTCGTCCTCTCCTCGTAGTGAAGATTTGTGCTGTTTCCTCATGCTGTTGTGGTTGTACAGAGGTAAAACCTTCAAGTTCACTAGCAGTATTTCCTCTTATTGAAGGAAACGATTCTGAATAAGGTTGATTGATGGTGTTCACCTTCTCCCCTTCTAGAATATGTCCTTCTCAGACATTATACCGTGGCTTATGATAGGTATCTAGTGAAGCATTGGAGGAGGTGCTCTTTTATATTGGGCTTATACAGCTCCTTGCATACAGTGCTCTTTTGTTGGAGTTGGAGTAGGCCAGTGGACTATTATTGTATTGTGTTTGAGGCGGCCAGGATTTTCCACAGAATTAAGTGATAAAGGGTGGGATGTGAGTCAAGAGTGCTGGGAGTGGGAAATATGGGCCACAAGAAGGCCACGCCCACTTTTGAGGAGGCTATGCCCCCTGCAGTGGAAGCCACACCCCCAACCTTTCCAGATGCTAGTCCACAGACCTGGACCCAAGGGCCTGTGCATAGGAAAGTTGGGGGTAGGGTGGGTGCTCCCCGCGGAACTCTGGAGGGTGTCCTCAGGGATCTTTCCAGGTGGCACGCGATCAGGAGCACAGGGCTGGATGGAACGGGGGAGCACAGACAGACCCACCTGTGCAGTGGAAGGGGAGGGGCTTAATATTCATGTTTAAAAAAACTTCACTAAAGGATCAGAGAGATGGTACAGTGAGTAAGGTGCTGCCTTGCATAAATTTGACCTGGATTCAATTCCTGGAACACAATATGGCCCCTTGAGGTTTTCCAGAAGTGGTCCTTGAGCACAAGACAGGAGTAAATTCTGAACACTGCTAAGTTTTAACCAAAACAAAAGAAAACAATAAAAAATAAGCTTATTAAAATAAAAGCAGAATTTCTTTAATCTGACAAGGAAATCTACAAAACTTTCACAGCCAAGTAAATCACATTTATTGGTGAAATGTAAAGCTCTTTAATATCTAGAGAAAAAACAGGGGTACTCACGAAGATTAGAATCATATTGGAAGCAGAAACAGATAAAACTTTAATCAGTGTCTAAAGCATGAAATAGGAGAGAATAAAATAAAGAGGAATTTAAGTTCTTGGTTTAAAAATCATTTCATGAGGTTTTTCTTTGTTTCTTCGGCGACACCCAGTGATGCTCAGGGATTATTCCTGACTCTGAACTCAGGAATCACTCCTGGAAGTACTCAAGAGAACATATGGATGTAGGGGATTGAACCCTGGTTGACCACTTGCAAAGCAAACACCCTACCTGTAGTACTAGCTTCCAACCCCATCATGAACTTTTTTTATATATTCTATCTAGTAAGTTGTGATGTAAAACATACTTCTTAGCGTTCCTATCACAATATATGAGTAACACTCCAGATAAGAGTCCAATCACCTTTGTGAGGAATAGAAGGCTTTCTTTAGATCCAGTTCTACTATTCCTTGCCACATGATCTGTTCCTTACTTCCCTTATCTTTATCTTAGCATCATTTAACTACTGGTAGGCTTAAAAATGGGCAGCAAGTCCTAAGCACTGCTGAATATGGCCCCAAAACAAAACACGTGCAATATAATTGCAAATCCTGTGATTCTGAAAATTAAGATTCTTCCCCAGCTCACTCTCCTAGAGAACTTCTTGTTTTAACACCAGACTCTTGTAGTTCTTTCTACAAATCTGCTTCACTTCTACCTCTCAACCTGTTTTAATACACCCACCACCACTATAGTGCTTAGCACAGCAGGTTATAATGATTTACTACACGGTTCTATGTCTCTGCTCAAGATGATTTTGAAAACAGGTGTTATACCTCAACTATGTTTTTAATTGGGATAATATATTTCAATAAATCATGGAAGGAAGTGAGAGAAGAAGAAACTAAGACTGGAGGAGCAGAACAACATCTTAGTTATGTCTTTATTTAGTCTTGAGTAGTGTGTATGGGGTTGGAGGGAGCCTTCGAGTAGGGAATCATCCCAGCTCCTACTGTCATTCACTCTCTGCCAAATCCAGTAGAAAACATGCTGAGCTGTACTTTCCCACATGGACCCCTGTCACCCTCACACAGTGACATGCCCCTCTAGGGCCACTTTCCAGAATGAGAAATGGGCCTTGAAAGTATTTTGGCAAACAGGCGGCATTGAACTGTCAAATTATCCTCTGCTTTGAGGTAGCAGGGGAAGCCTGGCTTCTGTTGGCATTTGCTTCTCATTATTCTGTTAGCTTTATTAGCTTCATGATGCTGTGTCTGTCCTGATAATGAAAATCTCAGATAGCAGAGCTTGAATGCTCACACTTTTTTTTCTACCAAAGCCCCTAAGGTAGTTAACTATTGAACCGAACAAAAGTTCTGAGAGAATTGTTGAAACTACTCTATTTCTCTAAAAATTCTGAAGCTATTTTATGAGACAGGATATGATTCCACATGTGTTTATTAATACATCAAAGAATATTTTCTGTCTTCAAGGACTTCCGGACTGGGAATTCATGCAGACCAGTAAAGAAAAATGTAGTGATATAAATGTAAAGCTGGAGGTCTGTACTCTGTGTTTCCCACACAGCTCTGAAAGAATGGATATGCTGTCTGACTCAGTAGGTCTGGGGTAGGTCCCAAGATTCTGCATATTTATCTCTTTCCTAATGCTTGTACTGCAAATCAAGACTTTTTTCTTTAAATAACAGAAATCTAGAAATAGGAAGGATATATTTCTCTTTAGATGCTGTATGAATAAAGTTCTTCCCAAAGAAACTAACACTCAAGCCAAATACTGAGAGATTTGTAACTATTGACAAGATGGTCTCAGGGTCATAGACATTCTTGTAAAGAAGAAAACTGAGTATGCCCACACTCTACTGTGTTTAGAGATCCAGTGATATTATGGGGTAGAGGCAGAACTGTAAATTAACGGCAGAAGATAACCTGGGAGAACATTGGAAAGAATAAAAATTATTTGGAAATAGCTGTGTCAGATTTGAGATGGGAAAAATGGGCAATCAATGTGTCCTACTATGCCTATAAAATAATTTTTAACAGGATGGAGGATGTATCAGCCTGCGGATATGTGGATTTATCTTTGTTATACTCATTATATGTGGTTATACATATATTACATATATGTGGCTTATTACATATATGTGGTTATATGATATAGTTTAGTTGTGTAATTTATTCAATGATACCAACTACATTTTCCTTGTTCTTTAGGCAATGTTCCTACAATAACATTTAAGTTTATAGTATTGATGTACAAAGTTACTGCACACTACCACTACCAAAATGTTTTTATATCACCTCTGTTCTGGTCTTTGTTTCCACAAACCTTCTACACTGCTTGTTGACTGACAGTAATGGCTGTAGTGTTTACAGGTACTTCACTTTATTACTACCAATGTGCCCAAGAACAATACCCATGTGTTAGTTTTAGTCCACCTCATTGCTTTCCCCATTCTTCCCGCCCCCTCCATATTGGTACTCTCGGGGAGTACCCTGAAAGTGACTGCCTGGGGCTTTTTATCAATTGATATTGTCTGTACCCTTGATTTGCTTCTCAAAATACTATAAGTAAGTAGTATTTGTCCTGCTAGTTCTGGCTTATTTCATTCAATATGGAGCTGCCCCAGTTCCATGCAAATTGCCACCAGCTGAATAGTTTATTTTTCTTCTCTCTGCTTCCATGTTATGTATGTATAAAATTATATATGTCATTTTATATTAAATACAACTATATATACCATGTCATTCTTATAAATTCATCTATCATTGGACATTTTGTTTGTTACCATATTCTGGTTACTATATTAAGTGCTGCAGTGAATATAAGTATGTATATATCTATATTTCTTTTGTAATGTTTATCTTTGGGAGAAGATGCCAAGAAAGATAGCTGGACACTCAGACTGATAACCAGTTTTCCCAGCACTAGTTGTTGAAGAGACCTTCCTTGTTCCACTTCACATACGTAGCCCCTTTGTCATAAATTAACTGTTAAAACATCTGAGGTCTTACCTCTGGGATCTCTATTGTACTCCATGATCTGAGAGTATGAATTTGTTAACGGGGCGGGAGAGACCGCTCAGCTGGATTAATTTGTATGAAGGAGACTTCATTTTGCACAGCACGACAAACTACTCCTAAGTACCACTAGAGCTACTCCCAAGCACTAACCATATACCACCACTTAGTTGGGTCCATAGGGTAGTTTATGTTGTCAAAAATACTTTATCCCTAAAGGGAAGCAGAAATAAGTTCAAGATTAAAAGTTCGGGAATTTGTGTTGGGGGAAACTATGATACTCTCTTTTTAAAGAGAAATACAATCCACATAATATAAATTTCACCACTTATGTCAAATTGGTTTATAGTGTTGTTAGAATTTTCAATACTATAATTGATTTTTTGTCTAGATGTTCTATTCATTATTGAAAGCAGGATGTTAAAGTAAAAAAACTATTATTCCAGAACTAATTATCTTTTCAGTTCTTAGTTTTTGCTCCTCATATTTGGAGGTTCTGATTTTAGGACGTGTGTTTGTGTTTGTGTTTGTGTGTGTGTGTGTGTGATAGTTAAATTTTCTTGATATATTGGTTTGGTTTTTCTATAGACACAAGATATACTTATATGTATTTTTATTTAATTTTTAATTGAATAACTCTGAATTGCAAGGTTACAAAGTTATTCATGATTTAATTTCAGGATTGCAATGTTCCAATACCAGTCCCTTCACCACTCTCCACGTTCTCCACTACTGTCCTCGGTTTCCTTCATGTCACCCAGGTTTCCTCTATTTCAGGAACTTTTTCTTTTTCCCTTTATGCACTGTGGTTTAAAATACTGTTATAGATTGAGTATCATGCATATTACCTCCTTTAAGCACCAAGTCCTGGTCCAGAGGTTTAGAGTAACCACTTCCAATCATTGTTGTTGTAGTGGTCACTTACCTGACCTATCCCACCCCCTACCCCTACCCAGTAGCAAATTTCCTAATATTTCTAAAATTCCTAATAATTCTTTGTTTCCATTGCCTTTAGATATTAGTTATTATCTTACTATATTTCTTTGTATTGTGCATATAAGTGAGATCTTTCTGTGTCTTTTCACTGATTCTTTTCACTGAGCATGATATTATCCAGATCCATCCAAGAATCAGCAAATTGCATGATTTCAGTTTTTCTTATGGTCAAATAGTTTCTCATTATGTACATGTACCATAGCTTCTTTACCCAGTCATCTGTTCTTGGGCACTTGAATTGCTTTCAGATTTTGGTTAGTAGGAATAATGATCCAATGAACACAGGAGTGAAGATGACTTTTCTGCACTGCGTTTTTTAGACCTATGGGGCATATTCCCAGGAAGCTCAATGTCTATATTGTCTTTCAAAAAATGCTGGACCATTCAATATTCTTGCCAGCAGTGAATGAGGGTTCCTTTCCCCGTGCCTCCTCATCAATACTGGTTGCTCTTGTTCTTGTTGATAAATGCTAGTCTCTTTGGTATGAGGTGATATTTAATTGTTTTCATTCACAATTCCCTGATGATTAGTGTTATAGAGCATTTTTATATGCCTTTGACCATTAGAATGTCTTCTTTCAGCAAGTTTCTGTTAATCTCTAGTCCCTATTTTTGTTGTTGTTGTTGTTGTTGGATTGGTGTTTTTAATTGGAAAGTCTTACCAGTACTTTATATATATTGGATATTAACCCTTTAACAAATGAGCATGGGTAAATAATTTATTCAAGCCTTTGGACTGTCTTATATATAAGGTATTTTTATCTATGTAACAGCATTTGAGGTCTATTTTGTCTGAATGATAGTCATTCTGGTATATAGCCATTTCAGTCGTTATTCATTTGATAATTGCATGCATTTTACATAGAAAATCTTACCTATTCAAATATAAAATAAACAGGGAGAAAGATTTGATTATGTCATTCTTATTTTGCCTTTATATATAACATACATTTCATGTAAAATGATCATTACTGCCTTTACATTTCCATATATTTTCTTTTGGATATCATTCTGGTTCCCTTACCATGTTTTATAGGTATTATTTAAATATTTTTATTCTTTATTGGTATAAGATTAATATACATTTTATATAACCAATCATGGCAAAGCCAGTAACTGAAGAAAATAATGTATAACATAGTTCAAGAGCAGCAGATATTGTAAAGTTTCCAGATCAAATTATTATATCATTATGTAATTGTGGTAAAATAATACTATGGAGAAATTATAAATATATAAATAAATAGCCATAGTTTTTTGTTAGCAAAAACAGTTTTAGGAATTTCAGTAACATATGCTTCTGTCTTTCCACAGTCCAGTCCATAGACATTTTTATAATTTATTCTCTTGCTTTCTAAACAAAAGCAGGCAATTCTAAAACTCAAATGGATATCTAAACATCATATCCAATCTGTCACAGTGTTTGATCCAACCTTTTCACCCAATGTTCACATTAAGACGGTCTCTACAAAGTATGTTTCTTCCCTCGGAAAAAAAGGTTAGGAACTATAATGATCCAAGTTCTAATGATCTTATGAAACCTTATGTGTAATTAGGACAAGGAAATAACAATGAATAACGATGAATTCTATTAGTAAAATTGTCTAACATACATCCGAAGAGGTGGAGCTTCAAAGGCAAAGGAGTGTATTTAACTAAAACTAAGTAAACACTAAACTTACTCACCTTCCAAAAATAAGTAGATAATTGAACAAAGTACTTAATTACTTAATATGGGCAGTTCAGGACTGTGATATAAGTGAAAGTAGTTAAATTACTAAAGACTGTAATATATGAAATGGGTAGATTAGTCAAGTGCAGAGAGCTGGAACAAAGTATTTAATTGTTTAATGTTGGCAGCTCAGGACTGTGATATAAGTGAAATTATTTACTAAAGACTATGTAATATATAAAACTGGTAGAAAAGACAAATGCAGAGAGCTGGAAAGTAGCCCCAAACCTGGAGAGGGTAGTCTGGAAATAGGTATTGACTGCTGATTGGGGAGTGAAAAAAATGTTACAAAGTTAGATTGCTATGATGGTTGTAGAATTTTATGAATATACATGAAACACTTAACTTTATTCCCCAAATAAATAAATTAATCTGATTTATATTTCAGTAAATAATATTTATTCCCATGAAGGCAGGGTCATCAGGATTACTAAGAAGCATGCTGTTGGCACCAGAATTTCAAATCAAAGTCATGTATTTTCTATGAAAGTTTTTTAAGCTACTGAGCCCTCTTCTGTTTTTCCATGAGTTTTAAAGGTAAAAAACAGGCAAAACCTGATCTTTTATGGCATGCTATCAACAAGTAAATTAACAAAGATGATTATAGTATTTTCAAGAATGAATATTGATGATACAAAAAGTACTGAGCATTGATAGAAATATGAAAGGTTTAGATTGCTCTTTCAAGCAACCAAAACAGTGTGTGAGATAGTGTGTGTGTGTGTGTGTGTGTGTGTGTGTGTATGTGCATGTGTGTTTAATTTTGGTTAAATAAAAGCCACAAAATTAAGAAATGTGTGTATCAACCTATTTAAAGGCCTAGAAGGAAATACACATACAAAAATATTAACAGTGGTAAACTCTAATAGAATATGATGTTTTTATTTTCTCAGACCTATGTTCTTCAATTCATTATACGATACACATTTATTGTATATTCAATTTTAAGATATTCTATATGTATTAACACATGCAAATTATCAAGATTAGAATGCCAGGCCTTCCTCCATTGTGGATGTATCCATTATGTTGCTTACTGTCACAACTAATTTTATTTTATTTGAGCCCTACAAACTCATATGTTATTTGTGTTACTTTGATGCAACTTAAAATTTTATTTTCAATTCAAAGAATATAATCAATAAGTTATGTGTTTACCTTTATATAAGTGCACACAACAGTATGTTTTTAAGCATGTGACAAAATTATTTTAAATAAATAAGGCTGTGATATGGTGGATGGATCTTTTATGATGGAAATATATTTTTGTAGAGTATTTTAAATTATGAAATAAACATAACTAAAAAGAAGAAACATCTCTCCATATCTACTAGAGGCATGAAGTTTTTCTTGAATTAATAAAGGTACCTGCTAAATAATTAAAGGAAGTCCGAATCAAAAACCAAGAGCTAAAATTTTTATTTTATTTTTGTCATGGTAATAAATATGTCCTCCCTGGTGCCAGTTTTTATCCCTAGGAAACAGGTTCTCCAAGCACTGCCAATGTAACTCTGGTGGCTTTCAGCACCTCTGAATCCAAGCATGACGTCATCAGGACCATACTACAAGCCCTCATTCTGCTGAGAGTGATTCCTGCAACTCCTAGCACATCTAGATGTGGCTCCTACAAAAAATAGTTGCATAATTAAAAAAAAATACATCATAATCTTAGGAATCAGTTTAACAAAGGAGGTGAAAGACTTATAAATGAAAAATCATAGGGAGGCGTCCCCTGGACGCCTGGCAACAAAGCTGATCTGAGCCTCTGTGCCTCTCCCTTTCCACCGCCCAGGCCGAGCTGGTCTGTCCTCCCCAATCACCAGGTCAGTTTTCGCGCCGTTTCTCAGAACCAGGACTTGGATTGCACCGTACAAGCACCGGAGGCATCCCCGGGATGCAGGGCGACAAAGCTGATCTGAGTCTCTCTGCCTCTCCCTTACCGCCACCCAGGCCCAGCTGGTCTCTTCTCCCCACCCAGTCTTTACTCCCGGGACACACACCAGGTATTCGTGGGGGATATATAAGGTACTGGTTGAACTCCACAAAAAGAAAACATTCAACCCCATCAAAAAATGGGGAGATGAAATGAATAGAAACTTTCACAAAGAAGAAATTCGAATGGCTAAAAGGCACATGAGAAAACTTTTCACATCATTAATCATCAAGGAGATGCAGATCAAAACCACAATGAGATATCACTTCACACCACAGAGACTGGCACATATCCACAAGAACAAAAGCAACCAGTGCTGGCGTGGATGTGGTGAGAAAGGGACACTCCTTCACTATTGGTGGGAATGCCGACTCGTTAAGTCCTTTTGGAAAACAGTATGGACGATTCTCAAAAAATTAGAAATTGAGCTCCCATTTGATCCAGCAATACCACTCCTGGTAATATATCCCAGAGAGGTAAAAAAGTATAGTCGAAATGACATATGCAATTGCCTGTTTATTGCAGCACTCTTTACAATAGCCAGAATCTGGAAAAAACCTGAGTGCCCGAGAACAGATGACTGGTTAAAGAAACTTTGGTACATTTACACAATGGAGTACTATGTAGCTGTTAGCAAAGATGAAGTCACGAAAATTACATACAGGTGGTACTACATGGAAAGTATCATGTTAAACGAAATGACTCAGAAAGAAAGGGATAGACATAGAAAGATTCCATTCATCTGGGGAACATAAAGGTAAAGGTAAAGGTAAAGGCCCTCCCGTTGTTCGTTGATTTGCTCGAGCGGGCCCAGTAACGTCTCCATTGGAGACTTTGTTGTTACTGTGTTTGGCATATCAAATACGTCACGGGGAACTTGCCAGGCTCTGCCGTGCAGGCGAGATACTATCAGTAGCTTGCCGGTCTCTCCGAGAGGGGCGGAGGAATCAAACTCAGGTTGACCATGTTGGCTTCGTGCAAGGCAAACACCCTACCGCTGTGCTATCACTCCAGCCCTGTACCAGGAATTTTACTCCATGACTTGGAGGTTAACCACACATACTAGGGGAAAAGGGAGCTCAGATAAAGAGGGGAACACCAAATTAAGGTGTTGGGAGGATCCTCCCAGGATTGGAGAAGCATGCTGAAAGTAGACTATAGACTAAACATGATTGCCACTCAGTGTTTCTTTTGCAAACCACAACACCCAAAAGGAGAAAGAGAACAGATAGGAATGCCCCGCCACAGAGACAGGGTGGGATGGGGGGATGGGGGGTGGGAGGGATACTGGGATCCGTGGTGGTGGGAAGTGGGCACTGGTGGAGGGATGGTATTTGATCATTGTATAATTGAAACCCAAGCACAAAAATGTGTAGTCTGCAACTGTACCTCATGATGTCTCACTATTAAAAATTTTTTTATTAAAAAAAATTTTAAAAATAAGAAAAAATAAAAAGATGGCAATTTTAAAAAAGAAAAATCATAATTCGCAAGGAAATTAAAAAGACAAGGAAATAGATTTAAAAATTCTATGTTCATGAATTGGAAAGACTAACATTGCTAAGTTGACCTTTCTATAAACTATTTTCTGAATCCACAGTTTGGAAAAGATCCATGGTTCATTTACTCCTAAAGATATCAAATGATTTCCAGCGCATCATCATTGAATACTTCTCAGTTTCACAGAACCATCAGAGATTGTATGTGAAGTTACTTTGTCAGTGTAACCCACATTATTCACACCCAGCAATGATGAGGGAAGCTGTATTTGTGTTTTCACAGTTATCATTACAAGGGAAAAATTCTCTGATATCCACCCACCTCTTTGTTTGTTTGTTGTTGTTAAGAAATAGTTATAGTTCCTATATAATCTAGTGTTAAATTGCAGCTATAGTACAGTTGTCCTTTGTTAGAGGTACTGTCAATCTTTCTCTCTACTTTTTCTCCCCTAACTATCAGTGTGGTATTTCAAAAATACCTGAAGAGTTAAGACAATCCCTGATGGTTCCTAAAAACCTTCTTGTCAACTTCTTAGTGGGACTGCTGGGAAAGTCATTTGGCTTGTCTGAGTCTCAATTCTTACAACTATTAAACAAAACTAATAATGGTACTAATAGTGAGCATCACACAATATAATCGGGAGGGTAACAGGAAAGAAGGCTGTAAAAATCTAACGTAGATCCTGGAACAAACTAGTCACTCAACTTAATCACTTAATCACTTAACTTCCCGTTAGTCGTCAATTTGCTCGAGCGGGCACTGGTAACGTCTCCATTCGTCCCTGTCGCGTGCCAGTGTAGCCCAATGGCATCTGTTCGCTCTGGGAACATGAAGAGCCTCAAACCAATCGTTCATGATCTTGATGAAGAAGTCTGACCATCTGGTAAGTGGGCGGCCACGCAGTCTTTTGACATCCTGTGGGATCCAGTCGGTAACAGCTCTAGTCCAGTGGTCGTCTTTAAATCTCATTACGTGACCAGCCCATCTGATTTTTGACACCTTGGCAAATGAGACAGTAAAGAAACGAACAGCACCCGGCCCAGACAAGGTCAGACCTGAACACCTGAAGAACCTGCCATCAGTACTCATCAATACGCTGGCTCGGCTCTTCACACGCTACCTGTCTGAATGCAAGGTCCCGTTCCAATGGAAAACCAGCAGGACTGTACTACTGTTCAAGAAAGGAGACATTCATGACATTGGTAACTATCGCCCGATCTGCCTATTGTCTGTCATCTACATGTTGTTCACTCGAGTCATCCTAAATAGGATTGGCAGAACACTAGATAAAGGACAGCCATGCGAGCAAGCCGGGTTCTGCAAAGGATTCAGCACCATCGACCATATCCACATGATAACCAAGCTCATTGAGGTTTCTCGGGAGTACAAGATGCCGCTCTGTTTAACGTTCATTGATTTAAAGAAGGCCTTTGATTCTGTTGAGACGGAAGCGGTCATTGAAGCCCTACCCAATCAGGGCATTCAAGCCCAATACATCAAGATCCTCCATGAGCTATATTGTGGATTCACTACCAGGATCTCACCATTCTACAAAGAAGTAATCATTGATGTCAAGAGAAGGGTTCAGCAGGGTGATACCATTTCACTGAAACTCTTCAGTGCCACCCTTGAGAACGTCATGCGACAACTGGAATGGGAAGGAATGGGAGTGAAGATAGATGGTCGGCAACTATACCACCTCCGCTTTGCTGATGACATTGTTTTAATAACACCAAACATCAGCCAAGTGGCACAAATGCTGGCCGACTTTGACCGTGAGTGTGGAAAGGTAGGACTACAGCTGAATCTTACGAAGACAATGTTTATGAGAAACAGCCTCGTTCCTGATGCCCCATTCGCTCTCAACGGAACGACAATCTCCGAATGCAACAGCTATGTGTACCTAGGTCGAGAAGTCAACATGACAAATGACCTGGCACCTGAGCTGCACAGGAGGAAGAGAGCGGCTTGGAACGCCTTCAAGAACGTCGAAGAAATAGCTAGGAGGATGAAGAACCTCCGGCTCTGGGCACATCTCTTTGATTTCACTGTTCTTCCTGCATTACCATATGCCTCAGAGACCTGGGCCCTACATAAACAGGATGAAAATGCTGTTCGGGTCTCCCAAAGAGGAATTGAAAGAGCTGTGCTTGGAATATCACATTTCACTCAAATGAGAGAAAGAATCTGGAGTTCCGACATCCGTCGACGATCAAGAATAAGGGACGCTGTCTCGTTTGCCAAGGTGTCAAAATCAGTCACTTAACAAACACTGATAAACTTGACTCCTTCAAAAGGCACAGCATTTTCAGCTTTCTGTCTCTAGTTCTCACTTTATTATTTATATGACCATTATTTTCCTTATCTCTCCTACTTGATCATGAGTCTCTTCAGCTAGTGAATCATGCTATTTCTTTTTATAGCTCATTCTGTTGAACACAATGTCTTTTCATTGAGAGGGCTTCTTAAAATGATACATAACTATAAAATACAATAACTTTGATATACTTATCTCAAATCCATGAGTAAAAATAAGTTGATGATAGAACATTAATAATTCTGCAAAAGTGGGTCTGTGTTATGTAATTTATACTTATTTTATCATTCAATCTAGTGTTGAGAACACAGAAACAGGAATGTCTTCTTTCGATTTTCCCAAATGAGGAAACTGAGATTTGTTGATGCTAAGAGCCCTTTGTAGTCATTAATGGATTTGTGGTGGAAGTTGTTGCTTGGGCCATTTCTGGTCCCCCTGAATGCACATCCCCTCTAACCCAACTAGACTGATACTCCCCTTTAGCAGATAAGAGTGACCAGGATGCTGACATCACACACCTTGGTGTAGCCCTGAAGAAATGGAAGGCCAGTCTAAGTCATGTAGAAACTTTAGAAACACAAACTTGATAGCACAAATGGCAAAGATGTAGAACAGAGACAGGATATTCACAAACAGAACTAGGAAGAAATACTTCTTTGACCCTATATACAAGCAAATAATATACAAAGGACCTCTTGTTCCAGAGTTCAGATATGTCAACTATTCCTAGTTCTATTTTTTAGGAAGGATTTTGTCAGGTTATGAACTTAGGCTTAGTTTGGATTCTCTCTGCATGTTTTGCTTTGGGTTGCAGGTATGTGTTTCACAAGGAAACCTACTCATTCATTTCATGACTCAGCAATCTTAGTTACTCTCTTGGTGGATAAAGTCAAAGTTTCAGTTATGAGGAAACTGGTTTCACCATCTCTTTTCTGCAAGGTAACATCATGCTTTTTTCTGGAAACAAAATTTAATAGTGTGCACATCCCTAATGCAGCAAAATATTTCAGTTCCCTTCTTCATTTTTTAATGTTTATTTTCTTCTCATGAAACTGGGTCATAGTAAACATAACCTAGTTACAGCTAAGTAGAGACTAGTCTAAGATTGTAAAATGAAAAACGTGGTGCTTTAGAGGACTGGGAGCAGAGAGCCATTAAAACTTCAATACCTTGATATGGATTCAAAACAAGACCAAAATTTCACTTGGACCAGCCACCAGGAAAAGGTGATACAGGACACTGCATACACATTGTGTTACTGGCGAGTCAGAGAGTATTGACTTTGGAAATTGGTGAAGAGGACATCCTGCCAACATAGGCTTGACAAAGAAAGGTCTGGATGCAGTTCTGTTCAGAATGTTTCTTATTCTGATCTCCAAAGTATCGGTGGTATATATTATTGTTTTGTTTTGTTTGGCAGTGCTCAGAACTGACTCCTGGTTCTACCACCTGGTAGAGTTGGGGTACCATATAGGGTTCTGGGGATTGAAGCTAAGTTGGCTGTGTATAAGGCAAATGCTCTAGCTGTTGTACTATCAGTCTGGCCAGTATGATATATAGTCTTAGATCCAATTATGTAAGGTGCTGAGAAGCCAAGCTACATTCTCAAGCATCCAAGACAAGTGGTTTATTGCTTAGCTACATTACTGTTTTCTATTTAAAAGTTAAATTTTGTAGGGGATATGGTCTCATCAGCAAGTGCACCAGTGAGTGCATCAGCAGCGTGTTGGCACTTTCAGACTTCCAGATACCCCAAAATTGCTGCTGTGGCTTTGGCCAGACTCCAAAAACTTGGGGCAAATTTTATCAAGAAAGTACATGGCCAAAAGTAGGTATGTGGGAGCCACACCCACAAACCATTTCCGGCTCAGCTATACAATTGGAGGCATGGACTCTCTGGTTCCTGATTGAACTGCTTAACGGCCATGATCCCAGAGGCTCAGAAACAAATCTTGAAACCCAAGGACTTTTGGCAGAAATGCGCCCAGTCCCTGCAGTAGGCTACCGGCACTGGGCCACCCCAGGTGGGAATAGGTTTTGTGCCTTGGCCTGTTCCCCCTGGCGGCCTGGTGGCCATCATCCTTCAGAGGCCACTGGACAGTCAGGCTTGGGCCCACAGTGATGAGACCTCACAGGATGGGGGTGGAGTCCCCCCGTCCCAATGAGACCCTGAATAGCTGCCCACAAAAGACCTCTCTGGCTCCTGATCAAGAAGCTTAATGGCCATGATCTCAGAGACTCAGAAACAAATCATGAAACCCAGCAGCTTTTGGCAGAAGTGCATGTGGACTGCGCAGTAGGTTACTGTTGCCAGGCCACCCCAGGGAGGAAAGGGTGTTGTCCTTCCACCTGCTCTCCCTAGGCAGCTCAGTGGCCACCATCTTCCAGAGGCTATTGGACAGTCAAGTTTGGGCCCACAGTGAAGAGCCATGTGGGGCCTCATGGGATGGGGGTGGAGCCGGCCCTTTCCTCCCCACCTCAACGAGACCGCGAGTCGCTGCCCATGAATGGCCTCTCTGGCTCCTGATCAAGCTGCTTAATGGCCATGATCTCAGAGACTCAGGAACAAATTTTGGAACCCAGCAGGTTTTGGCAAGAAATCCCTCCAGATTTAGTTGTTAAAATTTTGGAATTTCAAAATCACACAGCAACTACTGCAGCCATGTGACATCATATGTTATTCATAACCAGCAATAGAAAACAAATTGTCTACTGTTGCCTTTGCAGCAGAACTGAGTGTTGGTGTAAAATCCCAAATAATAATGGTCAGTGTGGTGTCAAAATATTGAATGTAATCAAAGTATAGAGAGAGTAATTTGGAAATCATCTGACCCACAGGTAGGGTGAAGGTGTGGGATGGGGATACACTGGGGTATTTGGTGGTGGATAATGGGCACTGGTGAATGTATGGGTGTTTCATTGTATGACCGAGACTTAGACCTGAAAGCTTTGTAACTGCTCTCATGGTGATTCAATAAATAAAATTATAAAAAATGGGAAAAAAGGTGGAGTTCATGCACAATTCAATCAGCCTAATCAGTGGCTTAATAAAAGGCAGTACTCCTACATTAAAAAATAAATAAATAAAAATAAAAGTTAAATTTTGAAAGGACAGGAATTAAGGAACTTTGTCCAGTGTTTTAGAGCTTATGGGTAAACAAATTTTGAATGCAGATCTGTATGGCTCAGAATTCATGCTAATATGAGAGATATATTGGAGGTTACACTTCAGTTTTATCCCTGACACCCTAAATGGTCTCCAACTTGGTCAGGAGATTAATGTGCTATCCAATCTACCTATTTGCCACCATCTCACGCAAGTGAATGAAATCTCCCATGGGTATAGGAGGCAGAAGGCTGTAGTCAGCAGGAGTTCTCTCATGTGGGTAAAGAGATGTAACATATGAGGTCTTGACCTAAGATGAGACAGTCTACTTGGAGCTCTTTGGAGAAGGCAAATAGCTCCACCCTCCTTACTCTCATTGACATTTAATTGCCCTTGCAGGATTTCTCTCTCATGCCCTGTAACATGTCTACAGTGATTTGAGAAGGTTCGTGTGCTTCCACATGTCCCTCCAAGCTGATAATTCCACAGGGCATGTTCTAAAAATAAAATCAAGCTATTCTAAAGTAGCAATGTTCATTTGCCCAGAGCTTAGCTTCTAGGAAGCCCCAGGCAGTCACAGACACATTTGCAAAGATCTGCCCCCTTTCCTATCTGTACTCAGAACCATGGCACTGACCTGGAACACTTTCTTGCATTCTGTGACCACTGCTAGCTCTCTCTACCTCCCTAGAGTTCAAGATGAAAATAGATTTGGAGTGGGTCAAAACAGACAATGCTCTAAGCATCCTTAGAACAATGGTGGGACGATGGAAACCACCAGGATTCCGTTTGGGGTAGGTATAGAAGCAAGGCTAACAGGGCTTGCAGAATTCCTGAACTATGGACAGAAATCATAGAAACATCCACTAGGGTCACACATAAGACATCCTGGCACCTAGAGTTGTTTGAAGGTGATGTGCACTTTGCAGAATTCTAGAAATTCATGCATTTCTTACTAGAAGCAGAGCTGGAGCAGCACTTAAGGTGGAGCAGGGAAGGAATCACCCTTAAAAACCTGGCACCAAGTGGACTGGTATCTCCATGCAAGGTCTTCAATGTCAAGAGAGCAGCCAGGCACAGTGGGGATAGGGATCTGGTAAATGACAACTTCAGATTCCTGACAAATAACAGATTCCAGGGAAAAAATGGGCCAATCCCATCCAGCAGAGATTTCAGGGTGAACTGTGATTGAGAGGGGTTAGTGAGTAGCAGACCACCTCAGGAATCCATCTGATGGTGTTATAACAGTGTACTAAAGAAAAGAATGAATGAAACAGGCAGAAATTTTGCCAACATGTAAAAAACCAGGACAGCTTCACAAAGTCATCGACTAGACAGTGATTTTGGTCCATGGAAGCTTCTGAGGAGCTAGAACCATGTGACCAGAGCATGAGGGAGGAAGTAAGAGAGTGTTGGCATTATGGAGGATGCCTTTGTGGGCGTGGCTGCCAAAGGAGTAAAAGGCTTACAGAAGGCTGAAATGAGTCCATGGCCAGTGGCTCAAGGACAATGGGAGTTGGGCACTAGTAGAAGATGAGTGATCAAACCTTTTTCTGCCTTCAACTCAGGGCTCATAGTGTCCCATGGATTCAGGAAACATGGGGCTCAGTTAAAGTCATGTTAAACTTTGCTGTGTTATGGTAGTCCTTGGTCAAAAGTGGAAGAAAAGAAAGTTTAGTCTGTGCCATATTCATCTAGAAGGCTTTATAGTCAATTTATTTATTTTTGTCCTTGGGCCACACTTGCTTGTGCTTAGGGCTTACTCCTGGTTCTGTGAGTGGGGGTCACTCCTGGTGGGGCTCAGGGGACCATAGGAAGTGTTGGGGATTAAATCCTTGTCAGTTGCTTGCAAGTCTTACCCATTGTGTTATTTCTCTGGCCCCAATTTACAAATTTTCTTTTCTTTTTTTGTCTGGGGGGTCAAAGGCAGTGGTGGTACTTAGGCGATATTCCTGGTTTTTTGCTCAGGACTCATCCCTGGAAATTCTCACAGATTGTATGTAGTTCAGGGGATTCAAATCTGGGCCAGTTGCATGTTAGGCAAACCCACTAACCCCCCTGTACTATCTCTCTGGCTTTGCAGGGTTTGTAACCCCACATAGTATACTTCACCCTCAAAATGACTGACTTGGTGGTTCTGGAAACCTAACTTCTATATTTTAAAGAATTCTTTGAGATGCTGTGTTGCTGGTATAAGGAACTGTCCTCCACATGTTTTCTTCCTCATACTTCCTTAGCCAACAAATGCAGCACTTTCTTGATTACAACTAGTATATCAATAATGAGATGAGTAAGCAGTTATAAGGGAGGGTAAATGTCAGGACAGGAAAATCACTGAGGACAGCGATCTTAAGTGTGTGTGTGTGTGTGTGTGTGTGTGTGTGTGTTTGTTCATATACCAGACACAATTCTCGGAAGTTTAGTAGGTCATGTGACTTTGAGACTAGAAATTGATTTTATAGTCAGAAAATCCTGATTCCACTCCTTTTCCTGCCCTTTGATGGTTGGTTGACCTTAGACTAGTTAATTAAGTTCTTGGATCATCAGATTCCTCATCAGCCAAATGGCCCTGAGTCTCTTAATGCTGCCATGAGCAGAGGCATGTTCTAGGCATGGTGCCATGGAAAGAATGTCTGCCATCCTGTCTGCTCCCACAGAGCCCACAGTCTGCTAGTGGTGGTGGGATTGGAGATAAGCCTGTACTGTGCAGATGCATCAATAATATGAGCCGTAACAAAGTAAAAGCAGATGACAAGGAAAGAGGAAGGATGATATTAGGAATCGTTGTCAAAGAAACCACCCCGAAGAGGTGACATTTAAACCAAGAACTGGATAGTGCAGTGGCATTTAGATGGTAAAAAGACTCCATTTTTCCTTCTTGCCATCAATCCATTCCCTTCTGGATCCTACCTGTTGTTAGTAAAGTTATGACAAGGACTAGAAAGCTGGAAGATCACCACATGAACAAGGTCCCAAAAGTTAAATGGACTTCCAAAACTATAGAAAGGTCTCAGGTCAGTAGCAATGAAGGTTAATTCAGGAGGGGAGCGGGGGTCAAACCTTAGAGTTGAGTAACTAATGTTAGGACTGAGACAGACCCTTGATATTGCCTTTGAGGACTAGCAGGGAAAGAATTCTGGAGAGGAGTGTGACCTTCTGATCCAGGTATTAGGTAGAGCAACTGTCCTTGTGTTTTCTTATGCTCACTGTGGGGTGTCACTGGAGGTGGAAAGGACTTTAAGTGAAGGACAGCTGCCCGCAATCTGAAGCCGGAGTCAATGCCCAGGGCCAGCGGTGACAGAGGGATTGAAAAGCAGTGATGTGCAGGATGCGGCTGTGAAATGAACTAGAAGGTAGAGGGTCTGGGGCAAAGAAGGACCCTGCTTTAGGTACCGGATGGACGGGCAAGAGTTTAAGTATTTGCTGCAAGGATGGCCAGTGGGTGACAGAGAGGCATTGCTTCTTTCTGTCAAACAGGATATTTTTCTGCTTCACTGAGAAGCGTAGTGTGAGGACTGAGTCAGATGACAGGTATGAAAAGCACTTTGGCAATTGTAAAACATTTTTCAAATGTGAGGTGCTATTTTTATTACCCTCGGTTTCCCTGTATAGAATGTGACCTAATAACTGGATGACAACAGTGTCTGGCTATTCTGGAGTCAGTGTCATCAAAGGAGACAGAAGCCCGAGCCTCACCCACCAGAGCCTCTGGACGGGTCTCCAGAGGTCAGGGACCACCCTTCACGGCAGTGCCCTACCAGGTCTCTCACTGAAACAAGTGATTTACTATGCAAAGGTTTGTACATCATCAGAGAAGTGGCAACAGTCTCACATAAATGGTGGATGCAAGAAAGAATTCCTCAGGGACGCTAATGGGAGCTAGGTGCCAAAGATATGAGACGCACACATCCCTATTCTTACCCTGCACAGGCTGATGGTTCCTGGCACACACAGGCACGTCCAACAGAGATATTCCCTGCACTGTAACTAGGAGGTAAGATAAATAACTCACCTCCATTGGACTTTGGGAATGACTTAGGGCCATATCTAGGGCCAGGTTGGGCAATTTGTGCCATGGGAATCCTTTTACTTATATCAGTTCCCCTCCTCCATCTCTCTGATTTCCCTCTTTCCCAATTCCTCTTCTACTTTCCTTCCTCCTCTCTCTCATTTGTTTTTTTCATCTTCTACTGTCACAAAAGAATGCAATCTGTGATGTCTACACAGATGCATTTGAGGACCCTGGAGCTATACAAAGACATCTATGAGGGCAGTTTTCAAGGTTTGCTGAGAGGGTACTGGGGGTGAGAATAGTAAGTCTATGTGCCCACTTCTGTTTTCTTCTGTTCTTTGGAAGCACAGACTGACATGTGGCTGCTTCTGCTTGTGTGTGTGTGTGTGTGTGTGTGTGTGTTCATTCCTCATGGCCCTGGAAGGCCTATTATCTTTAGACCTCAGCCAAACTTCTTGAGGACTTGTTCAGAGTACAGCAACTGCTTGCACTCCAAGTCCCTGAGGTTCCATAGAAATCTGCAAACATTGGCAAACTCATTTGCGGTGAAGGATTTTATATCAAGACTCCTCCAAGGACCATGGCAAAATAGCTTAATTCCAAATTGCATAAGCAGTTTGTGGGTCTGTTCTGTGATTATTCTTCCTATCTCCCCAGCAATGATCTGTCTTGACTGGCCCAGTCCGCTCCTGGCTTCTTTGTTCCCATCTTCTCTTGGATGGAATGCTTGACTCCTCTAGGAAGCCCTATAAGTCTTAGAGGACATACTCTTTTTCTGACTTTCTGCTTCTTAAACCCTTGTTTCAGAACCATAGTTGAAGTAGTCCATTTAAAGTTGTGTTATTTCTTGCAATAGGAAACATTGTCCTTATTTGAGCCTCTGCACACAGCTGGCATTTGCATTTATTCAATAAATGTTTACTGATTAGTGATTACTGGGGATACAAATAAAATAAGACAGCTTCTGCCTGGAAGAAATTCACAATCAAGAGAGAGTGATAGATCTAAAAGTAAAAAATACAGCTTATTATTTTAAGCTTTCTTTATAAATAGGAGATGTTTGCATTTACTGGTATTTGTTCACCTCTGGATAAACTAGGGTGGAATGGAACATCTGCCACTATTATTTCTGGGGCTCTCATGGTACTACTAAGAATGACAAGATTTTTTTAAAAAATTATTTTATTGAATAACCGTGTGATATAGTTACGAGCTTTCATGTTTGAGTTACAATCAGAAAATGATCAAACACCCATCCCTCCATCAGTGCACATTCCCCACCACCAATATCCCCAGTATACGCCCCTTTCCCACCCTCCCCTGCCTCTATGGCCGATAATATTTTCTATTTTGGTGCATTATGGTTTTCAATGCAGATAATGAGAGGTTATCATGCTTGCTCCTTTATCCACTTTCTGCACACATCTCTCATCCCAACCGATTCCTCCAACCCTCATTTTCTTAGTGATCCCTTCCAGCTGCCTTCTCCACTCCCCTGACTCCCTCCGCCACCCACTCACGAGGCAGGTTTCCAACTATAGAGAAATCTTCCTGGCCCTTGTATCTACTGTTCTTGGGTAAATGACAGGATTTTTACCAGAAAATCTTATCTTGATATTACGTGTTTGTGGATAGTATCCCTAAAACATGCCCAAGAAAACTGAGGCATATGGTATATAAATGAGTTTCTCAAGACCAGACATTGAGAAAGGGACAGAACTAGAAATGAAACCCTTATTTATTTGACTCCCCTCTCTATGATACTCTTTTTTACATGTACACTTGCTACCAGTCTGAAAAATAATAGAAAATGATTTTTGAGGTCATCCCATGCAACATTGCTTCTGTTTCTATAATTGTGCCAGTCCTAGACTTGTGACATGACAAGGGAACATTCCCTATTCAGAAGATCATTAAAGAAAATGACAGACAGCAGATCATTTTTATGCACGAGGAAACAACACAAATGGAAAAATCTATGAACATCACATTGATAAGATCCATAAGACTCCTGGAAATTTGCAGAGCAAACAAATTGGCCAAAGTATAAATGAACAATGCCACACCGATGGGAACGTGCAAACCATTGACCATGCTCACTGAAAATGATCCATTCTGTTCAGCAGGAAATTAATTTCCTGGTGAAACAGAAAATGTGGCTTAACCACCAACTCCTTCAGTGAAGCATTTGTGAATTGGACTTTGGGTGTCTAGAAGAAGGAGTATCTGAACTTTGTATGGTGTGATATAGAGAAATTGGGAAAAATGATCTATGTATTCGTCCACAATGAAGAGGACTTTTGGCGGTATGTCTATAAACCTGGCAGCATTCAGAGACAGGGACTTTTTCTTTTCCTCAAGAATTCTTTCTGATGGGGGTCTCCTGGGAGATAGGGCCATTCTGAGGAACTGGGGCATGGCATTAAACACATTAAGTACAAGGACTATTCATCAAGGCCCTGCCACACTCCCTAATAAAGTGGAGAGTTCCAGTTGATCAGGGATGTTGGGTCATCAGATCAAAGATTACATTCTGCTTTTCCCTCAGATACCCATGTATTGGGGAATTTTTTCTACTATTCCTCAAATAAGTGTCTTCGCTAGAGGAATCTAATTGGTACATTAATAGAAAACAGATTTCTCCCACCTCACCCCTGCCACCTCAGGACCTTGAGCAGGCATTTGTACATGTGAATTGAATATAAAGCAAAGTCCACTCTGTTTTTCCAGGCCCAATTCATACTCACTGTGCATAAGAATGCCACTATTTTCCTAGAGGGCTCTTTGGACAGTTCCTTCATCCTTCTCAGGATGCAATAATTTTAGAGAGGAGAAACACTAGATTGCGTTCATAAAACAGGTCTCATCTCTTTATAAAACTGTAGAGAATGATAGTGAGTTACTAATACTCCAACAGTTACTAAATGCTTAAGCATATATATATACATACAAGTATATAATAAAAATTTTTCATACATGACTTCACTTAGAGCTGGAGCGATAGCACAGCAGTAGGGCGTTTGCCTTGCGTGCAGCCAGGCCGGCCAAGCCAGGTTTGATTCCTCTGCCCCTCTTGAAGAGCCCAGCAAGCTACCAAGAGTATCTTGCCCACACAGCAAAGCTTTCAATATGCCAAACACAGTAACAACAAGTCTCAAAATGGAGACATTACTGGGCCCGTTCGAGCAAATCGATGAACAACGGGAGGACACGTTTGTTTGTTTGTTTGTTTGACTTCATTTAGCTCTCCCTTATGTGTGTGTGTATGTGTGTGTTTGTGTGTGTGTGTGTAAAGGAAACACTATGGTTTCCATCTTATATATGCAGATACTTAGTCAATGGGGCTAAGAACCAATGTCTGCAGAACAGAGGTGATCTACTTCAATGTCAGAGACCTTTGCTTCTGTGGCTACCTCATAACCCTATTTTAGAGATCTAAAATACAAATTACAAGTTTGAATATTCTGAAAAGTATTCAGTAGACAACCTACTTAATTTTAACATTAAGCAATATTTTGTTTAGTGCTGCAAAGTCCCATTGCCATAGTTAGTAAAGGCTCCTGATGTATTTGCTCATAATAGATTGTAGAGAATTTGGAATAGATGTACTAGTAGTGATGGAGATAGTGATGAGGATGAGTATTATAACATTTACAAGGATATTATTGTATAGTAAATTTTTTCTTGAATGATCTCATCTAACACAATAAAAAAGTGAGTGTAAGTATTATTGCAATTTGGTAGATGAGGACGCTGGAACATTGAAATAACATTCTTGCTTAAGGTCACATCAGCTAAAAATGGTATAACAGAGATTTTGTCCCATACCTGCCTAAATTTTTAATCCCTTGGATGGCTTCTAAATTTGCCTTTTCCTGGGGGAAGTCCAGCTTCCAACCTGGCAGGACCCCATTTATCTTGATGGATTAAAATCTGAAAGTTTTTTGGTTTCCTTTTAAAGCATTAAGCACATCAACAGTAGAAGAACCCCTTGTGCATCCATCTCTGCTCTCTAGAATGGGAAACACTGGGGCCTCTACTGTCAGCCAGCGAATTCTCCTGCAGGAGCCAGGAAAGGGGAGAGTGGTCCCACAAGGCTCATAGTAGGAGTGTGGGCATTGCTCTATGTGGAACCCTATAGACGAAGGGTAGATTAAGGCTCCAAGATACACAAAATTCAAAATTGAAGCAATAAAGCACTTTTTTCCCCTAGACTAGCAATTGCCCCTTAATTAGACCATGAATAGCAATTGCACAATAAAGTCTAACAGGAATTTGTGGGTAATTAGAGTATATCTTGGGCTGTGGCTTTTAATGGAGGAACCCAGCTAATCACTGAGTGACTTTCACCCTCTTCCGAGTGATAAAATCCTCATGAAACACCTATCAATCACACAGAGAACTGCAAGTGTAATTTTATTTCCTGCTGGTGTGGGATTATGAGGATGGAAAACTTCACTCTGCCCAGAACACTTCTTTGGATTCTTAAAGATGCAGAAGAAACGGGAGCTTTTTAAAATAATTTACCTTATTATCATTATGATAATGTGTCTACACTGGTGTTGACATTTATAGACTTGGTGTATATAGTTACCTCACCACTATAAAGTGACCATACCCCCCATCCACTGATACCGTTGTGCCATATCCCATTTACTTGCTCCCATTCCCAATCTGTAGTTAAGAAGTACAGAAAAAGATTTCTTAATGACCATTGTATAGAGTCTCTTTGAAGCTGAGTGATTTCTCCAAACTCAGAGTTTTCAAAGAAACAGATTCAGAATTGAAATTCAAGTGTTTTATCTCTAAAGTTCAGGGCCTTTCAGCTTACTATAATTGCTAAACATTTACTGAGTATCTACTATGCGCTGTGGCCTTCCATGTATCATGTAGTTTAATGGCTTCAATAGTTATCTAAAGCAATCAGTCTATCACACATGTATAGGACTTGTAGTTAGCATCTTGAACCATCATCCTCTGGAAAACTTAGCAAAGCAGATACCAATGTTTGAGTCTGGGGTTTGGCTGCACAGGAGAATAAAAAAAAACAGTGTAGTCTGAACAATGATGATGGGTCTTCTGACTTTGTCATATAAAAAGATGAGAATCAGGATTACCTCACTGAGAGCAACTTAGGTCAATAAAGTTGATAAAAATATCCATTCTAGTTTATAAAAATACCCAGTTATTGACATTGATTGGGTAATCCTGGGAAGACTGGAGAAAGCAGGTGAGGAGTTCATTCTTCCATGCTTCTGTAATATGGAAAGAGCACAAAATGAGTCTCCAAAAGGAGATTTTTGGCCGATAAAGAAACTGAAGTACCTATCCATGGTAGGAGCAGAGTAAGGAAATGAGTTCAATATCAAATCGAGATCAGCGAATCAACAATAACAAAAACAAAAATCAGACAGAGAACAGAAAGCATAGCTTTGGAATCTGGAATCATGGCTAGAAATGCTATTAGAAATGCATCCACTAATAGTGACTAACTTGCACTAATGTGCCTATTATCTTTCATTTAGTCCAGAGCAATTTGCAAGTGATCCAGGGGACTGTTTTCCACTTCTTAGGAGGATAAGACTCCAGAGGATAAGACACATCAAATCTTAATCTTGCATTAACAGCATATAGTTATTGCTCAAGATATTAGTTTATTTGCATATTTAAAACTGTGTTAAAACCAAATAAAGGAGCAGCTTCTGGTCTAGCTAGAGAGAAGCAAATCATTCTTTATACTGATCATCTGTAAGAGTAATTCATAATTCCTTTTTGGAGGAGGTCAAGAATTTTTTTAAAAAAACTGTTGGAATCTCCCAGTTCTGATCCCAGAAATACACACAGGGAATAAAAAACAGAGAACTTGCAGAAATCAGAAGAGATATTTCCATAATTACTTGGGGCAATCAATATGTAAGCTGAGTAATTTAGTGACTTTGCGTTTCTCTCCCCTGCTATAGGCATTCCCAAAACCTAATTCCTGTGGTGATGTAAGCCACATGGACTCTTGAAAGAAAAACATTCCAAGTCATGAATATGAGTGGCTGAGGCCAGATAGGATGTTCAGCGTCCTGATTCTCAGCAGCATCAGCAGGACAAATGCAGTTTGTGAGTCATTTGCTCTGTTCGGCTTTGGGCCATTGGTTTCCCTTCATGTCAGTGTCCTTTCAGAAAAATGATTTAGGTCGAGCTCAAGGATAAATGCTGACTGGCTTATCCTGAGCTCTCAAGTATAAGAAAACTAGTGATGGAAAATAAAATACAAGTTTAGAATTGTTTCACTTGGTTGAGTGATACCAGTATATTGTGAACGAGAGACCAATCTGCTAACATCTTGAATCTGTTTTGGCTTGTTGAAAAGAAAGACTCAGGAGGGACAAAATATTTCATACTCTTTTATAACCAAATTCCTATTTTTTGCTTGCAATGATTCCACTTCCCTAACGAGCAGAACTACATAACCTAGGAACTTACTTGACCTAACTTACTTGACATTGCCATGTGTCCTCATTTTCTTTTCTCTTTAGACAGGACAGGTAGACTCTGAAGCTTTAGAAATTTTCCTACTAATTCGATTTTGTGCCAAGAGTCTCTCCTATGTAAAAATAAACTATTCCACTTGGACTCTGAGCTACTGAAGAGGGATCATTTAAACACAAGTTTACTATGGAGAAGTCCCCTGCCACTTTCCCTTTCTATGGAAGAGGAATCTGCTACCATCTGTATGTGACAAGAGCAAGTGGCTAGGGGCCTGTTCGAGTCACTAGACAAGGATTTATTCCTTCTTCAGAGATTAAAAAAGAAGCACATTTTATGTCTCTTCTACCTCTTTGCTGTTTTTCTCTTACCTTCATTTGTCCCCAATAAAGTATATGGGTATCAACAGGCCTCTCAAATGTCATGCAACAAGGGAACAACTGCAGGCAGAAGAGTGACAAGAAAAGGGCAAGGAGCTTATTTCCCCTTCACAGCCTCAATCTTCTGAGCCATACATCTATATAGATCAGTGATTGTGGAGCAATGTAGCCAGGGGTTGCTCAATCAAGGAGACCTGGGTAGAACAGCTGAACTTCAATCTTCCCACCATGTGACCCTGGAAAAATCCTACAAAAGTCTACTTTCTCATGTAAAATAGTCTTTATGTCTGTCAGGATTTTGGGGAGGAGGGCATGAAATAGAATGTGAAATATTGAACTAATTGTAAGTGCCCATAGATATGAGAGATGTACTCCACAACTATGGATGTCTAAATATATATATTACTTTTTTCATTTCCACTATTCAAGCATCATAACATTACTATGGATTCTACAAAAAATAGAAACAGAAACGTTATTTTAAGGAGGGATGAGTGCAGGAAACAGACTTGCTCTAACTGAATTTTTGGTGAAACTTAGGGGAGTGTTGCCCGGTGAAATACAGGGCATTTGGTTAAAGATGGGTTTTGTTAAAACAAGTACATATATGTTTCATAAGATATACTTGAATTAAAACTTTTTCATTTTTTAGCTAAGCTTCAAATTTAATTGGATGTCCTATATTTCCTTTTAGAGTTCTAGCAATGTACTTCTGCAACCAATATCATTTTAAGTTGCCCTATCTGGTTGAAAAGTGGAAGAATTCAGGGCACCAGTCAAATTTGCTTGCCCTGATTTGGATCCTAAGTCATAATGAGTGTCCTGCATAATTATTGTCATGTTTTAGGTAACTTTGGAGATTAACAAGATTCAGGCAAGCCTTTACAAATATATCTTTATGATATGCAGATTTGCCAAAAGCAATACAATAGAAAAATGAAAACAGAGCAGCTAAAGCTAGATAAACCAGGTTACATTTTCATTCAGAAACATAAATCTATAAAGTGAATTTAAATTTTTGTATAAGTGTGTAGATAAACTTTCATGATATATGAATATGCCAACAGCAATATAAAAGCAAAATTAACCCATTGCTAGAACCCACAGAATATGTGTGACTGCTATATCCATGCACATTAATCTCCAAAGGGAATTTTAATAAATTTTTGTTTCATAGTATTTCTTTGTCTGAGCAAACCAGCAGTATTGGAGAGAAAACCTTCCCAACAGAGAGGGAACCCTTTTCCAAAGAACAAGAAAGTTCAATGTGTCCTTGTGACTTGTATCCAACCTTTTAGAAGAAGATGGTTTTTTGGATAGAATAAGAAGCAAGATACTCCTACAAGGATGTGCAGAGGGAAAATCAGAGTTACAGATTCGGTTCCATAATCTAGTTTTTAAAGGTAATTTCAAGTTTTTTGTTCTCTTGTTAATTCCAATTCTTATTGCAGTGACATCTACTACCCAAAATGTCTTAAAAATAGTAACTCCAACATGAGTCTTGACCCAATTTAGCTCATCTTGATGCTTTTGTTCATTCCATGGACTGGGACCACAATCAACTGTGGCCTTGACTAGTCTGGAAAAATCAAGATGATTCATGGACATGGCTGATATTTGGTAGCATTATGTGCTATCATCTCTGTCAAGCTATCAACTAGAGATCATAGTGGTCCCCTTTTCAGACACTCTACATGACTTAAGCTTCTCACAGTATAGCAGAGAGGCTCCAGAGAGATAACTGCTAAAAAAATGCTGTACATCTGTCAGGATGTGCTTTGCAAATTATACAGGGTCACTTCCACCACATTATCTTTGTTAATGTAGATCAAACATCTACATTAAAAAGCTGAACAAGACAGCTAATTTCTAGATATGTATAAGTAGAATAAAATAATTGCCACCATCTTTAATGACCCATACATCATTCTATGAACACTTATGATTTACATTCATCTCACCTGCAAAATTCATTCCCTTATAGTCCAAGAATCACAAGTCTTACTAGGAGGCAAAGAGGCATACTAGGAACACTAAAGAAATTCCTATTCACTAAGGAAGGATGTTAGAGATATATATGCATCACTGACCCTTAGTAATACTTTCAGTTTGCTAACTGTTACAACTCCCTCTTCTCTATGGGCAGTGGAGGTATATTGATTAGAATTCATTTATGTTCCCTCAGACATTAGCTTTGTTAGATATTAGCTTTGTTAGATCTGATTCTCAGATAAAAGCCTTTCTGGGCCAAGGGCTCTATCTTCTCAATCATCTCTACTCTATTGGCTTTCTTTTCTTTCATTCTATCTTGCTTTTTGGTACTTAATGTTCTGGCATTTTGGGACTACTGGATAGACTACTTCCAAAGCCACTTAACTACTAGAGAAATTAATCCCTTTCCTAGTATTATTTTTATATAAAGAAATTTATAACCCACAGCTCGACCATTTTCTTTATCTAAATCTGATGTGCCATGTACACATTTCTCCTACTCTAACACAACCCTGGGCCAGGTTCTGTACAATGAGGGACTGACCCTGTCGGCCTAATTATTATTAAAATTTTCACCTGAAATTATTAAAATTTTCTAATTCTAAATTTAAGCATTGCACCTTCCTTGCTTTATCTATTACTTCTAATGAAGACCCCCAATACAAGTTTTCTACCATGCTGACCTCTCTTGGTCACTCAGTTTTTTATCAATAGCCTTGGATGGCATGTCATCTCCTACTTTAAGGGTTGCAATATATACTATTTAAATTATACTCATTTCCATGGGCTGGAGAGATAGCACAGCGGGTAGGGTCTTTGCCTTGCATGCGGCCGACCTGGGTTTGATTCCTCTGTCCCTCTCAGAGAGCCCGGAAAGCTACCAAGAGTATCCTGCCCACACGGCAGAGCCTGGCAAGCTCCCGGTGGCATATTCAATATGCCGAAAACAGCAACAAGTCTCACAATGGAGACATTACTGGTGCTCGCTCGAGCAAATTAATGAACAATGGGAAAACAGTGCTACAGTACTACTCATTTCGATTACTGCTATTTTACCATCACTGTATCACTGTCATCCCATTGTTCATCGATTTGTTCAAGCAGGTGCCAGTAATGTCTCCATTGATCCTAGCCCTGAGATTTTAGCAGGCTTTCCTTACTCGTCTTTCCCAATGGTGCTGCATTGAAGGCTCTTTCAAGGTCACTCAGGGTCAGGGGAATGAGAGACATTATTGTTACTGTTTTTGGCATATCGAATATGCCATGGGGAGCTTTCCAGGCTTGCCAGGCTCTGGCGTGTGGGAAGAATACTCTTGGTAGCTATTTTACCATACCTGCTTAAAACAACTCTGGAACATTTTAATACATCCTCTTTTGCTTAAAAATTTGGGATTGGAGAGACAGTACATGAGTTATGGTCACCTGCCTTGCATACAGTAGATCTCCAGTACTATATAAACACACCCTAGATCACCATCAGGAGTGATGCCTTAGAATAGAGCCAGAAATAAGCATTGAGTTGCTGCCAAACTTGATCCAAAACAAAAACACACCAAAACCAGAATTAGTCTGTTAAAAGTGGAATAGCTTTCTGGTTTGGGAGTCACACCTGGCTGTGCTTAGAGTTTACTCCTGGCTCTACACTCAGAGGTCACTCCTGCTGGTATTCAGGGGACCAATATTGTATGCTAGGAATTTAACTCAGATTGGTCTCATGAAGCCAAGTGTTTTCTCTGCTGTATTATTGTGCCCTGGAATAGCTTTCTTTCTAAAGAAGATCTGGGGTGTAAAGGTCTTTTGGAAGAATATACTACAATACTATGGAATAAGGATTTATTATAAGAATTAGACCTTTCTTTGTTGTAGGAGATACCTGGAGAAATGAACGTCTAAAGGGCAAAGTGGAAAATCAAAGGAAAGTCACAAACTGTGTCCCCCAGGAAAATGGAGAAAGTAGAAATGTTGAAACTTCTTCAAAGGCACCAGAGTGGACCATGAAGAGGATATAGGGTAGACATCATGTCCAGAAGGCTGCTGACTTTTGTATGACAGCTGCCTTTGCCTGCAAACAGCCTTCTGAGTGTGCCTGGGATCAACATTGATCAGTGGCTTTAACATCTAGATGAAAGAGCAAAGGATTAGTTGGGGGTAGTGGTGGCACTTTTGCTTCTTTTATCAAAAATTTTGCATACTTGTCTTTCTTTCAGATATTCCATTTTTTCCTATTTCTTTTATTTATTTATTTATTTTTTAATTTTTATTAGTGAGATAACATGAGTACAGTTGTAGATTTACAAATTTTTGTGCTTGGGTTTCAATTATACAATGATCAAATACTCATCCCTCCACCAGTGCCCATTTCCCATCACCACGGATCCCAGTATACCTCCCACCCCCATCCCCCTCATCTCCCACATCTTTTATGGGTGTTTTTCACCTGAGGCAGGAATCCTTAGGGTCTGTAATAAAATAACTTATTTAACTTATTTCTCCCTTCCGTGATTCTTTGTGGACATAACTGATTTATAATACCTGAATAATTCTCACTCTTTTAACATTATCCAGCTCTACCATTTCCTGTGATCTAAAAGATGATTAGTTGATGCTATAACGAAGTTTAAATACATGCCAACCTTGAGTTTATTCTTTACTTCTGCCTCCCTTCTTTTTTTCATCCTCTGATCTATCCTTTCTTTACATAAATCCCATATATTCAGTATCTGTAATGCATCTAGCCTTGTTCCCGGAGCTAGAGCAGGTCTTACCACATGTGGTTGAATAGTGGGGTGGTTTTAGTCACTCATCAGTGTTCCTGCCTATCAATTCAGTTATCTAAAGTTGTTATTTCACATAGTATTTTAAGGCACACAGCAGTTTCTCTAGAAGAGGATGGAAGACACAGATGCTCACTAATAGTCAAAGGAGATACTGAAAAGGGCACCAGGGAATTGAAGACAAATTGCTGGAAAGCATTGAGGTTGAAAAGATACATTAAAGTCAGATTACGGGAATCCTTTAATGCTTGTCTAAGGACTTGAGCCTGCTTCTGTGCCTAATGGGAAGTCATTAAAGATTTTTGAACTGGAGAAGGCTATAGTAAGCATAGAATGTTAGAGGTTTATCAGCAGCACTGAGAAGGAATTACTAACTGGGAATAACTAGAATTAGGTTTGTCAGTTAGGGAATGAGAAAGGTAGAGATCCTATTGAGCTATTTGTTATATGATTCTGCTTGGATCTACAGCACAGGTCCTCCGTATAGACCAGGGCAGACTTCAGGTGTCTGAACATTCAGGACTGCAGATGTTGAATTACTGGGGAATGAAAGTTCTATGTGGAGGTAATGGGTGAATAATTGTTCTATAGTCTTTATGGCAGCAGAGAATCAGAACTATAGGACCAGGAGGCTAGGATTTTGTGGTGTTGAAGGAGGCCAGATGTAGTCAGAGAACCACATCTCCTGAGACATATTTTCTAAATCACATATGAGAGTAATCTAATGTCTTGGTCATGTTCCCTCTGACAAGTAAACTTTACTTGCTTTCTAATCAATAGTTACTGAGATAAATATTTTCTGAAAATTATTTTAACTCAGCCAATCCTTGATCACTTGATCACCTGATATCCCATTACTAATTGATTTGCTTGAGTGGGCACTAGTAACATCTCCATTTGTCCCTGTCACATGCTAGTGTAGTCCAGTGATGTCTGCTCGCTAGTGGAACACAAAGAGCTTCAAAGCATTTGTTCGACGTCTTGACAAAGAAGTCTGACCATCTTGTAGGTGAGCAGTTATGCGTTTTTTTGATATCATGTGGAATCCAGTTGATAACAGATATAGTCCAGTGGTCATCTTCAAATAGCATTATGTGTCCAGTCCATCTGATTTTCAATGCCTACGCAAACAGGACAGCATCCCTGATTCTTGATCTTCAGCAGAATTTGTGCTGCTTAGCTAAATTTTGGTGTCAACAGAGGTTTTCATATGACAAGAATAGTAAATCTAATATGGAGACATCGAACATATTGAGTCATGGTACAAAAATTGTTGAAGTATCTGCTAATAACAGAGGAAGATGGTAACTAAAATATAAGCAGTGTGGTTCAAATCCTAGATGGACATTCTAGAGAACCTCCCTCACACTGAAAACCAACACTGATACAAAGGGGTCTGGCCATCAAAGAAAAGGTAGTCAAGTTATAGAAGGCATATTTTAGAATGAGAAACAAAACAGGTGCACTCATTTTATTAAAATGAAAAGGAAGAAAATATAGGTTGAGATAAAAGGAAGAGATTAGCCTATGAATATTCAACACACACATACACACATTTATGCCATTGTGGAGAGTTGTAAGTTTTTGTATGTACCATCATAAGGCAGAATTTGGTTTCATGTATAGAGACTAAACAAAGCCCAGTAGTTTTCATGATCAAAATAATTGCATGTACATTTGAAGTTTCCCCAAGTGGGGTCTATTGTTGACATAGCATTGCTTTGTCTAAGTCCTCATTCAATTGTTAGATATTCTATGATCAGAACTTATCTTACAGCTCTAGGTGCATGCCCATCCCTGGTTCCTAGTAAGGCATGGAAAGGTATGTATTGAATTGAATTACATGTATTAAATTACACTGAATCACTGCTATGGTACTGATTTGTGCCCAACATGGAAATTTCTCATAAAAATATTCTGGAGTTCACCAGTACTGATCCACAGGTTAAGTGTGCTGGATTGCCCAGGAAATTAAAACATTAGTATTCTTTGTTATATTTGACTTCTTGAGACTGATTTAACCCTTTGCTTCAGTTTCTACATATCAAAAAAAAAAAAGGATTCTTAAGCCTAAGTTGGAGCTACTTGGGGACAAATAAAGACAGGATTCTTAGTAACACTGCCTTAAGGAATTGTGATGCTTAAGGATCTTCAACAGAACTGCACTGGAATGTCAGGTAAAAGAGGCAGAGGTGATTTTTCGGGCCTGGAAACAAAAACACAGAGCTGCAACATAGGCAAAGAGTTGAGGTGGGAGGGGAGGCTAGAGAACAAGTCCAGAGACAACTTGAACAGATTAGAAACTATATGTGACAAACTGAAGCTGTGCTTTAATATGATGAGAGCACATATTTGGAATAAGTAAGAAGGATCTGTCTGTCCTCACTGGGGCCTCTTGGAGGAGGATGTGATGAGTTCCCTCTTCGCTCCGAGCAAAGCTCCAACAGCTTAAGACCTCCAGGACCCAGCCAAAGTCATGCTGAGACCACTCTTCACATGCTTGGATGAGGAACCAGCAGAGGAAACCCAGGTGTGTGGGACCCGGGGCTGAGTTCTCCAGGCCTGCTCGATTCGAGACTGGGCCTCCTCCAACCAGCTCCCCCACATTCCAGTAGCTAGACAGTTACACCCACCAATTGCTGTGTAACCTCATCAACGGCCATTCAGAGACTATAAAACCAAGCTCCTGGAAGAGAACAAGACAGAGTCCCCTGCCCCCGCGCCTGGCTATCCTCACCAGGGCCCCTTGGAGTAGGGGGGGTTGAGTTTCCCTCTCCCACCCCGAGCAGAGCCCCGACAGCTGTGTAACCCCATCAACGGCCATCCAGAACTATAAAACCAAGCTCCCAGAAGCATGCAGCCGCATTTGCGTCCACACAACCTCATATTCTCTAGTTCTCACTCTCAGAGAACCCAGCAGGCTACTGAAAGTATCATACCCGCCTATATGCCTGACTAGGAACACCTGTAAAGGCTTCCCCAAAAGCCTCCATCCATCGGAAAGCCCAGCAAGCAACCGAGAGTATATTGCCCGCACAGCAGAGCCTGACAAGCTACCCGTGGCATACTCGATATGTCGAAAACAGTAACAATGAATGGTACTCATTCCCCTGACCCTGAAAGAGCCCCCAGTATGTCATCGGGCTACACTTGGATGTGACAGGGATGAATGGAGACGTTACTGGGCCCACTCCAGCGAACTGAAGAACAATGGGGTGATAGTGATAGTGCAGAAGGGTCTGAAGTGACAAAATACAGTTTATAGAAATAGATGTGGTATCACGATGGCTACTTAGAAGGCACATTAGGCAGTCACTGATATCCTATGAGTGAGCAGGCTTCTGCTCAGAGTGGTCTATTTTGTGGACCATGGAGCTTGTGATGATGTGATTTTCCCATCTTTAATCCAAATATCCTTAGACTTTAAAGTATGTTGTATTCATTGAACTACTACCTCAGCGTTCTGGTATGCTGTCTGCCATCTGGGACACAGAACATTAGTAATAATGACAGAAATATCTTTATATTTTCCTTTGAAATAAACGTTTTCTCTCTTTTCTGCTCTGCCTGTTTCTCATATTTTTGTTAGCAAAAAAAAAATCATGGATTTGACAAATGATAGGGTAAGTTGCCTTCAGCCTAACAACAAAGGCTGTTTTTAAAAATATTATTTCACATTTATAAATGAGCTTGAATTCTGCAAGCTTTCCTCCTTCCTAAATCTATGACATTTCAGGTGACCCTCGCCTGTGAAGAATAAACATTCCAAATTGCTCATTCTCTTTACAGTTTTCTTAAAACCAACACTTTGTGAGAAGCATGCTTTAATAAATAGGTTTTAAAGCAAAGTTGTCTTCACCTCACAGTTATCAGTACTTCACAAAACTTCACTAAAAACTGATATTATAAAATAAGAAGATACATCTAAGACCACCAACATAAAAGGCTCAATGAGTCCAAATAGTTTAATAAGTTAATTAGAAGCAACACTCTGAGTTGAGGAATAGATCTCCCTCTTTTTTTTTTTCAGTAGAAAGCACAAGATATATGTTTTTTATAATCAAAAATGTAAAGGAAATGTTTCTCTTGAAGAGTTGGGATTAGGGAGATTGGGAAGATGCTAAACAAAAAATTGTCAATCCATTTGCAACTCATATATGTCCCTAATCATATGTTGGAGTCAAAAGTTGGCTGGTCAGATAGGAAACTTTGGCATCTGGATGAAACAGAAATGATGGACTCACCTTCCAACCATTTATGAACCATGTCATCCTAGGATTGGAGATTGTGACGCTTTTCATAAGGAAAAGATATTGCAGAAAAGGTATCTTCTTTCTTACAGCAAGGAAGAATCAGTGGTGGAATAAAACAGTTTGTCGTTCATATTCAAGAGGGATGGGACTCTAAAAGGATGTTCCTAATACATTCACCTCCATAACCTCTGGCTCATCCTATAGGGCCCTAGATGGTCACATTCCTGCACCCCCATCCTTTCTTGTCTAGGAGGTCTGAACTCATCAATTTTCCTTGGGGTCAAACTAACCCCTGCAAAGGCAAATCTGGCTGCCAGCAGCCTCTTAAACCAATGTGGTCCCATACAGGGTAATGTGGCCCCTCCAGTTTTTCTGCTCTGTGTCCTGATCTTTCTTCTCTTCTCATGCATTCCTTCTAATGACTAAACAATTATGAAAAAAGAGTATCCCACAAATCAAACTTCCATTGTCCATAATATGACCATGGATATAGCACTGTCTGTAGCACTGTCCTCCCATTGTTCATCAATTTGCTCGAGCGGGCACCAGTAACGTCTCCATTGTGAGACTTGTTGTTACTGTTTTTAGCATATTGAATACACCACTGGGAGCTTGCCAGGCTCTGCCATGTGGGTGGGATACTCTCGGTAGCTTTCCGGGCTCTCCAAGAAGGACAGAGGAATTGAAACCCGGTCGGCCATGTAAACTAAAAGAAACTGCAGCAACAGTGGTCTATCTCTCCTGCCTCCCGCGTTTGGTAGTCTCACGCTGGTTCCCCCACCCCAGGGAGGTTGATGGTTTTGGGCAGGTGAAGAAAGAAACAGGGGCCAGGCTGGTTGATGTCAGTTGCAGTTTATTCCAATCCCATCTTCATTCTCCTCTGATTCTCTTCCTGCTTCTTCCTCCTCCACGCTACTTCATTCTCCTCGATCCCCCTTCATTCTCCTTCTGGTTCTGGAATCTGGATCCCCTTTCTCCTTCTCCTTCTGGAGTCTGGATCTTGATTCCCCATCCCACTCTTACAGTCTATTTAAATCCCAAAGCATGAGGGGTTGGGGTAACAATTACACAGAGGTATGGTCAAAATCAATTGGCATAAAGTTCTTTCCCTCTGGGAAAGCAGCTTCTAGGATAGATACTCTCTCAGCAGGATGATCCAACCTAGAACAGAATCCCCTGGGTGTGTTTCTCCTCTCCTTATCCAACAAACATATAAGCATACATAATATAAATCATTTTGTAAGGATACAGTAAGAAATACTTAAGCTTATAGAATTGCTCTTCTAGGGCCATCTCAATCTCAGACTACAGGCACAGGCCAGACAATCTTTCCTATCCCTAGCAGGGTCCTAGTCTCGTCATTACTTTTGGATCATGACAGCATTTGTCTATGATCAAGCTCTTAATTTATAGTTAAGAATCATGGCACTCTGGCCTGGTGCATTTTGATGCCAGGGTAGCTCACCGTTTGCCCTGGGTCTGTTCAGTCCCTTGTCGGGACCCTGCTTTTGGGGTGCTAGGAACCAAGGGCAACTGAGGCTTAAGTCGATAAAGCATGCCTGGGAGTGAATAATATTTAAAGCCAATTAAATCCTAAATTACAAAGCATAATATTAATGGTCTTCTTGTATCTATACAAAAAGGACATTGCTTTAAAGTAAACTATTCAAAAGACATAAGGAGAGGAAAAAGGCAATATTAACTTACAATACAATGTCAGTGTCCTAGAAGGATCTGACCTTACGAATAACAGATACTGATTAGGGGGAAAAAGCTGATTAACTGGTTGGGGAGGAGAGAATAGGGAAGAGTTTACAGATAAACACAATGGAATGGAAGAGCCTTTAGAAGCACTGTAATAAACCTGAGTTCCTTGTGGCAAGGGAGAAAGGACAAAGCAATGTTATCCTACAGCTGTGTGCAAGGCAAACGCCCTACCGCTGTCCTATTGCTCCAGCCTTCCCACTATGGATATAAGTACTAATTATTAAACAAGCACTACTACTTTCAGGGCCTACCAAGAACACAATAACCTGGTGCCAAATGTTTAAATATTTCTCCACTGACCCTCAAAATAAACATGTGAGATACAAGTTATTAAACTCAATTCAGTGATGAGGTCACATTGTTAGCCGGTAGTTGAACCCAGTTTCAGAGCTCCATGTACATCATCCCTCTTGAACATGGACAATAAACTATTTCCATCCACCACTGACTCTTCCTTGCTGATCATTCACCTGAGTGAGCCAGAAACAAAACAGGAGGCTCTTCAGTATCCTCTGCCCTCAGTCGGTCTAACAGGTCTGATTTTCTGAGTTCAACTTCTGTGATTCTTGATGTTAAGAGTTAGAGTTGATTTCAATCTTGCTAGGCCGAGCACAGATCTTCAGAGCTTTATAGTGAACAATGAATTTGGAAACACATCAGGGACTTTGTCTGTCTCGGGAAAAAATGCTCTTCTGGGACTTTTGAGAACTTCCTCCTTGCCCTCTCATGAGGGCTAAATGACATCTTATATAGAGACATAACCTGCCCCAAAGGATGTTCCAGATACTCTCTCTTCCAAAACCTCAGGCTCATCCAAGAGGGTTTTAGATGGTCATATACCTGCACCTAGGAAACATTTCTAGGTGGCATCTTCAAAATCCCCTTCCTGGAGCCTACCCTGAAGGGTGGAACTGTATGGTCATGATGTTGGGGAGACACACTGAGATGGTGGTGACTGAAGGTATGTCATTTAATTGCTTTCAGCAATTCACTTAGTCGCGTTAACAATTCTGTCCTGAGGGTGCATTGAGTCTTGCAACAGGACTTGCTAGGAAGAGTGAGTGAGAGGCCAGACAGAGAGGAAATGGTTAATGAGCATAGGTGTTCTCTTCTCTTCATTTCTTGTTCAGATTCAGGCCACTGTCAGGGATTGAGTTTGGGTCCAGAGGATTTGGAGAATTAAGTAAAGAAGCTCTGACTCTAGTGACTCCTGGGACTCTGTCCAGGTGAAAGATGTGCATTGCCCTGAAGTGAGTGCTGCTCCCCAAGCACAGAGGAGGCATCGTGAAGGATGAGCTGCAGGGTCCTCAAGAGCTGGGTCAGGGAGGTGAAAATCACACCCAGCCAGGAGCCGTCCTTCATTTTCTGCAATAAAACTGGGCGGGCTCCTCTTCAATCAGTGTCATTTTCAGGAAAAGAAGGAGCTACTATGTATGTTCACTCTGATTTTCCACAAAAAAAAGAATTCATGGATGAAGCCAAAAGCCTCAGCATCTGTCCTCCTCTCTATTCACCTCCCTTGGCCACCCATCATCTCCTCCTCTTCAGCACAAAGCGCCACCCCTGGATTCGGGTGAGGCTTCCTTTCTGTCAATGCTGCTTTGACATCACTTCTTGGAGAGAATCCATTTCTTCCCTCGGCTGGCGCTTTCAGGGGTTGCTTGGGTTCTACCTCCTGACAACATAGGCTGCTGAGGGGCACCTATAACCCTCCTTCACTCAACTGCCATGACAGTTGACCTTGCTTCCAAACCAGTCTACTCTCACAGATGTCCTTCCTTTTTTCTTTTTGGCCCATTTTCAAATATTAAGGAATTATACTTGCTTTTCTTGCTTATTTTTCCAAATGGCACTTAGTTAAATTGCCCTAAGGCCCTTGACCTTGTTGATTTTATTCTAGTTCATTAGAATTTCTCTCTTGGGCTATTTCCAGCAGATTTACCCCTTTTATCGCTAGCAATCCTTAAAGCTTGGAAACAACTGTTTCTCATCTTCTGTATCATCCATGTTCTGGTTTAAGCTATTGTGATTCCTCCTTCTTATCTGGTATGTCTTCCTGTGGCTTCCTCCTGTATCCCACTTGCCCTAGAATCTATTCTCAGAGCAGCAGCAACAGATGAGAGTGAGGAAACAATGAGAGCTACCCCGACCCTACTGATGACTTCCTTTTCTGAAAAGAACTAGGCTTTTAGCATAAGAACAAGCAATCCCATCCCATGGAGCACAAACTCTGGTCTCACTTCTTATCCTCCTGCCAGGATACTTGATTCTTCCTGGCTGATTCTGACATGGCACGCAGGCTTCTCCTTCATAGGAACATTCTTCTCCTGGAAACTTGCATAATTGTTCTCTAGTTTCTTATTCATCCTCTCACACTCCCTCCACTTCTCCACATACCATCCCACCCCCCATTGAGGTATTTTTTATACTCACCACTATTATAATTAGATTTATTAAAATATTTTAAATTTTATTAGCTATTCAGACACTTATTTACATATTACTAGTGTGTTTCAGGTGTATACAAGACCAATTCCCACCACCAGTGTCAACTTCCCTCCACAAATGTCCCCAGGTTTTCTCCTATTCTCTAGTCTGCCTCTTGGAGAGGCACATTTAAAATGTGGTTGTTCACTCCTGGGAATATATCCCAGAGAGGCAAAAAAGTATAGTCGAAGTGACATCTGCACTTGTTTGTTCATTGCAGCACTCTTTACAACAGCCAGAATCTGGAAAAAACCTGAGTGCCCGAGAACAGATGACTGGTTAAAGAAATTTTGGTACATCTACACAATGGAGTACTATGTAGCTGTTAGAAAAGATGAAGTCATGACATTTACATACAAGTGGTACTACATGGAAAGTATCATGTTATGTGAAATGAGTCAGAAAGAGAGGGATAGACATAGAAAGATTGCATTCATCTGGGGAACATAAAGTAACAAAATAGGAGACTAACACCCAAGAGTGGCCAAGATTAGTACCAGGAGTTTTGCTACATGGCTTGGAGGCCAGCCACACCTTCTAGGGGAAAAGAGAGCTCAGATAGAGAAGGGAGCACCAAATAAAGGGTTTTGGGAGGATACTCCCAGGATGGAAGAAGCATGCTGAAAGTAGACTATAGACCAAACATGATTGCCACTCAATGCCTCTTTTGCAAACCACAACACCCAATAAGAGAGAGTGAACAAAAGGGAATGCACTGCCACAGAGGTAGGTGGGATGAAGGGATGGGGGTTGGGAGGGATACTGGGACCCCAGGTGGTGGAAAATGGGCACTGGTGGAGGGATGGGTGTTTGATTATTGAAACCCAAGCACAAAAATTTATAAATCTCCAACTGTACAGCATGGTGTTTCACTAATAAAAATTTTAAAAAATTAAATATGGTTGTTATAGTATAGGCTTGATGCTTATAGTATCATTGGCTCTGTAGTTTAGATATATACATCGTCCATAGTTCTACAGTACTGATGTGTTTGGGGCCCCATGAATCTTATACGTGTTGCCTACCTTTTTTTCATCTCCTACCCTCCTCCATTCTCTCCCCCTCCAGTTTCTTTCTTTCCCTGTACTTATTTCTATGATATAGAGTCAAAGGTAATATCGGTACCCTCCCTTGTGATAGCAAGCATTTTTTTTTGCTCCTGCTAATCTTCTATATACCACAGATAAGTGTGATCATCTAGTATTTGACCTTCACTCACTTTACTCAATATGTTATCCTCCAGTTTCATCCAAGTTGCAGAGAAATACATGATTTCATTAATGAGCTTATTTAACAAGCATTCTATTTTATTTGGTTAGGCTTGTACTGTTTTACTATACTACAGAATTTTGTCAAGCACCCTAGGGTCATCTCACTATCAAAATGATCCATTACCCATTCACCCCAACACCTTTCCATCTAGTAACCATGACTGTTTTCTCTGAGCCTAAGAGAGAGCTTTGATTTTGGTTTTAATTGGATTTTCCTTTGTGGGGGGAGTAGAAGGGGGAAGATTGCTTTGATTATTTCTGTTACATATACAAGTGAGACCACTCAGCAATTGTCTTTCACTACCATATTTTATTTTCTGTCTTCTCCCAGAATACACAGTTTCATCTTTGTTAACAACACAGAAAGATTCCAAAGTACATATGCTACTTATGCTACTTTCCTTAGCTAGTCATCTGTCAATGGAAATTTAGATTGATTTCTTGTTTTGGTTATTGTGAATTATTCTACACCCTTCCATTAAATTTTGAGAGGGCTACTGATGCATCACATGGAATATTCACTTATTATGTTATTTATTTATCTTTTGTGGGCACAACCAGCAGTACTCAGGGGTTACCCTTGGCTCTGCACTCAGGAATTACTCATGCACTCAGTAACTACTCAGGAATTTCCATAAACCCTTATATACACTCAGGTGTATGGAAGGTTGTACCAGATGCTGAGGATTGAACCCAGATTGGCCACATACAAGGAAAGTGCCCTGCTTATTATACTATTGCTCCAGCCTCTCAAGATTTGACCTCAATATCAAGCTCCTAATGTTAAGTTGCAATTCTTACCTTTACAGCCCTATTTCTATTATTCTTATCCCGCTTCCTTCCTTTGCTTTTGGTCATTTGTTTATTTATTTATTTATTTATTTATTTATTTATTTTACTTCATAGTACACCCATACTGCATGTTTTAGTTATTTGGGGATCTTTCACAGTGGTAGGCATTTGCCTTGCACACAGCCAACATGGCTGACCTGAGTTCAATTCCTCCACCCCTCTCGGAGAGCCCAGCAAGCTACAAAGAGTATCTTGCCCGCATGGTAGAGCCTGCCAAACTACCCGTGATGTATTCAATATGCCAAATACAGTAACAACAAAGTCTCCAATGGAGACATTACTGCGCCCGCTCGAGCAAATCGATGAACAACGGGAGGACAGTGATCAGTGATCAGTGATCAGTAATAGGACAGTGATCTTTCAAACCAATTTTAAGCTCCATAAGGATATGTGTTTCATCTTTATCTCAGCATCTAGCTCACTTCTGGCACATAGTGATGTTAATAAGTGCATGTTGAATAACTGGACTCTAATAACTGCGCCAATGTTTGGATCTGAGAACATATCCATCCTTCCTTTCACAGTTTGCTCCTCACTACAATGCATCTGGCACTAGACTGGCTCCACAGATGGCTAGTGGGAAAAAAAATAAAGGCATATTTTCAGAAGACAAATCTTGCAGAGTTTTTTCCTAGTCATTATGCATAGCCTATCTCTAACTAGAGTTTTTGATTGGGGGCTGCACCCTGCAGTGCTTAGGGCTTACTCCTGGCTCTAGGCTTGTGGATCACCCTTGGCATGCTTTGTGGGCCATCTGGTATGACCATCTTGATTGTTCCCAGGTCAACAGTGTGCAAGGCAAACACCTTAATACTGTACTATCTTTCCAGACTCTCTCTTTATTTTTTTAATGTATTTCTAAGTTTGAGTGTCACTTTGTGAGCAGATATCCCCCATTGAAGGGGCATTTTTCCATTTGATCACAGTAAACTAGTACAGAAATGAAGGATGACCTGTTATTATTACAAGCTGTCAAGAAACTCATTGGCTTGATCAATCCAAGAAACCTTTATTCAAAAGGAAAAGGAAAATCATTCATGTAAGTTATTTGACAGCATGTCAAAGACATAATCAGTTACTTAACTGAAATAAAATTTTCTATCAGTTGGATTTTTTGATACATTTCCTCCATCACAACTGTAAAGTACACATATATTAAGTTATTCAAATCCTTAGGAGGCAAGTCTAAGCTTGTTCCATTTTCATGGTCTAAAAACCTGAGCTATTATTTGTGGGTAGGCAAATACACAACTATATCTGAGTTTAATAATCAAAGATGGCACAGCAAGTGGGGTGTTTGCCTTGCACGTACTGGACCTGACCAACTCAGGTTTGATTCCTCCGCCCCTCTCGGAGAGCCTGGCAAGCTACTGAGAGAATCTCGCCCGCACAGCAAAGCCTGGCAAGCTACCCGTGATGTATTCGATATGCCAAACACAGTAACAACAAATCTCACAATGGAGACATTACTGGGCCTGCTCAAGCAAATTGATGAACAATGGGAAGACAGTGCTACAGTGTTGCAGTATACCTCATGTGGGCTAGGAAATACTTAAAGAATGCCTACTTTTAGCCTTTAGAAAGAAAGTTATTTTAATAATCTAATTTCAAACCAGAGTGATAGTGTAGCAGGTAGGGTACTTGGTTTGCACACAGCCAATCTGAATTTTTTCACCAGTGCCACATACAGTTCCCCAGCACCACCAGGAGTTATCATTGAATACAGAGCCAAGAGTAAGCCCTTAGCATCACCAAGTGATTTAAAAATGAGCACCTCCTACACACACACACACACACACACACACACACACACACACACACACAAATATTTCTTCCATTTGCTTCTCTCTTAAAGAATAGCTACTTTCCAGGTTATGTGCACAAGTACTGAAGGATAAGCTATTCTTCAGTTAATATCCAAGATCAACCATTACTTATTTAATTCTCTATTAAAACTAATCCAATTGCTAAAGAGTACCATTTACATTTTAACTAAGAACATGCATTGACTCTTAAACTGCCCCATTTTTCATTTCATTTCATTTCATCATCCTGTTAATCGTCGATTGCCTCGAGCAGGCCCCAGTAACGTCTCTTTCATCCTAGCCCTGAGATTATATTCACGGCTCTTTAGGAGAATGAGACCCATCATTGTTACTGGTATTTGGCATATTTGGTACGCCACGGGGAGCTTGCCAGACTCTGCCCTGTGGGCAGGCTACATTCGATAGCCTGCAAGTTTGTCCAAAGTAGGAATGAGATAATAAGATGTCATAAAAAAAGTTTTGATATTCGCAGCCGCGCGGTTCCGGGATCTGCATTTTATAGTCTCTGAGGCTTGGCCGCTGATGGGATTACACGGCGCCAGGGGGCCAGGTGGTGGGTGTGACCCCCGCCTGCTGGAATTTGGAGGATCTGGATGGAAGATGCTCGACTCTAATCCGAGTAGGCTTGGAGGTCTCGGCCCCAGAACCCGCGTGGCTTTGTCCCTCTGCCAGTACCTTCATGTGTGTGGAGAGTGGTCTCAGCATGGTGGTGGCTGGTCCTGAAGGTCTTCGGCTGCCGGAGCCCCGGTAGGGGCGGGGAGGAAAGCTCAACCCGCTCCCCTCCAAGGGGTCCCGGCCCCATGGTTATCCCCAATTACAGTCGCAGCAGAATAAGCTATGGCACCATGAATATATCTCTCTTCATTTTATGTCTTCATTTCATGTCAGCACTTTACCACCAAACTTTCACCTTGAGATGGCAAATTGATTAAAATTAGCTATATTGCTCTTCCTGAAAATTCCCAGAAGAAACTATCAATTTCTTTACTAATATTTCTAAGAAAATCCAGGAAGTTAGATTTTCTGGTTTGTCATAGTCATGTACTCTTCCTGAACTAACAGACTTAGCCTAACTTAAATATCATGTAGAACAACCTTGGAATAAGATGACCTAAGGGAAATCAGGATTTTATGGTCAATATAATCACCAATGTATGGCAGACACACAAAAATAATACACATCAAATATAATCACATAGAACAATTTATATATCCTCAGTGATGTCCAAGTATTTCCTAAGAATTCGGTGAAACTGTTTGAAATTGCTTGATACAATACTCAAAATGATTTATTCTCCAAATAGCATGTTATTATTTTATATAACAATGCTCCAAGATTCATGACTCTCTTTTTCTGCCTTCATTCTAGCTACTAGATTGTCCTTATGCCTCTGACTTTTAATTTAAAAGGCCAAGATATTTTCAGACAATCTGTGGGATTTTTTGATGGCCAGAGGGTCCATGGGAGGCTGAAACCTTTAGAAAAACTGCCACAAAAGATGTTGGCAGCTAGCATTTTTTCAGCCAGGATTATGCATGTATGATTTGTGTAGACACAGCATGAGGCAGAGGTACACATCTCATTATCCTATTAATCCTCGAACATGTTGCTATTTGGCCATAATCTCCTTTCCCTGAAGACAAGGAGGGAGAAGGCGAGAACAACAATAACACACATAACAGATTGTGCTTTGATACACATGAAAGATCTGGAGGGAGAATAGCTTCATCTATAGAAAATACTACTCCACAAAATTTGGCCCCAGTAGCAATTAGCTAGTTGGGGAAAATCTTTGGGGGGAATTCATATTAAATAAACTGTGGAGATAAGCTTCTGGGGACAGCTTTTCCCTTCCCTTTCTTCAAATCTGTTTGGTAAATATTTCAGGATAAGTGTTTAAAGCTGACTTTGCCTCCCTGGTGGCGGCGGTATCGTTGTTTAAGAAAACACAGTTTATGAGCAAGTTTCTTCATAATGCTTAAAAAAAAAAAGTCAGACAACTTCCTCCTGATAGAAATGAAAATGGCGCAGGAGACAAAGGCACTCTTAGAACAGGTGACTCTGTTAAGGACAATTTGATCTTCTTATTTTCATTTTTGACAAGTTGTCTGAACAGAAACTTCTTTTTTTTCTTCTTGTTTCAGAAGGAGTAGGTGTTTGGCAATCAACATTCACTCATTAAACCATTTGTTCTAGAGTTTAGAGACGTATCCATGATCAAAAATGACAAGGTCATGGCTGTCAAGATCGTATCCTCTATTCAAGGAGACAGAATCAACAAATAATTAAGCAAGAAAAGTGTCAGAGAATAAACATAAGCCAAAGAGTTGAATATGTTTATGAGATAAAGTATGTAGATTGCCACGCCAGGCCAGAGGTTTGCAGCAGGTGAACTAATACACTGCCAGATCCTATTTATATACCATGCACACAGCCTTCAACTGCTAGGGGAGAATTGTGGTTTAAACCTGTGACCTTTCAGGAGAATCATCTTTGACTAGTAAGAAACTGGTGAAGCAGTTGGTAACAGATGATACAAGAACCTGACTCCTTCCTTTAAAGAGCACTTAATTGTTCATCCATGAGCACTGACATATTTCTACTACACCAACACTACAGAGAAGTCAATTTAAGGCTAAAAATAAGCCAAGAATATCCTTAGATTTTTCTTTCCTCTCCCTCCACCATCACAATCACCCCGCTAAACATTTCCTTGAGCATCAGCTAAATGTCACATGTTCCCAACCCCTCTCAGGTTCCATTTTGAGAAAACCCAAGTTGAGTCAAGGCAGGCCTTATCTGAACAGTGAATGGAAACGAGAAAATGAATGATGAGAAGTTGCTGAGAATGGAAATATCAGAGGCCTTCAAGCTTTTACAGCCTTCAAGCTCTTGCCTTGCATACTACTGACCTGGTTCAAGCCCTGAGAGTGCATCCCTCTACGCCCTGCCACAAATGATTCCTGAGCCAGGAATAAGCCCTGAGAAACACTGCACTGGCCCATAAGTCAACCAACTAAACAAAAAAAGGAAATATCTCATCGAAAGGGCTTACAGAGTCAAAATAAGATCATGGAGCTAGGTACTAGGTGGAGAAAGAGAAACTTGGCCAGTCCTAAAAGCTGAGTTCAGATTTTATTAGGAAAAGGATCCTTGATTAATCCGTATATAATAGGAAGCTCTTAGAATGCTTTGAGTGGTCATGTATTCTAAATTGTCATTTGAAAGATTCCCTCTGGAAAACTGGAAATTATAATAGAAGCAGAGTTATTAATCTTTTTTCAGATGAGTTATGGACAAACAATTTCTCCTACCCTGTAGAGTGTCCTTTTATTCTGATCATTTTTTTTTCAGTACAGGTACTTCTTGGTATGATGTAGTCTCATTTGTCTGTCTATTGTTTGCTTGTCTACTGTCATTTAATCATTGGATATCTCCACATTCAATGTCATTTGGTGTTATACCTATATTTTCTTCAACATAATTTAAGGACTCTGGTCTGATATTGGGTTCTTTAATCCATTTTTAGTTGGCTTTTATGCATAGTGAGAAAGAGGTATGAATTCACTTTTTAAACACATGATTAGCCCATTTTCCCAAGATTATTTGTTAAGTAAAATTTATTTGCCTACCTTCATATTTTGCTCCTTTGTCCAAGATGAGCTGTCCCTATACCTGAGAATTGCCTCTGTGCTCTCTTCCTCAATTCCAGCGGTCTGAGAGTTTGTCTTTATTCTAGTGCCACACTGTCTTGATTACTATAGGTTATAGTAGAAATTTGGAAAAATAGGAGCTTCCTATCTTGTTTTTTCCTAAGATCATGTTGACTATTTGGGACATTTGAACTTGCATATGATTCAGCAATTACAATTCTTGGTATCTATCCGCAGTTACTCTATTCTGAAAAGGTATCTGTGCTTCTATGTTCACTGTATCATGATTTACAGTAGACAAAATGTGGTCCAAGAACATGTGACTTAATAAAGAAGGGTTTATAAACATAATAGAATACTATTATTCTCAACTGTTAGCTGCTAGAGAAAAAAATGAAGTCATGAAATTTGCTTATAAATGGGTGGACATGGAAAAAATCATGTTGAGTTAAATAAGTCAGAAGGAGAAGGACAGACATAGAATGACTGTGCTCATCTGTGGGATAAAAACAAGAACAACAACAAAAACACATAGTACAAGATTAACACCCAAGATGAGCAGAAACAAGGGCCAGGATGAATGTTCCATGATTGGAAGCCTTCCTCAAGGGTAGGTGGGATAGAGAAGGGGCCATTATGATAATGGTGATTGGAAGGAATTTTTCTGGGTGGGAGACACATGTTGAAAGTAGGTAAAGGACCAATCATGAGGGCCATTCATTATCTATACTGAAAACCATAATACCCTAAAGGAAGACAAAGAAGAAAAGTGCCTGCCATAGAGGCAGGCTGGGTTTGGGGATGGCAGGAGGGATATGGAGGACATTGGTGGTGGGAAATGTACACTGATAGAGGGATGAGTGTTGGAATATTGTCAAACTGAAACCCCCATCACAAAAGCTTTGCAACTGTACCTCACAGTGATTTTATAAAAATAAATAAATGAATAAATAAAATACTATTATTCTGCTATAAGAAAGTGTAGATTTTGGTATGAAAAGGTAAAATTGTGAAATTTGCTGACATATGGGTGATTTGGAGAGTATCATGCTGAGTGAAGTCAGGTGGGAGGAGAAGACAGATAATAAATGATTTCTCTCATATGAAGAAAACAAAGAGACAGTCAGGAAATAACAAATGGATAGTCAACAGAATCTGAGAACTGGTCTATAGAACAGAGCTTACTGTGGCAGGAGGGCCAGTGTTGGAGGAGGGTGAGAGGGCAGGGAGCTGGGACGATGGCGCTGGAGAGAAGTGGTGCAGGGCATTCTGATCAGGATATGCTGCTGGAACCTGCATGCATGAAACCCTATTATTAACAGGACTGGAAATCACAGTGTGTAAAAAGACAAAAAATGTAATAGAAGTAGAGAAACCAGGCAAGAAACTTCAAAATGACCTCAGTTAAGATCAACAATAATAATGCTGTTCTGTGGTCCCTGTCACTGTCACTGTCCTCCCGTTTTTCATCGATTTGCTCGAGTGGGCCCAGTAACATCTCCATTGGAGACTTTGTTGTTACTGTGTTTGGCATATCGAATATGTCACGGGGAGCTTGCCAGGCTCTGCCGTGCAGGCAAGATACTCTTGGTAGCTTGCCGGGCTCTCCGAGAGGGGCGAAGGAATCGAACCTGGGTTGGCGGTAGATATTGAAATATACTTTCTAATTCCACTCACAGTTTCTTGAGGTGGGTATTCTTTTAGCTATTTTGGACATAAGGAAAATGACACTGATCACTTCAGTAAATACTATGAACCCACTCAGAAACTAAGTGGTAAATCCATGTCTTAACTTTGATGATTTGACTCCAATCTCTACATTTTTCTTAGTTTTCTCACTTCTTATTTGATTTCTTTCCTCTATCATTTTCTCTGAAAACAGACCAAAACAGACCTCTGCTTTGGCTTTCAACGTTTGTGTTTTGGGGTGTTGAAGCAACTATACCCCTCTGGGGCTGCGAGTCCCTGATGAAGCACAGTCTTTGGGACCCCTAAAAGTCTGATTTCCATTATTCAGACACATCTGTGTGTAATTACAAGGTGCCCTTACACTTCCCCTTTTTGTCAACATAATTACTCTCAATTATATGAACACTCTGCCCTGACCAGCCCAGGGATCTGCTCCCCTGCCAACTACAGTGGTTGATTTCCAAAGTTCCTGACACTCCATTCCAAACATATGGACCTCTTCTCAGCTCCAAGCACAAGAGGGTACAGGTCCAAACCCAGTGTGAAGAGAAGCTACTTTGTTGTTTTGTACCATGATGGCAATAAAAGAGATGGTTAAATTACCTAGAGAAATATTTGGAATCAATGACTTTTTCAACCAGAGGGAAAATTTTAATGGGCACTTAATTTGCAAGTGGTACTTTTGCCATGAAAAGCCAGAGGCATCCAAAAACCCTCTTCCCAGTGTGACATAGATAGGAAAAGAGAAGCCAAATCTGTTTCTGATAATCAATTTAGAATTAGGGCAGAACAGAGATCCCAAACTTCCAGCAGTACACAACTCCGGGGGGGGGCGGTACATTTTAATAAGCATTAAGTAGGGCTTTTATTTTTTTACATGATTGATGAAAAGTGTTGACTGAATTCTAAACTTTGAGAAAGGGCATAATTAAAAGTTTTAATAGTGCAAAAAGGTGAAATAAATAGCAATTGACTCCAATGTGCTTTATAATATAGAATGCAAAAAGGAGAAAGATCTTTACTTAGTTTCTTTCTTACTAGGGTATTTTAAGATGTTTTACCTCTATAATGACATTTACTCCTTATACCAGCCCTAAGGGGGTGATTATTGTTATTATTGTTCTCTAATGGAGAAATTGACTTACATAATTTAACCACTTGCCCTAAGCTATATACTTAGTAAATGACACAGAACAGATGACCTCTGAGCCCTAGTCTCTTTGGTTTAAAAAGGTATAATATCTTTCCAAATTTCATGGTGAAAATGAAAAAATGAGAAAGGAAGAGAAAGCTGATTAAAGGGAAAAATCACAAATAGGAAAGATACATTCTCTGAAGATAGCTGACCAAAATTTTCATGCAGCTCTTAAATTGGTGTCAAAGGAATGATTGGCAATAATAATACCACTGTGCACTAATCATAGTTGGATGACTGTGTATGTATATGTGTCCTCAAAATAATTATATATAATGGTCTATCATACATTTCATAGTGCATAGTTCATTTGCTCTCAAATATACATATTTGATCTTATTTTATATTAAAAAGGCCCTCCCGTTGTTCATCGATTTGCTCGAGCGGGCCCAGTAACGTCTCCATTGGAGATTTTGTTGTTACTGTGTTTGGCATATCGAATACATCACGGGTGGCTTTTTTATATTAAAAAGTCTTTTTCAATCCATGTAACATGGAGCTTGCAGGTTAGGTTACTGCTCCCAAAAATAAGATGAAATCTAAAAATGTTCCATCTCTACTGAGAGAAGGGAATGCTTAAGCCCGTGCACCTCAGTGAAGTGGTATTAATTGTCTGATCTGTGGAGATTACCTGAAGTTCAATGTACACAGCTGGCAGAGCCTTTCCAAAGTATCAGCAGTGACCTACTTGGCCGCTCCGTCTCTGTCTTATATTTTTGTCAGAATATCTTTATGCAGTCTCCTGTGTTCTAGCAGGATATACAAACATTTTGCAGGCTGACTCTGCAGATGTTCTGCCTGAGGATAAGGAGCTTCTGTTTGACTTCCTCAATGAAGTCCCAGTTTCCTCTTTCCTCACTGTCACTGTCCTCCCGTTGTTCATTGATTTGCTCGAGCGGGCCCAGTAATGTCCCCACTATGACACTTGTTACTGTGTTATTTGCTGGGCTCTCCGGGGCAGAGGAATCAAACCTGGGTTGGCCTGATCGGCTGTGTACAAGGCAAACTCCCTACCCACTGTGCTATTGCTCCAACCCCTTTGGGATCAATCTGTCACCCCACTGATCTCCAGGGTTGATTCGGCTGATCTGGCTGGCTAGACGGGTGTTCCCTCCCTCCCTCACTGCTCTATTTGCGTCCTGCCGGAAACTGTGTGCTTGGTGGAAGAGGACGGCCTTCCCCCAGTAGAGATGGACGGGTCTTCTGTTGAGGTTATACGAGTAGCTGCACTCCCCTGCTAGAACCTCCAAACAAGCTCTCTTTATAGTACCCTAAGAAATCTCTGAGAAGAATCTTGACTTACTGTGAATTCCTTAATGCTCCTTGTTAAGTTGGAGTCTTGCTTCTATTAAAAAACTCAAGTATAGACTGTCTCTGAGGGCAAAAAGTATAGTTTCTTTAGCTTTTCTTTCACTCTTCTTTTCTTTATTTCATTTTTTTTTTTTGCTTTCTTTGTTCATCTCTTTAGTTCATCCTTTGCAATTTTGCAATTTTTTTTCCTTGTCCCCTAGAGCTAAAGCTGGTCTCTTTTGAACTGTCTTCTCAGTAATATACAGCCAACTACAGCAGATAGAATTGTCCTTTATACTCTAGAATGTCCTTTGAGAACTGAAAAATGCAACTGCCAATCTTTGGATGTTTCAAAGAGAACTGCATTCAGAAAGGATAAGTGGAAATATGATCAAGTGAGCATTTTCAAGTCTCAGAAAAATGCATTTTGCTGAATTGACAAGGCTAAGAAGCCTACTTACAGAAGGCAATCCTCTAACCAAAACAGCATGTCACTGCTCCCCTACTTTGAAGAACCTCTCCTCTGGCTAGAGAAATGGCTATTTGGCTGGTTAAACTATATAGGTCCTAACAGTATATCTGAGGTATTGAAAAATCTGTTCACATTTCCATGATTCCTTTTCCTAGAGTGTACTTCTGTACCCCTGATAGAGATACAGGAAAATAGCAATAATCATCAATTTCTGTCAACATCAGGAAATTTTCTAAACTCTCTTTTATGTATTCTCAAATACAACACTCTGAATCAAAAGTGATTCAAATCCCCACATTACACTGGTGAGAAGGAAGGTTTAAGAAGAGAAAAGGAACTGTTCTTTATGACATTTCTACAAGTTGATTTGATATCGGTGTCAATACTCTTAGCAGTTTTTTGTCCCTCCTAACTGCAGAATCATCTCAAAAGGGGAGTGAGGCCATTACTCTTGAATACTTGGTATTCAAGGAAAGAACATGAGAATGTGAAGCTACGTAGTGCCACTGTGTGCCAGGTACCATGGAAGGTCCTTTTTAGATCCCTCACGATTTTCTATTTACTACAACCACCCTGGCAGGTTGCTTTCATTACCTCAATCTGCATATCTTCAAATACAGGTGTAGCACATATGCAAATATAATATGGCATAAATGCAAAAACAAATGAACTTATTCATTCTTTCAACAATGACTTACTATACATCTAAAAATTATTATAAGAAAAATTATAAGAATTATTATTGCTGAAGGCAAAAGTGAATAAAATGCATTATGGCTCAGGGAAGGAACTGAGCATTGGTGAGATCATCACCGTGTGAATGGATGTATGATTACAACTATCCCAAGTTCATTGAGGGGCTTTTAGTATAAGTGTGTGCTTAACCGATGGGTCTCTAAATAAGTGACCAATGAGCTCAACTGAAAGGATGTATAGGACATAGCAGAAAGGAGATGAAAGGCAGATAATTTCAATTGGTTTCAGAAGCAAATATGAAGAATGAGGAAGGAGGGAGTTGGAGCCATGCAGAGTTGACAGCAGAAATGATGAGTCATGAGAGTGATGCTAGAATGGGAGGGCTCAACTGGCCCCTGTGAAACCAGAGCAAAGCAACCAGGCCTTGTTTTCTTCGTCATTTTCCTTAGATACTGAGGAACTTTTCCAGGGCTATTGTAGAGGCCAAGAGAGCTGGAGAAGGAGCATAAGTCGAGCAGAGGCTGACTCATTGGACTGGGAAGAGAAGTGATTACTGAGTTGTGTCTAGTCGGAAAGATTACTTGACTCCTGGTGGAATAAAGGAATTCATGTTCAAGAAGGGATGAAAATTATATTTTTAATAGAGGACACATATTCAAGGTCATATAGAATCTATGTGTATGGGAGAGAGGTAGAGAAGGCTTCTGATTTTATTTTATTCCTTTTATTACCAAGTATGGCAAAACCAGAAAAATCCCTTTGACTCGGTGGGTTTATATTGGTCACCCTACAATTAGGACTTTTTGGAGTCTTTTGTTGGGTAGAGTGCCATGTGATTTGGAACCACTGAACATGGTTGCTCTTGAGTCTGGTGTGTAATTACTTTCTATTGATGCACATTTTTATAATAACAGGTTCATAAAATGTCTTTAATAGGCACAATATCCTATAGAACTTTACATTCTAGGTTGCCTGATCATAGTTGAGACCTTATAAGTTCATGTATCACTTGATTGGGAAGTTTATATTCCCTAATTTGATATCTAGAAACTTTCTAGTCTTTCCAGTTTCAGGATAATTTACAGAAACCAGTATGTAAAGGTCTCTGATACAGAATTCTCAGATATCCAACTATATTGATATTCAAATGTGGATATGAGAAACTCTGGATGATGCGGGATTCTGGCCTTGGTGGTAGAATCCCATGATTCTATCTGAATTTTTAATTATCTTGTTGTGACATTGCCTGTGCCTTTACTGATTTATGACCTCATAAATAAGTTGCCTTGATCTCATATAAACTATAGTCACCTGTTGCCTATTGTCTTCCACCTGTACTTCTAATGATCAATAGATGCCATCTGGATGTCCACCTGTGGTACTCTGGACACCCGATGGCAGCCATCTGCCAATTGTCTGCACATCCTCTGCTTGAATGACCACTTTGGATACTGGAATCCATCTCATCTTGCCAAGACCACTTGCCTGCACCTGTTCTTTCTTCCTTGGTCAGACAGCTTGCTTCTTTTGCTTCCTTTTATATACTTCCTTTGGATTGTAATCTCAGAAATCATACTGCGGGGCTGGGACCTTCATATTCAAACTATTGAGATCCTTTTTGCAGACTGAGTTTCAGTTTGCCGGTCATTTTGTACTGGGACTGGATATGCCTTGCTAACCAATCCCTTGACAATAACTTCTGTGTAGGAAATTGAGGCCTGCCATCATAAGTCCCCAGTAAAATTTATTTGTCTTTGTGTGTCATCACTTGGTTTACTTTCTGACCCTCCACACATTTTTAGCAAGTCTCTTGGCCTCCTAATTTTTCCTAGTCATTGTCATATTGTTCGTTCGAGAAGTTATCTTCTTCTTAAGTACTCTAAGTAGCAGGGTTTTTTTCTGCCCAGTAAAGGACTTCTTTGAGCCACAAAACATTTTCCATTTGATAGTGAATCTTTCATCTCCTTGGATTCCTGTGTCCATCTTATTTCTCAAGAATATTCGCCATATGGCATGATACTTGAACTATTCCTCTTACTTTTGGGGATCAATCCCAGCAGGGTTTATTAGCACAAGTTATTTAATTTTTCTTAATTTTATTTTTGTCATTTGTTGTCAGTTCATAACTATGCCTGCATTATAGAGGTGTTCCAGGGATTAAAAGGTTAAGTCATGTTGGGTATTTGAAAAAGTTCCTGACATAGAATGCACTTGAGATCAATTTTAGTTTATTTCCCTGTAACTAGTGTTTCCCCCACTGTGGGTATTCTATGAATGGGAATCTGGCCAAGGTAGCCTGATATTTCGAACCTACTCTCGGTCTCAAGGTAGTTGACAATTTTATCAAGATATCTTGGGATCCTTGCTTGGTCTCCAGAACACAGACATTTTAGAAATTAGAATGTATAAAGACATTGAACTTGAAATTATTTTTTTTCTTCATTAAAAATATTTATCAGACACCCTTCCATATAAGATATTAGACTCAGTTCTTGGTCTGTCTTATCCCCCTGTAGCCAGCAAAATTCTCATTGGGGTGAGAATTTCCCAAAAGTGGAATCTTATATAGGGAGAGCTGGATCCAAATATTTTGCCCCAGAAGAGCAGGTAAATACATACAATTCGTTTAAATATTTCTTGGTTAGAACCAAATAAATAAGTACAGTGAGTAAGGCACTTTGTCTTGCATATGGTCAACCCTGGTTTGATCTTGAATACCACATATAGTCCCCTGAGAATAGCTAAGTGTGACTCCCAAACAAACAAAATCCTGGAAAAAAATCTTGGTAGTTAATTGGGTAGAAATACTCCCACTTGAAATTACATTAGGCTTTTTCAGATAATGTAAGACAAAGAAAAAGTTCTTTTTTCTTTTTTGTAAACTACCTTTAAGTAGTATAAATTATAATATTTTCCAAGAATTCGTGGAACAGGGTAATTACATTGTGCAATCATGTAATAGGGAATTTTTTGATATAAGAAAAGAAATAAAGATGTCAGTTCTTCACTTAATCTGTGGTATACGCTATGGATCATTGCAGAGGTATACATTAAAGTTGCTTTCACATGCAAATAACTAAAAAGCAGTTGGAAAAAACTTGTAACACCAAAAGATAATTAAACTGTTTTTTTCAGAAGCCTTTATTTAGTTTTATAATAGAAGGTAACTTCAGTTTATTTTTTAAATTTTATTTTTATAAAATAGTTCACAATAATTGATTACATTTAATATTTGAACAACAGTCACACCACCATTACACCTTACCACCACCACATTTTGATGTTTCCATCCAAAATCCCAAACTCTGTCCCAAAGCAGAACTGAAATAATTCATTTTTATTGTTTGTTATGAATAAACCACTGAATATGCTCCCAAAAAGTTTCCTTAGAATAAAGTATGTGAATATTGTTGTTGTATTTCACCCAGGGGCCATCATACCCTTCTATAAAGGATCACTAACATGTTGTTAAGGGTTGAGCCTTGTGTGCTTATATATATGGGATTGGAGCAATAGCACAGTCAGCAGGGCATTTGTCTTGCACACGGCTGACCCAGGTTCGATTCTTCCGTCCTTCTTGGAGAGCCCGGAAAGCTACTGAGAGTATTCTGCCCATACAGCAGAGCCTGGTAAGCTCCCTGTGAAATATTTGATATGCCATAAACAGTACCAACAAGTCTCACAATGGAGATGTGCGATGGTGCTTGCTCCAGCAAATCAATGAACAGTGCTACCATGCTACAGTCTGCACACAATGATAAAGCAGAAATGCTTCCTATTCCTGCTGATGTCAGCAGATTCGTGGTTGGAATAGAAAGAATACTTTAAAACAAGAATCTTCAAGCCCAACTGTGGTTTCTTGCATCCATGAGATGCTGACTCATTTCTTATCTTTCTTCCCAAAAGAATACTCACTGCTGCCCCCACCCTCCCCATACTCTGGCTCTGCCTATAATAATGTTTGAATTTTCTGTGTCTTTAAACCCTGAACCCTTCAAGTCAATGTTCCCATTTGTTTAAATTAGCCATGTTCTTCATGAATCCAATGCTCTAGGTGGTCATTATTCCATGAAATCACACAAGGCAAACTGAAAGCAGGTAATTTTTGTCTTGGAATAAAACATCAAGCTGCAGCCCAATATATATCTTGAGCCGTCTGATCAGATCTGGAAATATATCCATAATTAAAACTGCCAAAATGAATACTAGCTCTAAAAATTGGATTCATTACAAATGGAAAAACTATTTTAATGTGTCAGATTATAGATAGGTTTGTTGCTCTTTAAAAATAAATGCATTTAGGGACCGGGGTGATAGTATAGCAGGTAGGGCATTTGTCTTGCACACATTGGATCCAGGTTCAATTCCTGGCATCCCATATGGTCTACTGGCACTGCCAGGAGTAACTTCAGAGTGCAGAGCCAGGAGGAAACCTTGAGCATCACTGGGTGTAACCCAAAAATGCAAAAAAAAATGCACTTAAACAAGAAAGCATAAGAGTAAAAATATAGCATCCCTGGAAAGAAGAAAAAATTACTCTGAAGGTTCTGGTGTCCCTCTTTTTTACACTTATTTGTTTTAAATTGAAAATGTCCCTCAGTGGTAGGAATGCTCAAAGGAATGACTGAAAAACAAGCATGCCCTTTGGAAATGTTTGTCGTACTAGCAAATTGATTGATAAATTGACTAATGGAAAGATTGATGGTGAATGGTTTAGGATGGGTGAAGGACTCTTCAGCATGGCCTGCCACCTGATATGTGTTGGCAAGCATCCATCTGGTGCTTAAGTGGATATTAATCTAGGCTGTGTCTCAGAGCAGCTGAAAGACTCGGGGACATGGTGTCTATCAGGAGCAGCCTCATAAAGAGAGAGGTGAGTTTTCTTCTAAATGTAAACTCGAGTAACAGGCTCAGTGGGGATCAAGTTCATTTTGCTTCACCTCACTTGGTCTTGTTAACTCAGATGGAAAATTGGGTTAGAAGGAGATCATGTACGTGGAGAATAACTATAGCTACCCCGGACAGTCTGTACAAGGCAGCAGAGTTTCTGAGAGAAAAGCCTAATGCTAAGAATAACGTACAGATAAGAAGGAAAAAGTGATATAGGACCCATTGGAAGCAGGAGTGATGAACCCCATCAGAATATCATGCTGAAAAATCATTTCCAGTTCCCACTACTAGTTGTGTGAACAGGTTCCAGTTCCTTTCAGACCTCAAATGGTGCCAGATTATGGCTAAATGGGTTGGACTGCATTGGTGCCAGCTTAAGGTCAAACAGGTTGGGTTCTATGAAGAGCAGGACACAGAGGGAGCCTGGGGTCTTGAATAGTTTCTCATTTTCTCCTCCGTCTTTCGACTCAGCTCCATCTTGGTTCCCTGACTTTTGTTGGGGTGACTCTGTGTTTCTTGGTTTAAAAATGCACCTTTCCCCATTCCTGGAAGTAACTGGATTTCTCAGTTCCAGCTGCATCCTTCCTCCCAATTTCTGCCCAAGTATTTTGCTGTCTTATGTCTGAGAAGAAGGACCACCCTTTAGGAAACAAATGCACCCTGGGATATTTCCTAAGGTACATTTGTTGAATCCATTTCTGTGAAGATAGTGATGGAAGAGCTTGAGTTAGGTGTGCTTGCTCTCTGCACCTGCAGTCAGGCGTAGCCACTGAAAAGAGAGATAAATTGGTATCTACCACTCACCATATAAAATGGAAATTTTCTGCTGGGTACCCAGAGTTGGACAGGAAACTATTGATCATCCTGAACAAACATCCTTCAATAAATCTTTATCTCTTCTGAAAATAATTGGGGAGACAGTGAATTTAGCATTTGCGGGCTTTCAGTAGTTGTTTTCCTTTCACTCTTTTGGGTGTATTTGCTTTCCAAACCAAAGTATACTAAAAGGCCATATCCATCAAATGAAGGAAACCCAGATGATTTTCCATTTCAGTTCCAGTGTGTCAAGGTGGTAAATTCTCTTAATCCATTCGTTTTCTAAGGTGGTTGGAATTCCCCATTACAGGTGAGCTTGTCATTCTGCTCATAAGCCACATATTTGCATTATTAAGTCCAGCACTCAGTTGGGATTCAGAACATCCATCTATTCCTACTCTTCTTTTCATTTACTTCTCCCTCCTAGCACATGAAAACCACTGTAGACCCATCACTGAACCAGGAAGTAGTGATGTACTGGAGCAGACCTGGATATCTTATGAATAATTGATGTGCATATTTGTAAGCTTACCCAATAAATGTTTCCATGCAGTTTCATCTTTCTTGTTCATGCCTACCAAGGTGTGCAAGTGATGTCAAAGAAAATCGTTTCCCAATGGGGCAACTTCATAACCAAACCTGTATCTTTTTAGTTCTAGAAATCAGCGGAAATACTCAAAGTCTTAAATGTAGTATTTTCGATTTTCTGAACTCTTAAGTAGCTCATACATCAACTCTTAAGACCCATATTCATTTTTTTAAAAAATCTAGGTTATTATAATGTATAGCTTTTAATAAAATTTTCCAACTACAGTCATGCAAATTATAGCAGCCCTGAAAGGCCTCTGAATCAAGCTACCACCTTACATCCAGCTGGGGTAGCTATTTGGTATTCGCACAATAACCTTTAAATAGCAGAGTGCTTTCTTGAACACACTGGGACTCTGCAAGGTGCCCACCCACATGATTAAGAGACCAGCATCTGTGTAGCACTGTTGTGTGCAAACATAATAGAAAGTGGCAGAAGCAAATGTTGACTTACAGGATTTCACAAGCATCTATTGAGTTCAAAGGTCACCAATACAATGCAGATTTTTTGTGTAATTGCATAAAATGCAAAGGATGGTGGCTTTTGTGAACAGAGGAAGATGTAAGAGCTAACTGCGAAGACTGAATATGAAAATAATAAAATAAGAATTATGATCCAAATACCTTTATAATGGAGAAATCTGTTTGACCCAATGTTTGCCAAATGACCAATGCTAACCTTATAGATAATAAAATAAACTGGCTTGATGGGTCTCTTGATGATAATAAAACAAAAAAAGTACTACTGTATAGTAGTTCTAGCAAAATTGCATAGCATGAATATATGATCAGACAAATACAGTATTAATGTATGTTATGCCTCCCCAAATCAGATTCACTCTATAATATCAAAATCTTGAAAGAGAAATAGAGTAGGGAAAAATATTTTCTTTTAAGAAAGACCAAATGGGATTGTTTACTAGTCTGCATCAGAAAAGGTGTGTGTATATGTGTGTGTATCTATGTGTCTATATATGAACACACAGATATACACACATATTAAATGTATGTGTGTTAGATAAAATTCTATGTAACTACCCATATAAATCATTCCCTTTGTATCTCCAGTATTCACACAGAGTAAATATAGATTCTAATCATTTATAGTACATATATATTCTAAGAAGGACGTCCTCTCACATAACCCACAGAATACAGTAAATTTTAGAAAAATTTAAAACCAATAAAATAAAATTAAAATATTATCTAACTGCCTATATTCACATTTTGCCAATTGACCCAGTAACACCTTTGAGAGCATGGGTTTGCAAACCACAGCCATCCACCATCTGTTTTCATAAGTTTTATTGGAACAAAACCATGTCCATTTGTTTACATGTTGTCTATGACTGCTTTTGCATTACAACCACAGAGTAGAGTCATTGCAACAGGCACCATATGGTCCATAAAATGTAAAATATTTATTATATGGTTCTAACAGAGTTTTCCAGCCCATATTTAGAGCTATTTTTTTCGAGTGCTATAGTGCATAACGCAATTTCATACAGTGGATAACACATTTCATTGTCAGGTTCTTAACATCTCCTTTAATCTGGATTGATTTCTTTACTTTGTGTTTCTTAACCTTGACTTATTTTTTAAGCAAATAGGCCAATTCTATTTTGTAGAATTCTACATGGGTTTTTATGGCATTTCCTTAATGTTAGACCCAGTTTATGCACTTTTGATAGAAACACTACTGAAATAATGCTACCCATTTCAATGTATCATATTAAATGTCATTACAATATAGATTTGTCCTAATATTGATGATGATGGTTTTGATCAGTTAGCTAAGATGGTGCCCACAGGAAGAAAAAAATATTTATTTGCTCTCAAGTACATTAGTATAAAAACCCTTAACATTTACATCTGGCCTACACATTAGTTTGTCACAGACTATCAATATTAAATTTCCATAAGGTGACTGTAGTTATATAAAAGAATGTCCTCATTATTAGGAAAATTGTGCAAAAGTATCTAGGAACACTGGGCCATTACTGTTATCAAATAGTCAATGATTCAGCATACCCATACACACACATACACAGTTAAGATAAATAATAAAATAAACACAGTTAAGATGAAAAAATTAAATTCAACCATTTCAGGAAAAGAGAACATAAGTTTCATTTATGCTATTCTTATCATTTTTGTATAGTTTTTTTTTTTCTTTTTGGGTCACACCTGGCATTGCACAGTGGTTACTCCTGGCTAATATACTCAGGAATTACTCCTGGCAGTGCTCATGGGACCATATGGGATGCCGGGAATCAAACCTGGCTTGGCTGCATGCAAGGAAAGACCCTACTGCTGTGCTATTGCTCCAGCCCTCATGTTTGTTTTTTACATAACAGGTTAAATGAACAAATAATTTATGTCACCTGGCCCTTCAAAACCTTTGTCTTGGGCAAATGGAGGGCTTAAGGGAATAAATATAGGGATATAAAAGAAGTACTTTCAAAATGACAGTGAAAAAAGGGATGTTCTTAAAGGGAAAAGCACAGGTCATTTTCACATTCCCACACTTGGCATTTGCCTACAGACTGGAAATAAAATTGATTTTTATTTAATTGACAGGATTTTCAGCACAATTTTAATTTGCCCAGAGAAGCTACAACTTTCAAAGCATTTATTTAAAATATGAAGAAAATGAAAATAAAATACAATATAGCATAGTAGGCTTAATAAAATGGAGTTTATTGATAAATGCATAGCTTTATAGAAAAATGTGAATTGTCAAAATTTATTTGAGTAAAATTAGAAGAGGAAAATAGAACATAACTATGGAAGAAAATGATAAAGTTGTCAAAGAACTTCCTGAAAATAAATATTTAAGCCAAATCATTCTCTAAAATAATTTTATTCCATGCTATTTTAAACTGTCAAGGTATAAGAAGATGAACTTCTTATTTAAACATATGAAACTAGTATAAAACTTACACAGAACTTGAAAAAAATCACTAAAAGAAAATTTGCAACTCAGTTTCACTGCAATATATACATTCGAATATATAATTGTAAAAATATTTCAAAACTTTAAAAAGTATGTGCTATATACTTGTGATTGTTATTTCCTTAAAATTGAGTGAGGCAAAGGAATGTAAAACTGTGGAAATGTTCAATGTTATTACTTTAATAGAGAAAATACTCTAGTATAATTATCCCAAGCAGAAAAGGCTTACGCTATTTTAGTATGAGCCACTGGGAAGACAAGAATACATTCTTAGTTTTAAACTGATAGACTTCATTACATTTAAGTGATGCACTAGTGACTCTCCACTTCAACCCCAAAGAGTCTCAGGTGCTTTTCTCTTATTTAATATTGCATAGCCAATATCAAGAAGCCAAGAAAATCAAACAGATCACACATATAGGAAAAAGATCACACATATAGAGGAATAAGCAATTGACCATCTGACAAATCAGAATAACATATTCAAAAAATTTAGAAAGAATGGAATAGTATAAGGAAGCTGTTTTAAACATTATAACTGAAAAAATGTCTTTACTCTGGAATGGTCGTTGGAAAAGAAAAGATCATTTTCCAGTATCAGATGTATAATGTAATATATAATATTAGGTAATATGCGGAATGCTTTGGAGAAAAGTCATAAATTTTTACTGAAGAAAATATTTTCAATGTGTTACATAGGTAATTCTCATATATAGACTATGAAGTAAATAGTACTACCTTAATTTTATAGTAAAGTTACTGAGGCTCAGAATTTTTCAGTAGTTTGCCCAAAGTCACAAACTTGAACTATCATATCTTTTATTTGAGACCATAAAATAATGTGAACATGCAGTAACCAATATAGTAGAAGACAATAACAAGTAATAAAGCGAACAACAAAGACATTCAACAAAGTATTTAGATAAAATATAGATTTTGTTTAGTCTTGGGGGAAAATAGGGAGGAAATATTGCTTATTTCTTAAATTAAGCAATTTGTATACCAACAGAAAAAGTATAATTTAAACGTTCACACCATAATAGATACAGAATTTCTTGATGTTCTATAAGCTAAATGAGAAGTATAACAATGAAGATAATGAAATAATGGCAAATATATGTTAAATATCAGACTGGGAAGACCCTAAAAGATTATCATCAAAGCAGTTGGCAGAGGGTTTTTGATATTTTGGCAGTGGTAGTGCGTGTGGTACAGTAACTTTGTATGCCAAAAGCATAAACATCAGTTCTGTTGTAAGCCAGGTTACCTCAATAAAAATAAAATACCATTTTGAAAAGGGAGTTTGGGCTTTAAAATATCACGAAAATGAAAGTACAAATAAAAAATATAATACAATATTTTAAAAAATATCATCAAAGGCAGAATCGATGAAGAAAATCTTTAATAGATTTTACTAAATCAAAATGGAAAAGTAATATAGACAGAAACTCACCATAAACCAATTATAGAAGTAAGCTGAATACTAAACAGATCATATAAGACAGGCAAAAATTCTCTGTCTCTTTAATCTTGAAGTGAAAAAGAAAAAAGTCTTTTGCAAATTAGTTAGGTAACAGATCAAGGAAAAATGATCAAGCTAACCTATTTTTAAGTATGTATGCTAGGTAAGAACTAGAGATATGTGCTTAGGTAATTTTCTTCTCTAAAATGATAAGAAGTTAATAAACTAAAAAATTTGGAAAGGGAAGATTAAATATCTTAAATAGATCATCTGTGCATTCATTTTTTAAATTATGGTACACAAGTGTTGTATGGCATAAGGCAACCAGTACAAATATAGAGGCAGAGATAATACAGGGGTTAAGGCAGATGCCTTGCATGCAACTACCGCCCTCCCCAGTTAGCCAGGAATCAGCTGAGTGACCCCTAGACCTTCTGATAACTTGTTGGAAACCTCCACACCAAGGAATATTATATTATATACTTAACATATAAAACAGATAGCCTCTATTAATAGAATTTTATGATTTGGGGGCTTGACTTTCTTCCTCAATGTTTTCCAGGTCTCTGCTTAGCAGGGAGACCGTACTTATATGAAATTCCCTTCACTTGATGTCTAAGTGAGCTCCAGGATAACAATGGACTCACTTCAGTTCCAGCTGTATTTAAGTGCCTAGAACATTACATGACTTCAATCAATTCTCCTTAGGTAGTGAAGACAAAGGGACAGATGAATTCTTTCAAAAATGGTTACTAAGTACATGTTAAGAATAAGATGAAGATGTATCAGTGATGAAGAAACTTTATGTATATTAAAGGAAAACATCAAAGATTAGAGGAAGAGTGGAAGATAAGGGTCGGTTAGTGTCCTGGGGGTAGTTCAGTGGCTGTTGTCTCAAGCTGAGTTCCATCTAATTCACCCCAAAGATGCCTTATATGGGTAGCTGACCTCAATCTTAAAGAAGGAATTTGGGAACTGAAGTGTATGATGAGGATGGAGGCAGAGAGAAGAGAGGGCAGATATGATCGGTTTCTCAAGCACTCACATCATGAGTTTTGACATTCAGAAGTCATTCTATGTGCTTAGTGCTACCAGTGGATTAGATGGGAGACTCTGCTATAACAGACTCTGATATCTATGCTTGGGATTGAAATAATCTATCAATGGGGATGGAGAAAGAGCAACCTTATTCAGAGAGAGTTAGATGTATAATCCTAACTTTTAGTGATGTGAAACTCTTAGTCAAGCACAATCTTGGGGGCAGGGGGCAGGTATTATTTCCATAAAGCATCTCATTTTACCTGCTAGAAATTTTCTTTTTAATCCCTTTCAGTAAAAGCAATTAGAAACACTTTTAGAATGTCTTTTGGGAGTCGATGGAGAACATTCTGCTAAGCTCAGGCCTACCTCCTGATTACTGGCTTTAGGTTTAAGGACCGTTCCTGGTAATGCTCAGGAGACAATAACAGGTAACAGGTGCTGGGGAATGAAGCTGGGTGAGCATGCAAGAAAGGTGACTTAAGCCATACTATCTCTTCAGTCCTCTTTTAGAATGTCTTACCCATCAAAACTGCGGCTGACTTTCTTTACACTCTGGAGTAATAGATCTTATTGTGACAGCTTTGAACCCTATGTTCAATAACCCACTCATCCAACTTGGAAAATGATAAAATACTAAAAGTGATAACTCCATTATAGCCAGCATCAGAGCCTCAAAGAAAGGGGAAAAATACCTTTGGAGAAGTTGAGACCATTTTCTTATGTATTTATCCTGGCATTGGTGAAATCCAACTTCTTGTTAGACTGAATGTACAACTGCAGTCTACCTACAGTCACCATCATTTTTTGACATTATAAGCACCTATTGATGGGCAAACTTCCATTCCCCTTGGAACCTGTTGAATTCTAAGTCTGCCAGTCTCGGTTTCTTCTCTGCCCAGAGAAATATTCTGATTCCAAGGGATTTGGGCCCTCAAATGGAGGACTAAAATCAGGATGAATCAGCACTGAAACAATAAAGCACATATAGGGGAATACTACAAATATTAAGAATTATTTTTCTATCCAGGAATTGGTCATTGATCCTAAGGAATTTGTTTCAAGACAGCAATAGGTAAGCCTCTTCTGAGATGATCTCAGCAATGGGTGTCTCAGCAGAAAACGCTGTTTCACATCTGTATTGCAGTTTTCACTGGAAGATTCGATCTCCAAAATTAGCTTTGAATTATTTGGAGGCTGTCAAGAAAAAATAGACACAGAAAAAAAATGCCAAGCTCAAAAAGCTGGGTGCCCTGACTAGTGAGCATAAGAAAGTAGTGTCAGAACTAGCCATGCAAAAATGGGCACTGGTGGAGGGATGGGTATTTGATTGTGGTATGACCGAGATCCAAGCACAAAAATTTGTAAATCTACAACTGTACCTCATGGTGTTTCACTAATAATAAAAAAAAAGAACTAGCCATGCAGATGTTGCCATCACCATGCAGTTGGTGATGCAATAGCATCCCTTTTACACATTCAGTTTGGGAAATGAGGCATGGGAGACAGTGTTATACGTCTCCCATGGTTTCGAACAAGAAGGAGATATGACCCAGTTACACAAGCAGCCCCCCCTCTCAGAAGATGCCATTATTCATCCCTAGACTTAGCTCTTTGCCAAGACTCCCCAGTCCTTTCTTGAGAGGTATACTTTTATGATTTGAGAAAGAGCCACTGACAATGTCGGGGGACATTGATACTGCTGATCTTAAGATGGGAGCTCAGTGCACTGCTTATCTACATTTTATTTCCTTGCCTTTGAATTTGGAGGTCATAATAAAGCGTCGCATGTCCACAGCCCAGCAAGAAGAATTAATTAAGAAGAGCCTTTTAATGTAGAAATCAGCTTACTGAGATAATGGAAAAGGCTTTGGTAAGACTTGGCTTAATTGGAATTTCAAGCAATTCGTCTCTTGTTGTACCAGGGATTTTTACTGTTATAGACAGGATGAGCAAACTGTTTAAAGAGCTTATGGGGAGAACTGGACTCTGAGGCTTTGGCGGAGATGGATTTGGCCTAGGCAATCAGGGATGCCTCAGAAAATATCAAGCAGAGTGTGTAGACTTGTTCTCTTGTTGCTGCATAGATATGTAAGACTTATAAACCTCTACTATCCCAGAAAATAGAGAAACTAGGGTCAAGTTTCAGTACATCAAACATGCTTCTTATTTCTTGTTGCTATTAAGAGATGAGACAGAGAAGCATCAACTATAGAGCATAGCCTTTGGAATTTAAATGCCCGATTGTAGACCAAATTTTTTAGACCAATTGTACCAAGTATATAAATTCCAGGTTGCCAATGCTCCCACTTCCATAGGAGGCTATTAATTGTTAATAGAACAGAGAAAATGTTGAAAGCCCAGTACTCTGCCAAGTGTGAAGCATATTCTGGATAGGATACAAGTGGTGGACAAGATACTTCCTTAAAGTAGTTTACAAAGGAACCTTGAAGGCAGATAAAATATGTAGTCAGGGAAGAAGTATTTTCTACTTGAATTAATGAGGATTACCTAAACTGAACAACTGGTACAAAGCCTGCTGAAATGACTACCTTTGAAGAATATGACAGTGCTCAGGAATAGGAGAGTGGCTGTGTTTTTGCAAGCTGACTCAGGTGGGAAGGAGCCCTAGAAAATGGCTGAGAATTTAGTCTAGTTTCCTAGTCTCACTGTCTCTCAGCAGAGCTCTTCGCCTTTTATTCCCTAGGTCCAAATGCTGCTCATCATAAACACCTATGCCTGCAATTCAGTGAAGCCATCTGAAGGGCTGTTTGTCTAGAAATTAGCATGATTCACATCTGAATCATCAATGATTACCAATGATTAGTTGATTATGTCTTGACTTGAGCTTTCCATAATGTGCTATATGTCACCCTGAAATATATTTCAGTACAAGCTGATTCAATTTGCTTCTTGTCTTATAGGGCCAAACTGAAATTCTCTAGCACCCTTACAGATGAATAGCTTTGGGGAACACGAATCTATTGTCTTGTGATTTGTTGTATACTTTACTAGGTCAGAGAGTGCAAAGGACAATCCCTTGGTTCCAAGATAAGGATGGACACTCTTTCAGGGATGGCAGCTTCTCCATAATAGTGCTGTTTCTGCTCTTGTGATAATACAAAGGATGGAATTGAATCCAGGGCATTGTCCTGAAGCTTTTATTCAAGTAGAAGCTATGACTTTGAAAATAAGCAGCCTTAAATAAGTAAGACCCAGAGGCAAGGAAGAATCCAGAAGAATATGCATTTGTTGGAATAATAACTTTCTAAAAATAGTAGCACAAAGTTTCACCAATGCAAAAGAAAATTCCAGGATCAGCTTCGCAAAAGAGGCAGGGATTATGGCAATTTATAAGGAAAATGAACCCATATCTATTACTCTCCTCAATGTATATCGTGCCAATGTCTAATGTGAATCTATTGTTATGAAGGACTTCCATGTTTGTCCTCTAATTTTGCCTGCACAGCAACTCTGAGAGGTACATATTTATATTCCCACTTACAGATTCAGCCACCCAGGCTAAAAAGGCAAATAATTTCCCCCGGTTCACACAGCCATCAAGAGTGCAGACTTACATATGGAACATACATTTTTTTCCCCCTGTAGTTACCAAGATTTCTTTATCTATAATACGGATTTGCTTCCATTTTAAAATAATACCATAGTAATTTTCTGAAAGTTTTATCTTAAAACACCTACAAGGACCTGTACTGGAATAATAGGAAGCTCTCAAAGCTGCCCCACCATGGACTAGGAATTCTTAAGACAAAGGGAATAAAGGCTAGAGTTGCCCTGAGGGCTTAGTGAACACATATTGCTTCTTTAAGGTCTGCAGCTTAGATCCTGGCATGGTATAGCCAGACCATTTGCATTTTTTTCTTTTTTAACAGCTTTATTGAAATGTACTTTGCATAAGATAATATGCAATCATTTTAAGTGGATGGTAGAATGGTTGTTAATGACTTAGTTGTTCAACCATCACCATTCTAGTTTTGGAATATCCCCAATGCTCAGGAAAGTACTTTTTACTTATTTACTATTAGCACCAGGTCTCCCTCCCAACCTATAGCAGCCATTAATCTATTTTGATTTTATTTTTGCAGGTACTGGAGATCAAACCCAAGTCTCTTGAATGCAAGGCAGTTCATCAATAAGTCACACCCTCAGGCCTACTTTCACTTTCCACAGATATTTTTGTTGAAATAATATAGTTTACAGTTTTATATGTTTCAAGAAATATACTTGGTGTTTGTATAAGTTACATTATAATCAAAACAAATCTCTAGTTTTCATATTAAACTACTCTCTCTATAGAGTTGTCTATTCTTTTTTTAATGAAGTAAATAGATTTTATTTGGAGGGTTTTTGAAGGTGTGGAGGGGAGAAAGTGAGAGGGAGAGAGGCAGAGAGAGAGAGAGAGAGAGAGAGAGAGAGAGATGCACTCAAGAGAGAACCCGGGCTTCTCCAAAGGTGGAGAGAGCCCCCATATACATGCCAACATTAGACAGGAAAGCATGAAAGTACACATATCCAGAGGGGAGATGTGGGTGACACATGTGCTCAGCCACCGCACGTGCTCAGCCACATGGGCTCAAGCAGCACACGGGCTCGGGTGGCATATGCACCTAGAGTTGTCTATTCTTAAATCAATATAATATGTGATCTTCTTTAGTACTTACTTTCTTTAACTTATTGTAATATTTTTACTTCTATCCATGTTATAAGATGTTTTAACACTCCATTCTCTTTTAATGGGCTTTCATCAATGGGATACACTACAAGTTGGTGATCTATCACCAAGAATGTGTATTTACAAGTTTCATGTATTCTGGTGCTACTGCTCTGATGACTACACTTTGAAAACCCTGATGAAGTTAACAGTTCTCAATTTTGATTGATGATGAGAATTTCCAGAAGACATTTGAAGAAATACTATTTTAGGACTTCATAAACATTCTGATGTAAACAGTAAGGTGGTGCTCAGAAAGTGATGGTGCCCAAGAATTTCCCAGGTTATTCAAATGCACATTTGAGGCTGATGATGATGTCTAAACCATTTCCATTCAAGTATTTTATTTCCCCATGGCTATTCAGAATAATACTTTACCTGGTATTCAAGTTGAACCTTAAATACCATATCTCATCCTAGAACTTCTGTATCAGAGTCAGCATTTTAGCAATATCTATAAGTGTGTTGCTTAAGTGGTTTCTATATTATTGGAATCATTGGGAGATTAAGAAGTGCTACTACAAGGCAGGCCCAAATGCCAAGGAATAGAAGACAGTAAAGAAAGGAAAATTCCACTTTTGAGCTTATCTGTAATGAGATCCAAAAGAAGGTCAATGAGGAACAGATAGTACCTATAGAATGACTGGCTAAAATTAGGTCTTGCTTTGATTAAAGTATGGGATAACTGCTAATCTATCTCTTAGAATTTGTAACTACAGATAAATGTAATGAACAGAGCTGGGTTAAACTTCCTACTCAAAATAAGTCCCATTCTCTTTCCATGAAGTGTGCCTTCCATATATTATTGTATTTCATCTTCGTTCATCCTAATTACAATAAGCTGGGCTTCCTCCAATAAATGCTTTTGTCTAGATTGCTGAATCTCATGCAACCTCAATATTTTGATCAAATTGAGTAGTGATTTTTTTTTGGTGGACTTACTTAGCTCTAGTCTTAAATCAGTAGGTGTTAGGGCACAGAAATTAACACAGTGTCTGACACAAGTAATTGGTATTGTAAATAGCACACATACCCAAGAAACACAAATATGGTGTAGTGATGACAATGAAAGCTGTAGAAGCAAAGAACTATATATTGAACCAAAGATTGATAAATAAATGTAGTGGGAGCCGAATCAATAGTACAGTGACTGTTTGGTCGACCCTGGTATCCCATACTGTTCCCAGAGTACTGCCAGAATTACCCAGTGCAGAGCATGAGGAGTAACTCCTAATGATTTAGGTGTGACCCCAAAAGCCAAAAAATTGTTGTAAAGGAAATCCTTCTGAAAGAGGCAATTATTAGTATAATGTTAAGTAACTAAAAATAAATAATCAAACTATGATAGTAAAGTCTGATGATCATAAGGAAGAAGAAAGAAGTGAGGAAAATCTTAGAAACATGAAAATGCTCAAACTTAATTTTTGTTTGTTTGTTTGTTTTCCACACTCAGTTGTGCTGGGTTTACTTCTGGCTCTTCACTCATGAATCACTGCTGGAAAACTAAGGGGTCCATATGGGGTTCTAGGAATTCAACTTTGATCTGCCACATACAAGGCAAATGCACTACCCACTGTACTACTGCTCCAGCTCCTTAAACTTAAATTTAAAAAAATAAATACATTTTTGAGATATACAGTCCCAAATTAGGTTTGAATTTTTTAAATTAGTTTTTGTTCTAGCTGTAGAGAGTCAGAAAGAAGTTTACATTAAGCTTTTAGCATGAAGCCAGAAGTAAATTCAGAAAACCACTCAAACTCTGCTATATTTCTACCAAGAAAGCAACAAATGTTCTAGGTTGTAGTGCTTTAAGCATAAAGACTCTACTATATGAAGATCTATTCAGGCTACTCCCATATTCTAAAAATTCCTGAATTGGGGGTATGGTGCCGCCAGCAGGTCAATCTGTACCTGTGAGGCGAGGGCATCAGCAGCCTCATGGCGCCTTCAGACTTCCAGATACCCCAAAATTGCTGTTGTGGCTTTGGCCAGACCCCAAAAACTAGGGGCAAAGTTTACCAAGAAAGTAAAGTTAGGTATGTGGGAGACACACCCACAGACCACCTCTGGCTCAGCTATATAATTGGAGGCAAGGCCTCTCTGGCTCCTGATTGAGCTGCTTAATGGCCATAATCTCAGAGACTCAGAAACAAATCACAAAACCTAATGGCTTTTGGCAGAACTGTGTCTCGTCCCTGCAGTAGGTTACTGGCGCTGGGTCACCCCAGGTGGAAATAGGTTTTGTGCCTTGGCCTGTTCCCCCAGCGGCCCAGTGTCTGCCATCCTCTGGAGGCCACTGGACAGTCAGGTTTTGGTCTGCAGTGACGAAACACACAGGGCCTTATGGGATGGGGGTGTAGCCAACACTTCCCTCCACATGCCAATAAGACCGGGGGTCTCCACCCACAAATGGCCTCTCTGGCTCCTGATCAAGCTGCTTAATGGCCATGATTCAGAGACTCAGAAACAAATCTCGAAACCCAGCATCTTTTGGCAGAACTACATCCAAACCACACAGTAGAATACTGTCATTGGGCCACCCCAGGGGAAAAAGGGTGCTTTCCCTCCGCCAGCTCCCCCTTGGCGGCTTGATGGCTGCCATCCACCAAAGGCTACAGGACAGTCAGGTTTGGGCCCACAATGACGAGACACGTGGGGGCTCACAGGATGGGGGTGGAGCCGGCCCTTTCCTCCCAGTCCGAACAAGACTTCGAGTTGCCTCCCACGAATGGCCTCTCTGGCTCCTGATCAAGCTGTTTAATGGCCATGATCCCAGAGACTCAGAAACAAATCCTGAAACCCAGCATCTTTTGGCGGAAATGTGTCCGGTCCCTGCAGTAGGTTATTGTCGCTGGGCCACTCCGGGGGGAAAGGGTGCTGTCCCTCTGCCTGTTCCCCCTTGGCGGCCCAGTGGCAGCCATCCTCCAGAGGCCACTGGACGGTCAGGTTTGGGCCCGCAGTGACGAGACACGTGGGACCTCACAGGATGGGATGGAACCGGCCCTTTCCTCCCCATCCCAACGAGACCTGAGTCACCACGCACGAATGGCCTCTCTGGCTTCTGATCAAGCTGCTAAACAGCCATGATCCCAGAGACTCAGGAACAAATCTCAGAACCCAGCAGGTCCTGGCAGAAATCCCTCCAGATTTAATTGTTAAAATTTCAGAACTTCAAAATCGACGTCATATGTTATTCATAAGCAGCAATAGAAAACAAATTGTCTACTGTTGCCTTTTTGGCAGATCTGAGTGTTGGGGTAAAATCCCAAATAATAATGGTGGGTCAGGTGTCAAAATATTGAATGTAATCAAAGTAGAGAGAGAGAGTAATGTGGAGGTCATCTGCCCCACAAGCAGGGAGAAGCGGAAGAAGGGGGTCTACTGGGGGTTTTGGTGGTGGAGAATGGGCACTGGTGAAGGTGCGGGTGTTTCATTGTAGAATGAAATGTACAATGTAGAAGTCTTTCAAGACTTAAACCTGAAAGCGTTGTAACTGCTCTCACAGTGATTCAATAAATAAAATTAATAAAAAATGAAAAAATGTAAGGTGGAGTTCATGTCCAATTCAATCAGCCTAATCAGTGGCTGAATAAATAGCAGTTCTCCTTCATTAAAAAATAAAAAATAAACAAATAAATTCCTGAATAATTGCAATTTGGGAACACACAGGAAAAGGGTGTTGGCCAGGGTTTCTGAGAACTGGTCAATTAGAGTTTGATGATCAGGACATAAACAAGCCCAGGAGACTAGGCAGGAAATGGCAGAATCCCATCTCTAGAATTCTGAAATTAGATATGAGCCCCAGGTTCAAATTCCAGTCTGGAAACTTATCAACATTCTGAAAAGAGTGTGATCAAAACAGCAGACATAGGGTCAATTTTGATATTGACATTCCTTTGATGCCACTGTCCCCCTTGCTACTAACCACTTCCCATGATATTACTTAGAAATCAAACCTAGATTCCAACTGCCATTTGTCCTATTCACTTCCCTTAAATTGCCAGGTCTATTTATAGTTTGACCTTCTACTTAAAAGCCTCAGGCCTCATCCATTGGTGACCTTAGATCATTCAGTGGTCAACTAAAGTTTTTTATCTGCTCTCTCTCTCCATCCCTCTCTCCCTAGTTCCCTTCCTCCTTTCCTTCTTCTCCTTTCTCTTTCTTCAAGTTACAATTCCATGCTACAGCTGTCTGTAATATTGAAGACTTAAAAAATACTTGGAAAAAAGGGAAGAGAATTAACATTCGAAAGACTCTCATTTCAATCCTCAAAATAACTCTTTGAAGCGGATAATAATGCAGCATCCCTGTTTTACAAGTTTAGAAACACTGATGCTTCTAATCTTGCTCAAGACCACCCAGTGGGAGAAATGATCAATCCAAGATTTCTCTTTGGATCAAACTGCCCATCAATGGAACTGTTTATCGTGCCAGTGACTTTAGCAGATACTAGTGAAATGCATAGTCTCTGATGTCCCCATTGCAGTGGTGGTAGGGTCACTACCTCAGTTAAAGACAATGAGGATCTGGGGAGCTGTTCTGAGCTCATAAAATGTGACTTTGAATATGAGTGGGTAGAGATTTCCCCTTGATTTGAGGTCAGTGACTTCAGGCCAGGCAACCAAAGGGTTTATCTGAGAGTGTACTGAGGTGACATTTCCATGTGTTCCACTTAGAATCTATATTACAGGGTCAATACAGGACTCAGATTCAGAGAAGAGCACATGAATCACAGCTGCAGAACAATTCCATTTTGTTGGATACCAGCAGGCGAGTTAGCCTGAAAACAAATTACGCGTACAAAAGGGTAGGATGAGTCCATTGTGGACAGGCCTGCAGTCTTGTAGGTTATTTCTTGTCCTTAATTACACTGTCCTCTGGTGGGAAAATAAAGTTAATCCATTATATTCTGTGTGCAGGGCGAAGTCTCTCCCTCTCCCCCTTGATTATTTAACTTTTAATGTACTCATTTTGTTTGAATGGATGTGATTGTTGTTATAAAATTGTAAATTAATATAATTAACAAAAAAATCCTAACTGAAGTGTAGTATTACATTTACTTGGCATCTACTCCATTAATGTCTAGCATCTAAAGGCATTGTTAATCGTGTGCACAGTGTTAATTATCTCAACATGTTTAATTGCTGTTTTCTTAAATAACTAGTAGGCCATATGTAAATGATCTCTGAAGCATTAACATTTCATTTTGTGAGAAAGTAAAGCTCTATACAGATTGCATGATACATTAGACCAAGCATGATTTGGGGACCATCCATTCTGCAGTGGGAAAATGGGAATCCAAATAAATAATTTCTCTTAGCACCCTTACCTAAAATCCCATGGCTTAGAAAGGGAAACATAACTACACTTGGAAAAGCTACAGAGTTATCAAAGAATCAGTAAATATAATGTCTAAATTTGAAATATATGCTGCAATACTATTTTCCTATTATCATAAGGTTTGCAACATGCTGTCAAACTTATAAACAAAACAATAATGTCTAACATTAAGAGAACATTTGCTATGAATTCTAAGCCCTGAACATAGGCTTGGTGCAGTCTTCTCTCTTTTTTCAATCTCAAAAATCCTGTGATGAGAGCAGTGTAATTACTATGCTACTTTATAAACCCAGGCAGAAAAAAGTTAAGTAGCCCACCCCAGGTCATATTCTTGTGAGGAGACGATTTAGGATGATTGTCTAAACACTTATTTTCCTTCTTCTACATGAAACTGTCCAGAAAACTCCTTTGGTGGGCATTCTTTAGAAATACTAGTAAACCTAAATGCCTCCGCTTATTGAACTTAAGAATTCAGCATATGACTTGTATGTTCATTGCTGCATTGTTTACAATAGCCCAAATCTAGAAAAAAAACAAGTGCCCAAGAACAGATGACTGGTTAAGGAAAGTCTGGTACATCTACACAATGGAATACTATGTAACTGTTAGAAAGGATGAAGTCATGAAATTTTCATATAAGTAGATCAACATGGAAAGTATCATGTTAAGTGAAATGAGTCAGAAAGAGAGGGACAGACATAGAAAGATTGCACTCATCTGTAGCACATAAAGTAACAGAAAAGGAGACTAACATGCAAGAATAGTAGAGATAAAGACCAGGAGATTTCTCCATGGCTTGGAAGCCAGCCTCACGTGCTGGAGAAAAAGGCAGCTCAGACAGAAAAGGGAACACCAAGTAAAGGGTGCTGGGAGGACTCGATTGGGTTGGGAGTTGCCAAAAATAGACCATAGACTGAACATGATGGCCACTTGATACCTATATTGCAAACCACAATACCCAAAATATCCCAAAGGACAGAGAGAACAAAAGGAAATGCCCTGCCACAGAGGCAGGGGTGGGGGTGGGGATGGGGGTGGGGAGGGATACTAAGATCATTGGTGGTGGAGAATGGGTACTGGTGGAGGGAGGGGTAACTGATCATTGTATGACTGAAACACAAACACGAACGTTTGTAAGTATGTAACAGTAGCTCACGGTGATTCACTAATGAAAAATTTTTGAAAAAAAGAAGAATTCAGCATATGATAAGAATTAAAAGAGTGACACTCTAGAAAGTCCGTGAAAATATCTATAACCTGCATCCCATCCAACATCTTGGGACTGATATGTACTAATTTGTTACAGGGATATTTTTCATATGATAATGGTTTTTACATTTTCCTCCAAAAATAGTAAAGCATTGTTATGAGCATAGAGGAGAGAGAATATTGCACATATTTGTGTGTGCATGTGCATGTGTGAACATATGTTTAAAAGAAAAAGTGAGAGGATAGAAATTAAATGTACATTATATATAAAATTCCATATGCATAGGTACATGACATTAAGTAATTCTAATATATAAGTAGACATGAATAGAAAAGGAAATTTTCTTTTTTCATTATTCTTTAATAGCTTTTGGGAACAAAGTCAGTGCAACAACTATCAGGAATTACAGAAACGACTTTCAAGAAGATAATCCCCACAAAAGATCACCTCATTGAGTGGTGATCAGCGAATCTTTACAATAGCTAGGATATGGAAATACTCTAAGGTCCAACAATAGATGATTGGATAAAGCAATTGTGATTTATATATACCATGGAATACTATGCTGCTGTATAAAAAGATGAAATCTTGCAATTTTCTGCGAGTTGGCTGGAACTAGAAAGCATCAGCGGGATAAAGACAAATATAGGTCTCACTTATCTGTGGTAGAGAAAAGTTAATAAGTTAATTAAGCAGGATAAACCCTTGACCTTTGATTGCAGACCTAAGAGTACCAGGAAGTGGGAAGAAGGATGGAAGGAAATAGTAGTAGGAAGTAGAAGTAGGAAGTGGATTGGGTGTGGCCTAGGGTCAGAGGTGGAGGTCACTTAGAGGTCGTGAAGGTGCTGTAGCTTTGCTGTAAAAACCATGAAAATTTACACTATTATAACCATGTTACATTAAATACTATTATGGGTATATATGTATTATATACTATATATAGTCACATAATAAACTATGATATGACAAATTTAAGCTGAACTTGTCACCTGCAGAGACCTTAGAAGCTCAGAAAAGATCCCACTGGAATATGAATTCTATTATTGCTGTGTATAAAATCATTCTATGTCTTTTACAGACTTTAAAGTATAATATGAATTTCATGCCACTGGTTAACTCCTCTAAAGGAATAGTGTAGGAAGCTATGCAGGATATCATATGTCAGGTAAAATGCCATACATGTCTGTAGGATCTCTGAGTATGTTCTGTTTTTTAGGTAAGACTTTCTTTTATAAATGAAGTCTAGATAACAAGGCTTCTGTAGTCATAATATTAATTTTATCAATATACAAAATTAGTTACATCACCCTTCCACTGGGTGATACTTTTAAAACTGCAAGATTCCACAACTTTGGGGGCTGGAGAGAGAGTACATTGGGTAAGATACTTGCCTTGCACATGGCAGACGTCGGTTTGATCCCAGAAAGCACTACCAGGAGTAATTCCTGAGTGCAGAGCCAGGAATAATCCCTGAGTACCTTGGGGTGTGGTCCAAAAACAAAAAAACAATGAAAAAGATTTCACAGTTCTATTCTATATTGCATAAAGTTATCTCCTCAACTTATCACCACCATCACCCCTCTTCCAATCTATCTGAAAAAAGTCTTAGTTATTATTCAGGATTTGTTTCATAAATCGTATATTCTTTGAAGTCTTTCTAATGACCTCAAATCCTGTTATCTATTTTTTCTGGGCCTAATGTTTCTTATACCATAAACTTGCTGACAGTAACTACCATAAATTATTTTCTTAGGTAACCTTAGGTCCTAGTGAAAGATCAATATAGTTTTTTAATGTAAAAATGAAGGAAAGTTAGGACAAAAGGGAAAAAAGGAAAGAGAAAGTGGGAAAGGGAAAGAAAAATGAAGGAAACATAATAGCATTTAAGTTCTAGCATTTAAGTTCCAGCCATACCCATTTTCAGACAGATTGGGACCAAGAATTAGAACCCAAACAGCCCCATAAAGTTGTCATAAGTCTGGAAAATCGCTGAGTCTCTTGCCCAGGGAACAAAAAGATCTTTGGAAGGGAGTTTTCTTAGGATCTCTCAACAATTGTTGCAGTGTCTTCGTTTTTATTCATAAAGGCAGTATTGGGAGGGAAAGGAAGGTGGATCCGGGAGTTGAATTCAGGCTTTATCATGTGAAGGATACCCTAAGTCTATTGAGTTATTTCTCCAGCCTAAAAATTGCTATTTTCTACATCAAGAACTCAAGATATTGTAAAACTTCAACCTTTTTCTAATCCAAAAATGTTGAAGTCTCTGAAACTACTTGTTTAAAAACTGATGGTAGATCTGGGAGATAGCTCAAGTAGTAGAGCACATGTTTATTTGGGGTGAGCTCTCCTTAATTTGATACTAGGTACTATATGGCCCCTGATCATCACGGGATATGACCGTCATGATCCCCAAGCATTGCTGGACCCAAGCACTGAAACTTCTACAGTAGCGTAGGGCTGATCATTGTTGTGAGTGGTTTCTGCAAACTGCTAGTTTTACTGTGTAGTCCAGTAATAAAAATACATTCCTAGTCGAATAGAGAACAGAGCACAGGATCCTCATTATAGGAAGCACATTTGTGATAGAAATGTCCAGGTCCATATACCATCACTATACTTGGCCACTGGCAGAGACTGCTTCAACAAGCATAAGTTCACCATGAATTGTGAGCCTTCTAATGCAGACCTTTCTAATAGCTAAAGAAAGTAAGCTATCCATACTCTCCTCATGTAAGCAGGTCACTTCTTTAAGAGGAAGCTGAAACATGTCTCTAGGTCTGCCAGCAGCCTAATAAATAGGAATATGTAGTAGTATCATCTTTAAACCAGGATAATATGACTCCAGCCTTTGAACTCTTACCCAATGCTCAATTGTAGTTGTTATTACATTAGAACTGCAAGTTTTGTAAAGATTATTTACTTCTACACCAAGCCCGGCAAGCTACTGAGAGTATTTCGCCCACACGGCAGAGCCTGGCAAGCTACCCGTGACATATTCGATATGCCAAACACAGTAACAACAAGTCTCATGATGGAGACGTTACTGGGCCCGCTCGAGCAAATTGATGAACAACAGGAAGTCTGTGACTGTGACTGTGACACCAAGCTTCACTCTGTCCACTTATCACTCGGATAGGACTATGGGGTCCTTGGGATCCAATTCAGCTCTGCAGGTGACTACTAGTACAAAGTCCTGGTCTGAACATCTTACTATACTTTGTAGCAGTACAAAGTGGGATTATAGTACATGCAAAACGTCCCAGCTCTGTAGGAAAATCTCTGCACTTCTCCTCTAGGTCCTAATAATCCAAGTTTTCAACCCAGCTCTTTTCCAGTCGGGGAAAAATACAGCTATATCCTTGTTTATCAGTATTGAAACTCACATATTCCCTCTTTCCATTTTAGCATTATTAAAAAATCAGTTATATTCATATTATGTGTCTGCTTTTAAATCCAATATCCTCTTCCCAAAAATTCTAGGTATATTTTCTGTAGTGTTGGTCTGAAGACAATATCTGTGCCTAATGCATGACCTCCACTCTATCCTTGTCTATTCTGATTTCCAGCATCTTCCCTCTCTAACTAAGGTGAAATATTTACATCAGAGTTAAGTTCTTTACATGAACTTAATTCCAGAGTACTGAAAGATTGTCCTCTTACCCAAATATCTATAAGTAATATCTATCAGTGGCCAGTCCTCAGCTTCCTTACAAACATGTAAGCCAATATATTATAGCTTTTACTTGGATAACTTCACAGGAAGAATTATCTCTGTGACCCTGTGGCCCCTTGTGATATTTTCAATAAGCCCACCAGTTCTGGCAAAAAAAAAATAAAGTGGGAAGATATAGAAACACTTAGGAGAGATTTGCTTCTGTCTTTCACCTTGATTGGGTATTGTTTCTGGGTGAGAATGATTTTCTACCCAGTTGTTCCCTGGAATCACTGTCAGTGCATTAATGTGATCCCTGTGCAGCCCTGAGTGTATAATGATAACCTGGCACAGACACAATTGCGCATTGATGATTTCAGAGCTGCCTCTGCCAGTCCCATCCACTCCAGCAACTCACTGCTTTCAGGCTTCAGTGCTGTGTGGTTCCTAAATCATTTATGACCTAGGACATGTCAACTGTCCTATTAGATATTGGCTCTGGATTCTGTAAGGTCATTAAGGGCACTGTGGCATTGCTCCTTGCTCCTACCCTAGAGGTAGCAAGGTATCACTGAGCTAACTCACAAATAATGCTTTTTCCGCCCCCAGTTGCTTTGACATTGAGCTAGGTCTGCTGCATTAAGCCAAAGGAAAATGTATCTAAAGAGATGATAACATGCCACCTGGGAAATGAAGCAGCATCAAAAATCTAATTTCCATGAACAAATTTTCAGAGCATTTACTACTGATGGGACAATCATATTCACATAAATTTTTAACTGAACATTTACACACTATTATATTTTAGACCAGACTATACCTTAGAATGTGTTTTTATTAAAAAAAACTAATTAAATGACCCAAAATTGTATCTGGTGTGTGAATATTTTAAAAGGATATAAGCCATAGAAAAATAATAAGCTATGACTCTTTTTTCCCGGTGAAAATGACAAAACAAAGAGATCTTAAAGCCCTGATGGAGATTAGGATAAAACCTTAACATGTGATTTCTGTCCCAAATTTATTTTAATCTTCTGGCTGTATTTAATTATACTGGCCCTTCCCCATCAGGTTATTATCTTCATGTCTTCTGTGAAGGGCACACATTTGGCCTTCACACTCTGATCTCTGAAGCAGGCCCTCCTAAGGCCCAGTGGGGAGATCAATCTCTTGGGCATCTCCTGGGACACCAGGTCAAGTGGTGAAAGTTCATTCTCCAGGATTTTGGGTCCTCGGGACCTTTGTGGCATTGATTGTCAACTTGACAAAGCCAGCTGAGTTTTTCTGTGCAATCCACAGACAGCAAAAGGCAGAACAAATCATGGGAGGCAGAATGAGACCGGCAGGCTTTCTAAAGAGGAAGAGTGATGGGACATCACTCTTCAGCAGGTAATGCAAATAATACAATGCAGCCATAGGTATCAAATGAATGTGGTCTGCTTGAATAAAGTCTTTGGGCCTCTGCTTGCTCATCTGCAAGCGAGGTGATTGTTCTATCTTGAAGTGGGTGAGCTGCTCCTGCAGGACTCTCTTTCAGTGTCTGTGTCTATCTTTTCTCCCTCTTGAGCACACAGAGGGGCTCAGTCACTGTTAGTTCCCGATGCCTGTCACCTTTGCAATCATTCAGAAATAGAGACAACGGTCACATCACATGTTTAAGTGACTATTACGTTTGATGGAAGGTCAATAAGGAGGATTCCTGAATAATTCCTTAACCCATCCTTGTTCTTGAAAGAACAGATTCATGGTGAAAAGCTAAGGGTACATTCTATTAAGTTATATCAATATGAAGATCAGGATAGAGCATTCATTTTTGTTAAAGAGTATCATACTTTTGTCTGGCCACCTTGAGGGGAAAATATCATTACGTTGAGATACACACTAAAAATGTAATGCCTCAAATTATGGGTTCTACATAACATTCACATAGGAAGAAGGATGCATGGGGAGTCAATAAAAAAGGGATAACTGGGAATTTCATAAATATTTCTGGAAATATTAACAGTAGTTGGGATAGAAAGAGAGAGAGAAGGAAGTGGGAGGGGGAGATGATTGGGGAGGTAAGGAGAAAGTAGGGGAGAAAAAATGAGAGATATGAAAAGTGCTATATTCAAACAAGTTGTGAGACTGTTGGTTAAGGAAAATGATATATTTTTCGTATATAATGTAATATATTCCTTATTCCAGCATTTCTAATTTCAATTGGATATTTTCTCTTTTTTTTCTGTAAAGACCAAATAACTGAATTGTCCAAGATCATACAGTTAGTTATATAGAACTTGGATTTTTATATCAAGTCTATCTCAATTTCATGCTGGTGGTTTTCTATAAGATTGTTTTCCTCAACTGAATTGAGCACCCTGGTTACAACTGAGCTCTCTATATCAGGCTTCTGAGTTCTAGGTATGGAATATCTCTTTTATAATTTACCCCTTGTACCTTCCCCTCCTCTCCTATCCCCCAACCCCCCACTAGCTTATACCAATAAATGGACTCAGGATTTTTCAAAACCATTGTTTTTTGTTGTTGTTGGGATTTCGTTCTCCCTAGGACTGAAGAGATGTAGTTCATTTCCCTCATCTCTCAGGGTCCCTCCTTTACAATGGGTTGTGTACATGGAATAATCCTCTTCTGGAAATTTGAAACCATAAATAGTCACTATCTTCCCCTAGTCATGGAACCTCAGACTTTGTATGGTTTAAGGCTTTCAAAATGAGTTGTAGTATCTAGGTAAACCTTCTCTGAATAGAGTTCATTTGATCATATTCCTATACATTCATTCCTATTGGAACAGTGTAAAATCTTAGCACACTCAAGGTTGTGAGTTCACGGGCTCTGGACGGCTCTCTCTCACCACCCGCGTTCGGTGCTCTTGAGCTGCTGTGTGTGGCCTGGATTTGGAATGTCTGTTGGCCAAGGGCAGATGAAGGAAGAAATAAGGACCAGGCTAGTCAGTATCAATTGTAGCTTATTCCAATCCTCTTCACTCCTGTCTCTCTTCTGCCTCCTTCTCTCCTGGGCCCCAATCTGGAACCTTTCTCCTTCTGGCTCTGACACTGGATCTCTGGAGCCCGAGCCCTCTCACTTCAGACTCTTCTCCAAGCTTAAAGTCTTAGTTTATATGGAAATCATGTAAGGCAGTGACACAAAGGTAGGCTGAACATTAACAAATCAACAAAGAAAGGTAAGACCACTCCTCCAGGAGATTAACTCAAGGATAAAATCTCGTCTAAGGAGATTACTCCAGATTACTAAGAGATCCGCTCAAGGGTGGGATCCCAATGAGGGTGTGTTCTTTCCTCAGCTAGTAATCTATTTAAATAACTGTAATGAATCTACTTCTAATATTTCTAGCAATGCCATTCTGTGTGAGCACAGTAAGAGATATAAACACCTCAGTATTCATTCCACAGTCCTCAAGCCAGGTTAGTCTTCCTAGCCCCAGCACGGTACTAGTCTCGATGTTACTTACTTTTGGATCATGACAGCATTTGTCCATGATCATGCCCTCAACTTATAGTTGAGTATCCTGGCACTTTGGCCTGGCCCATTTTGATGCCAGGGTAGCTAACAACTTGCCCTGGGTCCATTCAGTCCCTCGTTGGGACCCTCCTTTTGGGGTGCTAGGAACTTAAGGGCAACTGAGTCAAGAAAGCAGATGCCCAGGAGTAAATATTATTCGGATTCAATCAACTCCCAAGTTACAAAACATAATATTAACTGTCTTCCTGTGTTCATACAGAAAAGACATTGCTTACAAGTTCAGTGTCCTTAGAAGGATCTGATTTTACAAGCTAACAGAATCTGATTAGGGAGAAAAGGTGATTAACTGGCAGGGGAGGAGAGCACAGAGAAGAGTTTACAGATAAACAGAGGAATGAGAGTGACTAGAGAGCATTGGGATGGGTGTGACCAATAAACCTAAGCTACCTGAGGAAGCACAAGACAGTGTTATCCTGCAGTGCAGAAATGTATTGTGTCTGGAATTCTCCAGAGGATGATATCCCTATCACTCTGAAAAGCATCAACCAGGCAGCGTTGGAAAATTCTCTTTAGCAGAGAGGAGCCATAGATTCTCTGGTCCCTTGCCCTCACGTACAGAAGAGAAGCAGGATTATGAAAAGGATTATTTCTGAGGAGCCATGGCAATATATCTCAGATGCCTGAGTCATGTTTCTATATGACTAGAAGACATTTCTCTCTCTCTGCTTCCTCATGCAGGGATGTAAATGGCAGTAATGTTAAGTGACAGGGGACAAAACCATTGCCCAACTGCTTATTATTTAGAAACCAAGTGCTATTTTCCAATATGGAGAAATTACAGGTTGATAATGTGATCCCCATAGAAACAAAATACAGTGGCTGATCCCTTCTGTCATTCAAATCATAGTATCAGCAGGAACTCCCCAAGCTGAGGGTTAAAATATGATGGTTTGAAAGGGGAAACTTTAAAACATAAATATCAGGTATTTATGTTTTACTTTATGGAAATTCTTGACCATTTAGCTGTTTGGTAATTGCTATGAACAGCTTAGTAAATATATAGTGAGAGCAAAATTATTTGTTACTAAAAAATGAAAGCATATATATTTTATACATATATAAATATAACTTCTCCTTGGAACAACTTCTTTTGACAATGTGGTTTGCTATTCTTTCTAGCTGTGACTGGAGGGTCAGTTAGAATGTTGTGAAATGTCAGAACTGCCAAATATTGCCGTTAATTTCCAATTCAAAACCACTGGCTAAAGTGATAAAAAATAGGAAATGAGAGCTCTCTCAGCTCTGTTTATTTTTTTTTTCATTCCCCAGCCCTTTCATTCCTGAGTAGTTGAGCACTTCTACAAATAAATATTTTCATTTTCTTCCTAACTCCTCTCTGGAAAGTATCTCCAGGGTTTGTCTATAGCTAGGTAGAAACTATTGATGAATTATCAGAATACTCAGAAACAGTCTCAGGGCTTTTGTATAGGTCATATCTTCAGATTGTGAAATTATCCTGTCTACTATCCTTCTTCTTTCTTTCAATAGCTGTAATACTTCAAATTCCCTCCTAATCCTTCAGAAGTAATATTTGATGTGAATTTCCAGATTGGCTTCATCTGACTTCTATAGGTCAATGCCCGTAATTGGTTCTGTCTTACAGTTAACTAAAACTTATCATGAATAGTTATAAGAATTCTGAATGACCAACAGGATCAGAGAGTCAAAAATTGGGGGCCCTGCAATGCTAAAAGTGCTAACTAGTATCCAATCATTATGCATACCACAAGAGTATTAAGGATTTACTACAAGAATATCAGGTTCAAAGCAACCCATAAAGGGAGAACAATTCAATTAAAGACAGCTAGACTGAACCTCTGAGCAAACTAACTTCTTTCTTATCTGTGATATCCTTATAATTCAAGTGTTCTATCACTCTTATTTTTATACTCATTTTGTTTTTCAACCAAGTTTTGCACATAAAATTTTTTCAAAGATCTCTATTGCCTTTAAGATAATTTTCTGGCATGAATATACTTAAAACCCATCTTTCCATTAAACTCAGCTCTCCTTAGTGACCTTCTTCCTTGATGGCCCTGAGTAAGCACATCTCTTGGACTTTAACATCTTTCTTTATTCCAGCTGGGGTCTGAACTGCCACCAGTCTTTCTCAGTTGGACCTCAAAAAGAAGTAGTAAGAACTCTCCAGTGGGCAACATGATGGCCAAAAAGCACCTGAAAATCAACCCTGACCACCCTATTGTGGAGACACTGTGACAGAAGGCAGACACAGAAAAGAATTACAAGGTTGTCAAGGACCTCGTGGTCCTGTTGTTCGAAAGTGCCTTGCTCTCCTCTGGCTTACTTGAGGACACCAGACCCTCTCAAACCTTATCTACCTCATGATCAAGCTAGGCCTAGACATTGAGGGAGACGTGATGGCTGAGGAGCCCAATACTGCTGTTCCTGATGAGCTACTCCTCTCTAGGGTAATGAGGATGCTTCTCTCATGGAAGAAGTAGACTAGAAGTTTCTACCTGCAGTTTTGCCCTCTGCAAAACTCTGCCCCTTTCCCCTAGCAGTCCTGAGTGGTCTTATCGACCTGGATCTAGTGTTGTTGTCTTTTTACTCCTGTCTTTTCTGTCTTAACACAGGAAAGGGGAAGGATCTCAAGTGGTTGCCCTTCACATTTGACTACAGGTTTAGATGTTGTGTCTGTCACTGTCACTGTCCTCCCATTGTTCATTGATTTGCTTGCGTGGGCCCAGTAACGTCTCCATTTTGAGATTTGTTGTTACTGTGTTTGGCTTGTTGTGTATTGTGGTTTATTAAAAAAATTTGTTCTGAAATTAAAGTATGAAAAATAAAAATGGAGTAGTCAGGCCTATGATTGTGCTCTGAAATTTGGGATAGGGTGCTGAGTTAAAATCCCAAGCAATAGCACAACTAGTTCTTAATCTCTGAGATCATAAACTGTGAAAAAGTAGTTTTATTTCTCTTCTCTGAAATAGATGCTTAACCAGAGCTCCCAATCTAGTTGGAGCAAGAAAATGCTAATGACGATTTTAGTGGGTGAGACAGTATTCTTTTGCTTGAGTTTAGAATTCTGGGAATGAGGAGTGGGTCAAATTCTCATATTTAGTCTGTTGTCTCAGTCTGTGGGTAAATGCATACTATATCTTCTTATAATGTATATGTATCTTATATCCCTGTATCTTGTATGTATCTTGTGTCTTGTATGTATGTATCTTGCCAGGTTCATAATATCATTCCCAGGAAAGCACATCTAAAGATCAAAAACTTCAGCTGCAGTCATTTTCAAAATAACATTTTTCTTTTGGGGGGATAGTTAAGGCAGCTGGCATCAGTGACTTTATTGCTACATCCAGGACTGATTGTGCATGTGAAAATGTGCTTACCTTACCTTATAAGGATTGCTACCCAAAGTCTCCTCTGGGCTTTCACAGCTCATTATCACCTCGTTAGAGAGGATTGCAGGTCAAACTCTGGCACCAAAAAATCCACTGTAGATAGGTCCTTAGTGACATGATTATTTGTGTTCACCTCTTCAGAATTCAATTTACATGTTAATTACCTTTTGTGCATCTAAGCACATTTAACACATTTTACCTGTGTATAATAGTGATTCTCTTCTTTCTCTTTAAACTTCATTTTTTTAACCTTCCATCTCACTGAGAGCCAATCATACTCACTGGGCCTGTTTAGCCCAGAATTGGAAGTACACCTATCTCATAACTCAAGAACCCATGCTCATTAATTCAACTTTCCCAAATGAGGAGCAAAAAGACAGAAACTGAACACCAGAGAGAGTTGGGTATTTTTCCCCTCCCTGAGCCATCTCGCCCAGCAATATGGAAACTAGTTGTCTAACATTCAATATTGGAGTTCAAGTGACTTCTCTCATTCCAAATGTGGCTTCAAAGTCTTCAAATAGTTACTAAGGGAACCATTTTACCCTCTGTCGTGTGTTTGTGTGCAAGTGTTCTGAAGCACAAAATGCCAAACTGTGTGTATTAACCAAGGTCTGCTCCTTTGCAGATTTTACTCTACAGTTTTAATTCAAATGTAATTGACCATGACAATGCTAAGGCACTAAAATTCTTCCTTTATTGGAATTAACTACAAAACATTTCACCATTGGAGAGATGTGCTACACAGGAAGAACTTATGCAAACATCCTATTGAAAATTCATAAATTGGAAGATTTTTTCCTAAAGTGGAACTTAGAGGTAATGTCATGAAATTGAGGGAAAATAAAACATGTGGGTCAGCTCTCACTCCTGTTAGTCACACCATATATTTTTATGACCATTTAGTAAGATGGACTAGCCATGACAACATGAGTTACTTTGGGGATGCTGATGTCTCCCAGGAACCTGGGTACTGGATACTGCTTTTCCCTGAATAATCTATAGATTTGCCGACACTGGTCTACCGGGAATCTCAGTGTGGGACTTAGAAGAGATGACATATTTGGGATTCTGTGAAATCATTTTCAGCACTTCCTCTATACTGCAGCCTACACACCTTTCTTGGAAAAAGTAATTGAAATTGGAGTCTATATCTCTGGTTGAATAAGATATAATATAAGAAATTTCTCACAAGACCCCAAAAGTGCAAATGGTGCTTGGATAGTTCCAACAGCAGTGAGAGAGTCCTGATGATTTTTAAGACTTGGGTCAGAGTAAGCGGCTACAGCAGACTATTATGATGCTGCCAGGGATAATCCTTACCAGGAAAGAATTCCTAATTACCAGCATGCCCCACAATCAATTTTTATTCTAACTGATGTCACCTTTATACCACCATGGGGTAGTTCAACTTTCTGTAAGAGCAACTAAGTAAAATGAACTGCTTTTATGCTTATACATATATATCTTCTACTAGGGAGAGAACTCTGTAATACCATATATGTGTCTCCTTGACTCTTAGTTATTTTGGGTTTGGGAGTTACAGTCAGTAGTGCTCAGGACTTACTCTTGTTTTTGTGCTCAGGCATCACTTCTGGTAGCACTGGGATAACCGTATATTGTGCAGGGGATCAAACCATGACCAGCTTCATGCAAGGCCACTGCCCTATCCTCTGTATTATCTCTCCAGTCCAAACTCTTATCTTCCAGATATTAGTAAATATTAGACACTTAGTGATATTTGTGCTGAATAATAGAAGGTCATCTATATTTCTGATCACTTATGGAAATTTGCTTTTGTCATGTTCCTTAGTAAGATTTCTTTTTCTGCTGCACATTTTCCAAGCAGATTAATAATGAAGGTAAATTTTTATAACCTTCATGTAACGGTAGGTCTCTTCGCTCTCACACCAGGAAACAAGTCCATAGATTGGTGTTTCCAGTTGATGAGGTGATTGATAAGGGGCTGCTGCAGTGAATAAAGAGCTAAAATATTCCATCTGTAAATCCAGTCAGTTTCCTATTCAGGGCAAAAGATTTTAAATAATCACTGCCTTGGAAGATGAAAGAACCTCAAGTCCATACAAGTGGAAAGAGAAAGTACAGTTATAACTGTGTGTCTCAGAATACACGCATGTATGGCCGCCAGAATACATTTCAAAAGAGGGGAAACTTGTATCTTTGTGAAAGGTGCTGAGCATCACCACACCCCCACACACACCCCTTATCAGAGAGAGTCTATTCTATTCCCTAGAAGCATCTCCACTTGGAAAACCTCACTAAGGACTATCTTCAATGCAAAGAGATCAAATTTGTAAGACTAGATTAAAATGAGTCTGGGCAAACAGAAGGCGTGGAGTTGGGTGGCGGAGTGAGAGAGAGGTGCTGTTTGTGAGGTAGGAGACTGATAGAGAATACCTATTATTTTCTCTTCTATTTTCTGTTTCTGTAAAGCATATGGTCGTTTTACAAATTGCTTTCAGGAAAGTAGAATTTATAGATTTTTTGAGTGTTAAGACCTGCAGAAAAACTAAGCAGAGCGCATAGGAAGGAAGTAAAGCTATGAGGTAAAAGGGACCTAACATAGGTAGAAAGACTCCTAGACTCTTTCCCAACACTCTCTATGATTCCTGTCACCTAATATATACAAAATCCTGGAGGTCAAGTGTAGGATAACATTGTTTTGTCCTTCCTGCATACCTTCAGGTAGTTTAGGTTTATTGGGTTGCTCCCATCACAGTGCTCCCATTCCTTTGTGTTTATTTATAACTTCTTTCTTTGTGCTCTGTTACCTTGTAAACATTGTTTTTCTCTTTTCTTTGCATAGCTTATTCAAAGCAATGTCCTTTCTGTATGGACACAAGTAGAGAGTAAATGCCATGCTTTTGTAATGTGGGAGTCATTTGACTAAATGATATTTTCCTCCTGGGCATCTGTTCTCTTGACCTAAGCCTCAGCTGCCCTTACTTCCTAGCATCCCCCAAAAGCAGGGTCCCAACGAGGGACTGGATGGAACCATGGCAAGCAGTAAGCTATGTGCTACCCTGGCCTTGAGATGGGCCTGGCCAAAGTGTCATAATGCTTAACTCTAAATTAAGAGCTTGGCCATGGGCAAATGCTGTCATGATCCAAAAAGTAATAACTAGATTCGGACACTGCTAGGGTTAGGAATGATTAATCTGGCCTGAGCACTGTAGTCTGGGTCTGTGGCAAGATGTTCCCAGGAGAGCTGCCCTACAAGCCTCTATGCATCTCTTATTATGTTCATACAAAAATAACTAGTATTAAGATGTTGATACAGTTATTGGACTGAGGAAAGGAGAAAAACACCTTTGGAGGTGTTTTGCCCTTGGGCAGTCAGGAAGGATTTTCATGTTGATTTTGCTACCAGCCAGGGTGCAGTATGGGCCCAGAGTGCTGGGGAGTTGAAGAGACCAGAGTTGGAGAGATGAGAGAAAGTGCAGGGCAGCAAGATGGAGTGCAGAGACTAGCAAGAGGGACACAGAGAGAAGGATGTAGAAGAAGAATACAGGAGCAGGCAGGTGGAGAGAGAGCTCAGGCAGCAAGAGGGAGAGACAGGAGGAGAAGGGAATGAGGGGCTAGACTAGAATAGGAGACTCAGAGAAACTGGGGCAGGCGTGTGGAATAAACTGCATCTGATCAATCAACCGGCTTGGCCCTCATTTCCTCCACCATCTGCCCCATGCCTGGACTGCCCGGGCTGGGTGAGCAGTCCAGGCCCTCCACACCCGGGCGGCTATGGGAAGAGCCATTGGGACCTCCCCCTGGTCACCCTTGGAGTATTAAACAGCCAAGTATTCTTTCATCCATTTGCAAATGAGGGCAAATTGTGATTCCAACAATTTATGCAAGTTTTAAGTGAGTGCGATCCTAAACTGACTGTATTGTCCTATTACAAAATACAATCTATTCATTGCATTAGGAAAAGAGTAAAGGGGGAAATGAAGGGAAAGAGTAAAGAGGAAATAGAAAAGATGATATTTACTAAAATACCATTGCCATATTGATATTGCTTTATTGGAATGTGGACAATCCACTTACTGAATTACTCTTTGATTTTGACTTCACCACATCAGTTTACATCTTCACTGATAGTTCTTTCATTAAACTTAAAATTAGAAATTATTCTCTGTGTAATATTAACATTTATATTTTTCTAAGTTGATTTGTAGGGGTCCTCTAAGACTTAAGGAAGTTCATTTTTCAGTACTTAATAATAAAGGAACACATCCTCTCTCCCCCCAGTTATTCAAACATCAGGTAATAATGTTTTCTCTAATCATGTGTACTGCATTTTAAAATGGAAATGTGTTTTCAGAACTAAATTATTGTCTACTATAATATATTTTCAAATCACTTCATTTAATTTTATTTAGAATGATAAACTCTATAAAGGAATACCTATCATAAACAATTGGTTTCCTGTTTTTTACTTTTCTCTCTTTCTCTTTCTTGTTATCACTTTTATCCCAAACTGTGCCTTTGTCTCCCCACTATGATCTTCAAAACTCTGCTCCAATTTCTGGAATGATTTTTGAAACTTTTCCTTCAACAGTGAAAATTCACAGAAAAATTCAATTTTCTGCCCCATCAATTTTATTCCTTTTTTACCCCAATGACAACTTTAAACCCAGTAGTATTTTTGTTGTTTGAAGAGACTTTACATATTTTATATTATTCTATTTTATCTCAGAATGTTGATTTTCTTATGTCATTTTCTTGCTTCATGATTCCACTTTATCTTATGAGAGCACAAATCAGATTTCTTAAAAATCTGATCTACTTTCACGTAACTGTCAGAGGTATGTATTTTTCTCCCTGAGTCTTCCACATCTGCTGTGCTGCAGAATTTTCTGATATGACAAAACGTTACATAAACCAAGAAATGAAACATTTGGCAGGGACTCTGAATCCCTCAGTTCTTCATTTGTAGGTTTTCGTCCCTGAAGTTTTTCAAGGCAAGATTTCAGGAAACACTTCAATGTTCGTGACTAATCCCACTTGGACCCTCCAAGTGAAGAAGGATTCCCAAGCCGGAGGCCATCCTGCTCTCCAGCCTCCCAGATGCATGAGAGGTCAAAAGTCAATTAACAGTCTCTCTGCCCTCATCCCAGGGCAAAACCTAAACCATCTTTATTGCACTATCAAAGCCATATCTTCACACTTTTCATAGGCACATTTTCCTCCACATTTTCATAGGGACAGTTTCATTTTCTGAAGAAGGAGTCACATTCGTTACTTCGAGTTATGTAGCAGTGCACTGTAGCGCTGTCCTCCCGTTGCTCATCAATTTGCTCCAGTGGGCCCAGTAATGTCTCCATTGTGAGACTTGTTGTTACTGTGTTTGGCATATAGAATACTTCACGGGTAGCTTGCCTGGCTTTGCCATGCGGGTGAGATACTCTCGGTAGCTCGCCGGGCTCTCCGAGAGGGGTGGAAGAATAGAACCTGGGTCGGCTGTGTGCAAGGCAAACACCCTACTACTGTGATATCCCTCCAGCCCTGAGTTATGTAAACAGCCTCAAAAGGCTACAGACCTACACCAATTCTCTGGAGATACAGCTGGAGGGAACGTGTCTCTCTCTAGCCCACCCTCTGTTAGCAGGCAGCTCCAGTGGCCTAAAACACAACAGTATCCTGTCATTGCCACCTAATTATCACTGCAGAAAAGAAAAATATAGGCAAAAGAAAAAAACGTGGTTGTTTATAATACCTCTTCATTTTCTTTTTAAATCAATTATCATCACTAAAACAATTTTTGTGCTCTTGTTTCCCCCCCATAATCTAATATTCCTGTCTTCCTCCACAACATCTAATATGCTTAACCTGGGACAACTCTGAGACCTCCCTGTCTAATGGCCCTAATTGTGAACAGTGCTGCAGAGGAAGAGTGATTTCTCAGAAGATGCAATAAACCAGAAGCAGGTGAAAAATAGGGTTGTAATTGGAGGGTAGATTTTTCCTATTGATATATTTGTTCTTCCCTGCACTATTCTATATCTAGCACAATGCCCATCTTCAATATACATTATAATTTCCAGGGAATGCAATAGAACCTGATAACTGGTGAACTGAGCTTACACACCTAGAGGTCTGGGGTGGGATTTGGTGTACTTGGAGGGAACTGCACACTGGTGTAGAGGTATTGTTAGAACATTGTATTTAGGGCTGGAGTGATAGCACAGCGGTAGGGCATTTGCCTTGCATGCAGCCAACATGGCTGACCCGAGTTCGATTCCTCCGCCCCTCTCGGAGAGCCTGGCAAGCTACCGAGAGTATCTCACCAGAACGGCAGAGCCTGGCAAACTCCCCGTGACGTATTCGATATGCCAGACACAGTAACAACAAAGTCTCCAATGGAGACGTTACTGGGCCTGCTCGAGCATTGTATTTATGAAATCATATAATTAACAGTATTATAAATCACACTGCCTAAAATTAAACATACTGATAATAAATAATTTTTAACGGCTAGGAATGTAACTTAAGTGATTCTAATTTGTAGATTTGGGTGGAACTTTTCTGTTTCTCTGAAAAGTTCCCCATGCTAATGATGTTTTGGGTTTATGAACCGCACTTGTAAGACTGTGAAACTTGAAAGCAGGAAATTATCATAGAACTCGGCTCAGCATCAGAATTACAATAGACTTTTTCTAAGAATTTCTTCTTCTACCCAGTGGAAAGAAATATTCTGGACACAAATGGCAGAGCACACAGACACAAAATGTTTTTCTTGATCTGATCATTTTGGAACCACTGCTATACTTGCCTATCTGAAAGAGGACCTTCAGACCCCTTTAAATTACTATCTCTAAGTCAGTATGAATATTTGAGGGGGGGTTCTGATGAAAATCCATGAAATTATTTTAGTCTGAAAACTGATTTCCTTTCCTATGTAATTAAATCCTCAATGGGCCTCTGCCCCCATTCTCATCTCCACTCAACACACAAGACCAACAGATCTATTCACACAGTTATAATGACCATAGTCGATCCATCACTACCTGTAGGATAATATTGGTTTGCCCTCCCTCTCTGGTCACTGGGAGCTTGTGTTTGTTGATTGCTCCCTCAACCTGTTAATAACTTTTGTCCCTGATCTGACTCTGACTTGCAAATACTGTCTTTCTCTTCTCTTTTGCAGGGTTAGTTATTTCAGAGCAATTACTTTTTGTATGGATACAGGAAGAAAGTTAACAAGACAAGCCTGGGGCTTGGGAGTTGATTGACTTCAGATAATATACCTCCTGGACATCTGCTCTCTCAACTTAAGTCTCAGTTGCCCTTACTTCCTAGATCCCCAAAAGCAGGGTCCCCATGAGGGACTGGATGAACCCAGGGCAATCAGTGAGCTATTCTGGTATTGAAATGGGTCTGGCCAAAGTGCCCTAATGCTTAACTAGAAGTTAAGAGCTTGGTCATCGACCAATCCTGTCGTGATCCAAAAGTAATAACTAGATGTGGACCCTGCTAGGGTTAGGAGTGATTAGTTCAGTTTGATCACTGTAGTCTGAGTCTATAGTGAGATGTCCCCAAGAGAATCACCCTACAAGCCTGAACGTGTCTATTACTGTGTCCATACAGAATGGTAAAGATGAGGAAGGAGAACTAAGGATATTAATCGTTGTAGGTCTAAGGAGAGGAGAAACACACCTTAAGGGTTTTTTTGCCCTTGTGGGATGCAGGTGGTTGGGAAGTCTGGAAAAACAATTTTGATTACACTTCCCCTGGGGAGGCGTGGTCGGGGAGGCATGGTGAGAGAAGAAAAAGAGCAGCTGCTAGGAGGAGAAAGGAGGTTGCTGCAGGGCCATTGAAGCAGAGATGGTTGGTTCCGGAGACAGCAGAGAGAGGAGAGAGGAGAGAGAGGAGACAGGAGAGAGGAGCGAGGGAGAGAGACACACACAGAGAGAGACAGAGAGAGAGAAGAGAAGGATAGAGTGGGAAGAAAAAATTGCCTGGTTAGAGAGAGAGAGACACACACACACAGAAGGTTGGAGAGAGCTGGGAGAAATGAGAGATTGAATAGATGGAAACCAATCAGTAACCAACTTGGCCCTCGTTCTTTGTCAGTCCAAGGCAAGAGCTGTCCCGGGTGGAGAAGGGACTTGAGAGCACCAAAAGTGGGCAGCAAGAGACAGCCACCAGAGAGCCTGTGTACATCCTTTCACGTGTAATCCCTGCTCGAGAGAGGGGGATTTACACAGCTCCATGCGAACGAGGGATTTACACAGCTACCTTCACTATGTGGTCCCAGCAAGGGGTTGGTAATACAATTCTGTTGTCTTAGTCCATCCAATACTAGCACTGGGAGAAATTGTTTCAATCTGGATCCAAGAAGGAGATAAAATTTATACTAGTAATTTTGTTTTTTCTTCTGGGGGGGGGGGGGTTTAGGCATTACACCTTGTGGTGCTCAGGGTTTTCTCCTGGCTCTAGGCTCAGGAATCACTCCTGATGGTGTTCAGGGGAACTATGTGTGTGCTGGGGATCAAACATGGTCTGATGCATGTACTGCAAGTGCCTTTAATGCCTGTGCTATGTCGCTAACCTTTCACTAGTAATTTTAGCAGATAACATTTAATATACAGAATTTTAAATCAGCTATAAATATTTTAACTGTGAATCATGAAGCAAGCCAGTGTAAGAAGCAATTCTCATCTTAAAATGGGGAACAAAGGAAAAAGGTTAACATGATTTAAACTTAGCTTAGAGCCAAATAAACAGTACGGGAGTGAAAGCATGGTGGAAAAAAATTTTTTTTTGCATGTGACTGATCCCAAATCAATTCCCAGTATCACATTGTTCCCCCAACACCACTAAGTGTCACTCCTGAGAACAGAACCAGGATGAGCCCCTGAGCACAGCAGGAAGATACAAAACCTCAAGGAAAACAAAATCAACAACAACAAAAAAACACTTAGGAAAATTCAGACATCCAGTGATGGTGTGTGAGATCAAAAGAGGGAGTCCATGGCCTCTACTCTTTAAAGAAGAGGGGTCTGGTTAATGTCAATACTTTGGAGTGAAAAGTAAAAAGTTTTTTTCTGTAGGTGTTAGAATACTCGAAAATTGGTGTCAATTGCTACTATAGAAAGATAATACCTTTGTGAGGGCAAGAAGTTCCTGGATGACACAGAAAAATAAAGCAGTTAAGAAGTCATTAAACCAAACAAACAACCACCAATCAAAAGAAGCTTGTTTGCCTTTGACACCTCCAGTTTGGGTCTCCTTCTAGTGTTCCCTCTTCAAAGATCCCCAAAAGGAACAGTTAGTAAAAACAGAAAGTTTATCATATAGAATATGGCTTGCATCAGCCTAAATTCAACACTACAAAGCTAAAATTAGAAACATGGGATTGAACTTCACAAAAAATAATCAATAACTTAATAGCTCATGTACACTGGGGAGGGGTGTGGATAGGAAATTTGTTGTCAACATAAAATCAAATAAAAATGCTAACCAAGTTAACTTCTAACTTTTCAATAATTGATCTAAGCTTTGTATTTTAGAAAAAAAGTGGTTGCCACCTAAGTATTCAAAACCTCATATTAAGAAGACAGGATTTAGAAATGTTCTCATTTCCCATTTAAAATAAAGGCAAGATAGATGTTTTTATGGTTCTGTGGAGCAGAAGTGAAAGAAGGGCAATGAAAGAACTATAGTGATAAAATATAAGAGTCTGAGTTGCATTACATAAATCATACAAGAATATAAGAGTCTTGGTTGCATTAAGTAAATCATACAAGCTAGGAACTGTTAGCTGTCACATCCTTCCCTGTGACAGCCATTATAAGAATCTCATGGTAGCAAAGGTGGACAGTATTTGGGATGACTGAAGGATTATACTGTCCTTTGTGGACTACTTTAATATTGCGGTTTTTGTCTTTTGTATGGCTATTGCCCAATGTTACTTGTTCTTATCTTTGCTCAGCCTGATTCTCTAACCTCCTGGATGGAAATTCTGAGTAAAAATAGGTTTCAATAGATAATTTGCTTAACTAAATAAGCCCTCCAAAAAAAAAAGAAAAAAAAGAAGAAGAATCAGTTTCTAACTCTCTAGGGAAAATAAATGATTTAAAGAATGACAAAACCCCTTCTTATAGGTTACTTAAATAGCATGGCAACAGTTATGTCTAATTTTTAGGAAGAGGAAGAACCATAGATAGAAATCCTCCTCTCTGTCTGCTTTGTGGTATTAAAGAAGTTAAAGATCTTCATGTTTTAAGAATGAAGAAGGAGGGTAACTAAGAATTAAAATGCAAAACCTTTGTATGTAAGAATAAGAGTTTCTTGGATACAAGAAGTATGCAAGTAGAAATCTAGTAGTAGAAATCTAGCAATTAGAAGATTTGTCCAACATAAGGGGGTTTAGGGAAGGCTGGTGGAAGTCAGAGTAACGTTAAATTAGCATAATCACCAGGAAATTATGATACAAATATATATCCTTAATTTTCCCAGTCATGCAACTTAACAATTGGCCCCAAGTGTGAAAGTCAGAAAGGTAATGCTGATCCACTTTAAACCTCCTTGAGGATGGAACAAAAATTTTTAACAACAGAAATATATATGATGAAGAATTTGAACCAAATTTTGACTAAATATTAGTTTATCAAGAAATATTGTATTGACTGGAAAGTAATCTTTACAACAGAAGAAAAAGTTATGATAAAGTTTACATTTACATACAAGCAAACATAAACAGACATTATCTAGGAGAATATGCAGGTGGGAAAATAAATTGATAAACCAAAACAAAATTAACCATTTAAAAAAGCTTTCCTTTTCTTTATACCTAGACATAATGTGGAAGTTTGAGACCTTTACTACAAAGTTAATCACATGCTACTATCATATAGCTTCTTCCAATCTCTACTATAATAGTGATCATGTGACTTTTCAGGAAGCAAGGGAAGAACACCATTCTCTCAGAAAATATCTCCATACAATGTGTACTCATGGACACCCTTTGAGAAATTTAGATCAATTCTAACAATAGCAATGGTTTACTTAGCATCTACTATAGAGTATTGAGAGAGTTTTTTTGCAAAATGAATCATCTTGATGCTCAGAAAGGGGAGGCAATGCCGTAATACTTCACAGTTGTTAGAGTTTACAACTGCAAAAACAGTCAATAGAAGCAGGAAAACTGGTATTCAAGGTCCACTTGGTTTCTCAAATTCACTGTCTAAATCAATACCCAACTACTAAATAAACCACAAATTACACACATATGAACACAATACACAGAAAACGAGTGTTCTGCCATTGGTAAACCAATAACCCCTCTGTACTTAGGATAATTGCAAGAAAATTTAGAAATCCAATAACAGAGATCTAAGAGAAAATATTTGCCACTTAAAGTTCATCTGCAGAAAGATTATCAGCATTTTGCTTTATCTATGTAATTTTTCTTACAGAATTTCCAAGTATTATCTCTCTACATAAATTAATTAAAGTTAGCCAATGAGGACAAAGACAAGGAAGCATATTTTATAAGAACATATCAAAAGCTGTTTTCCACAAATGTCCCTCTAAATCTTTGCAGTTGTCATAGAGTAAACCATTAAAATATGTTTATTCTCTTTGTGTTCTCTAGAAGTTCAAATTCATATTGTTTTTAATACCATATATTCTTTCAGCTCTTCTACACTAACACTGACCTATGTATAACTGTCTGCCTCTTAGCACTCTCCTATCCGACCTCAGTGAAATTTGGGGCAATAGATGAAGAAAACACAACTGCTAATTAGCTACCTCTCATTTAGTCTCTAAAACTTCCTGAATCTTGAATCTCCACTTTATTAAACTGTTCAGGTAAAAAACACATATGATAGGATCATAATCGAATGTAGCAAATGCTTTTCACTTTTTAACCAATTTTGTTTATCTGTAGAAGTTGACATTTCTGAAAACTCTTTCTTGCCTTGATTCGTATCGTATCATGTGGTCCTACTTCTCAGACCTTCGACAAGTCATTTTTTGCTTATCTTTTTTTCACTTTCTCTAAAATTATTTGCATTGTCTATATTACGTATACACACATACATATATAAAACCAATGTAAATTTCAACCCTTTCTCAATTTTTAGCTCCTAAACCAATAAAATCTCCTTAATTCCCTTTTGAATGTTTCCATTTGTATACATCACAGATGAGTTGACAGTAGCATTCTGGGTCCATTTCATTTTTAATCCCTCAAATGACGTTCCTGCTTCAATCGGTTTTATTTAAGCTGTCTGAGCTGGCTGAAAATCTCAAATCAGACCATATCATTGTTCCTCTTAGTTGCTTGTTCCTGGTTATGATCATCTTCAACTTACCCCAGTGAAGGCAAATCCACCTACACTCCCTACCTTAGGAGAGATTCACTCCTCAATCGTACTGTATAAATTGTTGACAAAGATGTCTATGCCCACTGTATTTGCTCTTTCAATATTTCCTCTGACATATTGACAAGATTAACACTGTAGCACTGTCCTCCTGTTGTTCATCGATTTGCTCGAGCGGACCCAGTAATGTCTCCATTGTGAGTCTTGTTGCTACTGTGTTTGGCATATTGAATATGTCACGAGTAGCTCTCTAGGCTTTTCCCTGCAGGTGTGACACTCTTCGTAGCTTGCTGGGCTCTCTCAGAGGGCAGAGAAATCAAACCTAGGTCAGCTGCATGCAAGGTGAACACCCTACTGCTGTGCTATTGCTCTAGCCCATTGACAAGATTAGCACTGTAGCCCTGTAGCACTTGTTGTTCATCGATTTGTTTGAGCGGGCCCCATGATGTATTGACAAGATTACCGTAATAAAACAAATATTCCCATAGGACTCCTGATACTTGGAACTTTATATCTTCCTACTACCTCATTATTTTGCTACAAATATACATCACACAGTATTTTCAATAAACATTGCATGCAGCCAACCAGGGTTTGATTTCTCTGTCCCTCTCGGAGAGCCTTGGAAAGCTTCCGAGAGTATCCCACAAGCACGGCAGAGCCTGGCAAGCTCTCTGTGGCATATTGGATATGCCGAAAACAGTAACAAGTCTCACAATGGAGACGTTACTGGTGCCTGCTCAAGCAAATCGATGAACAATGGAAGGACAGTGCTATAGTGCTACACTAAATACCACTTTTTCTAATTTACCATTCTCTTTCTGTAAATTCTACTGTCCATACCAGTGTTTTCAAGGTGGGAAGTACCACCCACTATGGGTGGAGGTAAGGGAACAACGTATATTTGAGTTTGTGTGTGTATGTGTGTTGTGTGTTGTGTGTGTGTGTGGGGGGGGGGGGTTGAATCATAGTATCCTATACATTAGGGCAGCACTTTCTGTTTGTTTACTTAAAGACAGTAGAATTCCAGGGTCTGGGAGGTGTTGGGGTGGGCACTGAGTGACTTTGTTTTGAAAGGGGGAAGTAGAGAAGTATGTTTGGGAACCTGTAGCATAAAACTAGTTACCTACACTATGGAATTTTGAAACCCTATGTATGTCTTCTCCTATTGGTTTCTTTATTATTCTACTTGTTTGTAACCTATTTTAAATGTCACATCCTTCCATAGATTTTTCAGATCCTCCAAAAATTGTTATTGGTCACCTTTCCTCTTTGTGAATCATAATAAACCAGCACATTGCATGAGCATTTTTGTAGTGTGTCATTCATTAAGAAAGAACTTATTTTAAACTTTAATATCTCAATTTTTGTTAGGAACTCTATGAGTGCTTCACTCTTAAATAATAATTTATCTTTATTTGCAAACAAAGCCTCAATTAAGAAATCAGAATTTCTTAATAAAAAACTTAATAATTTATAAAATAACACTACTTGGGAAAAGAAGCAGACATGATTTTTATTTATATCAAAGATAAGAAGTTATATCAAAATAATAGAAGTTCATTCTAGAGTTGCACTTCTATAAGATATCTTGAGGTTGTGCCCATAAAAATGATAGTATACTACTTTAGGGTATTTTGAATAAATATGCCAACTCTCTGCTAGGAAATACCACACATAATTTTCCATGATAATTCATCATCAAATTCTTCCCAATTCCCTTGTTTTCAGAGATCTATATTTAATCTTGTCAGTGGAGTTCTATTCAACTCTTCTCATAATGTTCTTCAGGTGGTCACAAAACAGCTCTTGCCGGCTCTCTGTCCTGCAAAGAATGCATATAGTTCTCAAAAAAATACTCATTCCTCACTGAACTGTCAAAATGGATAATTAACTTGCTTTCTAGAAGTAGGCACATAACTTCAGTACTAGCAAAGTACCAAATTATATTGCCTACTATTTCTTTCTCACAGGTTTCAATTATCTTTCCCATTTCTACATATCTCAAATACTTTATTAAATTTCTTTCAAAATCCCTATCTCTATTCTTGAAGTGAAAGAAGTTTCCAATATCTGTTTTTTCTTTTAAAAATTAATTAAAATATTTAAAAATATTTTTAAAATTAGTAACTGTGAATTACTTGGTGATTCATATTTGGGTTTCAGGCATACAATGTTACAATACCAATTCCTTCACCACTGAAAGGATTTTTTCAAGGTTCTGATTTCTTAAGAGCTTTTTTGGGACTTAACCAACTATTTGAGAAGCGCATTATAATGAGGTGATTTTCTCCTAAATTTTGTTTTATTCAAGCAGGATGATTTACAAACTTATTCATGGTTGGATTTTAGACATACAGTGTTACATCACTGATCCTGCCACCAGTGTCAATGTCCCTCGACCAGTGTTTCTAGGTACCCATTCCTGCCCCTCAACCGCAGCCTGCCATCTTGTCATTTTTAAGTCTGATTATTCAAGTTTGGGTTTTATGATTTCAATCTTGTTGACTCTGTGGCTTGGACATTTAGCTCTGCAATTCCTTAATATCATGAATGTACCTTGACCCTTGCTCCCTGTTGCTTCTAGTCTTCTTTTCACTCCTTATCCCCTCCAAAGATCAAAAACAAAGAAATTAAAAATCTATCATTGTTAGTGGTATAAGAAGAAAGAGGAAGCAGTTTAAACTGAAGCAAACAGAACTAAATTGAGATTAGGACCATTACTCACTGCAGAAATTTTATGATGGACCCAATCCTAACAAATTATTTCTTAAAAATAGCAAACTCGCTATTCTTGTTCGTCCCCAATGCTGCGCCTGATATCTCCATCCCTAAGATCAGTCTTTATTCAAACCTGGGACTTCGCTCTCCCCACATACACACCCAAGGCATACTCTAGGACAATGGGCTTCCCACCATCCCTGAGCCTCTTCCTGTTTGTTCCCCACACTGCGTCTGATCTCTCCATTCCTCAGGTTGTACCTCCCCCCAACCAGGTACCTGTAGGGGGCATGGCCTCTTCAGAAGTGGGTGTGGCCTAATTTGGGGCCAGAAAATGCCATTGAAGCGAATGGTATATTCAAAGATGACATGCCACTGGCCAGTCAATTGAAAACAGAGATAGATAAATGGGACTATATTAAACTAAGAAGCTTCTTCACCTCAAAGAAACAGTGATCAAAATACAAAGACAGTCTACAGAATGGGAAAGGATATTCGCCCAATACCTATCTGACAAGGGGTTTTATCGAGGTTATACAAAAACTGGTTAAACTCCACAAGAAAAAAACATCCAATCCCATCAACAAATGGGGCGGTGACATGAATAGAAACTTTCTCAAAGAAGAAATCCGAATAGCAAAAAAGCACATGAGAAAATGCTCTACATCATTAATCATCAGGGAGATGCAGATTAAAACATTGAGATATCATCTCACACCACAGAGACTGGCCAACATCCAAAAGAACAAAAGCAACCAGAGTTGGCGCAGATGTTGGAAAAAAGGGACCCTCCTTCACTGCTGGTGGGAATGCCGACTGGTTCAGCCGTTTTGGAAAACAATATGGACTATTCTCAAAAATTAGAAATTGAGCTCCTATTTGATCCAGCAATACCACTCCTGAGAATATATCCTGGAGAGGCATAAAAAGTACAGTCAAAATGACATCTGCACTTGTTTATTCATTGTTGCACTGTTCATAATCGCCAAAATTTGGAAAAAACACGAGTGCCTGAGAACAGATGACTGGTTAAAGAAACTTTAGTATAGCTACACAATGGAATACTATGCAGCTTCTAGAAAAGATGAAGTCATGAAATTTACATACAAGTGGTACTACATGGAAAGTATCATGATAAGCGAAATGAGTCAGAAAGAGAAGGTCCGACATAGAAATATTGTGCTCATCTGGGGAATATAAAGTAACTATATAGGAGACTAACACTCAAGAATAGTCGAGATAAGTACCAGTCGAGATAAGTCCCCGCCTTGAAGGCCAGCTGCAGATGCTAGGTGAAAATGCAGCTCAGATAGAGAATGGAACACCAAGTACAGGGTGTTGGGAGGATACTCCCAGGATGGGAGACACATGCTGAAAGTAGACTATGGATCCAACAAGATTGCCACTCAATGCCTCTTTTGCAAACCTCAGCACCCGAAAAGAGAGAGAGAACAAAAGAGAATTCCCTGTCACAGAGGCAGGATGGGATGGGGGGATGGGGGGTGGGAGGGCTACTAGGATCATTGGTGGTGGAGAATGGGCACTGTGTTGGGATGGGTATAACTGGAGGGAAGGATTATTGTATAACTGTAACCCAAGCTCAAAAAGTCTCCCAGGATATTCCCAGGATGGGAGACGCATGAGTCTACAACTGTACCTCATGGTGTTTCACTAATAAAAATTTAAAAAAATAGCAATCTCTGAAAAATTATAAACTCCAAAACCCTAACATACTAACATTAAAATTATCCAATGTGTTATAAATTTACTTTGCATATAAAGAAAAGAATAAATATGAATCAATTTGCTAACATTAGGTGATACAAATACTAGAATTATCAGATAAGGGCATTAAAGTCACTATTATAAGGATTCAAACAAAGTAAAATATATTGTATGTCTTACTCATATGCTGTATATAAAAGATGAAACCTAGGGGCTAGAAAGATATAGTACAGCAGGAACGATCTTTGCTATATATGTTGCCAACTCAGGTTGTATGGTTTTTATATCCAACACTGCATATAATCCCTTGAGAACATCCAAGGAGCGATTCCTTAGCACAGAGCCTGAAGTAAGCTCTGAGCATGACCAGATGTGACCTTTCTCACCAAACAAAACAAACTAAAAAGACTGTATCTAATGACAACAACTCCTTGGACTTTAAATACAACATTGAGATTATCAAGCAGGGTTGATGCAGGGTGGAGTAGGAAGATGAGGACTAGAAGAGACACCAGGATATTGGCAGAGGGTCTTGGGAACTCTGTTAGTGGTTAAGAAACTGTAGTTTTATACACAGAAGCATGAATGTAAATGCTTTTGTAATCACGTTACCTCAACTACAATTATACAGATGACTCATTTGTAATAAAATGTTATAAAAGAAATAAAACAGATGAATAAATATATTTAAAATTTGTTTAATTATGCAATACCTGAAGTAAATTTTATAATGCATTTCTTTTATAATAATTTAGCAATACACACACAAGATGATACAATAAAATATAATTACATAATTAAAAATAAATATTAAAAATATCAAAAACAATTTACATAGATTCTCAGCATTCTGAATAATTCTTTATAAATCTAGAAGAGAGAAAGAAAGGAACTGAGAAAATATTTAAAGTACTAATATCCCAAACTTTCTAAATTTATTCAAAATGAATACACTTAATAGTCCAGTAAATACAAAACATGACAGAGCATTCAGCCAAAGAGAAGGACAACATGGAGGGGGGATCCACAGATCCCGAAGGAAAAAAAAAAAAAGGTTCCAAAAAGAGCCGAGATCATCGGGAAGCCCCAGATGGGGTAGGTTTCGCATCCCGCCTCCCCCAGATGGAACCCCGGTGACCAGAAGCCTCTACAACCACAGCTCGAGTATGCAGGAACTAGGACTTTTCCTCAAAACCGCGCGGCCGCTTGCGCGGCCGCGCGACATCTCTCTACATACAAAGTGATCCATATATACAAAGTAAACCACCCAACGTTTCTCTCTGAAAATCATAGTTAAGTTTGGAGCACGGCCACAGCCCCAGAAATACAAGGACTTAATGCATAACCCAGCAGCTTGGAGCAGAAAAATGAATGGGCTATGCGTTAATCCAGGCCATCATGACTGTCCAGAGGGGAAAGGGTGTTGCCCCATTCGCCCTCTCCTCTCTGGAAAGAAAGATGGCAGCCACATGGGAACCTTGTGGACAGCAGGTATGAGCCGGGGTAGTGGGGGCGACTAAAACCTCATGGGAAGGGGGGCGTTCTGGTCCGTCCTTCACACCCTACCATGGTCACCAGTTGCCCCCCACGAGCAGCTCTCCAGCACGGCCACAGCCCCAGAAGCACAAGGACTTAATGCAGAACCCAGCAGCTTGGAGCAGAAAAGTGAAAGGACTATGCGTTAATCCAGGCCATCAAGTCTGCCAGAGGGGAAAGGGTGTTGCCCCATTCGCCCTCTCCTCTCTGGAAAGAAAGATGGCAGCCGCATGGGAGCCTTGTGGACAGCAGGTATGAGCCGGGATAGTGGGGGCAACTAAAACCTCATGGGAAGGGGGGCGTTCCAGTCCGTCCTTCACGCCCTACCGAGGTCACCAGTTGCCCCCCGCGAGCGGTTCTCCAGCACGGCCATGGCCCCAGAAGCACAAGGACTTAATGCAGAACCCAGCAGCTTGGAGCAGAAAAGTGAATGGACTATGCGTTAATCCAGGCCATCATGGCTGCCCGGAGGGGAAAGGGTGTTGGTCCCTTCCACCCTCCTCCCTCTGGAAAGAAAGATGGCGGCCACATGGGAGCCTTGTGGACAGCAGGTATGAGCAGGGGCTGTGGGGGCAACTAAAACCTCATGGGAAGGGGGGCGTTCCGGTCCGTCCTTCACGCCCTACCGAGGTCACCAGTTGCCCCCCACGAGCAGTTCTCCAGCACGGCCACAGCCCCAGAAGCACAAGGACTTAATGCAGAACCCAGCAGCTTGGAGCAGAAAAGTGAACGGACTATGCGTTAATCCAGGCCATCAAGTCTGTCGGAGGGGAAAGGGTGTTGCCCCATTCACCCTCTCTTCGCTGGAAAGAAAGATGGCAGCTGCATGGGAGCCTTGTGGACAGCAGGTATGAGCCGGGGGAGTGGGGGCGACTAAAACCTCATGGGAAGGGGGACGTTCCAGTCCGTCCTTCACGTCCTACTGAGGTCACCAGTTGCCCCCTGCGAGCGGCACTCCAGCACGGCCACGGCCCCAGAAACACAAGGACTTAATGCAGAACCCGACAGCTTGGAGCAGAAAAGTGAACGGACTATGCGTTGATCCAGGCCATCAGGTCTGTCCGGAGGGGAAAGGGTGTTGCCCCATTCACCCTCTCCTCTCTGGAAAGAAAGATGGCGGCCACATGGGAGCCTTGTGGACAGCAGGCATGAGCCGGGGGAGTGGGGGCGACTAAAACCTCATGGGAAGGGGGACGTTCCGGTCCGTCCTTCACGTCCTACTGAGGTCACCAGTTGCCCCCCGCGAGCAGCTCTCCAGCATGGCCACAGCCCCATAAGCACAAGGACTTAATGCAGAACCTGGCAGCTTGGAGCAGAAAAGTGAACGGACTATGCGTTGATCCAGGCCATCAGGTCTGTCCGGAGGGGAAAGGGTGTTGCCCCAGTCGCCTTCTCCTCTCTGGAAAGAAAGATGGCGGCCGCATGGGAGCCTTGTGGACAGCAGGTATGAGCCAGGGGTGTGGGGGCGACTAAAACCTCATGGGAAGGGGGGCGTTTCGGTCCGCCCTTCACGCCCTACCGAGGTCACCAGTTGCCCCCCTATGAGTGGCTCTCCAGCACGGCCACAGCCCCAGAAGCACAAGGACTTAATGCAGAACCCAGCAGCTTGGAGCAGAAAAGTGAAAGGACTATGCGTTAATCCAGGCCATCATGTCTGCCCAGAGGGGAAAGGGTGTTGGTCCCTTCCGCCCTCCTCCCTCTGGAAAGAAAGATGGCGACCACATGGGAGCCTTGTGGACGGCAGGTATGAGCCGGGGATGTGGGGGCGACTAAAACCTCATGGGAAGGGGGGCGTTTCGGTCCGCCCTTCACGCCCTACCGAGGCCACCAGTTGCCCCCCACTAGCGGCTCTCCAGCACGGCCACGTCTCCAGTGCACAGAAACCAATGTCTTAACTATCTGACTTTCAGCAGAAATACTTCCAGGGTCAATAAGTAAAATAGCAGAAATCCAAAACCAACATTTAATTCTTGAACCCAGCTGTAGAAAGCAAATCACTTCACAATGCTTTTTCAGCATGTCTGATTTGGGGGGGGGGTAAACTCTAAATAATAGTGGTGAATCTTTTATTGAAACAATGAATCTAATCAAAGCAGATAGAGTGTTAACTAGAATTCATCTGCCCCACAGGGACTGGGAGGGGTGGGGGGTGGGGTTTTATTGGGGTTCTTCATGGTAAAAAATAAGTTTTGGTAAAGGGAAATGTGTTTGATATTTGCATGACTGAGACCTAAACCTGAAAGCTTTGTAACCTTTCCCACGGTGATTCAATAAAGAAATAAAAAAAAAAATTAAAAAAAAAAAAAGATAATGCCTAACCAAAAAAAAAAGAAAGAAAGAAACTCTATATGAAAAAGCAATATACAAAACGGGTCCTTTCTGTTTAATAGACAAATTTTACATTTTTAAACAATGAAAAAAAAAAAGTTGAGGCCCAACCACACATGCTAGGGGAAAAGGGAGCTCAGATAGAGAAGGGAACACCAAATAAAGGTGTTGGGATGATCCTCCCAGGATGGGAGAAGTATGCTGAAAGTAGACTGTAGACCAAACATGATTGTCACCCATTGCCTCTTTTGCAAACCACAACACCCAATAAGAGAGAGAGAACAAAAGGGAATGCCCTGCCACAGAGGCAGAGTGGGATGGGGGGAGATGGGGGCGTGGGAGGGATACTGGGATCCATGGTGGTGGGAAATGGGCACTGGTGGAGGGATGGGTATTTGATCATTGTATAATTGAAACACAAGCACAAAAATGTGTAAGACTGTAACTGTACCTCATGATGTCTCACTATTAAAAATAAAAAAAAAGAATACAAAAAAATTTTTAAAAAGTTGAGGCCCTTGATATTCAGCAAAGGGAACTACATCCCTTTAATTTTTAGTCATGTAGTACTTGCTTCATTTCTTTTTTCTGTTTTTCAGCTCTTTGTTTATAATAAATAGGTCAAAACTGGTAAAAAAAAAATACAAAACATGACAGAGTAGATAAAAATTGTTCCCTGCACCTTATGAAAAATTACTGATATAAGATATACATATACGTTGAAAGAAAAATATTATATATCCAGGAAAAATATTTTTTGATTATTGCAGATTTCTGAATAGAAACTATGGTGGTCAAAAGATGATGAAAAATAATCTTAAATTATTAGTGAAAAGGATATGTGTCAATACTATAAGTATTAATGATAAATCTTGGTACCAAGATAAATCTAAGCATTGGCTACCCTAATAAATGAGTATGTTTATAAATTTATAAGCATCAGTCAAAATCAAGACATTTATATAAAAATGAAAATTGGATTAAAGCAGTCTCTAGATTGATGTGTAGAAATATTTAAAGTAATTTTGCCTGGATTAAAATAAATGGTACAAGAGGAGATTCAGCTATAATAACTTCTTTAATAATTCCTGTTTTTTCAAGAAAAGCTATAATCAACTTACATTTCAATGCAAGTAGAAGTAATATGTATGGTAGCACTGTAGTGCTGTAGCACTGTCCTCTCATTGTTCATCGATTTGCTTGAGGGGGCACGAGTAACGTCTCCATTGTGAGACTTGTTATTGTTTTTGGCATATCCAATACACCATGGGGAGCTTGCCAGGCTCTGCCGTGCGTATGGGATACTCTAAGTAGCTTTTCGGGTTCTCTGAGAGGGAAATGTGGATGGTAACTATAACAAAATAAAAATTAAAGTATTAAAAAGTCTACTTGGCTGCAAAATTTCTATATTTTACATAAAGTAAATTTATTAAAAAATTTTATGTGGAACTTGAAAGATCATATTTACATATTTTAGTCTCAATAGCTATCAAGAGTCAGATTCAGTTTATTCTTTCTATTTTCATGTTTTCAATGCTACTCTCCCAGCTTACTAATTAGTCATTGTGTCTCATTCTGTAACTGTCGAACACATAAATTGCTGAGCTGACAGTCAGAAGAGTTAGAAAACTATGATTGATAGATTACTTTTGCATAAAATGCATGTGAAAAATAAAAGCAAAGCAGTTTTATCATTCAGTAAATACTAAGCATTATTGTTACTTTATTGTTGATATAAATGTAATTCAATTATGTAAGTTTATTTACATATGTATAATTTATTAAGTGGCATAAATCTACTTTTTATAATATTTAAACCTTTTTATCATTGACAATTGTGAAATAAAAAAGATTATCATTTCATTTAAAATGATCAAAATTCTATCTCTTTGAAGAGTTGGTGATGAACCATTAACATATTTTTTTGTCAAAGTTAATTTTCACTGCTTGAAAACAAGGAAACAAATTTTCAACTCCGAATCTGAGTTTTGCTATTACAGTTAGTAGCATGGAAGTATGGTCCTCCTGTTGTTCATCGATTTGCTCAAGGAGGCCCAGTAACATCTCCATTGTGAGACTTGTTGTTACTGTGTTTAGCATATTGAATACGTCACTGGTAGCTTGCCAGGCTTTGCCGTGCGGGCGAGATACTCTCGATAGCTTGCCGGGCTCTCCAAAAGGGACGGAGGAATCAAACCCGGCTCAGCTGGGCCTGCTTTTTCTTAATTGCAATGTCAAGGACTTCTAATATGGAATTAACTAGAAATGATAAAATTAGTTATCTCTGTATCATTTTTATCTTAGATTAAAAACTTAATATTTTAAACATGTACATGATTTTACTGTAGAAATTTTAGAGGTATAGCTTGCTTGTCTTATTTGTGTAAAAGTATCAAATATTTTATACCTTTTTTGAAATACTTAACAAATTTATTTTCAGATAATCCTTAATATTTAATGAATCATTATCTTTTAAAATATCACTAAATTTTATTTGCTAATATTATGGTTACACTATTTTCAGACCAATACTATTTTACTTGGTCACAATAAAACAAAGTAAATCTATCAATACATACTTTAAATAATAAAATATAATTAACTATATTCTTTCTCTTTCAAAAAATTTTTTTCTGCTTTTTGGGTCACACCCAGTGATGCTCAGGGGTTACTTCTGGCTCTGCACTCAGAAATTACTCAGAGTGTTCCCGGGGAACCATATGGAATGGCTAAGATCGAACCTGGGTTGGACATGTGCAAGGCAAACGCCCCCCAAGCTGTACTACCGCTCCAGCCTCCTCCAAAATCTTTACCTTGAAATTAGTCTCATCAAAAATGACTAAATTATTTCATGACTCTAATAGTGAGTAAAAGAGAAAAGACAACAAGGACATATAATAATAGAATCTAAAACTAGAACACTACAGCTCAGAGACTCAAAGGAACAACAAAGTTTTTGAATTGATGACTGATATACCAAAAAAGTTTGACATCTGCAATAAATCAGAAAAGTCGAATCATTAGTAAAACAATGGTAGAAAACCTGAAGTCAGTAAATATTGAAGACAAAAATCTAACAGAATTGATAAAGAATGAATAAGATGAGATTCATAGGGTGATGCAAGTACAGAGAAATACTTCTGATGCATCTGAGTTATTACAATATAACTAAAGTCCAAGTTACTGAATTTAAAAAATAGAACTAAAAGTAGGGATTTTAGTTAAAATAACACTTAAAATTTTATATCTAATTTGCCCCATTAATAACTATACTAAAACTGGGAGAAACCAATTTTACCAATATCACCAATATCACCACTTGACGCCTAGAAAACTCTTGATCATTGTATAACTGAAACCCAAGCACAAAAATTTGTAAGTCTACAACTGTACCTCATGGTGTTTCACTAATAAAAATTAAAAAATAATAAAAGAAAAGAATTTTTTAAAAAAGACTCCACAAAATAGAATGTAAAAGTTGTAAATGAAACAAAGGCCTATGGTCTTTTGTAGAGCTTTCACTGCTTGGGTGAGGGGGAAGCCTCAAGCTAATTTCGCCATCAGTTCCCAGTTTTGATAGACAGGGCTTTAAAGGCAACCTTTAGTCATTATATTACCGATTCAGTTTGCTTATAGCTCCACCAGTGGCAATGGTAGAGAGAAAAGTAGGACGGTTCTTAATTCCACTAAAGTTAGAAATAGGCCCTGCTCCAAAAAGCTCCAAATGATAGATAATTTATTTCTGTACATGGTGGGTAGTGAGCATAAGAATCCAGCACCTTAAGTTGTCACCAAAGAATAGCACTGTAATACTGTAGCACTGTCCTCTGATTGTTCATCGATTTGCTAAAGTGGGCCCAGTACTGTCTCCATTGTGAGACTTGTTGTTTCTGTGTTTAGCATAACAAATACATCACAGAGAGCTTGCTGGGCTTTTGCTCTGTGGGCAAGATACTCTTGGTAGCTTGCTGGGCTCTCTGTGAGGAGCAGAGGAATTGAATAATAATAATAATAATAAATAATAATAATAATAAACATAATAAACAAAATTAGAGCATGTAGATATGGGACAATAAAAGTCTTCAGGAGAACTTGTTCAAGTACATTTACCTGTCATTCTGTTTGTGTGTTTGAATAACTTGGAATTCATGTACTACAGAGAACCAAAAATCTAATATATTTCTTTTACATATCCAACCCTAGAAACCTGAGAATAGTCTCTATCCATGTTCATTTTGATCTCTAAAAATGGGATTAAATGTTTCTTCCTAAAATATGTTATGCCCAAAAGAAAAATAAAATTTTTAAATAAATACTTTATGTATTTTCAAGATATAAACTTAAATAATTGAAAATAAAAATGAATATTCTGCAAACACTGTTCTTAGATGGACAAAGATTAAATCCAAAAGTGTGATGCCAATGAACTAAGTAAATATTGGATAGAAACTGTTGGAAACAAATAGTAGATTAAAAACTCTGCTTTGTAAAATATCAAATAGAGTTCTGCCAAAGGATAAGATTAATGTAAGTTCAAAAACAAAATCAATGAAAGCACAGTGTTTATCCACAGAATCCTATAAACATTCAAGAAAAGTTCTATGGAAGAAATAAATAAGCAATAAATAGAGTAAAAAAAAACTGTTGATGGGAAACATTCTGAATTTTAAAAAGAAAAACTGGAATCAAAACTCTTATTTTAAGTGACTCACTGTTTAATTATCTTACCATTCTCTCAAGAGTTTCATAAAAATTGCAAAATTAATCTGATATTGGGATAAGACATGATAAATTTTAAAACATTAAGAACTTTTTGAGATCAAGGATACTGTGATTTTGTTGAAGACAATAAGCTAATGGAATAACATTGACCCCAGCCTAATACAGATTAAGAATCTTAAAATCTATAAATACCAAAGAGTAATTCATTGGAAAATTTACATTGTCCAATAGAATCCTTCAAACACTAGATCCTAAGGAATCAGAGCCTGGAGCTAACATAGAGAGTTAACCTTGTTATTCTCAAATTAATTAAAGAATTACAAAAGTGTTCCTGCAATTATGAAAGTGTTCCTGCAACCCCCTGCTTTCAGGCCTGCTGTTTGTTACTCGACCCAATAGGGAAAAACCTGCAGGTCTACATTTTACAAACAGTAGGAAAAGGACTATAGTTAGGGAACTTTGCCCTTCTCCTTCTGGAGAGTAGGGCTGCTTGCGTTGTCCTAAGAGGCTCCAGCATTACTGGTAAGCTAATGGACATTTTCTTTTATCTTCCTGTCTACCCCATAGATATATCATCAGCCTTAATGCTGTGATAAACCTTTCACATGTGCCAAGAAATTTTCTGTGAACAATGAACACAGGTGAACGTGTAAACTCATCAATACTTGAGAGCAAGAAAAAAAACAAACCCATAGGGTCGAATGATAAATAACTTTAAAAACCAAACACCATGAACAGGAAAAATCAAAATGAATAGGAGAAATAATACCACCAGAATGACAGTTATTAATTTATAATAGAAACATTTTAGGTATTTTGTATTCTTCAATGGTTACGAGAATGGTTACCATGAAAAATAAAAATGTTTTGCTTTTTTCTTCACATTTAAAACATAATTAAGATTTTAAAAGAACATTAATAATACAAATGTTTGATACCAGAATTGTCATGGGAAAGGTTGATTTGGTGATTGGGGATATAAAGTTAAATAATTATCACAATGTGCACTTTGAAAAAGCCAAAGTAAAAAGAATGAAAAGTCTCACAGCTGAGAATAAGAAGGTGAGCCCGACCTAGAATAGCCAATATCCTTTAAATCAATAGTCAATATCTAATTTGAATTCCAAAAGAGAGACAGATTTTTATGGAAGATTTTTAGAAGATTTAATGAAAGATTTTGAAACTGAAAAATTTCTGTTTTACAAAAATCTTATCAAATTATTAGGGACAAACATCTTAAACATGTCTGGATAGAAACTACATATTCCTATACAATTCCTTTTTAACAAAAATGTATTAACTAACATGATCCTGCAAATGAACAAATTAATCTTAATATAGGGATATATGTAGTGACAAAAGTAATTAAACTTAAATTGTTACAGGTAATAGAGCTGTGGAATTAATTTAGCTGCAAAGTATTCTCTGTCCTTGTTTCTCGACTTGCCCCCTCAAAAACAAAAAGTAAGAGCCCTGAATAAAGAAAGTCTCTTAAATTATATTTCTTGTTCTAGGGGAGACAAAGATAGAATATGTTTAGCAGTCTAGTTTTGACACTTGACAGGAAAAACTATGTTTAAATGGATTTGCCAAATAGTTAAAGTACACAGTAATTGAACATATAAATGGATTAGAAAGGCTCATCCATGAGAACAATGATAAAAAATAATCCAACACTTTGATTTATCTTTTAAAATTGAATCACTATGAGATAGAGAGTTACAAAACTGTTCATGGTTGGGTTTTTGTCTTCCAATATCCATCCCTCCACCAGCGTACATTTCCCACCACCGAAGTTCCCTGTTTCATAAAGCAATGAAATCCATAGTAACTTAATGAAATAGAACTTAAAAAGAAAACATATCCTATATCTAGAAATGTTGATTCTTTGTTAGGAAATAGCTACCCATGACGTATTGGATATGCCAAACACAGTAACAACAAAGTCTCACAATGGAGACGTTACCGGGCCTACTTGAGCAAATCGATGAACAATGGGAGGACAGTGACAGTGATCAAAAAATATATACTAAAGATATTGTTGCACCTACTCGAATTCTCTCCCACATTAGAGATATCTTCGACTGGGGTGATAGTAGAGCGGGTAGGGCGTTTGCCTTGCACGTGGCTAACCTGGGTTCAATCTCCAGCATCCCATATGGTCTCCCAAGCACTGCCATGAGTAATTCCTGAGTGCAGAACCAGGAGTAACCACTGAGCTTTGCTATTCTTAAGCATTGCTGGGTGTAACCCAAACAAAGAAAAAAAGTATATCTTCATGGTTCAGCATCTAGGAGAAATCGAGCATTGACTGAGGCCCAGAAACCCAAAGGGCGTTTTCCAGTGAAAATAAGCCCGAGTTTGGGAGCCAAAGTGATAGTACAGTGGGTAGGGCACTGGCCTTGCACACAGCCAACTTGGGTTTAAGCTCTGGCACCCCACATGGTTCCCTGTGCCCAGCAGGAGCAATTCCTGAATGCGGAGCCAGGAGTAAGCCCTAAGTACCACTTAGTGTGGGTGGGAAAAAAGAATCACAAATTATCAGCCAATGCTCAGGATTTATTCAACAACCACGGAGTCTGAAGCAGAGAAAGTCTTTAAGTGAATGCAGCTGAGAGTGACACTTTAAGTGAATGCATCTGGGAGTGAAGTCTTATAAAGCTTACAGTTCTTAGAGAAGGGTACCTGTTTTCAAAGACAAATAACAAAACATTTTATTGCTTTAATTTTGCTGCTTGTTAAAAAATCCTTCTAAAAAGGCATAACTGAAGTCTTTTCCATACATAGGTCAGAAGGATTAATGTATTTAATGATTGAATATTAAAAATCTGTATATGAACTTGCAGTGGCCCCCAGAAGTCTTTCACCCTCTGTTTAGCAGAACCAAATTTTGCAATTTTTCATAGATACTTGATAAAATTATGCTCTACATCAAAATACGCTTAAACAATAATCCACGGAATTGCATCACCAAGGAATCTAACAGAAATGGTTATACATTAAATGTGAAAACTTAATTTTAAAAGGTTAAACAAGAATATGTAAAATATATGTGGGTATTATTTATGCAGAACATAACTATATTTTTAAAAAGTAAGTCAATGCTAGAGATTAATGAAAATCCAGGTAGTAGGTTTAAAAATATTAGGCATAACTGAATAAAGAAATAGTGAAGTAAATCACTGCTCTCCAGCTAGACAAATAGTCCAGTGGGGAAAGTGCTTGTATGCACCAAATCTAGGTTCAATTCCAGTATTGCACATAGTTGCCTAAGCACTGCCAGGAATGAACCGTAAGCAGAGTCAGGAGTAAGCCCCAAGTATAGCCAGGTTTGACACCCCAAAAAACAAAACATAACCAAGAGTACTAACCACTGTATGATCACAGCCAAACATGATGACTTATCAGTGTCTGTATTGCTAACCATAATGCCCAAAAGTAGAGAGAGAGTATGGGGAATATTGTCTGCCATGGAGGCAGAGGGAGGGTGGGAAAAGGGGAGTATACCAGGGATATTGGTGGTGGGGAGTGTGCACTGGTGGAGGGATGGGTGTTTGATCATTGTGTGATCGTAACCCAAACATGAAAGCTTGTAACTATCTCACGGTGATTCAATAAAATTAAACAAAACAAAACAAATTTAAAAAAAAACAAAGTATAAAATTACACGGGAGGATCCACATAAATTAAACATGAAACACAGATTGATAGATAATAGTGGCCTAACATATATGCAACCAGAATTCTGAGAAAAAGAATAGCAAGACTGAAGAAGAAATGACAACTGAGGCATTAATTCTATGATTAATGAACTACTTTGCTCTTCTAGGCCTGGAAGTAAAATAAATCCTAATAAGTAAAAATAAATAGCAAGTGTTACCTTGAGGATTAGTTAAGATGGTGCGAGGCACCATAATAAGATGTTTAATGGCTCAAATCTGACAGAAGATTTTTCCTTTCTTGATCACATAAAACCTAAGATGAGAGATATTGATTTCCAGTGTCATCTATCATTTCTCCTTACATTTCTTTAACTAGATAATAACCTACAGGTCACAACAAACTGAAAAAAAAAAGGATGGGGAATAAGAGCTATGAACCTAGGAAAACCGATAAATTCTTAGGAGTTTCATGTGATTCTTTACTCTTTTTATTCCAAAACAACCATGTTATCTCTTTCTCTTGACCAACAGATAAAATGTATAAAGTATACATTAGTTTCATTCAAAGTTTGATGTTTTCAGAAGATTTTCATTTGTTCCCATCAAGTTTCCTTTAGCTCCCCATGGGCTCATGAAAAAAGAAATGCAATATTATCTGTTCTCTCGAGAAGACAGGTTACAATCCTCATCTTGCCTGTTGTGTACTCCAGATCCATCTGCAGCACTGCATAAGTTCTCTGAACACTGTCAGGAGTGATTCTGAAGCACAAATCCAGGAGTAAGACTGTACTGTGGGGTATGTCCCCAAACAAACAAAAAATCATTTATTAATTACGGTTAAAAGGACAAAAAGGATCCCAATTAAACACTTCATATCATAGATGAATTAGGTGAGAGCTCACATGTTCTAGAAAATCTTGGGAGTTACTCTAAAGTGATATAATTGCTCAATGAGAATATTTACTTCAACAATCAGTAGTAGGTCAAAAACACAAGCAAATTTCCATCAATGATTAAAAACAGTAAAAAACCTGGAGAATCTCATAGGTATTTAGGAAGTTGGTAAATTCAAAGGTATTTTCAGTATTCATAGGTAAATGCTGTACAAAATAATTTAAAAAACTGGTCCTTATGATCCCATCTCCAAATAAATTACTTATGAAAAATACTTTTTATGAAAAAATGTTATGCTGATTTTGGGGACCACTCCTGGCCATGCTGGGAAGCTACTTGGCAGTACTCAGGGAATAATCAACACAAAACATTTTTATACAATTCATAGTCATTAAACATGAGATAAAGTTTTGGCGGGAACGTGAGAGATAGTTCAGGAATTAAGGCACCTACTTGCTTTGCTTGCAGTGACCCAGTTAACTCCAAAACCACATTTTATTCCCCTCTACTCCCTGAAAATATTCAATAAAATTGGTATGTTATTAATAAAATTTTAATTGACCAATAATACCAATAATAAGTTTAAAAACAAGTTGCCCACTTCCATGGCCTCTGCAATTTGACTCACTTATTCAGTTCTACTCTCCAGATTCATGAGTAAGTCTCTGAGGAGAATGTAAACCACGCTGCTAGATTAATGGATATACTGGTTTCCTGACTTGGATGAGCTCACATATGAAGGAACCTGTAGAGGAAAACAGATATTCGAAACCGTGACTGAGATCTCCAAGCCTGCTCATATCAGGACTGGGCCTCTTCCACCCAGAGTCCCCATTTTCCAGTAGCTTGGCAGTCACACCCACAAACTGCCCTCTGTGCCATGTAATCTCATCAATGGCCAAGATCTTTGTAAAACAAAGCTCCTGGAAGCGAGCGACGCAGTATTTCCTGGAGTATGCCTCCCCAAAAGCCTCTATCCTTCTCGTCAAGCTACCGAGAGTATCCCGCCTGTATGGCAGAGCCTGGCAAGCTACACGTGATATACTCAATATGCGAAAAACAGTAACAATGACAGTCCTCATTCCCCTGACCCTGAAAAAGCCCCCAATATGCCATGAGGCTACAATAGCATGCAACAGGGATGAACAGAGACTTTACTGGTGCCCACTTGAGGAAATCGATGAACAACAGGATGACAGTGATACAGTGATACTGGTCTCCTAAAAACTCTGGGGTAGGCCCAGCTCTGGGCAACAAAGCTGAACGCCTCCAATTCCAACAGGTACAGCCCGCCCCCAAGGGCCTGGGTCCCTCTCTGGGCACGCGCAGCTAGAAACAGCCCCTAGACAGCCAGTTTTCAACCCCTGATCTGCATGGGACGGGCACAGAGGCCCAGCTCTGGGCAACAAAGCTGAACGGCTCCAATTCCAACAGGTACAGCCCGCCCCCAAGGGCCTGGGTCCCTCTCTGGGCACGCGCAGCTAGAAACAGCCCCTAGACAGCCGGTTTTCAACCCCTGATCTGCGTGGGACGGGCACAGAGGCCCAGCTCTGGGCAACAAAGCTGAACGGCTCCAATTCCAACAGGTACAGCCCGCCCCCAAGGGCCTGGGTCCCTCTCTGGGCACGCGCAGCTAGAAACAGCCCCTAGACAGCCGGTTTTCAACCCCTGATCTGCGTGGGACAGGCACAGAGGCCCAGCTCTGGGCAACAAAGCTGAACGCCTCCAATTCCAACAGGTACAGCCCGCCCCCAAGGGCCTGGGTCCCTCTCTGGGCACGCGCAGCTAGAAACAGCCCCTAGACAGCCGGTTTTCAACCCCTGATCTGCGTGGGACTGGCACAGAGGCCCAGCTCTGGGCAACAAAGCTGAACGGCTCCAATTCCAAACAGTAGACATTCCCAACTCCTCGCCCAGTGCCAGGGACTCTTTCTGGAGCCGCGGCCGCGGACGCGGCCGCGAAATATATTTCCCACTACATATGCCATAGGAACCATAAGCTAACTTCTTAGATGGAAACTTCTCTATTTTAGCTCAGCCACTAGAAACACAGTAGCCAATAACTCATAAGCCTATCTTAACTCACACTGCATATCAAGCAGAATAGTAACAGTGAACGTGAAGGACTAAACCACACCTCTCACAATGGTAAAGCAACGCAAAAGCCCACCAAACTTTCATATTGAAGAGGCTAGCCCAGATGACACCAACAGTACTGTAGTGTTAGACAACCTCTCTGACAAGGAATTCAGAAGGGAGCTACTTAGGATGCTTAGGGAATTAAAAGAAACAATGGAAAGCAATGCCAATAGAAGACAAGAGGATCTGAAGGCAGAAATGAGGAAAATGCAATCAGAAATGTCAGACCTGAAAAATCTCGTAGGCGAATTGAAAAGCTCAGTGGAAGGCCTCAGCAGCAGAGTAACAGCGGCTGAGAACAGAATCAGTGAGCTCGAAGATGAAGTTCAGAGACTCTCCAGAAAAAAGCAGAAAATGGAAAAGAGACTCACAATTCGGGAACAGATGGCAAGAGAAGATCGTGATGAAGCCAAGAGGGGTAACATAAGAATTATTGGAGTCCCAGAGGGACAGGAAGAAAACCTCGACGAAGAAGAAACTGTCAAAGAAATCATTGCTACAACATTTCCAGAGCTGAGGAAAACTTGTGACCACATTCAGGAGGCCCGAAGGGTACCAGCTAGAAGAAATCTGAATAAAAATACCCCAAGACACATTCTGATCAAAATGACCAAAACCTTAGACAGAGACAAAATTCTGAAAGCAGCAAGATCGAAGAAAGAAATCTCTTACAAAGGAGCATCCTTAAAATTCACAGCTGATTTTTCTGATGAAACCCTCATGGCCCGAAAACAGTGGTGGGACATAGTAAAAAAAACTCAATGAAAAAAATGCCTCCCCCAAAATACTTTTCCCAGCAAGACTCTCATTCATAATAGAAGGAACAACACACAGTTTCACAGACAAACAACAGCTCAGGAACTTCATAGACTCAAAACCATGGTTACAAGAACAACAAAATGGACTACTTTAAGGCAAGAAAGGCCCCTCAAATACACCAAATTTTAACAGAACAATGGGACAAAATCCCATAACAATAATCTCTCTCAATGTCAATGGGCTAAACGCACCAGTTAAAAGACATAGAGTGGCAGGATGGATTAGAAAATTGAGCCCAACATTCTGCTGCCTGCAAGAAACGCATCTCAATAGTCAAAGCAAACACAGACTCAGAGTCAAAGGCTGGAAAACAATCCTACAGGCAAACAGCTCCCATAAAAAAGCTGGGGTAGCCATCCTTATATCAGACCACATCGATTTCAGAGTGAGGAAGGTCATAAGAGACAGTGAAGGCCATTTCTTATTGATCAGAGGATCTGTACAACAGGAAGAACTTACAATAATAAATGTATATGCACCTAATGAGAGACCAGCAAAGTACTTAAAACAACTACTCATAGATTTGGAAAAAGACATCAATAGCAACACAATACTAGTGGGAGACTTCAACACTGCTTTGTCACCTCTTGATAGATCAACCAGACTCAAGCTTAGCAAGGACATACTTCATTTGAGGGAAACAATGGAAGAAAGGGACTTAGTAGATATATACAGGACACTTCATCCACAAAAAGCTGAATACACATTCTTCTCAAGAGTACATGGAACATTCTCCAAGATAGACCACATGCTGAGCCACAAAACATGCCTCCATAAAATTAAGAAGGTAGAGATTGTATCAACAATCTTCTCAGACCATAATGCGCTGAAATTAGAAGTAAATCACACACAAAAACAGAAAACTAAATCAAACACCTGGAAATTAAACAGTGCACTATTGAACAACGAGTGAATTAGACAGGAAATCAAAGAGGAAATCAAAAGATTCCTAGAAACGAATGAAAATGAGGACACGACTTACCAAAACTTATGGGACACAGCAAAGGCTGTGTTAAGAGGAAAGTTTATAGCTCTACAAGCATTCCTCAGGAAGGAGGAGCGAGCACACATAAGTAACCTAACCTCACAGCTTAAGAGCTTGGAGAAGGACCAAAAAAAGGAGAACAACCCGAACAGGAGAAAGGAAATAATAAAACTCAGAGCAGAGATTAACGAGATGGAAACCCAAAAAACAATCCGAAAGATCAATGAAACCAAAAGCTGGTTCTTCGAGAAAATTAACAAGATCGATAAGCCTCTAGCAAAACTCACAAAGAAAGGGAGAGAGAAAACCCTAATAAACCGAATCAGAAATGAAAAGGGGGTCATTACAACAGAAACCACAGAAATTCAGAGGATACTCAGGGAGTACTTTGAGAAGCTTTATGCCACAGAACATCAAAACCTCGAGGAAATGGATAAATTCCTAGACTCCTACAGACTCCCAAGGCTGAACCAAGAAGACCTGGAATACCTGAACAGACCTATCACCATCAAGGAAATTGAAATGGTAATAAAAAGTCTCCCCAAGCACAAAAGTCCTGGCCCGGATGGATTCACTAGTGAATTCTTCCAAATCTTTAAAGAGGACTTACTCCCGATGCTCTTTAAGCTTTTCCATGAAATTGAAATATCAAAAACACTTCCGAACAGTTTCTATGAAGCAAATATCACACTGATACCAAAAGCAGACAGAGATACCACAAAGAAAGAGAATTACAGGCCGATATCCCTGATGAACACAGATGCAAAGATCCTCAACAAACTACTAGCAAATAGAATCCAACTACTCATCAAAAAGATCATACACCATGACCAAGTAGGATTCATCCCAGGGATGCAAGGATGGTTTAACATTCGGAAATCAATCAACATAGTCCACCATATCAACAAAAGAAAAGATAAAAAGCATATGATCATATCAATAGATGCAGAGAAAGCATTTGATAAGATCCAGCACCCCTTTATGATGAAAACCCTAGCCAAAATGGGTATAGAGGGGACCTTCCTCAACATAATTAAAGCCATCTACCACAAGCCTACAGCAAGCATCATCCTCAATGGGGAAAAACTGAGAGTCTTCCCTCTAAGATCAGGGACAAGACAGGGATGCCCACTCTCTCCACTGCTGTTCAATATAGTACTGGAAGTACTTGCAATAGCGATTAGGCAGGAAAAAGATATTAAGGGCATTCAGGTAGGAAAGGAAGAAATCAAGCTCTCACTATTCGCAGATGATATGATACTCTACTTAGAGAACCCAATAACTTCCACCAAAAAACTCCTAGAAACAATAGACTCGTATAGTAAAGTTGCAGGTTATAAAATCAATACCCAAAAGTCCACGGCTTTCCTATACGCAAACAGTGAGAGAGAAGAAAGCAACATGAAAAAAACAATCCCATTCACAATTGTGCCCCAGAAAATCAAGTACCTAGGAATCAGCTTAACTAAGGAAGTAAAGGACCTGTACAAAGAAAACTACAAAACGCTACTTCAGGAAATAAAAGAGGACATGAGGAAATGGAAAGATATCCCCTGCTCATGGGTCAGGAGACTTAACATTGTCAAAATGGCAATACTACCGAAAGCATTGTATAAATTCAATGCAATCCCTATAAGGATACCCATGACATTCTTCAAAGAAATGGAGCAAACACTCTTGAAATTTATATGGAACAATAAGCCCCCACGAATAGCTAAAGCAATTCTTGGGAAAAAGAAAATGGGAGGAATCAACCTCCCGAACTTCAAACTGTACTACAAAGCAGTAATAATTAAAACAGCATGGTACTGGAACAAAGGCAGAACTGCAGACCAATGGAACAGGGTTGAATACACTGACATCTCTCCTCAATCATATGCTCATCTAATCTTTGATAAAGGTGCAAGTAATGTGAAGTGGAGTAAGGAAAGCCTCTTTAATAAATTGTGTTGGCATCACTGGACGGCTACATGCAAAAAAATAGGCTCAGAACTCTGCCTAACACCATGTACAAAAGTAAGATCAAAATGGATTAAAGACCTCAACATCAGACCAGAAACCATAAGGTACATTGAAGATAAAGTTGGCAAAACCCTCCATGACATTGAAGCTAATGGTATCTTCAAAGATGCCACGCCACTGGCCGAGCAAGTGAAAACAGAGATAGATAAATGGGACTATCTTAAACTAAGAACCTTCTGCACCTCCAAAGAAACAGTGACCAAAATACAAAGACAGTCTACAGAATGGGAAAGGATATTCACCGAATACACATCTAACAAAGGGTTGATATCCAGGATATACAAAATACTGGTTAAACTCCACAAGAAAAAAACATCCAACCCCATCCAAAAATGGGGCAATGAAATGAACAGAAACTTTCTCAAAGAAGAAATCCGAATGGCAAAAAAGCACATGAGAAAATGCTCTACATCATTAATCATCAGGGAGATGCAGATCAAAACCACAATGAGATACCATCTCACACCTCAGAGACTGGCCCACATTCAAAAGAACAAAAGCAACCGATGCTGGCGTGGATGTGGCGAGAAAGGGATACTCCTTCACTGTTGGTGGGAATGTCCACTGGTTCAGCCCTTCTGGAAAACAGTATGGACGATTCTCAAAAAATTAGAAATTGAGCTCCCATTTGACCCAGCAACCTGGGAATATATCCCAGAGAGGCAAAAATGTATAGTCGAAGTGACATCTGCACTTGTTTGTTCATTGCAGCACTCTTTACAATAGCCAGAAACTGGAAGAAACCTGAATGCCCAAGAACAGATGACTGGTTAAAGAAACTTTGGTACATCTACACAATGGAGTACTATGTAGCTCTTAGAAAAGATGAAGTCATGAAATTTACATACAAGTGGTACAGCATGGAAAGTGTCATGCTAAGCGAAATGAGTCAGAAAGAGAGGGATAGACATAGAAAGATTGCATTCATCTGGGGGATATAAAGTAACAAAGTATGAGATTAATACCCAAGAATAGCTGAGATCAGCACCAGGAGGATTACTCCATAACTTAGAGGCCAGCCGGGTATCCTAGAGGAAAGGGCGTTCAGATAGAGAAGGGAGCACCAAATAAAGGATGTTTGGAGGATCCTCCCAGGAGGGGAGATGCATGTCGAAAGTAGACTATGGACTGAACATGTTTGCCACTCAATGCCTCTTTTGCAGACCACAACACCCAAACGGAGAGAGAGAACACAGGGGATTGCCCTGCCACAGAGACAGGGGGGATAGGGGGATGGGGGTGGGAGGGATATTATCCGTGGTGGTGGAAAATGGGCACTGGTGGAGGGATGGGTATCTGATCATTGTATGATTGAAACCAAAGGTAAAGGTAAAGGCCCTCCCGTTGATCGTCGATTTGCTCGAGCAGGCCCAGTGGCGTCTCTATTGGAGACTTTGTTGTTGCTGTGTCTGGCATATCGAGTGCTCTCGGTAGCTTGCCGGGCTCTCCGAGGGGGGCGGAGGGATCGAACTGGGTCGGCCATGTTGGCCGCTTGTAGGGCGAACGCCCTACCCGCTGTGCTATCAAAAAATTGTAAATCTACAACTTAAAAAAAAATAAAATAAAATAAAGGGAAAAAAAAAGAAAAAAAAAGAGTTCTATAAACCTCAAAAAAAAAAAAGAAAACAATTCCATTCACAATTGTGCCCCAGAAAATCAAGTACCTAGGAATCGCCTTAACTAAGGAAGTAAAGGATCTATCTGTACAAAGAAAACTACAAAATGCTACTTTGGGAAATAAAAGAGGACACGAGGAAATGGAAAAATATCCCCTGTTCATGGATGGGGAGAATAAACATTGTCAAAATGGCAATACTTCCCAAGGCACTGTACAAATTCAATGCAATTCCTATAAGGATACCCAAGACATTCTTCAAAGAAATGGAGCAAACACTCCTGAAATTTATATGGAACAATAAGCCCCCACGAATAGCTAAAGCAATTCTTGGGAAAAAGAAAATGGGAGGAATCAACCTACCTAACTTTAAGCTCTACTACAAAGCAGTAATAATCAAAACAGCATGGTACTGGAACAAAGGCAGAGTTGCAGACCAATGGAACAGAGTTGAATATACTGACATCTCCTCCCCAACATATAATCATCTAATCTTCGATAAGGGGGCAAGAAAAGTGAAATGGAGCAGGGAAAGCCTCTTTAATAAATTGTGCTGGCAAAACTGGACGGCTACATGCCAAAAAGTGGGCTCAGATCTCTGCCTAACGCCATGCACAAAAGTAAGATCGAAATGGATTTATGACCTCAACATCAGACCGGAATCCATAATGTTTATTGAAGACAAAGTTGGCAAAACTCTCCACGATATTGAAGTTAGCGGTATCTTCAAAGATGTCACGCCACTGGCCGAGCAAGTGAAAACAGAGATAGACAAATGGGACTATCTTAAACTAAGAAGCTTCTGCTTCTCCAAAGAAACAGTGACCAAAATACAAATACAGCCTACAGAATGGGAAAGAATATTCACCAAATACACATCCGACAAGGGGTTGATATCAAGAATATACAAGGTACTGGTTAAACTACACAAGAAGAAATCACCCAACCCCATCAAAAATGGGGCGAGGAAATGAACAGAAACTTTCGCAAAGAAGAAATCCGAATGGCAAAAAGGCACATGAGAAAATGCTCTACATCACTAATCATCAGAGAGATGCAGATCAAAACAACAATGAGATATCATTTAACACCACAGAGACTGGCCCACATCCACAAGAACAAAAGCAACAGGTGCTGGCGTGGATGTGGCGAGAAAGGGACCCTCCTTCACTGCTGGTGGGAATGCAGGCTGGTCCAACCCTTTTGGAAAACAGTATGGACGATTCTCAAAAAATTAGAATTTGATCTCCCATTTGACCCAGCTATAGCACTCCTGGGAATATATCCCAGAGAGGCAAAAAGGTATAGTCGAAGTGACATCTGCAATTGTTTGTTCATTGCAGCACTCTTTACAATAGCCAGAATCTGGAAAAAACCTGAGTGCCCGAGAACAGATGACTGGTTAAAGAAACTTTGGTACATCTACACAATGGAGTACTATGTAGCTGTTAGAAAAGATGAAGTTATGAAATTTACATACAAGTGGTACTACATGGAAAGTATCATGTTAAGCGAAATGAGTCAGAAAGAGCGGGATAGACACAGAAAGATTGCATTCATCTGGGGAACATAAAGCAACAAAACGGGAGACTAACACCCAGGAAGGGCTCAGATTAGTACCAGGAATTTTGCTCCATGACTTGAAGGCCAGCCACATGTGCTAGGTGAGAAGGAAGCTCAGATAGAGAAGAGAGCACCAAATAAAGGGTGTTGTGAAGACCCTCCCAGGGTGGGAGAGACATGCTAAAAGTAGTCTTTATAGACCAAACATGATTGCCACTCAATGCCTCTCTGGCAAAACACAGTGCCCAAAAGAAGAGAGAGAGAACAAGGGGGAATACCCTGCCACAGCGGCAGGGTGGGACGGGGCGGGGGGGGGGGGGGATGGGGGGTGGGAAGGAGGCTAGGACCCGTGGTGGGGGAGGATGGGCACTGGTGGAGGGATGGGTACTTGATCATTGTATAACTGAAACCCAAGTACAAAAATTTATAAGTCTATAAGTGTACTTCATGGTGTTTCACTAATAAAAAATTGATAAAAAAAAAAAACTCTGGGGTGCCCTCGGAAGGTGGGTGCAGACTGAGTTCCTATCCTGATGAAGCAGCTGAAACCACGTCCACAATCCACAACTGCTGGTACACCAAAGGTCCAATTCTACTATGCCATGACTAAACTCTGCAAGGACACCAAACCACAAAAATTACAGGCACACCCTGATTTTCAGGCTGAGAATTTGGAATCTTCTCTAGTGGGAGTGAGTTCATCCCGCCCCCCCCCCCCCATTCCTTGTACTTCCAGAAGTATTGGCAGCTATGTCATTCCCACAGTGGGCACATTGTTTAACTCATGGTCCAATTCTAGAGTTCCAGAAGTTCAGCTTAAAGATTAGATTTTTGGGGATCACTCAGATAAGGACTTAATGACACTGTGATGAGATTGAACAATTTTTACTCATTTCTTTTACTGAGGTTCCATTAGTAGTTTCATTCTAACAAATAACATAAAAGAAATTATTGTGTGCTCTGGGCACCCTCTGCTCATTCATCCAGGTACCCCCCGGTGGCAGGGCCTCTTCCTGGAGCCACGGCTGCTAATTATTCTCCCCATAGAGATCCCATAGGAACCATAAGTTACCCTCTTAGACGGAACTTTCACTAGGTTACTTAACCCCCAGAAACACATTAGCGAATTATTCATTAAGCCCATTTCAATTAATTCTGCATCATAAACAGAGTAGTAATAGTGAGCGTGAAAATCTAAACCACACAGGTAACAATGGTAAAGCAACACAGAAGCCCACTGAGCTTACTTATTGAGGAGGCTAACCCAGAAGACCCCAACAGTAATGAAGTCCTAGACAACCTCTCTAACGAGAAACTTAAAAGGGAGCTACTGAGGATGCTTAGGGAGCTAAAAGAAACATTGGAAAGCAATGCCATTAAAAGAGAAGAGGATTTAAAGGTAGATATGAGAAAAATGCAAACAAAATTACAAACGGAAATACCAGACCTGAAAAACCTGGTAGGCGAATTGAAAAACTCAGTGGAAGGCCTCAGCAGCAGAATAACAGCTGCTGAGGACAGAATCATTGAGCCCGAAGATGAAGTGCAGAGACTCTCCAGAAAAGAGCATAAAATGGAAAAGAGACTCACAACGGAGTTTCCAGAGCTGAAGAAAACATGCCACCACATTCAGGAGGCCTGAAGTGTACCAGCTAGAAGAAATCCAAATAAAAATACCGCAAGACACATCCTGATCAAAATGACCAAAACCTTAGATAGAGACAAAATTTAGAAAGCAGCAAGATCAAAGAAAAAAAAATTCCTATAAAGGACCATACATAAGATTCATAGCCGATTTGTCTGATGAAATTCTCACAGCCCCAAAACAGTGGTGGGATATTGTGAAAAAACTCAATGAAATAAATGCCACACCAAAAATACTTTACCCAGCAAGTCTCATTCATAACAGAAAGAACAACACACCGTTTCACAGACAAACAACAGCTCAGGAACTTCATAGACTCAAAACCATGGTTACAAGAACAACTAAATGGGCTACTTTAAGACGAGATAGGCCCCTCAAATACACCAAATTTCAACAGAACAATGGGACAAAATTCCATAACAATAATCTCTCTCAATGTCAATGGGCTAAACGCACCAATTAAAAGACATACAGTGGCAGGATGGATTAGAAAATTGAACCCAACATTCTGCTGCCTACAAGAAACATATCTCAATTGTCAGAGCAAACACAGGCTCAAAGTCAAAGGCTGGAAAACAATCCTACAGGCAAACAGCTACCATAAAAAAGCTGGGGTAGCCATCCTAGTATCAGATCACATTGATTTCAGACTGAAGAAGGTCACAAGAGAGAGTGAAGACTATTTCTTATTGATCAAGGGATCTGTACAACAGGAAGAACTTACAATGCTAAAAGTATATGCACCTAATGAGGGACCAGCAAAGTACCTAAAATAACTACTCACACACTTGGAGAAAGACATTAATAGCAACACAATACAGCTTTATCAACCCTTAATAGATCAACCAGACTCAAGCTTAGCAAGGACATACTTCATCAATCAATCACAATCACAACCATCCTGTTATTCGTCGATTGCCTCGAGCAGGCCCCAGTAACGTCTCCTTTGTCCTAGCCCTGAGATTTTTTTTAAAAAGTGCCATATTCAAGGCTCTTTCAGAGTTAGGAGAATGAGACCCTTCATTGTTACTGGTATTTGGCATATTGGGTACGCCACGGGGAGTTTGCCAGACTCTGCCATGTGGGCAGGTTACATTCGGTAGCCTGCCAATTTGTCCAAAGTAGGAATGAGATGATAAGATGTCGCGTGGCCGCAAATGCGGCCACGCGCTTCCGGGATCTGGGTTTTATAGTCTCTGAGTCTTGGCCGTTGATGGGATTACACGGCACCAGGGGGCCAGTTGGTGGGTGTGAGCCCCAACTACTGGAATTTGGAGGGTCTGGGTGGAGATGCTCAGCCCCAATCCGAGTAGGGTTGGAGATCTCTGCCCTGGTACCCGTGTGCCTTTGTTCCTCTGCCAGTACCTTCATGTGTGCGGAGAGTGGTCTCAGCACGGTGGTGGCTGGTTCTGGAGGTCTTCAGCTGCCGGAGCCCTGGTTGGGGCGGGGAGGAAAACTCAACCCACTCCCCTCCAAGTGGCCCCGGCAAGGACAGCCAGGTGTGGGGGCAGGAGACTGTGCTGTTCTCTTCCGGAAGCTGGGTTTTATAGTCTCTAAGTCTTGGATGTTGATGGGATTACACGGCACCAGGGGGCCAGTTGGTACGTGTGAGCCACCAGCTTTTTCTACTCTTAATACATCAACCAGACTCAAGCTTAGCAAGGGTATACTTCGTCTGAGAAAAAAAATGGAAGAAAGGGAGTTAGTAGATCTATATAGGACGGTTCATTCTCAAAAAGCTGAATACACATTCTTCTCAAGTGTGCATGGAACATTCTCTAAGACAGACTACATCATCATGCTGAGTCACAAAACATAACCTCCATAAAATTAAGAAAGTAGAGATTGTATCAACAATCTTCTCAGACCACAATGCACTAAAATTAGAAGTAAATCACACATACAAACAAAAAACTACATAAACATACAAAAGAACAAAAGTAACCAGTGCCTGCGTAGATGTGGGGAAAAAGGAACACTCTTTCACTGTTGGTGGGAATGCCCACTAGTCCAGCCTTTCTGGAAAACAATATGGACAGTCCTTCAAAATCTAGAAATTAAGCTTCCATATGACCCCGCAATACCACTTGATCACTTGACATCCCATTACTCATCAATTTGCTCAAGAGGGCGCCAGAAAGTCTCCATTCATCCCCGTCACATGCTAGTGTAGTCCAATGGCATCTGCTAGTTCTAGGAACACAAAGAGCTTCAAACCGATTGTTCAGGGTCTAGACGAAGAAGTCTGACCATCTCATAAGTGGGTAGCAACATGATCTTTTGATGTCCCGTGGAATCCAGTCAGTAATGGCCCTAGTCCAGCGGTCGTCTCCAAATCTCATTACGTGTCCAGCCCATCTGATTTTCAATGCCTTGGCAAAGGAGACAGTGTCTCTGATTCTTGATAGTCGATGGAGGTCAGAACTCCAGATTCTTTCTCTCATTTGAGTGAAGCATGCTACTCCAAGCATAGCTCTTTTGATTTCTCTTTGGGAGACCCGAATATTGTTCTCATCCTGTTTTCGTAGGGCCCATGTCTCTGAGGCATATATTAATGCAGGAAGAACAGTGGAATCGAAGAGATGTGCCCAAAGCCAGAGGTTCTTCGTCCTTCTAGCTATTTCTTCGACGCTCTTGAAAGCATTCCAAGCCGCTCTCTTCCTCCTGCACAACTCATGTGCCGGGTCATTCATCATATTGACTTCTCAACCTAAGTTCAAATAACTGCTGCATTTGGAGAGGTTCATCCTATTGAGAGTGAATGGAAAGTCAGGAACAAGACTGTTTCTCATAAACATTGTCTTCGTGAGATTCAGCTGGAGTTTGACCTTTCCCACTCACGGTCAAAGTCGGCCAGCATTTGTGCTGCTTGGCTGATGTTTGGTGTTATTAAAGCAATGTCATCAGCAAAGTGGAGGTGGTATAATTGCTGACCATCTATCCTCACCCCCATTCCTTCCCATTCCAGTCGTCACATGACGTTCTTGAGGGTGGCACTGAAGAGTTTCGGTGAAATGGTATCACCCTGCCATACCCCTCTCTTGACATCAATGATAACCTCCCTGTAGAATGGTGGGATCCTGGTAGTGAATCCGCAATACAGCTCATGGAGGATACTGATGTATTGAGTTTGAATCCCCTGTTTGGCTAGAGCTTTGGTGACCACTTCAGTCTCAACAGAATCAATGGCCGCAATACCACTTCTGGGAATATATCCCGAGGATGCAAAAAAGCACAGTAGAAATGACATCTGTACCTTTATGTTTATTGCAGCACTGTTCACAATAGCCAAAATCTGGAAACCACCCAAGTGCCCTAGAACAGATCACTGGTTAAAGAAACTTTGGTACATCTACACAATGGAATAATATGCAGCTGTCAGGAGAGATGAAGTCATGAACTTTTCTTATAAATGGATAAACATGGAGAGTAGCATGATGAGTGAAATGAGTCAGAAAGAGAGGGACAGACATAGAAGGACTGCACTCATTTGTGGAGTATAAAACAACATAACATGAGGCTGATACTGAAAGATAGTAGATACACGGGACAATACAGATTGCTCCATAGCTGGAAGCCTGCCTCATGAGCAAAGGGAAGAAGGCAGCTAGATTAGAGAAGGGATCTAAGAAAAAGATGGATGGAAGAATCAGTTGGGATAGGAGATGTGTGCAGAAAGTAGATAAAGGACCAAACATGATAACCTCTCAGGTCTTTATTGCAAACCATAATGCCCAAAAGTAGATAGAGATTATGGAGAATCATATCTGCAATGGAGGGAGGGGGGAGTATACCAGGGATACTGGTGGTGGGGAATGTGCACTGGTCGAGAGATGGGTGTTTGATCATTGTGTGATTGTAACCTAAACATGAAAGCTTATAACTATATCATGGTGATTCAATAAAATTAAAAATAAATAAATACTTTTATTCTTTTCTTTTGTTAATATGATGGATTGTGTTAATTGATTTCAGAACGTTAAACCATCCTTGCATCCCTGGGATGAATCCTACTTGGTCATGGTGTATAATCTTTTTGATGAGTAGTTGGATTCTATTTGCTAGTAGTTTGTTGAGGATCTTTGCATCTGTGTTCATCAGAGATATCGGCCTGTAATTCTCTTTCTTTGTGGTAGCTCTGTCTGCTTTTGGTATCAGTGTGGTATTTGCTTCATAGAAACTGTTTGGAAGTGTTTTTGATATTTCAATTTCGTGGAAAAGCTTAAAGAGGATTGGGAGTAAGTCCTCTTTAAAGATTTGGAAGAATTCACTAGTGAATCCATCCAAGCCAGGACTTTTGTGCTTGGGGAGACTTTTTATTACCATTTCAATTTCCTTGATGGTGAAAGGTCTGTTCAGGTATTCCAGGTCTTCTTGGTTCAGCCTTGGGAGTCTGTAGGAGTCTAGGAATTTATCCATTTCCTAGAGGATTTGATGTTCCATGGCATAAAGCTTCTCAAAGTACTCCCTGAGGATCCTTTGAATTTCTGTAGTTTCTGTTGTAGTGACCCCCTTTTCATTTCTGATTCGGTTTATTAGGGTTTTCTCTCTCCCTTTCTTTGTGAGTTTTGCTAGAGGCTTATGGATCTAGCTGTTAGAAAAGATGAAGTCATGAAATTTACATACAAGTGGTACAGCATGGAAAGTATCATGCTAAGCGAAATGAGTCAGAAAGAGAGGGATAGACATAGAAAGATAGCATTCATCTGGGGGATATAAAGTAACAAAATATGAGATTTATACCCAAGAATAGCTGAGATCAGCACCAGGAGGATTATACTCCATAGCTTAGAGGCCAGCCGGGCATTCTAGGGGAAAGGGCAGCTCAGATAGAGAAGGGAGCACCAAATAAAGGGAGTTTGGAGGATCCTTCCAGGAAGGTAGGTCCATGTTGAAAGTAGACTATGGACTGAACATGTTTGCCACTCAATGCCTCTTTTGCAGACCACAACACCCAAAAGGAGAGAGAGAACAAAAGGGAATGCCCTGCCACAGAGGCAGGGTGGGATGGGGGCATGGGGGTGGGAGGGATATTATCCATGGTGGTGGAAAATGGGCACTGGTGGAGGGATGGGTATCTGATCATTGTATAATCAAAACCCAAGCACAAAAAATTGTAAATCTACAACTGTACCTCATGGTGTTTCATTAATAAAAATTAAAATAAAGAAAGAAAGAAAGAATTGTGTGTCTCCTCAGGGGACAGATTTGAGGGGCAGTTGAGAAAATGGGGGTGGAAGGTCACTCATGCTGCAATTATTATTGGAATATGATATCCATAACTACTAGGGCTGGAGCGATAGCATAGCGGGTAGGGCGTTCGCCTTACAAGCGGCCAACATGGCCGACCCGAGTTCAATTCCTCCGCCCCTCTCGGAGAGCCTGGCAAGCTACCGAGAGTATTCGATATGCCAGACACAGTAACAACAAAGTCTCCAATGGAGACGTTACTGGGCCCGCTCGAGCAAATCGACGATCAACGGGAGGGCCTTTACCTTTACCTTTACTGTATTACTAACAACTTTGTAAACCACTGTGTTTACATTTAAAAAACTATACACACAAACTTTCAGTAATGTTCGTACTATGTAGTAATGGGTTGTTTAAAATGAAGTACTCTAAAAAAATTAGTAGTTACATAAAGGGTCACAAATAATAAAATAGTCAAAAGTGGGGACATAAGACACTAAATATATGAATGCTTAGCCTCACTAGATAGAGTATTTAGACCAAAATTTTATGTGAATTTTTTTTCAGTTTTTAAAAAATTTTTATTAGTGAAACACCATGAAGTACAGTTGTAGACTTACAAATTTTTGTGCTTGGGTTTCAGTTATACAATGATCAAGTACCCATCCCTCCACCAGTGCCCATTTTCTACCACCATGGATCCCAGCATCCCTCCCACCACCCTCCCTCCCTCCATTCCACCTTACCTCTGCGGCAGGGCATTCCCTTTTGTTCTCTCTCTCCTTTTGGGTGCTGTGGTTTGCAATAGAGGCATTGAGTGGCAATCATGTTTGGTTTATAGTCTACTTTCAGCATGCTTCTCTCATCCTGGGAGGATCCGCCCAACACCCTTTATTTGGTGCTTCCTTCTCTACCTGAGCTGCCTTTTTCCCTACCATGTGTGGCTGGCCTCCAAGCCATGGAGTAAACCTCTTGTACTTATCTCGGCTATTCTTGGGTGTTAGTCTCCTATTTTGTTACTTTATGTTCCCCAGATGAATGCAATCTTTCTATGTCTGTCCCTCTTTTTCTGACTCATTTTGCTTAGCATGATGCTTTCAATGTAGTACCACTTATATGTAAATTTCATGACTTCGTTTTTCCTAATAGTTACATAGTACTCCATTGTGTAAATGTACCAAAGTTTCTTTAACCAGTCATCTGTTCTTGGGCACTCAGGTTTTTTTCAAGATTCTGGCTATTGTAATCAGTGCTGCAATGAACAAACAAGTGAATTTTAGACAATGAACTTGAAGTTTTATAAAAACAATGATAAGAACTGCTGTAAAAGTTTAACATAATGGATTGACGTATAGAATATTGGAGGTTATGCCAATAGATGACAGCTTTTAGAAATAATCTGTACATTTTCTACCAAAATATAAAGTCAATTGTAAAGAAATAAAAAATTTTATATGCAAAAATATTTAGTGCTGGGACCGGAGATTGACTTGCATGAAGTAGATAGAGTGCCCTCCTTGCACATAGCCAGGTTAGATACTTAGCATCCCATATGGTACTCTGAGCCGTGCCAAAAGTGATCCTTGAGCACAGAACCAGGAATATGTCCTGAGCACCACTTGGAGTGACCCCCAAAACAATAGTAGAAACAACAACACTAATAATAAATATTTACTGCTTCATTAACTATAGTGCTCAATCTTAGAGAGCAACTAAGTACTCCTAATAGGAAAGTGATTTAGTTTTTTTATCTTTAAAATGGACTGTTGATTATTATTAAAATAATATGGGCTTATATCTACCAATTCGAAAGTTTTTAAGACTCGGAGTTTTATTTTATATTTTTGAATTATTTTTGTTTGTTTTGATCACATCTGATGGTACGCAGGGGTAACTTCTGGCTCTGCACTCAAGAATCATCCATGGCTGTGCTTGAGACCACGTCGGATATGGGGGTTGTATCCGGTTTGACTGCATACAGGGCAAGCAGCCTACCCACTGTACTATCTCTCTGGCTCCAACAGAGTTAAATTTTGAGAGGCATCTTATACGATGATTCATATAAAATAATTTCACCCATATAAATAAATTTATCACCCTCAAAAATATGTTGCTGCTATAATTTTTATGTAAACACACCTAAAAGGACAACCCAGGTGTGATAGCAATTAACATCTATTGAGGTGAGCAATAGATAGAAAAAAAACATTGTATGTTATTTTGGTTTGATTTGGGGGTCACACCCAGTGATGCTCAGGTCTTACTCCTGGTTCTGAACTCAGGGATAACTTCTGGCAGGGTTCAGTGGAACATGTCGGGTACTGGGGATAGAACGTGGGTCACCCATTTGAAAGACAAGTATGCTGTATGCTTTACCATCACTCCAGCCTCAGGAAAAGAAAAAAGCATTGTGTATGTTATTTTGGAGGCAGTACCACAAATTAGAGTGACAACAGTTTTCATAATTATGTCCATAGTATTAAATACTATAATATATAGGTACTCAGGATGTCATTATTTCTTTGAAAACCATGAAAACCATGCGAAAACCATTAATAAACAGTTGTAGGTGGCTAGAGATCATATCATTTATCTTCTACTCTTTCACATAATTATCTGTCCCCTCAGAAATGCCTCCTCAATAATATCGATGAGACCTATGCATCTATTGGAACATAAAATTGTGTTGTAGAAATCATGGGATTCATTCACCAGGAAAAGGTTGACTATTTCTGCCCCATGAACTCTTACAAACCACTCATTATTAGACATTTCTAAATTAGTTAATACATGGCTTTGGTTGAATCTGTTTGTCTATTTTATTTTTAAAATACAACCTGCAATCTAAAAAAATTTCGAACACAGGGGGAAAAATTTAAAAACTAATTGTCATAGTAAATATGCTATTTTTCTTCTACTAAATTGTTAAATGTTTTATGATTAAAAGCTAATGTTGTAATATTAAAAAATTAAAAAATAAAAATACAACTTGGAATGAGGTATTCAATTAATACATCCAATAAAGAAATTTATTAGATGCTAAATACATCTGATAAAGAAATTTATACTCAAATAGAAGAATAATTGCAACAGATTTTAGTAAAAACAGTCTTCATAAATAAGCATTAAGTTCTTATCTTTAAACAAACAAAATGTGGAAATCTTACCTGGTAGATGCCACCAAAATTGAGAAGAATGTCTGATCTCTTATCTTCTCTTAAGTAAAATATTCTGAAAACACAAACAAAAAGCAGAAATTATTTATAAAATTCTGACAAGTCTACCATGTAAACACAAACATATATATGTGTTCATATCAATACAAATAGTATTTAGTACCTTAAAATTCAAAATTATAATAGACATACTTGTAGCTTTAGCTAAAATAAATAATTTACAAAAAATTAGAGTAAAACCTGGGAGGTCATATGTGATTTAAGCTTTGCTTAGTGATATTAGGATATATATTTAATACATACTTTTAGTCTACATACAGATATTTAACTCCAAAAATCGTTATAATAAATGGTTCTATGCCAAAATATTGACACTAGCACTTGATGACATAATGAGTCTTTTCTCTCATTTAGTGTGTTTCAAAACCTCAAAAAGAATTCTGTGTGTTCTTCTAAGATAAAAATTTTGAAAATATAAGAATAAATAATTGAGTTATTGGAATATAATATGATAGTCTATAAATACATATGCCAATTTTAAATATGCAGAAAATAGCTTTTAAAATCAGTGGGAAAAGAACACATTATTCAGTTATAAATATATGATAGTATGAAAATTGCTTCTTATTTGGGAGTAAATATGAATCCCTAACACTACATACAGAAACAGATTTTATAGATAAAATTAATTTCATTTTAATACTATGATATATAGAATCTGATAGTGATTATTGCTCGAGCGGGCCCAGTAACGTCTCCATTGGAGACTTTGTTGTTACTGTGTCTGGCATATCGAATACTCTCGGTAGCTTGCCGGGCTCTCCGAGAGGGGCGGAGGAATCGAACTCGGGTCGGCCATGTTGGCCGCGTGTAAGGCGAACGCCCTACCCGCTGTGCTATCGCTCCAGCCCAATAGTGATTATTTTCATATTTTATATAGGGGTAGATTATTTACTATTCAGAGCTCATGAATCACCAAATCAGAGCTCACAGACTTACAAAGTTAATAAAAGTGAATCAATTGTATACATTTTTAATAGACACATATTTTGTTGCTATTGATATTTGGTAACAAGGGTAACACGTGCTGTATCTACCAGGGCCCACAAAATTTGTTGTTTTGGTGGATGACTGAACTAAGTAGTGTTAGTCATTCAGTAAAGTGTTAGCTAGTCAGATATCAAACTTAGGATGCCTCACATGAAAGGCAAGAGATCCACCGCTAAGCAACATCATGGAGCCCTTCATTATAAGTTCTTTTGCTGTTATTTAAAAGCAAGATTTACTAATCAAAACTGCAGACAATGAAAATCTAGTCCTCTGAAATATAAAGTAGAGCAGGTTAGATCGGAAGAATGGATCTGGTAACAACCATACGAATAAAATGGTACGAAGCACATTCTAGATTAAAGAGTGTTATTGCTCACTGTGTCAATTACCGCAAAAGGCAGTTATTTTTGTGTGTCAGTCTACAAAATGGAGAGACTAGACAATTATATGCCTAAAATCTCAACTATCAGAAAATTTTTAAATCACAGTTCCTTAGTTAAATAAAAAAAAAGAGAGAGAGCAGGTTGACCTTTTTGCTTGCTAGTCCACCATCTGAGGTGATGCTCACCTCTGGCTGATATGACTGGGTCTATTTCTAATGGGAGGCAGAGCCCCGATGGGAAGAAAAGTCCTTCCATCCTGGGTGGGTACCAGCAGACTCCACAGATGCGCTGTGTCATATTAGGTGTCTAAACCACAACTCCTGAGGTGCACAGCATGCGATAAATATACCCAACAAATTACATGCTGCTCACGGTTCTTGTTCATGTCATTCTATGAGGAAAGGCAGAGAAGCAACTTCTAGCTACTCCTTCACTACCTTTCCAGGGTTTCACTACAAAAACTTAACCCAGCACAAGAACACTAGAAAACCAATAGGGAAAACATATAAGAAACTACCAAGCTCAAAGTAAATTAATATCAATGAAGACATAAACACCACCAGTAAATTCTCATTGTCTTTAATGACAGTATGATAAGGATGTTCAATGAGTTCAAATAAATAATAATACAGATAACCAGCAAGCACAAGAAAGTATGAGAGTTAAAATGAAAAAATACTATCATACTCAGAAATAAAAGAAATAAAGAACATGGTAGGTGACATAAAAAAATCAATAGAATCTCTGAATAGCAGAATAACAGAAGTTGAGTTCCAAGATGAGAGGAAAAAAAAATTGCCAGGAGACAGCAGAAAGTAATAAATAGTCTGAAAAAAAAATGATCACCATACTAGAGAAGAATGGGACGAATTCAAAAAGAAAAATACAAGAATCACTGGGTACTTGAAGAACAGGAAAGCAAATATGTTAAATAGTTAAAGAAATCATCAATAATAACTTTGCAGAGCTGAGGACAAGTAGTTAGATCCAAAAGGCCTGAAGAGTCTCAGTGAAAATAGAGACAATTAGGAATACATAAAACATACTATTCTTAAAATGACAAAATTTAAAGATAGAGACAGAGTATTGAAAGCAACTAGATTACAAATGGAATTCACAGAGGTCCCAGCCTTCCCTGAGACTTCTGCATCATCTGTGACCCCTTCCTGGATCCCCCCAGAGAGAGGAAGCCCCTTTCAAATCCTCTCGAATTTAAGGCACACCCCAAAAAACAAGGAAACTGACAATGGCCTCTTTTGTCATCAGGTGAATCAAGGTTGCTATCCCCCAGTCTGCCCTGTGACTTTTTCTCCACCTGTGACTTCTTCCTGGGTCTGCAGGGCAGTTGAAGGCCCCCAAACTCCTCTTGAACCCCAAACTGAGACATTTTAGCAGCTTCCAGAAGGTCCAGCAGTAAGTGGAGGAAAGAGAACTCTTCGTGTAACAGTGACATCCTTAATTTTTTTCTTATTTGGGCTTTTTGTGTTACACCCAGAAATACTCAAGGTTTACTCCTGGCTTGTCACTCAGGAATACTCCTGGCAATGCTCAGAGGACCATATGGGATGCAAGGGATCTAACTCGGGTCGGCCACATGCTGTACCTGTTCTACTGTTACTCCAGTTCCAGACACAGTAACATTCCTATTTGTGCTCCTTTACATAATTTCTCCAAGTTAGTTTAACTAAGTTTAAAATATTCCATAAACACAATTATAGTACATTAAAACTTGTGGTCAATGATTTATAGCACATGGAATACATAAAGCATTTATGTCTGTGCAGTGTGCTCCTTTGTACCAAGAAGATAAAAACCAATGGCTAGAGATATTATAGCAGTTAAAATAAAGCCTAGCATGTGTCTAATTCAATTTCCATTCCTGGCACCACAGGGTCTTCTGGTCATGACAGAGTGCAATCTGGAAACCCATGAGCACTGTAGGAATGCCTGGTTTAAGTAGTACCTCATCACCACAGGGTCAAGTAGTACTTCATCCTCAGGATTTTGCATTGAACAGCCAGACAAGCGTGGTTAAGGGAAGGAAGGGAGTTCTGAATACAGGACCAAGCAGGTAACCTAAAAACTATCTGGAGAATTGGAACATTTTCAGATTTCAGAATTTCTAGAAATTAGTGCTTAGTAATTTTAAGTAAGATTTTCTTGGATGTTTTATGTGTTCTGCCTTCTTATGCCTTCTGTTGCAGCTCTTGGGGAACAAAGCTGAATAAGAGAATATTATGTGCTGCCTAGTAAGGTAAAGGTAAAGGCCCTCCCGTTGATCGTCGATTTGCTCGAGCGGGCCCAGTAACGTCTCCATTGGAGACTTTGTTGTTACTGTGTCTGGCATATCGAATACTCTCGGTAACTTGCCGGGCTCTCCGAGAGGGGCGGAGGAATCGAACTCGGGTCGGCCATGTTGGCCGCTTGTAAGGCGGACGCCCTACCCGCTGTGCTATCGCTCCAGCCCTAGTGCTGCCTAGTAAGATGCAATATTCAACTGGAAGTCTTGAAATTAAACCATGCTTTTATAGCTCTAATTTGTAAAGTATTTTATTATATTTCAATTAGTTACAATTTGATCTAGGTATAGATTATACAGACAGTATATTAAATAATCTACCAAGTACATTTGTTAATTTGCCATACAGGAAAATCTGCCTTAATTGATTTTCTATTGATGACATTTTGAGCAGTTTGTTCTCCCTAATCATTTTCAAGAAAGGATGAGTGTCTAATCTTATATAAAGAGCCTTGCCACAAAGAATTGGTGCACTCTCAATAATTATGTTCATAAAGTTAAACAACCTAAGTTCTCAGCTGCATTCCACTCTCCATATTGTCAGAGAACCAGTGCTTTTCTACATCATCAGTGCAGACGCTCTTTGCCCTCATTCTAGCCTGCCTCATCAACTAACTCTCCCCGCTCTACCTAGATCACGCACTGAAGCACTCTCTCCTGCATTTTTGAATTTCTATAAGCCAGGCACTCTCTTTTGGCTTATACACCCTACTTCCTTTGTGTGACTTGTTCTTTCCTCTTCTTTTGAGGCTAATGTTTTCCTATGTTTAGGTACCAGCTCAAGTGCTGCTCTTCAGGTGCACTTGTATTCAAAATCCTTGTTGTAAATCCTTCACAGCACCCTTATCTTTTCATCATAGTCTTTTACCTCTTATCACTAATGCATTTTAATGCCTATTTTTGTATTTTTAACTTAATTGCAAATGCCCTTACTAATATGCATTTATCACACTAATGGAGACCATATCTTTTTGCTATATTCTCAGCAGGCAGCCCATTACCTGTTGAATAAATATATGACTCAAGTGAATAAGGAAGCATGTCAAAGTCAAAGCTATTTTAAGTTGAGCCTACAGCTCAGCTCCAAAGCAAAATCCGTTTTTGTATGGAAATACAGATTTACTACCTAATGGTTCTGTGACTAAGATTAATAAAGAAAAATTCTCTAAGTCTTGGTGCTTTATCTTACCTAAAATGGATATATTAACCTTACATAAGGTACATTGGGAGTAATTTTAAAAATCCCATTATAATGTGTGGCTCATAGTAAGTATTCAAAACTATGCCAGTGCTTAAGGAATACTACTACTAAGAGTAAACTTGAATACATTTTGGAATAAATTTATTATATTTGCCTTAATTGTGTGACTAAAATCAAACATAACAGAATCAACATCAATATCAATTGGTTCATATTTAAGGTTAACCAGAGTATCTCATCTCAATACCTGCCTGGATGATTCACGTTTAGGTGAAGAAACAAGATGCCATTCCAGCCGCAGCATCACAGTGCTTCCCTGAGAAGGAGAGCTGCTGGCTTCCCAATCAGAGACAAACTCTCAATTACACTGTTTAATACAATGTATGGTGTCTCTCCTGCTGGGAGGGCTCAGCGGGATCCTATAATAATCATCTTAGCAATTTCGAGTCATTACCAACTTTAGGAGAGTGTGTCAGTATCAACTGGTCGGAATATGCATAATTACTTGACATCCAAGTAGAAACATGTAGCCCTGTACCAGTCTGATGCAGCACATGAATACCTCACATAGGAACTAAGCCCCTCCAGATAACCATTTTAGATGAAATCTGTCCATTACATTTGCTAAACAAATTCATCTTAAAAATCTGTTAAATAAACGTAATGCATGACAGTAACATTGTATTATAATATTATAAAAGCTTTAAGTGTGCATAGTTAAAGACTAATACTGTGTATCCCACACTAAGTTCATCACAAAATGTTCAATTTTGTCCTCTGCCTTAAAACCAAGATTTTGACATGATTAACATTCTCCTTTCTCCTTCTCTTAGCCTCAAGTTCTTATCAAACATTGTTGGAAATTATGTTATAACAGAAAGAGCATCTGTGTCTTTTATTTTTTCACTTTGGGGCCACATCCAACTTTGCACAGGGATTACTCCTAACTCGATGCTCACGGATCAGTCCTAGAAGGGCTTGGAGTATGATCTACGGTGCTGAGAATCAAAACTGTGTTGGCTACATGAAAGGCAAATGCTTTAACCACTGCACTATCTCTCCAGTTCCAGTTCTAGTCTTTTAGAAGACAGTATTTTAGAGAACTCTGCAGAAAAATAATGTAAAGTGCAAATACTAATAGTTATCTTTTATTAATGCACAGGTTCATTTTCTATTAAAACTTTGAGCCATACATCAAGAGACTACTCAGGAAGAGATAGCTGAGGATAAAGACAACTTTCCTAGCATTACTGTATTAATATGTTATGTGTGGGACAATAAAAAGAAATTTAATGTTGAGTACAGATCAAATTTATAATAAGTGACTAAAAACATAATTTTTCCAAAACTTGAATGCTGGATGTCCAGCTATTGGCAATAGTTTCCAACTCTCTAATCCCTGGAATCTAGACCTCACCAAAGGTGAATGATAACCGCCACATGCCACATGCTAGAGAAAACGATCTAACAAGTGTTTTTATGCTTTCTTCATTGTCTAATTCCCAGTATTTAATATGTCCCTTAAGTAAGTTATTACTCAAGAAGATGATGAAACTACAAGTTGGAAGAACTTTGGCAATAATCCATCCATCTATCAGGAACATTAACATTTTGCTATAATAGAAAGAAGAAAGCATTTCTATTAAGACATCACACCATTTCTATTGGCTTACGGCTTAGAGATTCTGTGACTATTTCATTATAGCAGTCAAAACAGCTATGTCTTTTCAAGGGGGAAAAGATGTTTTTTTGAGTCAATTTCATGAACTTTATTTTAAAGAACCATAGAGTTGGTAAAACTAAGAAGTCGTTAAGAGTGCTGGCTTTGTGCTTTAAGTCCAAAACATAATCATCTATACTCATTACTGAGGTTTAGTGTAAAGGAAAATGTGGAAACAACTACTGTTCTTCACAGTATGTTAAATGCATTATTCAAAATTAAAACTGCCTTCCACTGGGACACACATTCATGTATATTCAATATCCAAACATATATATATATATAATGTATTATTATACATTATGATTTAAGGAAGAGGGCTTAGCCCTGCCTTTTAGTTGATAAATTAAATCAGAGTATTTGGAAAAAGTTATTTTCTTGTTCTGTAATTGCAACAACATAGCACCCTGTCCATTCTATTTACCTATAACCTAAAGGCAATGTGATACTAAAGATCACAAACAATATAGCATATGAAGCACATTTACTATATAGAGTATATACCAAGTCTTGCAGCCCAGTATTTTTTCTTCTTTTTTTTTTATTGAATCACCGTGAGATAGAGTTACAAGGCTTTCATGTTTGAGTTTCAGTCATACAATGACAGAACACCCAGCCCTCCACTAGTGCACATATTCCACCACCAATATCCCCATTATACCCCTCCCTTTCCAACCCTCTCCCTGCCTCTATAGCAGACAATTTACCTATACTCTCTCTCTACTTTTGGCAGTCCAGTTTTTAAACATAATATATTGTAAAACCACATTTCAAATATGTAGAGTATCTGTCATTTCTCGTAGCCTAATTCTTTCCTTTTAACCATCCAATTATGCTCTCAAAACCATCATTTTTTTGACTGTGATATTTCACTTCTACTACCATAGATAATGTTCTCAAGATATATGGATTCATGACTTTCTGATTCTAAAATATAGAAAACATGACCTTATTCTATTGCAAGGACACATGCCAGGGGGTTCTTATCAATATTTATCATTTTGCAGTCACTATTTCATAAGTAATTTCAGTGGGTCATTTATCATTTTCTCCTGGTCTGCTAACTCTTTCTAGTTCCCTCTTTCCAAACTGAGTTCTCTCTGAAAGCTGTAGGCCCATAGCTATGATCGAGTCCAAAGTTGTTATCACTCATAATGAATATCACAGATAACAATTCTTCTCTCTCTCTCTCTATATATATATATATACATATATATATATTTCATCATTACTTATCTTCAAGATAAACAAATCAACATAGTTCTTTCTAAGATTTGGAGAGAAGTTCTTTTATGTGATGAAATATTCAGAAAATCAGTGTCTTTTCCAGTGGGCAGGCTCAGGGTGAGTGCCACTTAGAAAAACATTGCATTCTCTGGGTGAACTGCTGTGTCAAGGAGCCAGGATCGCAGCTGAGGGTTGTTCACCCGGGTCAGTAAAAGGCAGCATCAAAGGAATGATCTGAGATGTGAAAAAAAATCAATAATCATTCTTCAAAATAAGGCCTTTTCAAACATGGCAAATGTCACTGGCTCTTGGCAACAATACTTGGGATTTATTCTCTCAAAAAGGGCACCACCACAGGGTTGGAATAAAAAGCCCTGGTATGTTATTCTTTGAAATGGCAAAATGACAGACAAAAGCATGCATGGGAATTCAGAACCAGATATAATAAAATGCACATAATTATAAGGGAGTGGTCTAGTCCTCTGTCCTCTTATGGACTATACTATCATGGTAAGCTAGGGTCAGGGTATGCATGGTGGACATGCTAGGATAGGATAAACAGACCCTGAATATTTTCACTCACATGTACATCCTGGTTTCAAATGAGTATTAAAAGTGGGCTTATTTTTTGTTTCCTCAACTGCTCCTACCTCATATGCTACAACTGTTTGACCACTCTCTCCTTCACAATCGTAATCTTATTTTGATTATTCTTTTGTTCTGTTGACCCTAAATATTTGGCAGCTAGATGCCTTCTCTTCTAGTTTATTAATGCCAAATTCTCCTTTTCTCAAAGCACTCTCATGTTTATAAGAGCATAACATGTCAGACAATTAGATATTATCCGGTTACATTTCTGAAGATTTGTTGGAATGTTCTGTGAAATAATAATGTTCAAACTCCTTGTAGTAGTACATTCCACATCCTTCTCAGGATAGACTCAAACATTTTTCATCCATGTCTCCTGTATAAGCCTCCAAGTCCCTGGAATATAGCTAAAACAACCGTCCAAATGTGCCATGCTTAAATCTTTTCTCTACCTCTTCCTGACTGTCCAACTGGGAGCACTTTGTATCCATCCTTCAGACTTGGGCATCCATAATGGAAGAATTCCCTGCCATAAAGAGAACTATAGGTTCATATTGCACACGGATGACTCTACCAGACAAATGATGAGCCAAAAACAGTCAAAACAGAACTTATATGAATCCGTTCACTTGAAATTCAAATATGGACACACTTGAACAAGATTGAATGGAGGTGGGTCCAATTAAGTAGAAAGGGGAGCAAGATAGAGAGATCTCCATCCAATATATTGATCTGAATGGTAATTACATGAATTACTTATAAGGAAAAGATTAATTGAGTTATACTATGATTTTTCTTCATGTATATTCTGTATTCATATTGCTATATGCATATTATTCCTCAATTTATAAAAGTAAAAAGCTATCAACAGAGAAGTTATACTTTGGAAGAAGCATTTCCTTTGTTCAACTGGTCCTGCCTATAACACTCTCTTCTTTATGTCCCCAGTGATTATTACAGTTATAATTACAACAGATGGTACTTAGAGGTGTGTTTTTGCTTTTAGCCTGTAGCAACTTAATAAAAAAGGGGCTAAGTAGCATTTTTCTTTTTCATCCCTAGCACTCACCACAATGTTTGGTCAAATGTTTCTGAATGAATTTAATAAAAATATCATATAAGAGAGTGGCCCCCTGTGAATGTGGGGCCATTCCTGCTATAAATGTTTCCTAGCAGAGCTATGCACTTCTCAACAGGCAACAGGCAGAATTCTAAACTGTGATTGTCTCCTGCCTGGGTATCTGCTAACAAACTAACCTGTCTTCCTATTAATAAGATAAGTGAAGGCAAAATAATTTGCACTACATGATGCCATTCTGATCATGCTGAACTGGGCCAAGAGGGTTCACACAATGAGGCTTGTCAGCTGCACGAACATTAGGTTGGTTAGTTGTTAGAAGAAAGAAAAATTAATTTGTAGCTGTCAGTCAGTTGAGCAAGATTTGCTTTACTTTTGAAATTTATTGACAGTCTCTAATAACCAGTTTTAAATTGTCTTTTCTGGAAGCAAACAGCAAAAGGCAAAAACTGGAAATATGATGTTCACCTCTGGTTCCCAAACAGAAGAAAAAGAGACTATAGTGGTCATATAGTTTTTATATGGTTTTCAAATTTTAATAAACATTTTTGCTACTGGAAGCTTCCCAAATTAGCTTGCTGTTTTTCTTTATTACTGCAAGGTTAATATAATTTTAGTGTTTTGGCAAGTTTTAGAGCACAGAGAATGGTGGGGGGGGGGGACTGTGATTGCCTATAATAATGAGGGTGTTGAAGACTCAGAGTCAACAACCATTTTACTGACAAATCTCTGTGGATGGGCACTTGGGCATACGGAAATTAAAATGCCTTACATATAGGAAACTGATAGAAATAAAGTAAATTCCATAGATCACATAGAAGGGCTGTAGTTAAATTTGAGTTAACATATTCCCATTCTAAATTCCATAATATATGTTTTATTATATATTGAAGAAATAATTTGCCGTTGTATATATTTAACTTTTAGGAACAGAGATGTTCCTTCCTATATTATCTCAAACATCATCATGTTTTTGCTTTCCTTTCAAACAGAGATACTTGCATCAGACCAACAAACTCAAAGCAATATTTGAAGGTTGTTTTTTTCCCTTTCAACTTAAAAAAAGCTACTGAGAAACAAACACTTCACCTCCCTATTTTTGTACTCAATACAGAGTCAGGAAAGAAGGAATTACCATTCTTGCTCTCAAAGTACAGCTAGTTGATCACTAACTGGTTTAACTACCTTTTAAAGGTATTATGACAGTTCAGGATCATATTAGGATGATTATATCTACACTTGTTACCCAGAAAAGCAAGAATCTGCAGCATGCATGGAAGTCATAACCTGCCAGTGCTCAATACAAGTTGTTTCTTTTGTGGGTCATAATTCCTTTTGGATTTTAATTAGCTGTATGATCTTTGATCCCTGGGTATAGCTATCTGTCTCTTGGGCTATAGGCTGGAGCTTAGGACAGCACTCCCAAACCAGAAGGAATGATGGGCAGATAACTTCTTGAACATCAGGGTTGAAGAAGGATCAATATTTGATTTCCTCTTGAAGAAGTAATAAAACCTACTGCATACTAGCACAGTCTAATTGGAAGAATATAGCTGTGGCTAAAGATATTAATTCCACAAAGATTGATGGAAGATCTACTGAATGCAAGGCTTGTAAGACCCATTGAGAAACAGAGGTAAATAATTGTCATTCAGTGTGACAACTGCACAAATAAAGATAGGAACATTGTTTTGGGAGCAGAGAGAAAGTCATATCTATATCATATGGAGCTGCTGAGAAAAGAAAACTAAAGATCATCATGAAATCTGAATGCAAGATGAGAAAACATCATGAAATC